>NC_091282.1:953144859-953791734 GCF_032444005.1 Ranitomeya imitator | reverse complement strand
TGGAACTGATTATTAAAACAGATGTCTTTAGTTAAGGATTAAGAGAAGTTTTAGCAATGCCAATAGCGTCTATGAATGAACTGCAACATGTGCTTCCTACACATCATAACACTGAATAGCATCTCATTCCAAACTTGAAGAATTTGAAACACAGTTACACACAGTTCCATTTTACTCAATGGTAAACACTAACATTCATTAAATCCTAGAGAACAGAGACTTGAGAAATGTATCTTTTTTTATTTGAATAGGTAGGCTATAATCTATGTAATAAAGAAAACAGATGCAATATAATAATCATAAGGAAATATTCAAAATGTACAAATTATCTCCAAGAAAGTGGGAGAAATATTCTCTGTATCATCCATGCAAATAACAAAAATTAAAAATTAAATAAACAATCAAGATGAAAAAAATAAAATTTTTCATTTAGTTGCCCAATAATTCCTAAACAAATATTTACCTAAGAAAGACTAAGTTCATTTACTTTTGGATTGACCTACAGCAATGTAGTTGTTCCATAAGAAAACTAATCATCAAAAATAGAAGTGGCCTAATAATTGTGCACACAGTGTAACTATATACACATGAAAATGGACACTGCCCCTTTTCACCTGACCGCAGCGTCATCGAAGGTCCTTCACTCTCTGCAATTCTCAGGAACAGAGGCGGATGCTTGCAGCGGTGACAGCCAGGGTCCTTCGGAGGGGTGAGTATAGCCATATTTATTATTTTTATTCTTTATTTTTACATTAATATGGATCCCAGGGCCTGAAGGAGAGTTTCCTCTCCTTCAGACCTTGGGAACCATTGAGGATACATTCTGATATTTGTGTCCCATTGACTTGTATTGGTATCGGGTATCGGTATCGGCGAGATCCGATATTTTGCCGGTATCGGCCGATACCATCCGATACCGATAATTTCAAATATCGGAAGGTATCGCTCAACACTATTTAGCAGTCAAATTGAGAGTTATCCAACTGGTTTTTTTTTGCATTTTTTTGTTAATTTAAATTTTGGGGGAATTTTTTTTTCATTTATAAGGGGAGCTAATTAAAATAACAAATTCTATACAAAAACAAAGTATTATTTTGAACCAGGAGGCTGAGGTCCAGGTGGAGGATGAGGTAGATGTTGTTATGTACGTTTAAAAATGTAAGTGAGAGTTAGCCAACACTGATTTTTTTAAGTATTTTTTTTGGTTATTTTAAATTTCGGAGGGAGTTTTTTTTATTTATAAGGTTAACTAATGACAATAACAGAAATCTAAATACAAAAACAAAGTGTTATCTTCAACCAGGAGACTGACGTCCAAGTGGAGAATAAGGAGGAGGTGGAGGTGGCAGAGGCGGAGGAGGAGGTAGAAAATTAATTTTTAGATTTTTTGTTAATGGAGGAGTGTTGTGAATTCTGTTGTCGAACTCCCTCCTGTGGTCGTGAATGGTATTTCGGCGAGTTCTGTCTATGGGCTCCCTCTGGTGGCTATGAGTGAAGCTGCTTCTGAGGTTCCTTACACAGGTGACGTGGCTTATCCTTTGGTTGGCTGCTCTATTTAACTCCTCTCAGATCGTTACTCCATGCCAGCTGTCAATGTTTTTGCATTGGTTTAGTTCGCTCCTGGATCTCTCTGGTGACCTGCCTTCTACTGCAGAAGCTAAGTTCCTGATAGTCATTATTTGTTCACTGTTTTCTTGTCCAGCTGGTTATCATGATTTTGTCTTGCTAGCTGGAAGCTCTGGGATGCAGAGTGGCCCCTCTGCACCGTGAGTTGGTGCGGAGGTCTTTTTTGCACACTCTGCGTGGTCTTTTGTAGGTTTTTGTGCTGATCGCAAAGTTACCTTTCCTATCCTCTGTCTATTTAGTAAGTCTGGCCTCCCTTTGCTGAAACCTGTTTCATTTCTGCGTTTGTGACTTTCATCTTTACTCACAGTCAATATATGTGGGGGGCTTCCTTTACCTTTGGGAATTTTCTCTGAGGCAAGGTAGGCTTTATTTTCTATCTCTAGGGCTAGATAGTTCTTAGGCTGTGACGAGGCTCCTAGGTCTGGTCAGGAGTGCTCCATGGCTATTTCTAGTGTGTGTGATAGGATTAGGGCTTGCGGTCAGCAGAGCTCCCACATCCCAGAGCTCGTCCTGTATGAGGTTTAACTATCAGGTCATTCAGGGTGCTCCTAACCACCAGGTCATAACAGAGGAGGCCCCAAAAATTAAATAAATGGCAAATAGAGTTTAAGCATTGCTGTGAGCAGCTGGTATAGCTGTCTAGTCAGCCAAAATTACAGACAAGTCCTTTGTGATCAGGGTGGGAAGGAGGTGTCTAGGGCCCACAGGGGGAATTGATGCAAATACCTGTTAGTCGTTATCCCCGTTATAGTGGAGCATCGACTGTAAAACATAGAAGGCTCCTGCACATCTACTGTGTGCACACAATAACTGGAATGTACAATTATGGTAGTTTACATTAAAGGGGTTCTTAGGTTAAAACAAGTTATCACCGATCCATGCTTTACAGGATATGCTATCGTTTAGGTCCAACCATTATAAACTGCATCGATAGGAAGAATGGGGAACTTTTATCCTGATATGACGCTTATTCCCATTTTAAAATGGAGCAGCAGGTGGGATGTCTGACCGCAACTCCCTTCATTCTCTTTGGGGCTTTCAGAAAAATAACAAGTGCAGTGCTCACAGCCACTGAGGGAATAAATGGATCAGTGGTCAAGTTGCACATGCCACTCCAGTCTAATGGGGATAAAAGTCCCACATTCTGCCGATTGGGTCCCAGAAGTCAGACACCGACCAATCAATACGTTATCACTTATCCTGTGGACAGTGATTACTTTTTTCACTGAGAACCCCTGTAAGTGCATCTCTGCCTCTGTGTTCCAAGCCTTTAATCTCTAATGGAAATAAGTAATCTTCCCCTAATATCAGAACAAATGACCTCCACACACAACACAACACACACCATGACCAGACCACATAGTGACCAAATAATACAGCATGCAAGAAACAAATACCGCCACACCATGACCAGACCACATATTACCACCACATAGTGACAGAATAATATCAGGGATTACCAGTGACATTATACACAGGAGCTCTGTATAGAGTATACAGCGTATAGTGTACATGTACAGGTAATACACAGACTCACCAGTGACGCCTGTAGAGGAAGTCCTTCATCTTTTCTTTTCTTCTTCATTCAGCACAGACTGCCATCACTTCTTACAGCCAGGACTCGTCTCTGCAGAAAATAACACACAGTCATGAATAGCTGATCGCTTCCAGAGCACATTCCCCACTTTTTCCCTGACTTCTACACTATGTTAGATGAAGAAAAAAGTGACATAGTGCTGCTCTACACAGTAACAGAACCCCCCTTTTGTTCCCCCCATTGAAAACAGTTTTCTAAAAAGTATATTATATTACAGTAGTAATAGTGTCCCTAATTGGACCCTAAATAAATTATGTTCTCCTCTTGTCACCATAAACTAATATAGCATGTTCCTCATTCTGGCCCCCAAAACAGTAATTAAGTCCCTCATCATGGGCCTCTTTATTTAATAATATACCCCAGCCTGGCCCCCTAAGTTCCTTGTCCAGACTGGCCCTCTATATCCCTTGCTTAACCTGGCCCTCTTATGTGCAGCCTGGCCCCTATATGTGCAGCCTGACTTCCAGATATTTATCCTGCCCCCCCCCCCGATATCCATACTGGCCCCCATATGTCCCTTGTCCTGGCCCCCCATATGTCTATCCTGCATCCCCATACATCCATCCTGGCCCCCATGTGTCCCATGTTATGGTCCCCCTATATATTCCTCCTGGCCCCCATATGTCTCTTGTCCTGGCCCCATATCTTCCTTGTCATGGCCCCCATATATCCATCCCAGCCCCCATATATCCCTTGTCCTGGCCCACCATATATCCATCCCAACCCTCAGAGGTCCCTTGTCCTGGCCCCAATATATCCATCCTGGCCCAATATGTCTCTCGTCCTGGCCCCCCCATATATCCATCTTGACCTCCAGAGGTCCCTTGTCCTGCCCCCATATATCCATCCCAGCCCACAGAGGTCCCTTGTCCTGCCCCCCATATATCCATCCTGACCCCACATCTCCCTTGTCCTGGCCCCCATATATCCATCCTGGCCCAATATGTCTCTTGTCCTGGCCCCCCCATATATCCATCTTGACCTCCAGAGGTCCCTTGTCCTGCCCCCATATATCCATCCCAGCCCACAGAGGTCCCTTGTCTTGCCCCCCATATATCCATCTTGGCCCCAATATCTCCTTTGCCATGGCCCCCATATACCAATCCCGGTCCCCAGAGGTCCCTTGTCCTGCCCCCCAAATATCCATCCTGGCCCCCATATCTCCCTTGTCCTGGCCCCCCATATATCCATCCTGGCCCACAGAGGTCCCTTGTCCTGCCCCCCATATATCCATCCTGGCCCCCATATCTCCTTTATCCTGCCCCCCATATATCCATCCTGGCCCCCATATGTCTCTTGTCCTGGCCCCCATATATCAATCCCAGCCCCCATATGTCACTTGCCTTGACCCCCGCATATATCCATCCCGGACCCCAGAGGTCCCTTGTACTCCCCCCTATGTCCATCTTAGCCCCCATATCTCCTTTGCCATGCCCCCCATATATCCATCCCGGCCCCCAGAGGTCCCTTGTCCTGCCCCCATATATCCATCCTGGCCTCCCTTATATCCATCACGACCCCCATATGTCCCTTGTCCTGTCCCTCCCATATATCTATCTTGGCCCCCAGAGGTCCCTTGTCCTGCCCCCATATATCCTTCCTGGCCCCCATATCGTCCTTGTCCCCCATATTTCCATCCCGGCTCCCATATGTCCATTATGCTGTCCCCCCATATATCCATCCTGGCCCCCATTTATCCCTTGTCCTTGTCCCCCATATTTTCATCCCGGCTCCCATATGTCCATTATCCTGTCCCCCCATATATCCATCCTGGCCCCCATAAGTCCCTTGTACTGGCCCCCATATATCCATCCCAGCCCCCATAGTTCCCTTGTCATGCCCCCATATATCTATCCTTACCCCCATATCTCCCTTGTCCTGCCCCCCCATATATCCATCCCTGCCCCCATATGTCACTTGTCCTGGTTCCCATATATCCATCTTGCCTCCCATATATCCATCCTGTCCCCCCATATATCCATCCTGTCTCCCCCATATATCCATCATGGCCCCCCATATATCCATCCTGGCCCCGCATATATCCATCCTGGCCTCTCCACATATCCATCCTGGCCCCCCAAATATCCATCCTGTCCCTCCCATATATCCATCCTAGTCCCTTGTTCTGGCCTCCCATATATCCATCCTAATCCTTTGTCCTGGCCTCTCATTTATCCATCCTGGCCCCTCTATATGCCCATCCTGGCCTCCCCATATATCATCCATATCCATCCTAGTCTATTGTCCTGGCCTCCCTTATATCCATCATGACCCCATATGTCCCTTGTCCTGCCCCCCCATATATCCATCCTGGCCCCCCAAATAACCATCCTGTCCCTCCCGTATCCATCCTAGTCCCTTGTCCTGGCCTCCCATATATCCATCCTTGCCCCCCCATTTGTCCATCCTGGCCCCCACAGATCCATGCTTCCTTCCCAGGACTAGCGGTGGACACCGCGTCATGCCGGAGCAACACGGCACTTAAGCATCGTGAGACACTCTATATTCCCCTTTAGAACCGGACGGTCACATTCTACTTATAACCACCACAGAGAAGGTGGCCTTTGCTAGACTCTGTACCGAGCAGCGAGACATGCTGCTTTTATAAACAGAAGCATGCAACTGAGGAAGGTCTCTCAGACCGAAACATTTTGGTACTACAATAAATACACGGAGTTGTTTTACACTTAAGTTGATTGCCAGGTTCTTTGTATCTTTTAAGATGTATAATCCACTGCACTACGTACTTGCATTTGAGATGCCTCATCATGCAGGTGGTGCTCAGGTTTACAACATTTATGTCTCACTTGAGGCTCTGATGACACAGCCTGCAAACCACCTGTCACCTGTCATCAGTACATTACGTGTAGAAATTCCACATCAGGGAGGTCCTTAGTGCTGGCTTTTGGTGGCTCATTTCCTTAGCACGAGGAGCAGTAGCAGACAACATATTTGGACCGGCCGCTGTGCTATTACACCCTGCTCCCTCTTTTGGTGTGCGCTGGACAAGCGTGACCACCTTCTCTTCCTCCGAACTGACCACATCACTCGGAGGACCTTGACTCCATGTGGGGTCTAGGACCTCATCTTTTAACCAGTCCTCCTTGATAATCGTCACACTGCATAAAGTCGCAGAATTTGGCACCTGGGTTTCCTCAGCCCCAGAAAAGTGTTGCGGTAGTATGCTGACCATGTGCACTGGCCCTCCCACTCACTCATCCTGTGACAGAAGAGTGGTTTGGCATCAGTGCACATGGTCTCTCCCATTTCTTGGGCAGGGCCAGGTGGATGGACCACGAAACCTCAGCCAGCAGAGTCATCAAACAGCAGAAGAGACTGCTTCATGACTTAGGGCTCACACTGATTAGATGATTTGCAAGAGGGTGAGGTGGAAGAATGATTACTAAGATCCGCAAGTGCCAACTAAACACTTTCTGCAGGGAACTGGATGGAAGAAATTGTGAAGAAACTGGAAGCATTCCCTGCCATCCAATAAAACATGGCCTACACTTGTTCTGGCCTAACCATTCGTTCTGTGGTTCTGAGTCTAACTAAATAACTAAATAACGCTGAACATACTGTCGCCTGCATGCACCTGAGGAAGATGTTGCAGTTGGGCACAAAACAGGTGCAGATAGATAACGTGCTTGCCCTGCAGCAGTGACACTGGCACCACAAACAGGTCCACAACCACATCCATGTCCCCTATTTGCTGCTTTCCTCATATTTCCCCCTTTAACCCCTTTCTGCCAGCTGACAGGATAGTACGTCAGCTGGCAGACTCCCCCCGCTTTTAGGTGGGCTCTAGCGGTGAGCCCACCTCAAAGCCAGGACATGTCAGCTGTTTTCAACCTATTCTTTTGCATGTTTGGATTTCTTTTTCCCTTAATAATAAAGACCATCAATTAAAAACTGCATTTGTGTTTACTTGTGTTATCTTTGTTTAATATTTACATTTGTTTGGTGATATGAAACATTTAAGTGTGACAAACATGCAAAAGAATAGGAAATCAAGAAGGGGGCAAACACTTTTTCACACAACTGTAGAATTTTATGCAACAGAGAAATAGGATTTTTTGTTTGAGAACTAGATTTTTATTCAACAGAGCAACAGGATTTTTTGTGAGAGTACTAGATTTTTAGGCAACAGAGCAATACAATTTTTTTGCCACAGCGCTACAGGCTCTTATGGCAAAGACAACGAGGCTTTTATGGCACAGACTATGAGGCTTTTACGGCACAGACTATGAGGCTTTTACGGCACAGACAGTGATGCTTTTATAGTAGTAGAGTATAAAGAATGGTCAACAGAGCACTAGGAACTAGAGGACACAGGTATATTTGATAATCAAAGTGGAAAATAAAGTTACAGGCTGATCCAACTTCAGTGGAAATGCCTCAAGACAAGGAAATGATGCTCAGTAGTGTGTGTGGCCTCCACGCACCTGTATGACATCCCTACAATGCCTGGGCATGCTCCTGATAAGGCGACAGATGGTCTCCAGAGGGATCTCCTCCCAGACCTGGACAAAAGCATCTGCCAACCCCTGGACAGTCTGTGGTGCAACTTGATGTTGGTGGATGGTGCGAGACATGATGTCCCAGATGTGTTCAATCGGATTCAGGCCTGGGGAATGGGCAGGCCAGTCCATAGCTTCAAAAGCAAAAGAGAAAAAAAAAAAAGTCCATAGCTTCAATGCCTTCATCTTGCAGGAACCGCTCACACACTCCAGCCACATGAGGTCTGGCATTGTCCTGCATTTGGAGGAACCCAGGGCCAACCGCACCAGCATATAGTCTCACAAGGGATCTGAGGATCTCATCTCAGTACCTAAAGGCAGTCAGGCTACCTTTGGTGAGCACATGGAGGGCTGTGTGGCCCTCCAAAGAAATGCCACCCCACACCACTACTGACCCACTGCCAAACCGGTCATGCTGAAGGATATTGCAGGCAGCAGATTGCTCTCCACGGCATCTCCAGACTCTGTCACATCTGTAACATGTGCTCAGTGTGAACCTGCTTTCATCTGTGAAGAGCACAGGGCGTCAGTGGCGAATTTGCCAATCCTGGTGTTCTGTGGCAAATGCTGTGAGCACAAAGCCCATCTGTGGACGTCGGGCACTCAGACCATCCTCATGGAGACGGTTTCTAACCGTTTGTGCAGACATATGCACATTTGTGGCCTGCTGGAGGTCATTTTGCAAGGCTCTGGCAGTGCTCCTCCTGTTCCTCCTTGCACAAAGGCTGAGGAAGCGGTCCTGCTGCTGGGTTGTTGCCCTCTTACGGCCCCCTCCACATCTCCTGGTGTACTGGCCTGTCTCCTGGTAGAGCCTACAGCCTTTGGACACTACCCTGACAGACACAGCAAACCTTCTTGCCACAGCTCGCATTGATGTGCCATCCTGGATGAGCTGCACTACTTGAGCCACTTGTGTGAGTTGTAGAGTCCGTCTCATGCTACCACGAGTGTGAAAGCACAACCAACATTCAAAAGTGACCAAAACATCAGCGAGAAAGCATTAGTACTGAGATGTGGTCTGTGGTCCCCACCTGCAGAACCACTCCTGTATTGAGTGTGTCCTGATAATTGCCAATAATTTCCATCTGTTGTGTACTCCATTTGCACAATAGCATGTGAAATTGATTGTCAAACAGTGTTGCTTCCTAAGTGGACAGTTTGATTTCACAGAAGTTTGATTTACTTGTAGTTATATTCTGTTGTTTAAGTGTTCCCTTTTATTTTTTTGAGCAATATATATATATAGAGAGAGAGAGAGAGAGATTATATATCTATAGATATAGATATATATTTAAAGATTGTGATATGGCAAAAATAAAAATATCGTCAAAAAAAAAAAGACATAAACAGAACACCAATTTAAGAAAAAAAAACAGGTAATTTTCTGATGACAAATTACTTTTAATATAAAGTTTTTAATGCAGTTTTAAATACGTTTTAATTGTTTTTAGAACATGTTTTATTATATTTTAATAGCTATCTCCTTCATGTATGTGGATTGTGATTTATCCATTCCCGGTGTAGGAATGTATTTCTGCTATGTCCTCATGAAAGTTATGTCTGTAGGGGCAACATACATAAACTAAAGGAAGAAGTGTTGATATGTTCCTATCCAGAGGCTGAGTGACAAACTGAAAAATGACACTTTTCTATAGGCTCCAGGTTAGAATTACTTGGAATCAGTAAGTGATTTGGAACTACTAACAAGAAAACTACGAAGACTATAAGAGGAAAGAATTTTATGAGCACGTGTAAAATTTTTGGACAAAGATCCCCTTTAGTATAAAGCTAAAACTAATAAAAAAAATGTGAAACATTCCGTGAAGGCAGTATATCATAGAATGAAGTAAAGAAAGAAAACACAAGTTATCATATGATCTATCTCTACAACCATTCAAGAAAATATCAACACTCATGTCGCTGCTATCAGATATTCCCAAAGTAAAACATTGCAACGCCGTGATGAGATTATAATGATCTCTTTCCTGGACATCAACTGTAAACATGAAGAGCATAAACAAAACTTAGCAACATACATCAGATTATATGCAATATTTGACTGTATATCCAAGAGGTAAAGATTAAAGACCATTAATTCAGCCACTGACAGCACTTCATGCTTCAGGTTTCATAACGCATGATTCAATATAAAGCAAATCACTCTAGTGTATTACCCAAACTTCATCCTGAACTATGTTATAGCTTTTTCTTTAGTGGGTTATGATCCCATTTGTTTTGTTATGCTTTTGGGTTTACATCAAAATCTACACAATAATAGAATTTAGCTTACTCAACATTATCTGCATAGATTGGGCTATTTAATGATAAACATATGTAAACTGTAAAGTATAACTTTCCCCGTAAAGGACCAAACTGGAATATTCCGTAACTTCTATGACAATAGTTACAATTTATCATTTCCAAAAAAAAGTTCTTGATCTGCTTCCCAGGTACTTAGCATCACTTGTTTTAGTTACAAGTTGGCAGTGTAGCCCCATATACATATGGGTCTCCAAAAAGAATGAGTCATTATTGTACTGCACTTCATATGAGAACCTAACACTATATAATTGTTATCTGCCAACTGTACTTATAGGAAAATCAAGGCAAAATTATCCAATTATTCAAGAAATAAACTCCATAGATTATTACTAGTGATCAGCGAATAGTGAAATATTCAGATTCGGGAAAATCGGCACAAATAATTTCTAATATCCGTGTATTTGTACCAACGAATTCAATGTCAGTCAATGAGAAAGATGAATATTTTTCTGCTGGACCCAACAAACAGGTCTGCGGGCATGAGAAAAAACCTGAAATACTTTGGAGAAAAAAGTATTTAGTCAGCCACCAATTGTGCAAGTTCTCCCACTTAAAAAGATGAGAGAGGCCTGTAATTGACATCATAGGTAGAGCACAACTATGAGAGTCAAAATGAGAAAACAAATCCAAAAATCACCTTGTCTTATTTGGCAAGTTTATTTTGCAAATTATGGTGGAAAATAAGTATTTGGTCATTAACAAAAGTTAATCTTAATATTTTTTATGTATATCCTTTGTTGGCAATGACAGAGGTCAAATGTTTTCTGTAAGGCCGGTTTCACATTTGTGGTTGTGTCTGCAGCGTTTCATCCGCAGTAATCCGCATGCGTTGTGTATTCCTATATTTAACATTATAAACGCAAGTGTCTGCGTTTGATTGCGTTTGGCCACATTTGACAACGCATGTGTTGTTTTGTCGTCTGCGGTTTGGCGCGGTGAACGCCGCAAATAGTAATTTTGTAGGGGGCAATCAGCCGCCTAGAAACGTTTGCGGTTGTTAGCGGCACAAATGAGCAAAAAAACGCATTGCTGTCTATGTGAACGCTTGTTGCCGCAAGCACATGCGTTTTCTTGCGTTCGTGAATGCATGCGTTGAACCAGAGAAAAGCATGTCTAGACACTGATTAGCCACCCCCCACATACAAGGGGATAAAGGGAGGGAGTGGGCATTGCCAGATCACTACACAGCAGACTGGGAAGCAGACCACACAGAGGAAAGCAACTTGGAGGAAAAAAGATTCTGAACAATGAGAGTACAGGTCCTTCTCAAAAAATTAGCATATAGTGTTAAATTTCATTATTTACCATAATGTAATGATTACAATTAAACTTTCATATATTATAGATTCATTATCCACCAACTGAAATTTGTCAGGTCTTTTATTGTTTTAATACTGATGATTTTGGCATACAACTCCTGATAACCCAAAAAACCTGTCTCAATAAATTAGCATATCAAGAAAAGGTTCTCTAAACGACCTATTACCCTAATCTTCTGAATCAACTAATTAACTCTAAACACATGTAAAAGATACCTGAGGCTTTTATAAACTCCCTGCCTGGTTCATTATTCAAATCCCCCATCATGGGTAAGACTAGCGACCTGACAGATGTCAAGAAGGCCATCATTGACACCCTCAAGCAAGAGGGTAAGACCCAGAAAGAAATTTCTCAACAAATAGGCTGTTCCCAGAGTGCTGTATCAAGGCACCTCAATGGTAAGTCTGTTGGAAGGAAACAATGTGGCAGAAAACGCTGTACAACGAGAAGAGGAGACCGGACCCTGAGGAAGATTGGTAAATATTCACTGTCACATCTACACATATGACTTTTTTTTTCTTTCTTTTTTTAGAGTTCTTCTTCTACTGCGGCAGAGGTTGGGCGGGAGCAGCGGACTCACAGTCGGGTGACAAGGCGGCAGCGTGTACGTATACAAGGATGACTGTTTACTGTATCCTTACTTCAGTATTCTTGAATCATCCTTTCTTTACTTTCCTCTTTCTTTACATTTGTCTTCTGCACTCCTTTTGTATCTTCACTTTCCTTATTCATGCCATTTCTCATCCTCTGTTTTCTTTCTTTTCCTTATGTTAATGTAACCAACATTAACCCCTTTCTGACCTCGGACGGGATAGTACGTCCGAGGTCAGAAGCCCCGCTTTGATGCGGGCTCCAGCGGTGAGCCCGCATCAAAGCCGGGACATGTCAGCTGTTTGAACAGCTGACATGTGCCCGTAATAGGCGCGGGCAGAATCGCGATCTGCCCGCCCCTATTAACTAGATAAATGCCGCTGTCAAACGCAGACAGCGGCATTTAACTACCGCATCCGGCCAGGCGGCCGGAGATGACGTCATCGCCGACCCCCGTCACATGATCGGAGGTCGGCGATGCTTCAGTATTGTAACCATAGAGGTCCTTGAGACCTCTATGGTTACTGACTGCCGGTAGCTGTGAGCGCCACCCTGTGGTCGGCGCTCACAGCACACCTGATTTTCTGCTACATAGCATCGAACAGCAGATCGCTGCTATGTAGCAGAGCCAATCGTGCTGTGCCAGCTTCTAGCCTCCCATGGAGGCTATTGAATCATGGCAAAAGTTCAAAAAAGTGAAAAAAAATATATAAACGTTTAAATCACCCCCCTTTAGCCCCAATCAAAATAAATCAATTAAAAAAAAATAAATCTACACATATTTGGTATCGCCACGTTCAGAATCGCCCAATCTATCAATTAAAAAAAGTATTAACCTAAACTAGCTAAACGGCGTAGCGAGAAAAAAATTCGAAATGCCAGAATTACGTTTTTTTTGTCACCTCGACATTGCATTAAAATGCAATAACGGGTGATCAAAAGAACGTATCTGCACCAAAATGCTATCAGTAAAAACGTCATCTCGGCACGCAAAAAATAAGCCGTCAACCGACCCCAGATCATGAAAAATGGAGACGCTACATGTATTGGAAAATGGCGCAATTTTTTTTTTCTTTAGCAAAGTTTGGAATTTTTTTTCACCACTTAGGTAAAAAATAACCTAGTCATGTTAGGTGTCTATGAACTCGTACTGACCTGGAGAATCATAATGTCAGGTCAGTTTTAGCATTTAGCAAAAAAGCCAAACAAAAAACAAGTGCGGGATTGCACTTTTTTTAGCAATTTCACTGCACTTGGAATTTTTTTTCCCGTTTTCTAGTACATGACATGCTAAAACCAATGGTGTCAAAAGTACAACTCGTCCCGCAAAAAATAAGCCCTCACATGGCCATATTGACGAAAAAATAAATAAGTTATGGCTCTGGGAAGGAGGGGAGCGAAAAATGAAAACGCAAAATGTTAGTTTATTGTGATTTTATTGTGACTGTTTCCGTAAAAAAAAGTTAAATCTGCCATTTTGGACAGACACCATAAAGTGCCACAAAATATCACTATGGAGGAGAGAAAAGCCATACAATCCTTAACCCCTTCACCCCCGGAGCTTTTTCCGCTTTTTCATTTTCGTTTTTTGCTCCCCTCCTTCCCAGAGCCATAACTTTTTTGTTTTTCCGTCAATATGGCCATGTGAGGGCTTATTTTTTGCGGGACAAGATGTACTTTTGAAAGATACCATTGATTTTACCATGCCATGTAACAGAAAACGGGAAAAAAATTCCAAGTGTGATGAAATTGCAAAAAAAGTGCAATCTCATACTTGTTTTTTGTTTGGCTTTTTTGCTAGGTTCACTAAATGCTAAAACTAACCTGCCATTATGATTCTCCAGGTCATTACGAGTTCATAGACACCAAACATGTCTAGGTTATTTTTTATCTAAGTGGTGAAAAAAAATTCCAAATTTTGCTAAAAAAAAAAAAAAAAAAATGCGCGATTTTCCGATACCCGTAGCGTCTCCAATTTTCGTGATCTGGAGTCAGGTGAGGGCTTATTTTTTGCGTGCCGAGCTGGCGTTTTTAATGATACCATTTTGGTGTAGATACGTTCTTTTGATCGCCCGTTATTGCATTTTAATGCAATGTCGCGGCGACCAAAAAAACGTTATTTTGGCGTTTTGATTTTTTTTCTCGCTACGTCATTTAGCGGTCAGGTTAATCCTTTGTTTTTATTGATAGATCAGGCGATTCTGAACGCGGCGATACCAAATATGTGTATGTTTGATTTTTTTTTAATTGTTTTATTTTGATTGGGGCGAAAGGGGGGTGATTTGAACTTTTATATATTTTTTAATTTTTTTATATTTTTAATCACTTTTTTTTTTTAATTTTGGCATGCTTCAATAGCCTCCACAGGAGGCTAGAAGCATGCATAACTCGATCGGCTCTGCTACATAGAGGTGAAGTACAGATCACCTCTATGTAGCAGAAATGCAGGGTTGCTTTGAACGCCGACCACAGGGTGGCGCTCAAAGCAATCGGCCATCAACAACCATAGAGGTCTCAAGGAGACCTCTGGTTGTTATGGCGATGCACTGCTGACCCCCGATCATGTGACGGGGGTCCGCAGTGCGAGCACCTCCGGCCGCGCGGCCGGGAGCGCTAGTTAAATGCTGCTGTCAGCGCTTGACGGCGGCATTTAACTAGTTAATGGGCGCGGGCGGATCGCGATTCCGCTCGCGCTCATTGCGCGCACATGTCAGCTGTACAAAACAGCTGACATGTCGCGGCTTTGAGGTGGGCTCACCGCCGGAGCCCACCTCAAAGCAGGGGATCTGCCAGCTGACATACTGAATAGTATGTCAGCTGGCAGAAAGGGGTTAAGAAACAATAACAATATCATCATCAAACCAGCTGACAAAGGAGGAACTGTAGTCATAATGAATATGACATATTATATCCAGGAAGCAAACAGACAACTCTTGGATATAAAATACTACACTCCACTTCAGGGAGATCCGACCAAAAAATACACAGAGGAAGTAACACATATCATCAATGGATTTGATTCCACTTCATCCTCACTGCTGGAACTAATACCAGACAATCCCCAAACCGGTACCTTCTACATGTTGCCTAAAATACATAAAGAAGGTAATCCTGGGAGTCCTATCATCTCTGGTATTGGGACTTTAACTGAGAATATCTCAGGTTGGGTGGAGAACATTTTGAAACCCTTGGTGAGGCGCACACCCAGCTATATCCAGGACACCACAGATATTCTTTGCAAATTGTCAGCGCTGGGCCCAATTCCAGAGGACACTCTACTAGCCACTATGGATGTAGAGTCTCTCTATTCCAACATTCCTCATGAGGATGGAATTGCAGCATGTAAATATTCCCTTGAAAAGAACAATCTAGCAACAGAACCAACACTGCAATTTATCAGGTTTGTGCTCCATCACAACTATTTTTCTTTTGGGAACAATTTATACCAACAGTGTATGGGCAGTGCCATGGGAAGCAAAATGTCCCCACAATATGCTAACTTATTTATGGCGAAACTAGAGGAAGAATTTTTGTCATCTTGTTCTGTTAAACCTTTTGCATACTTCCGCTACATTGATGATCTGCTAATAATATGGACAGGCTCAAAAGATGATCTACTCACCTTCCACAATAACTTCAACAAGTACCACCAAACCATCAAGCTTACCCTAAACTTTTCAAAGACCCAAATACATTTTCTGGACATGACCATATACATCAAGGACAATGCCATACAGACATCCATTTACCACAAGCCCACCGGACGTCCGGCTTATCTTAGATGGAACAGCTTTCATCCAAGACACACAAAGAAATCAATCATCTACAGTCAAGCTCTGAGGTACAGTCGGATCTGTTCAGACAGCAAAGACAGGGAACTACAGCTGCAATCACTGAGGAACACATTCCTACAACAAGGATTCCATCCATTGGTAATAGATGAACAGATCCACAGGGCTACAAGGATCCCAAGAAACAGCCTCCTGGATTACAAACTGAGAGAGGATAACAACAGGGTACCTCTTGTGGTCACATACAACCCCCACATGAGCATCCTAAGGAAAATTGGTGCAGATATCCAACCCATATTCCATAGAGATCACAAATTGAAAGACATATTCCCAGAACTACCACTTCTCTCCTACAAACAGCCCCCTTACCAGGGGCGGACTGGCCCAGGTGGAAGAGAGGCATTTGCCCCCTGGGCCGGTCACTAAGCAGCTGATTAAGGCCGCCAGGGGGCCGCCTTGTTTTAGCTGTGCAGGCGGCATCACAGTGGAGGAGACACAGACGCAGCCACAGCTCCCTGTGTGCGGCCGTCTGCTATGCTGGAGTGGGGGAGCGCGGCTGTATATCTTCTTCCGGCCGGAGAGGAGCTTGTTGGCGGCTCAGACAGGAGGCCGGACGGTGAGTTGTAGAGCTTCTGTGTGGTGAGCAGGGGACGCTGATAAGTCCAGGGCCGCTTCTGTATATAGTCAACGGCTGCTCTGCTGATCACTGAGATTTATTGCAGGAAAGTGAACTTTCAGGGTCGCCCTGTCAGTGACAGGTTATCAGCTCCAGGGTCACCAGATCTGCAGGAAAGTTCAATCTCCTGCAATAAATCTCCATCCCTGTACTTCAGAGTGACCAGAGACACATTACCCTGCCCTGCCCTGGACTGATCCAGCCTGAGCCTGGTACAAAGAATAATACAGAGATCAAGGTTATACCGTGTACACACTATGTTAGATCTGTATGTACATACAGAAATGCATATACTGTATAAGGCAAAGTTCACATTAGCGTTTGAGTCCCCTGCGTGGTGCTGCGACTTCTTTCCTTAAGTTCCACCTACTCTGCATGCGTCCTGCGTACCTATTAACATTGTGTACGCAGGGACATGCATTGTATGTGGATGCATCCGCGTGCATCATTTTGACGTCCCCTTAGAACAGAAGAAAATGCAACATGTTGCGTTCGGCAGGCACATCAAAACGTCGCACCGCATACAACACATGTCTCTGCGTACACAATGTTAAAGATAGGTACACAGGACGCATGTGGAAGTAGGCAGAGCTTAAGGAAACAAGTCCACAGCACCACACTGGGGACTCAAACGCTAATGTGAACCCGGCCTAACAGTATATCAAATGCTAGTTATATGTTATGTTGTATGTGTTAGGGCCTGTGCACACGCTGCAGATTGTCGCAGATTTTTCTGCACAGATTTGTCACCAAACCGAAAGGGATTCCTAATGCCATCAAGTGACTGAGAATCCTGATGTCTCGTGCAAACATTCCTTATGTTTTTTCCTTGCAGATTTGGTAGAGATGTAAATCTTCAGCATATCACTTTTATCAGTGCTTTTGCTGCAGATTTCACTCAGACTAAGGCCGGCTTCACACTTGCGAGTTTTACGGACATAAGAGCGCAGAAACTACGTCCGTAAAACTCGCAAAACATACGGCACAATTATTCTCTATGCCCCTGCTCCTATCTGCCGTATTAAACTGATCAGTATTATACGGCTTTCTACGGCCGTAGAAAATCGCAGCATGCTGCGTTTGTCACCGTATTGTGCAAATAAAACGTCAATGAAAGTCTATGGAAGCCCCAAAAATACGGATTACACAAGGACCAGCAGTGTGACTTGCGAGGAATACGCAGCGGTGTTAGAGAGAAAAGCCGGCAATTCAACGCGGTGTACAGTAAAATCACACTGACAGCTTACAGTAGAATAGGTAGAATAAATGTGGACACATAGAATCTATAATATAACGCTGGGAGCGTCACTCTGTCCGAAACCTTTATAGACTGCGCAGGCGCAAGCGCCGGCGCAGTCTGGGCCTCACAGAGTGACGCTCCCGGGAGATCGCGGTGTGCGTTCACACTGAATGCACACCGCGATCTCCAACAGAGAAGCAGGGACCGCCAGGAGGGTGAGTATCGGCCATATTCACCTGTCCCCGTTCCACCGCTGAGCGCCGCCATCTTCCTGGTCTTCGGTCTGTGACCTTCAGTTCAGAGGGCGCGGTGACGCGCTTAATGCGCGCCGGCGCCGCCCTCTGACTGAACAGTCACAGCCAGGAGACCGGGAAGATGGCGGCGCGCAGCGCTGGAACGGGACAGACAGGTGAGTATAGGAAGTGCTGGGGGGCCTGAGCTGGCGGCGATACCGGCACCTGACCCCCACAGCGTGCCGGTGTCCCCGCCTGCTCAGGCCCCCCAGCACTCGGCGCCGAGCGGGTCAGAGGCAGTATGGGGACGGAGGATGGAGCAGCACATAAGGATGGGGACGCAGGATGGGGACGCAGGATGCAGCAGCACATAAGGATGGGGACGCAGGATGGAGCAGCACATAAGGATGGGGACACAGGATGGGAGCAGCACATAAGGATGGGGACGCAGGATGGAGCAGCACATAAGGATGGGGACGCAGGATGGAGCAGCACATAAGGATGGGGACGCAGGATGGAGCAGCACATAAGGATGGGGACGCAGGATGGAGCAGCACGTAAAGATGGGGACGCAGGATGGGAGCAGCACATGACAGGATGGGGACGCAGGATGGAGCAGCACATGACAGGATGGGGACGCAGGATGGGAGCAGCGCATCACAGGATGGGGACGCAGGATGGGAGCAGCGCATGACAGGATGGGGACACAGGATGGAGCAGCGCATGACAGGATGGGGACGCAGGATGGGAGCAGCACATGACAGAATGGAGGCGCAGGATGGAGCAGCACATGACAGGATGGGGACGCAGGATGGGAGCAGCGCATGACCTGATGGGGACGCAGGATGGAGCAGCGCATGACAGGATGGGGACGCAGGATGGGAGCAGCACATGACAGGATGGGGACGCAGGATGGAGCAGCACATGACAGGATGGGGACGCAGGATGGAGCAGCACATGACAGGATGGGGACGCAGGATGGAGCAGCGCATGATAGGATGGGGACGCAGGATGGAGTAGCACATGACAGGATGGGGACGCAGGATGGAGCAGCACATGACAGGATGGGGACGCAGGATGGGAGCAGCGCATCACAGGATGGGAGCAGCGCATGACAGGATGGGGACGCAGGATGGGAGCAGCGCATGACAGGATGGGGACGCAGGATGGGAGCAGCGCATGACAGGATGGGGACGCAGGATGGAGCAGCACATGACAGGATGGGGACGCAGGATGGAGCAGCGCATGACAGGATGGGGATGCAGGATGGAGCAGCACATGACAGGATGGGGACGCAGGATGGAGCAGCGCATGACAGGATGGGGATGCAGGATGGAGCAGCACATACCAGGATGGAGACCATATACCAATATAAATGCTCGCCACCCGGGCGTAGAACGGGTTCAATAGCTAGTAGGTATATATATATATATATATATATATATATATATGTGTCAATAGACACATATATGTATATATATTATTATTTCATCCAGCGTGATATAGCAGAAAGCCGGTAATTCAATTACCGGCTTTTCCTATCTCCTTCCTAAACCCAACATGATATGAGACCTGGTTTACATACAGTAAACCATCTCATATCACCATTTTTTTTGCATATTCCACACTACTAATGTTAGTAGTGTGTCTATGCAAAATTTGGCCGTTCTAGCTAGTAAATTAAAGGGTCAAATGGCGGAAAAAATTGACGTGGGCTCCCGCGCAATTTTCTCCGCCAGAGTAGTAAAGCCAGTGACTGAGGGCAGATATTAATAGCCTGGAGAGGGTCCATGGTTATTGCCCCCCCACTGGCTAAAAACATCTGCCCCCAGCCACCCCAGAAAAGGCACATCTGGAAGATGCACCTATTCTGGCACTTGGCCACTCTCTTCCCATTCCCGTGTAGCGGTGGGATATGGGGTAATGAAGGGTTAATGTCACCTTGCTATTGTAAGGTGACATTAAGCCAAATTAATAATGGAGAGGCGTCAATTATGACACCTATCCATTATTAATCCAATACTAGTAAAGGGTTAAAAAAAACACACACACATTATTAAAAATTAATTTAATGAAAAAATCACAAAGGTTGTTGTATTAATTTATTCTACTCTCAATCCACTCACTGAAGACCCTCGATCTGTAAATAAAAAAAAAAAAATAAACCAACAATATTCATACCTTCCGAGGATCTGTCACGTCCAACGATGTAAATCCATCTGAAGGGGTTAAAATATTTTGCAGCCAGGAGTTCTGCTAATGCAGCGCTACTCCTGTCTGCAAAACCCCGGAGAATGTAGGTAAAGTAGGTCATTGACCTATATTTACCTGCATTTGCGGTGAGGCGCCCTCTGCTGGTTGTTCCTAGATCGTGGGAACTTTCCTAGAAAGCTCCCAGGCTCGAGATCATAAGAGGGCGCCCTCTGCTGGTTGTCCTCATATGAACTCGAGCCAGGGAGCTTTCTAGGAAAGTTCCCACGATCTAGGAACAGCTCCGTCTCTGCAAGATAACTAACCCACTCTATGTACAGGATGCGGTGATTCCTCATGCGCATGTGCTCAATGAACACAGGCGGAATCACCACGCGTACAAAGGGGGACTTTGGGCGGAGCGGGGTATCCGCTGCGTCCAAAGCGCTACATTTCCTGACCATGGAAACATACCCTTATACTATGTGTACAGACATCAGATGTTATATAGTAGATAATATTGTATGTGATAGTCAAATACCTGATGTCTGTACTCGTAGTATTATATACAGTATACCAGTCACATACTATCCTGTATATGACATCTGATGTTTGTAGACATATCACCCACCAGTTACATATCCTGTATACTATATGTAATATACTACGTGCACAGACATCTGATGGTATATACTGGATATGTGACTGGTGTAATATCTGATGTCTGTAGTCATTGAGTAATATACACCACTCACATATTATCCTGTATACATAGTGGGTACGGAAAGTATTCAGACCCCTTTAAATTTTTCACTTTTTGTTTTATTGCAGCAATTTGGTAAATTCAAAAATCTTCATTTTTTTCTCATTAATGTGCACTCTGCACCCCATCTTGACTAAAAAAAACAGGAAGGTAGAAATTTTTGCTAATTTAATAAAACAGAAATACTGAAATATCACATGGTCATAAGTATTCAGACCCTTTGCTCAGACACTCATATTTAGGTCACATGCTGTCCATTTCCTAGTGATCCTCCTTGAGATGGTTCTACTCCTTCATTGGAGTCCAGCTGTGTTTAATTAAACTGATAGGACTTGATTTGGAAAGGCGCACACCTGTCTATATAAGACCTCACAGTGCATGTCAGATCGAATGAGAATCATGAGGTCAAAGGAACTGGCCAAGGAGCTCAGAGACAGAATTGTGGTAAGGCACAGATCTGGCCAAGGTTACAACAGAATTTCTGCAGTTCTCAAGGTTCCTTATAGAACAGTCGCTTATAAATGGAAGAAGTTTGGGACCTCCGGAAGTCTTCCTAGACCTGGCCGTCCAGCCAAACTGAGCAATCGTGGGAGAAGAGCCTCGGTGAGAGAGGTAAAGAACACCAAGATCACTGTGGCTGAGCTCCAGAGATGCAGTAGGGAGATGGGAGAAAGTTCCACAAAGTCAACTATCACTGCAGCCCTCCACCAGTCAGGCCTTTATGGCAGAGTGGCCCGACAGAAGCCTCTCCTCAGTGCAAGACATAGGAAAGCCCCAATAGTTTGCTAAAAAAACACATGAAGGACTCCCAGATTATGAGAAGTAAGATTCTCTGGTCTGATGAGATGAAGATAGACCTTTTTGGTGATAATTCTAAGCGGTATGTGTGGAGAAAACCAGGCACTGCTCATCACCTGCCCAATACAATGCCAACAGCGAAATATGGTGATGGCAGCATCATGCTATGGGGGTGTTCTTCAGGTGCAGGGACAGGATGACTGGTTGTCATTGAAGGAAACATGAATGCGGCCAAGTGCAGAGATATCCTGGATGAAAACCTCTTCCAGAGTGCTGTGGGCCTCAGACTTGGCCGAAGGTTCACCTTCCAAAAGTACAATGACCCTAAGCACACAGCTAACAAAGGAGTGGCTTCAGAACAACTCTGTGACCATTCTTGACTGGCCCAGCAAGAGCCCTGACCTAAACCCAATGGTCATCTTTGGAGAGACCTGAAAATGTCTGTCCACCAACGTTCACCATCCAACCTGACGGAACTGGAGAGGATCTGCAAGGAAGAATGGCAGAGGATCCCCAAATTCAGGTGTGAAAAACTTGTTGCCTCATTCCCAAGAAGGCTCAATGCTGAGCAAAGTGTCTGAATACTTATGACCATGTGATATTTCAGTTTTTCCTTTTTCATAAATTTGTAAACATTTCGACATTTCAGGGTTTTTTCAGTCAAGATGGGGTGCAGAGAGTGTACATTGATGTGAAAAAAATAAACTTTTTTGAATTTACCAAATGGCTGTAATGAAACAAAGAGTGAAAAATGTAAAGGGGTCTGAATACTTTCTGCACCCACTGTATAAAGAGCTGGTTGGGAACCCAGAGGACATTATTTGATATAAATAGGGAAATTAATAGTTTTCATAGGGGCACCTGAATCAGAAAAAAACGTCATCTGTAAGTTACTATATATGACTGTACTGTAATCACATGTATGTGCAGGGCTGGGATCTACCAATATATGGTTACTATAAGGTGGTATTATTGCTCTTTAGTAGCATTTTTGTTTTCTTTTTTTATTTAGTAACAGCTTAATGTGTTTCAGTCATTATGTAGTAGAAGGTGTATAGTGGTGTCATTGGTATTTATATACAGTAAAGTGTTTTGTTATGTAGAGGTAATGGTAATATGATAATATTATGTATTCGCTGTGTAGTGGTTATGGTAGTTGACATTGTGTAGCCGTATTATTTGGCATTTTATAGCCGTAATTTTATAATATTGGTCATTGCATTGTGTGTTTTTGGTTAGCAACAGTATATACTGTAATTTATACACGTATAGATGCTATTTTAAATAGCTAGAGGGGGGTCGTATGGGGAGACATGCACTTTGGGGCTTGGGCCCCTGATCTTTTATGACTCTAGCAACACCCCTGCCATACTGTGTGTTTTACATGTCCGTGTTTCTGGAGTTGTATGTATGTTTGTAAATCAGCTCAGTTATAGTACCATATGTAAGCAGTATGCTTGGTTCTGGCACTGTATCAATATAGTAATCTAGATTCTGGTACCATATGTATGCGGTAAGCTTAGTTCTGTTCCCATATCTACGTAGGAGTCTTGGTTTTATTGCTCTATCTATGTAGTAGACTTAGTAGGCGAAAGCTTGGCTCTGCTCCCTTATCTCTGTAGTAAGCTCCGTTCTTTTCCCATAGCTTTGTAGTAAGCTTGATTCTGCTCACATATCTTTTTTGTAAGCTCATTTCAGTTCAGGTATGTACCGTATGTAGTAATCTTGGTTCCATTCTCGTGTCTATGCAGTCAGCTTGCTTCTGTTGCAGTATCTATGGAGGGAGTATGCTTGCTTGTGTTCCCATATCTATTCAGCAAGCTCCGTTCTGTTCCCATATCTATATACCTTCCCATTTTTTAAAGCATGTTATTTCTGCTGCTTTAATGCAGGGACCAGAGATAAGCAGGGCAGGGGTGGTCCACCGCAACTGGTGGGCCACTGCCTTGTGATTGCCCCCCAGGCTGAAAAGTGCCAGCCAGCCCCTGCCCCTTACTTAAGGAATCTCCTTATCAGAAGTGTCCTCTTGTCACCATCAGTGACTGGCACATTCCCCTGTAACAATAAAAAATGCAAAACTTGTACCCACATATTACCGACAAATATACTCCGTGTACCAAACACAAATCAGGACTATAAGGTCATGGGTTCCTTTTCTTGTACAACCTCCAACGTGGTGTACATGATACAATGAACGAGGTGCCCTGGAAGTATCTATATTGGGGAAACTATGCAAAGACTACAAACTAGGATGAATCTACACAGACACACAATCAGAAATGAAATGGACACACCGGTGAGAAAACATTTCTCTGGACCTGGACACAGTATGACAGATTTAAAAGTCTTAATACTAAAAGGTAATTTTAACCCCTTAATGACAGCCAATACGCCTTTTAACTGACCTGACATATAAGAGAATAGCCTCCCCATACAGGTAACAATCCAGCATCTGTCAGCTGTGCACTATAGCTGACAACTTTCTGCATCAGCCATGATCAGTGTTTGCACCGTCCAAATCTGTTTAACCCCTTAGATGCTGCTGTAAATATTGACTACATCATTATATATGGTTAACAGAGTGTGGGGTCTCCCTCTTTATCCCAATTGGTGCCCTCAGATCATGATTTTGTGGTCCTGATGTTTGCCATGGCAATTCATGACCAAATAGCGGCCTTAGAGTCTGCCAGCTGTAGTAATCTGTTCAGAAGTTAGAGGCATTTAGGTGGTAAAAATACACATTTTCATTTCTGTCATACCACTTTGCATTAATTTGTGTAAAGCACCTGAAGGGTTAATAAACTACCTGACAGCAGTTTTTGATATGTCAGGGGGTGCTGTTTATTAAAATGGTATCACGTTTGGGGGTTTCCCAATATATGAGACCCCTAAAGTCACTTCAAACATGGATAAGTCCCTAAAAAAAATAAATTTAGTAAATTTCCTCCTAAATTTCCTCCTAAAATGCTAAAAAAAATGAAATAACATTTTACAAATGATGCTGTTGTAAGCTGGCATATGGGAAATGTTATTTACTAATGGTTTGCTGTGGTATGACTATCTGGATTAAAGGGATAATCATTCAAATTTAGAAAATTGCTAATTTTTTAACATTTTTCTCAAATTTTTGATATTTTTTATAAATAAACACAAAACATATTGACCTAAATTTACCATTATCATAAAGTATAATGTGTCACGAAAAAACAATCTCAAAATCATTGGGATTTGTTAAAGCGTTGCAGAGTTATTACCACATAAAGTGACACTGGTCAGAATTTAAAAATTTGGCTCCGTCACTAAGGGGTTAAAAATTTGGGAATACAAACTAATGAATATGTTTAATTCCTTTACACTAGGACTCAATTTAACACCTGGATTAATGAGTCACTACATGGATACAATTCACACCTCCACCTGACATACTACAGATAACTAAGAACATTGTTCCCACTGCCTCTCCATTTGTAAGAAAATGCTTAATTTGATTACCTTGGCTTATGTATGGACTCATCATACTTCCCACCCCCTAACAAATGTCCTGCTGTACTATTCTTTAAATATTGTGCTTTTTTCTTATTAATCTATTTGTAATCTTGCCTGAAGAATGAGCCACTGTGCTCTGAAAGCTTGCAAACATATTATTTTCTGGTTAGCCAATAAAGGTATCACTCCTAGAATACTTCATCATTGGGCAGAAAAGTATTAACATCGATTTTTCTGGCTAACACGGTACCACAATACAATTTGTTATTGTACATTGTGTAACCATAATTTTTTGTTTTTTCAACAGTGCAGAAAGTCAAAACACGTTGGCGTTCGATGAAGGACCGCTTCAACAAGGACCTGCGTCAAGAGAGCCATGTACCCAGTGGTTCAGGAGCAAGAATCCGAAAGTACAAATACCATCGCGTTCTGGTATTTCTAAGACTGGTCCTTGCCCAGAGAACGTAAGTATTTCTCCCGTGCATTAGGTTGTGTTGTATTGCCATAATCTGTATGTTTCTATTCCACAGGAGTTGGAGTCTGGTTAATTTTTGTTATTAATTTTTTTTCCTTTTTTCACAGCACATGGAGCAGTACTCTTGGCCTAGGTTCTGGAGCGGTCCTTCATCAGACAGCCACGGACCCATCCCAGCCATCCAGCAGCGCTGCAGCAAGTGGGCCTGCCACACAAACTGGAGACCAGGAAGCTGGTCCATCAGGTCTTCCCCTTTCCCAGTCCTCTGCCTCTGCCCCTTTTTGGGGGGGTTCCTCCCAGCAGCGGCAGAGGGCATCGGACAGGTCCCTCATGCCCAAGTTTTTGCACTTGAGCTCGGTTTTTCACGAAGGACTCAAGGCTTTGGGTGGCCGAATGGATATTTCCCTTAGCCACATGAATACACATATCCACCTGTGCCCTCACTGTCATGATTAACCTCAATGCCGACCTCTGCTGCATACCACTGCATGGCCACCTCTATTCCTAGCACTGCCGGACACCAGTACAGCACCACCACCATGCCGAGTGCTGTAGGACAGCCCACCACCACCACCATGACAAACGCTGCTCCTGCTTGAACCTCCTCCACTGACACCACGATGCAGCAGCAGGACCCTGGCATGGCCTTCCGTACCGCCTCCACCATGATGCAGCAGCAGGACCCTGGCATGGCCTTCCGTACCGTCTCCACCACGATGCAGCAGCAGGACCCTGGCATGGCCTTCCATACCGCCTCCACCACGATGCAGCAGCAAGACCCTGGCATGGCCTTCCGTACCGCCTCCACCACCATGCAGCAGCAGGTCCCTGGCATGGCCTTCCGTACCGCCTCCACCACGATGCAGCAGCAGGACCCTGGCATGGCCTTCCATACCGCCTCCACCACGATGCAACAGCAGGATCCTGGCATAGCCTTCCGCTCTACAAGCACTATGGACTCTGGCATGGCTGCACGCTCTACGAGCACTATGGACTCTGGCATGGCTGCACGCTCTACAAGCACTATGGACTCTGGCATGGCTGCACGCTCTACGAGCACTATGGACACTGGCATGGCTGCACGCTCTATGAGCACTATGGACTCTGGCCTTCTGTACCGCCTCCACCATGATGCAGCAGCAGGACCCTGGCATGGCCTTCCGCTCTACAAGCACTATGGACTCTGGCATGGCTGCACGCTCTACGAGCACTATGGACTCTGGCATGACTGCACGTTCTACAAGCACTATGGACTCTGGCATGGCTGCACGCTCTACGAGCACTATGGACTCTGGCCTTCCGTACCGCCTCCACCACGATGCAGCAGCAGGACCCTGGCATGGCCTTCTGCTCTACAAGCACTATGGACTCTGGCATGGCTTCACGTCTACGAGCACTATGGACTCTGGCATGGCTGCACACTCTACAAGCACTATGGACTCTGGCATGGCTGCACGCTCTACGAGCACTATGGACTCTGGCATGGCTGCGCGCTCTACGAGCACTATGGACTCTGGCACAGTGCAGCTGGACCCTGATGGGTCATTAACCATGACCATGCCACGACATATGAGCCCACCGAGGCTTACCAGATCCCAGAAAGGGAGAAAAAAATAAAAAAATGGACTCTTAGTATTCCTCCCCCCTCACCTCCCAGTGTGTCTGTTATGTCAGGTTTGTCTCACCCTTCCAGTGCGTCTCAGGCCTCTCATGTGTCAAGCCCTATCCCCGAACTACCAGACCCCACAAGTTTCATTGCCCCTTCTCCTGCCACTCCTGCGTCGTCCACACTTAGCCAGGCACAGTTAAATAAATATTTTGGTTGTTAAAAAATAAATACAAGTTTTTTGCCCCCAATTATGTTTGGTTTATTGTGTCTTTCACCGCCGGCAACCTACACCGTGCGCCAAATAAAACACTGCGTCGTACAAGACTTTGTGTGTCCTTAGTATAGAGCTATGAGGTGGACCAAAAAATTTATACTTGTATTTTCTCCTTAATCTCTTCATTCTGCTTAGTCTGTGACTAGTGTTGCAGACTGAAGAGAAAATGGTGGCAATACAATGCAAAACTATACTCTACAGGTCAGGTGTCCAAAAACTCATTAGTTGGGACGCCTGACCTGGTGAGTAGAGAAGTGCATTGTGTAGCCTCCTTTTTCTCATCTGTTGGTGGTGATGGTGGTCATACACGGCATATCTATGATCACCTGCACATGTGTCAGAAATAGTTAATTCATGAGGCTGTTATATGTGCATCATGAATTCATTATTTCTGACACCTGACTTGATGAGTATAGATCTGTTTTGTATGACAGCCATTGTCTCTTCAGTCTGTGTCCAATGGATACTGCATAGCAGAACAGAATCAAGACCCAATGATGTCAACAACCTTATCACTAAAACAACATGGCTGCCGTCACACTAGCTTTATGTGGTCAGGTCAGTATTTTATATTAGTATTTGTAAGCCAAAACAAGGAGTGGAACAATTAGAGGAAAAGTATAATATTAGCATATCTAGCACCTCAGCCTTTATCACACACTCCTGGTTTTGGATTACAAATACTGATAATAAATACAGACCAAATACTGCTAGTGTGAGGACAGCCTCGGTTTATAGAGGAAATACATATGAGACACGGTCAAGACACCAAAAAAAGTTTATTAACGAGAAACATTAGTAACATGTAAGAAAATAACTGGTACAGATAAAATAACAACAGGACATTTACACAACATTGTCCTGCCATGACACGTGTCCAATATCCGAATCAAAAAAGGCAGCAAATTTGTCTCGCATGTGGCCAACTTCAGCTGTTGACCGCAGCGGGTGATGCTGGTAATCGGGCAGTGGGTGTGCAACTGGTTCATCTAGTTCAATGTTGGGCCGCTCCTTAGCCATAATGTAATTGTGCAGAACCACACAGGCTTTGACCACCTCATCGACTGTCTCCTTTTTTAGATTTATGGCTGATGCAAGAATGCGCCATTTTGAGACTAGAATCCCAAAGGTACACTCCACAGTTCTTCGTGCCCTGGTCAGTCTGTAGTTAAAGATCCTTTTAGGGTGGTTCAAGTCACGACTGGAATATGGCTTCAGTAGGTTTTCGCACATCTGAAAGGCCTCATCCCCAACCATAACAAATGGCATCGGTGGACCTTGAGTGTTGGGGAGAGGTTGTGGCCATGGAAAATTAAAATTTTTGTCATACACACGGCGGCCCATATCCGAGTTCTTGAAAGTCTGGGAATCGTTGCCACGGCCAAAAGCTCCAATGTCCACGGCTATGAAGCGACAGTCCGCATCGGCTATTGCCATGAGCACAACAGAAAAAACAATTTTTTATAGTTGAAGTACGCCCATCCTGTTCTGGCTGGTTTGATAATGCGGATGTGCTTTCCATCCACCGCTCCCAAACAGTTGGGGAAATCACACACACTCCAGAATTTTTCCACAATTTCAATCCACATGTCCAAGGTGGGTAGGGGTATAAACTCATCCCGGAGTACATTCCACAAAGCCCGGCAGGCGTCCGCAACTATTCCCGACAGGGTGGATATTCCAAGCCGATATTGGAAATGGAGGGATGATAAACTCTCTCCAGTTGCCAGAAATCTGGAAGAAAATAAATAATAAAGAAAAAATACAATCAATTCTATTTATGGTGTGGTTATGCTAAAGACATAAAGGAAAATACCAAACAAAAAAAAACACATCAGAACACCCAAAATTAGCACTGGCATTGGTTTACATTTCTTACGTACCTTAATGTAACCAGCAGACGTTACTCGGGTGGAATCGCTCTACAGAGCTGGGTGTCCTGTCTCCGTATGGCTCCTTGAACACGAGCTAGCAAATCCCGGAACGAGTCTTGCGACATCCTTGTGTATTCCAGGAATTTGTCAGGGTTCTCATGAAGCTCGCCATACAGTGTGTGATAGGCCCCACGTCTCTCACGTAATTCAATAATGTCTCCAAAAACGCCTACGCCGTCTCCTTCTCCATCTTTCGCGATTTCTGTCTTGCTCCCAAGCAAAAGCACAGGCAAGGAACAGCTTGATGCTTAAATCCAGGTTGAAATAAAAGCTCTCCATGCGAAGGTCCATCATGACACAGTCCTAGGGTCTATATATATAGATATCCCATAATACACACCCTCTGTAGTCCCATTGGCGGTCTCTGGTTATCTAGATTTTTCTCCTGTAAAATTTGTCACCATGCGCACAAAAAACGCAAGCGCAGACCAAAACGCATAGAAAAGCGTACAAACGCTGCGTTTTTTTAACCGCATGCGGCAAATTGCCGCGTTTGTATGCTTTTCTATGCGTTTTTTCCAGCACTTGCGGATGTGGATTAAACGCTGCGGATTCTAACGCAAATGTGAAACTAGCCTAAGTCTTCACAAGGTTGGCACACACTGTTGGTAGTATGTTGGCCCATTCCTACATGCAGATCTTCTTTAGAGCAGTGAAGTTTTGGGCCTGATGCTGGGCAACACGGACTTTCTACTCCCTCCAAAGGTTTTCTATGGGACTGAGATCTGGAGACTGGCTAGGCCACTCCAGGACCTTCATATGCTTCTTACGAAGCCACTCCTTCTTACTGAAAGATCCATCTATGTTTCATCTTCAATGCCCTTGCTGATGGAAGGAGGTTTGCACTCAAAATCTCACGATACATGGCCCCATTCATTCTTTCATGTACATGGATCAGTCACCCTCGCCCCTTTGCAGAGAAACAACCCCAAAGCATGATGTTGCCACCCCCATGCTTCACAGTAGGTATGGTGTTCTTTGGATGCAATTCAACATTCTGTCTCCTCCAAACACGACGAGTTTTGTTTCTACCAAACAGTTCTACTTTGGTTTCATAAGACCATATGACATTCTCCCAATACTCTTCTAGATAATCCAAATGCTCTCTAGCAAACTTCAGATGGGCCCGGACATGTACTGGCTTAAGCAGGGGACATGTCTGGCACTGCAGGATATGAGTCCCTGGCGGCGTAGTGTGTTACTGATGGTAGCCATTCTTACGGTGGTCCTAGCTCTATGCAGGTCATTCACTAGGTCCCCCCGTGTGGTTCTGAGATTTTTGTTCACCGTTGTTGTGATCATTTTGACCCCACAGGGTGAGATCTTGCGTGGAGCCCCAGATGTTTATGGTGTCCTTTGACAGTTCAGGTATTGACCAAAGTGGAGTTTGGAGTGTGACTGTTTGAGGTTGTGGACAGGTGTGTTTTATACTGATAACAAGTTCAAACAGGTGCCATTACTACAGGTAATCAGTGGAGGACAGAGGAGCCTTTTAAAGAAGAAATGACAGGTCTGTGAGAGCCAGAAATCTTGCATGTTTTTAGGTGACCAAACACTTATTTTCCACCATAATTTGCTAAATAAATCCTGCAAATAAGAGAAGGTGATTTTCTGGATTTATTTTCTCATTTTGACTCTCATAGTTGTAGTCTACATATGATGTCAATTACAGGCCTCTCTCATCTTTTTAAGTGGGAGGACTTGCACTTTAGTCGATGACTAAATACTTTTTTTCACCACTGTATCTTCTAAATGCTGTGATCGTGGCATCCAGCAGGTAGCAAAGGGTTAACATCATTGGGACCTGATCCAGTCAGGTCCTGATGATGTTACCTGTCAGAGCTATTGCTCTGCACAGGAATAGCAGTGCTTGCTGGACCCTGGGTGTCCTGAGTGCTGCGAGACCACCGATTGCTCATAAACATCGGTGCTGCACAAAGACCATTGCCAACATTTATGTACAGTGGACGGTCTCAAAGCAGTTAAGTTAGTGGTAAATTTAGGTAAAAATATTTGCATTTATTTTGGAAAACATCAGATTTTTTCCGAAAAAGTAAAACATTTCTCAATTTTCAAACTTTCAACTTTTGTATCCGTAAACCAGTTAGTCATGCTGTAAAAAATAATTTATAAATAAGATTTCCAATATGTCTAATTTATATCAGCATCATTTTTGAAACATAATTTTTCTTGTTAGGACGTTTGAAAGGTTGAAAGTTTATCACCAATTTCTCTTTTTTCCAACAAAGTTTACAAAACCAGTTTTCTTAGGGAGCACATCACATTTGAAGTGACTTTGAGGGGCATATGTGAAAGAAAATACCCAAAAGTGACACCATTTTAAAAACTGCATCTCTGAAAGTGGTCAATACCGCATTCAAGAAGTGGTGTAGGTACGTCACGGAATTACAGCAATGTGGAAGGAAAAAAGGAACATTTTAATTTTTCCCACAAAAATATTCATTTAGCCCAAAATTTAGATTTCTTAAAAGTGTAGCAGGATCAAATAAACTTTAAAATTTGTTTTTCAATTTCCCCTGTGTACGCCAATACTGCATATGTGGAGAAAACTACTGTTTAGCAGCATGGCAGGGCTCTGACGGAAAGTAGTGCCATTTGACATTTGGAAAGCAAAATTGGCTGGAATAGATGGCAAATACCAAGTCATGCTTGCAGAGCATTTGATGTGGAAACCGCTCACAAGTGACCCCATTTTGTAAACTACATCCCTCAACAAATTTTATCTAGCAGTGTAATGAGCACCTTGAACCCACAGATGCTTTACAGACTTTTATCACTTTGAGTCATGAAAATGAAAAAATACATTTTTCCTTCAAATGTTTCATTTTCACAAGAGTATAAGGAGAAAATGGACTGTGTAATTTGTTGTGCAATTTGTCCTGAGTACATAGATACCCCATATATACTGGAAAACTACTGTTTGGGCACAGCAGGGCTTAGAAGGGAAAGAGTGCCAACTGAATTCTGGAGGGAAATTTTAGAGGGCTCTAACAGCTGTTTCCCCATGATTCCAGCCCAAAACATGACTCCTCCACCTCCTTGCAGACATCACAGCATTGTTGGGACATGGTGCCCATCCACCAATCATCCACTACTCCATCCATCCAGACCATCCAGGGTTGCTTGACACTCATCAGTAAACAAGACTGTTTGAAAAGTAGTCTTCAATCATGTATGTATGGGCCCACTGCAACCATTTCTGCTTGTGAACACTGTTTAGGGGTGGCCGAATAGTAGGTTTATGCAACACAGCAAGCCTTTGAAGGATCCTACACCTTGAGGTTCGAGGGACTCCAGATGCACCAGCAGCTTCAAATAACTGTTTGCTGCTTTGTATTGGTATTTTGGCAGCTGCACTCTTAATCCAATGAATTTGTCTGGCAGAAACCTTCCTCATTATGCCTTTATCTGCATGAACTCTGTGCTCTGTTTCAGTCACAAATCTCTTAACATTATGATGATCACGCTTAAGTTTTCATGAAATATCTAATGTTTTCATATCTTGTGTAAGGCATTGCACTATTTAATGCTTTTCAGCAGCAGAGAGATCCTTTTTATTTCACATATTGCTTGAAACCTGTGGCCTGCTTAACCAATTCATGACCTTGGGATTTTTCATTTTTCCGTGTTCGTTTTTCACTCCCCTCCTTCCCAAAGCCATAACTTTTTTATTTTTCTGTCAATTTGGCCATGTGAGGGCTTATTTTTTGCGGGACGAGTTGTACTTTTGAACGACATCATTGATTTTAGCATGTCGTGTACTAGAAAACGGGAAAAAAAATTCCAAGTGCGGTGAAATTGCAAAAAAAGTGCAATCCCACACTTGTTTTTTGTTTGGCTTTTTTGCTAGGTTTACTAAATGCTACAACTGACCTGCCATTATGATTCTCCAGGACACTACGAGTTCATAGACACCAAACATGTCTAGGTTATTTTTTACCTAAGTGGTGAAAAAAATTCCAAACTTTGCTAAAAAAAAAAAAATTGTGCCATTTTCTGATACTCGTAGCGTCTCCATTTTTCGTGATCTGGGGTCGGTTGAGGGCTTATTTTTTGCGTGCCGAGATGACGTTTTTACTGATAGCATTTTGGTGCAGATACGTTCTTTTGATCGCCCGTTATTGCATTTTAATGCGGCGACCTAAAAAACGTAATTCTGGCGTTTCGAATTTTTTTCTCGCTACGCCGTTTAGTGATCAGGTTAATGCTTTTTTTAATTGATAGATCGGGCGATTCTGAGCACGGCGATACCAAATATGTGTAGATTTGATTTTTTTTTATTGATTTATTTTGATTGGGGCGAAAGGGGGGTGATTTAAACTTTTATATTTTTTTTATTTTTTTCACATTTTTTTTTACTTTTTTTTTTTTACTTTTGCCATGCTTCAATAGCCTCCATGGGAGGCTAGAAGCAGGCACAACTCGATCGCCTCTGCTACATAGCAGCGATCTGCTGATCGCTGCTATGTAGCAGAAATGGAGGTGTGCTGTGAGCGCCGACCACAGGGTGGCGCTCACAGCCACCGGTGATCAGTAACCATAGAGGTCTCTAGGACCTCTATGGTTACCATCCTGACGCATCGCCGACCCCCGATCATGTGACGGGGGTCGGCGATGACGTCATTTCCGGCCGCCCGGCCGGAAGCGGTAGTTAAATGCCGCTGTCTGCGTTTGACAGCGGCATTTAACTAGTTAATAGGTGCGGGCAGATTGCGATTCTGCCCGCACCTATTACGGGCACATGTCAGCTGTTCAAAACAGCTGACATGTCCCGGCTTTGATGCGGGCTCACCGCCGGAGCCCGCATCAAAGCGGGGCTTCTGACCTCGGACGTACTATCCCGTCCGAGGTCAGAAAGGGGTTAATATTGTGGAACATCATTTTTAAGTAGCTTTCCTTTAATTAGAATCACCCGGAATACTAATTATCACATGTGTTTAAGATTGATATCAGTGATCCAATGAGCCCTGAGACACAATACCATCCATGAATTTATTTGAAAAACAAAGCCATTAAATGTTTATGACACTTAAATCCAATTTGCATAATAATTTGGAACACAGTGTATAAATGGCCAAGTGATCACATTAGTTGCTTAGTGGGGCTAAAAATATGTAAAAAAAATTTGCCTGAACTGCAATGACTTCTCTTTACTTATTTATCTCGGGTGGAAAAATCCAGCTGAATAGCATCTTTTGATCATCTCCCTACAAAACAAATTAATAAAAGTTACAAAATAAATCCCATGTGCCCTAAAATAGTACCATTTATAATATATCTTGTCCTAGTAAGCTCTGACCACTAATTAGAAAAGTGCTGTGAATGATGGGAAAAACAAAATCACTAATTATAGCACAATAATTTATGCCAGAAAATTGGCATTGGGTAATGATAAATACACCCCATAATTTTTGGGGAACTTTTTTTGGCTTGAATTAAATGCTTTGATTTTCATTAATTTTTGCAAGTTTTTTTCCAAGCTGTGCAAAAATGAATTCGGCATTAAGAAAAATGAAACAATAACCAAAGAAACTAAGCAAAAAGGTGAAAAAGAGCACAAAAATGTAGTTAAGGTAATTTAATATTTTTGTACCTAATTTTTGAATACAGAATTTTTTGAAGAACCATTTTTTTTAAGCGTGAGCGGTAATCATTTCCTACAATGAAAGCTTATTCATTTTCTGTTATAAAATCGAGAATTCTATAACTATCATATGGTGAAAAAAGTAATAAAAGTTTAACGATTCATCACATAAACAGACATGTACAGATCCTAATGATCCGCTCAAGAAACAGCTTCCACATGTGGATTATCTCCTAGTGAATCTATTATGGAAACAACAAACTGAAGTTTTTAGTAAGAACACTGCTACAGAAAGAAATCTTTTATCCAGTGAAAATCAACAGATGCACAGAATTCTGATTATGTATACAGGACCAGAGCTAATCTAATGACACAATATTTCCAAGATAAAATATCTAATTAGGCAAACGGAAAACTGAAATTACTTATTGTGATTACTAAGAAAAGGAAATGGCCCAATTTTCAGACACTTGTGTCCTGTGCCAAAAACTACAGCATGTACTGCAATCAATTTTCCAGATATTTTTTATTTTTAAATTTATTGGTCACTTGGATTAGGGTACTGTAAGCAGTGGAACAGGACTAGTGTTGAGCATTCCGATACTGCAAATATCGGGTATTGGCCGATATTCGCGGTATCGGAATTCCGATACTGAGTTCCTATACTTTCTCAATATCGGATACCGGAATCGGAAGTTCCCATAATTTAATGAGCCAGTTTTATTTAATTTAGCCAATGAGGAATCCTAAGAAGTGTGGGCACATCCTGTTATGCATGTTAGTCATGTAACTACTGGCATGGCTGTAATTGGCTGCTGAAATGATGTACTATAAGAGTCGCCGCCGACATTTTGGGTTCACTATGCTGTGAATTCAGTTAGGGACATGACACTGAGTTCTGACTGAGGGATAGTTTGTGATAGCGATTTGCTTCATTGTGCTTTACCCAGGCTAATTTAGCAACCGCTGTGTGAGAAGCTTGTTTTTGCCTTGCAGCGCTGTTCATGGCTGTCTGCAAGGTCTCTGTGTGAGTGCAGCTCACTCTGTAGTCTCTTCTGCAGCCACAGCTGGTTGTAGACAGCTCAGCGTGCATCACTGCCTCATACTGTTCCATTGTCCTTTTTTCAAATAGTGCTGCCTGCTGCACATTTTTCCAGATTTATCCTATTAGTGAGTTTCCATCCGTATCCTGCTAGATTGTGGAAAAACACTATATAGGAGTACATAGAGGAGCTTTTTTTGGCCTTGCAGCACCGTTCACGGCTGTCTGCAAGGTCTCTGTGTGAGTGCAGCTCACTCTGTAGTCTGTTCTGCAGCCACAGCTGGTTGTAGTCAGCTCAGCGTGCATCACTGCCTCATACTGTTCCATTGTCCTTCTTTAAATTAGTGCTGCCTGCTGCACATTTTTCCAAATTTAGGCTGTGTTGCTGATTTTTTTGCATTTTTTTTTTGCATTTTTTCACTATAAAAATGCTATAAAACCACTAAAAAACAGCATACATCATGAATCCCATCATTTAGAATGAATTCCGCAATTTTTGTGCACATGATGCGTTTTTTTCCTCAAAAAAACGCATTGCGGTAAAAAACGCAGCATGGTCATTAATTTTGCATTTTTTTTTGCGGATTTCCCACTATATAATGCATTGGGAAATGTCCAGAAAAAAATGCACCAAAAACGTGCAAAAAACGCTGCAGATTTCTTGCAGAAAAATTCAGGTTTTTCTCAGGAATTTTCTGCAATAAATCCTGAACGTGTGCATGTAGCCTTATCCTATTAGTGGGTTTCCATCCGTATCCTGCTAGATTGTGGAAAAACACTATATAGGAGTACATAGAGGAGCTTCTTTTGGCCTTGCAGCGCCGTTCACAGCTGTCTGCAAGGTCTCTGTGTGCGTTCAGCTCACACTGTAGTCTGTTCTGCGAAAAAAACAAAAAGTTAATAAAGTTCACCAAAAACTCCACTTTACAGTTGTGTAGGCCACATTAGCTCATATTAAAGTCTAGTCCACACTTTATAAAATTAGTGTTTCTTATACCTGTTAGCAGCTGTTCAGGAATAAGCACACTACGCCCTTAGTACTTTTCTGCCTATCTTTATCAGTCTACCTAGATGAAGAAGGCAGGGAGTAAGGCACATGGTCGTGGGCTTGGAGTTTCTGCAGGGAGAGGATGTGGGGATTCTGTGCCTGCTGCGGGCACCGGTGACTCATCATCCCCCAGTTTTAGCAGGGAACAGTCCTTCATGCGCAGCTTTGTAGGAGCTCGCCGTACCCCACTGCTGCGGGACAAACAAATTGAAGCCATTGTCGGATGGATGGCAGCTAATGCATCGACTTCAATTAGTGCCACATCCTCTCAGGCACAGAGCACTGAAGAGCACCCATCTGTCTCTTCACCACCTGCCAAATTGCCCAGGCAGTCAGAGAGCCAAGGACAGGAGCCATCTCTACTTTTGTTCTCTGAATCTCTTGGCTTGGAAAGAGGGGGCCAGCCAAGCAGCATTCGAGAAATTGAAGAAGAGGCAGTATGCAGTGATGCGCAACTGCTTTGTCTCTCTGAATCTGAAGATGCAGGTGGGCCAGTGCCTACGGTTAGCACACCTCAGTACGCATCTGATGATGAGACTCAGGTGCCACTTTCTGGTGCATATTGTGCTGCCGAGACTACCCAGGAGAAGCAGTTGTTGGAAGAGGGTAGTGTAGATGATGAGGTCCTTGACCCATCATGGCGTGAGGTACAGGAAGGTGGTGGGAGCAGCTCTGAGGAAGAGATTCCCCGAATGGCCCAAAAAGGAGGGAAAGGGAGGGGGGGAGACTGCGTTGCCTGTAGCCTCCACTTCGGCACCCAATAGGAGCATGCCTCTTCCAAAACTCAAACTGGGCGCTCCCAAGACTTGCAGAGCCTGGTCCTTTTTTTACACAGTTGCAGATGACATTTACTTTGTCAAATGGAAGCTATGTAATCAGAAAGTCAAAAGAGGGAAAAGTGTCAGCAACCTCAATACCACAAATATGTGGAAACATGTGCGGACCAAGTACGTGGTGGAGTTACAAAAACACACTGAAGACCTATTCCAACCTACAGCGGCACCTACCACCTCTTCAGCTCATGTTGTAGCGTCTTTCTCCAGCTCACACACAGTTGGTTCGGCTTCCTCACAGGATCACCATGGAAGAACCTCTGGCACTGTTGTCCAGAGACCCAATGTAATTCCAAACACAGCACCATGTTCCCTGTCATCCTCACACTCCCTGCCCAGTCTACAGCCATCGGTAGCACAGGCATGGGAGAAAAGGCAGCCATTCTTAGCAAACGACCCCCGAGCACAGGCTCTGAATGCTGGCATTGCCAAACTACTGTCCCTTGAATCGCATTCATTCAGGCTGGTGGAGACTGACACCTTCCGTAACTTCATGGCATTGACAGTCCCACAATAAAACATGCCCAGCCACTTTTATTTCAGCAGGCAAGCTGTCTCTGCCCTGCAAAAGCATGTGGAGGGAAACATTAAACATGCGCTTCTAGACGCCGTCAGTAGCAAGGTCCACCTGACCACCGATATGTGGACCAGTCACCATGGACAGGGACGATACCTTTCCCTTACTGCCCATTGGGTAAATGTTGTGGAGCCGGGTACAGATCTTGCGAGTGGCGCTGTACGTGTTCTGCCAACTCCAAGGATTGCAGGAATCCAGTCTGTACACATTGACTCCTCCTCATACTCCAGTTCCTCTGAATCAGCGCTGCAGGAGCCATCACAGTCCACCTCCACATGGACCCGTGAACGCTTACCTGTTATGACTGATATGAGCACAGCCATGGCCATATGTCAACAGGCCGTATTGAAATTAATTTCCTTGGGGAATCGAAGCCACACAGTGCAGGAGCTCTGAAATGCCATCAGGCAGGAGAGCGACATGTGGTTTGTGCCAGCGAATCTCCAGCCAGGCATGGTAGTGTGTGACAATGGCTGAAATCTGGTGGCAGCTCTGGGCCTAGGCAACCTCACTCACATCCCATGTCTGGCACATGTGCTCAACTTGGTTGTGCAGAGTTTTTTGAGGGACTATCCAGATCTTGATGCACTGCTGCACAAGGTCCGCCTAGAGTGTGCTCACTTGTGGCGTTCCAGCATGGCAAGATCGCACATTGCAGTTCTGCAGTGCCGATTCCGCCTTCCGGAACATCGCATCATATGTGTCCTACCCACCAGGTGGAATTCAACGTTACATAGTTGAAACAGTTGTGTGAGCAGCAGCCAGCAGTAATGGAGTACCAGCTGCATCAGGGGAGAAAAAGTCGCACTGCGCGTTGTTCAGACTTCACAACCACTGAGTGGGCCACTATGAAGGACATCTGCCAGGTTTTGCATGCCTTCGATGGTTCCATGCGAATGGCGAGTGCAGATGATGCACTAGTCACCATGACTATCCCCCTTATCTGCCTGCTTGAAAAAACACTGCAAGCACTAAGGGAGCAGGTTTTGGAAGAGGTGGAGGATGAGGAGTCACAAATGCCATCTGCTTCTGGACAGTCGGTGCAATGTGGTTCCTCACAAAGGCCTAGACAGGGGACACTTTGTGAGGAGGATGAGGAGGAGTCAATGAAGGAGGAAGACATCTGTCTAGAGGAGGGAGGTACACAATGCTCTAGTACTCAGTATGTAGAGCGAGGGTGGGGTGATGCAGAGCAGGCAGAGATCACGCCTCAAGCAGGGGACAGCATTTCTTGGCCAGTTGGCAGTCTGCAGCACATGGTTGATTTCATGCTGCAGTCCCTGAGAAATGACCACTGCATCGCCCACATTCTCAACACGGCTGATTATTGGGTGTACACCCTCCTAGATCCTCTCTACCAGGACAACTTACAAAGCCTCATAACACCATTGAACCGGGAGCACTAGTCAGCATGACTATCCCCCTTATCTGCCTGCTTGAAAAAACACTGCAAGCGCTAAGGGAGGAGGTTGTGGAAGAGGTGGAGGATGAGGAGTCACAAATGCCATCTGCTTCTGGACTGTCTGCGCCACTTGGTTCCTCACAAAGGCCTAGGCAGGGGACCCTTTGTGAGGAGGATGAGGAGGAGTCAATGGAGGCGAAAGACATCTGTCCAGAGGAGGGAGTTACACAATGCTCCAGTAGTCAGTATGTTGAGCGAGAGTGGAGTGATGCAGAGCAGGCAGAGATCACGCCTCAAGCAGGGGACAGCATTTCTTGGCCAGTTGGCAGTCTGCAGCACATGGTTGATTTCATGCTGCAGTCCCTGAGAAATGACCACCGCATCGCCCACATTCTCAACACGGCTGATTATTGGGTGTACACCCTCCTAGATCTTCGCTACCGAAACAACTTTCAAAGCCTCATAACATCGTTGAATCGGGAGTGTAAAATGCGGTAGTACCAAGACACACTGGTGCATTCCATCATGTTCTCCATTCCAACCGAGAGCAGTGCTGCTAGTGCTTTACAAAGCAGCTCAGTGCGTCAAGGCAGTGGAGGAAGCTCTGCACAAAGAGGGAGCAGAAGCAGTGCCTCAGCAGAAGGTAAGACCAGTATGGCCCAACTGTGGCAAAGTTTTGTGTGCCCGCTACAAATGTCTACACCATCACAGACGGCTCCAGTCGGCAGAAGGCAACATTTCCGTCAGATGGTGACAGACTACATGTCTTGCCCTCTCTGTGTACTCCCAGACGACTCTTCCCCCTTCAAGTTTTGGGTCTCTAAGCTGGATACATGGCTAGAGCTTAGCCAGTATGCATTGGAGGTGCTGGCTTGCCCCGCTGCTAGTGTATTATCGGAAGGCATTTTTAGTGCCGCAGGTGGTATACTAACAGACCGTCGCATGCGACTATCCTCCAATAACATTGACCGGCTTACTTTTCTGAAAATGAACAAGGCCTGGATCTCGCAGGAATTTGCCACTCCTCTTCCACATTAAATAATTGGTTGGCAACAGTATCCAGGTCTCCTGTTGTGTTCATGTTTCTACCACCTGAACTGTAATCCCTGGGCTCCAACACCGCCAGTTGTTGCTCAGAAGTGCCATCTGCACAGTCAACAGTTACTCCTCTGTTATTGGGTTTCAGTAACGTCAGCTGATCCCTAGCTGTGTATCCGGCAATTTCTCCTGCTCCGTCCACACTCACATGACACCAGATATTAAACTGCCTCCAATTAGTCCTCAGCCAACACTCTGTTTCTCCCAGATTCCCTGGGCTCCAACACTGCCAGTTGCTGCTCAGATGTGCTGTCTGCACAGTCAACACTTGCTGCCATGTTATTGGGGTTCAGTAACGTCAGCTGTCCCCCTGCTGTGTATCCAGCAATTTCTCCGGCTGCGTCCACGCTCACACTACAACAGATATTAAACGGCCTCGAGTGTAGGCCTCAGCCTACACTCTGTTTCTCCCGGATTCCCTGGGTTCCAACACCGCCAGTTGCTGCTCAGAAGTGCTGTCTGCACAGTCAACACTTGCTGCCAAGTTATTGGGGTTCAGTAACGCCAGCTGTTCCCCTGCTGTGTATTCGGCAATTTCCCCTGCTCCATCCATGCTCACACAACACCAGATATTAAACTGCCTCCAATTAGGCCTCAGCCTACACTCTGTTTCTCCTGGATTCCCTGGGCTCCAACACCGCCAGTTGTTGCTTAGAAGTGCCATCTGCACAGTCAACAGTTGCTTCTCTGTTATTGGGGTTCAGTAACGCCAGCTGCTCCCCTGCTGTGTGTGCGGCAATTTCTCCACTCTTTTTCTAGCATTGACTCTGGGCTCTAACACCGCCAGTTGCTGCTCAGAAGTGCTGTCTGCACAGTCAACAGTTACTCCTCTGTTATTGGGTTTCAGTAACGCCAGCTGACCTGTAGCTGTGTATCTGGCAATTTCTCCTGCTCTGTCCACGCTCACACGACCCCAGATGTTAAACTGCCTCCAATTAGGCCTCAGCAGAGCCCCCAGGCCGATCAGGATGAGCCAAGTGAAAAGCACGAACCAAATTGGTGGCATGGACATCGGAGGCAACAACCCAAGAATTATCCTCCTGACCATAACCCTTCCACTTGACAAGATACTGAAGCCTCCGCCTCGAAAAATGAGAATCCAAAATCTTCTCAACCTCATATTCCAACTCTCCCTCAACCAACACCGGGGCAGGAGGGTCAACCGAGGGAACAACGGGGACCACATATCTTCGCAACAAAGATCTATGGAAAACATTATGAATGGCAAAAGAGGCTGGAAGAGCCAAATGAAAAGACACCGGATTAATAATTTCAGAAATTTTATAAGGACCAATAAACCGAGGCTTAAACTTAGGGGACGAAACCTTCATAGGAACATGACGAGAAGACAACCAAACCAAATCCCCCACACGAAGTCGGGGACCAACACACCAACGGCGGTTAGCAAAACGTTGAGCCCTTTCCTGAGACAACGTCAAATTGTCCACCACATGAGTCCAAATCTGCTGCAGCCTGTCCACCACAGAGTCAACACCAGGACAATCAGAAGGCTCAACCTGCCCAGAAGAAAAGCGAGGATGAAAACCAAAATTACAAAAGAAAGGTGAAACCAAAGTAGCCGAACTAGCCCGATTATTAAGGGCAAACTCAGCCAACGGCAAGAAAGACACCCAATCATCCTGATCAGCAGACACAAAGAATCTCAAATAGGTCTCCAAGGTCTGATTAGTTCGCTCAGTTTGGCCATTAGTCTGAGGATGAAACGCCGAAGAAAAAGACAAATCAATGCCCATCCTAGCACAAAAGGCCCGCCAAAATCTAGAGACAAACTGAGAACCTCTGTCAGACACAATATTCTCCAGAATGCCATGCAAACGAACCACATGCTGAAAAAACAATGGAACCAGATCTGAGGAGGAAGGCAACTTAGGCAAAGGTACCAGATGGACCATTTTAGAGAACCGGTCACAAACAACCCAGATAACAGACATCTTCTGGGAAACAGGAGATCCTAAATAAAATCCATGGAAATATGCGTCCAGGGCCTCTCAGGGACCGGCAAAGGCAAAGGCAACCCACTAGCGCGGGAACAGCAAGGCTTGGCCCGGGCGCAAGTCCCACAGGACTGCACAAAAGCACGCACATCGCGCGACAAGGAAGGCCACCATAAGGACCTAGCAACCAAATCTCTGGTACCAAAAATCCCAGGATGACCAGCCAACACTAAACAATGAACCTCAGAAATCACCTTACTCGTCCATCTATCAGGTACAAACAGCTTCCCCACAGGACAGCGGTCAGGCCTATCAGCCTGAAATTCCTGAAGCACCCGCCGCAAATCAGGGGAGATGGCAGAAAGAATCACCCCTTCCTTAAGAATGCCAACCGGCTCAAGGACTCCAGGAGAATCAGGTGAAAAACTCCTAGAGAGGGCATCAGCCTTAACATTCTTAGATCCCGGAAGATATGAGACCACAAAATCAAAACGGGAGAAAAACAGAGACCATCGAGCCTGTCTAGGATTCAGCCGCTTGGCCGACTCGAGGTTAACCAGATTCTTATGATCAGTCAAGACCACAACGCGGTGCTTAGCTCCCTCAAGCCAATGTCGCCACTCCTCAAACGCCCACTTCATAGCCAACAACTCCCGATTGCCGACATCATAATTGCGTTCCGCAGGCGAAAACTTTCTGGAAAAAAAGGCACACGGTTTCATCAAAGAACCATCAGACTCCCTCTGAGACAAAACGGCCCCTGCCCCAATCTCAGAAGCGTCGACCTCAACCTGAAAAGGAAGAGAAACATCCGGCTGACGCAACACAGGGGGCAGAAATAAATCGGCGTTTAAGCTCCTGAAAGGCCTCAACAGCCGCAGAGGACCAATTCGTCACATCAGAGCCTTTCTTCGTCAAATCAGTAAGGGGCTTAACCACACTGGAAAAGTTGGCAATGAAACGGCGATAGAAATTAGCAAACCCCAAAAATTTTTGAAGGCCCTTCACAGATGTGGGTTGAATCCAGTCATGAATAGCTTGAACCTTAACAGGATCCATTTCTATAGACGAGGGAGAAAAAATAAAACCCCAAAAAGAGACCTTCTTAACTCCGAATAGGCACTTAGACCCCTTCACAAACAAAGCATTATCACGAAGGATCTGGAACACCATTCTGACCTGCTTCACATGAGACTCCCAATCATCGGAAAAAATCAAAATATCATCTAAATATACGACCATGAATTTATCAAGATAATTGCGGAAAATATCATTCATGAAAGACTGGAACACAGATGGAGCATTAGAGAGCCCAAATGGCATCACAAGGTATTCAAAATGGCCTTCGGGCGTATTAAATGCAGTTTTCCATTCGTCACCCTGTTTAATACGAACAAGATTATATGCCCCTCGGAGGTCAATCTTAGTAAACCAACTAGCCCCCTTAATCTGAGCAAACAAATCAGTAAGCAGAGGCAAGAGGTATTGGAATTTAACCGTGATCTTATTAAGAAGACGATAATCAATACAGGGTCTCAAGGAGCCATCCTTCTTAGCAACAAAAAAGAAACCCGCTCCCAATGGTGACGAAGAGGGCTGAATATGCCCCTTCTCCAAAGACTCCTTAACATAACTCCGCATGGCGGCATGCTCTGGCACAGACATATTGAAAAGTCGGCCCTTACGTAACTTGCAACCAGGAATCAAGTTAATAGCACAATCACAGTCCCTGTGTGGTGGAAGGGAACTGGACTTGGGCTCATCAAATACATCCTGGAAATCCGACAAAAACTCAGGGACCTCAGAAGAGGGGGAAGAGGAAATTGACATCAAAGGAACGTCACTATGTACCCCTTGACAACCCCAACTAGTCACAGTCATAGTTTTCCAATCCAGCACCGGATTATGTTCCTGTAACCATGGAAAACCCAGTACAACAACATCATGCAGGTTATGCAACACCAGAAAACGGCAATCTTCCTGATGTGCTGGGGCCGTGTACATAGTCATCTGCGTCCAGTACTGAGGGTTATCCTTGGCCAAGGGTGTAGCATCAATACCCCTCAAAGGAATAGGGCTCTGCAAAGGCTGCAAGGAAAAACCACAGCGCCTGGCGAATTCTAAGTCCATTAAGTTCAGGGCAGCGCCTGAATCCACAAATGCCATGACAGAAAAGGATGACAATGAGCAAATCAGGGTCACAGATAAGAGAAATTTAGGCTGTATAGTACTAATGGTAACAGACCTAGCGACTCTCTTAGTACGCTTAGGGCAATCAGAGATAATATGAGTAGAATTGGGAGGGGATGGGAGAACTACAATACCCAGATAGATTAGCGAAATTAGGATTATTTAGTCTAGAAAAAAGACGACTGAGGGGCGATCTAATAACCATGTATAAGTATATAAGGGGACAATACAAATATCTCGCTGAGGATCTGTTTATACCAAGGAAGGTGACGGGCACAAGGGGGCATTCTTTGCGTCTGGAGGAGAGAAGGTTTTTCCACCAACATAGAAGAGGATTCTTTACTGTTAGGGCAGTGAGAATCTGGAATTGCTTGCCTGAGGAGGTGGTGATGGCGAACTCAGTCGAGGGGTTCAAGAGAGGCCTGGATGTCTTCCTGGAGCAGAACAATATTGTATCATACAATTATTAGGTTCTGTAGAAGGACGTAGATCTGGGTATTTATTATGATGGAATATAGGCTGAACTGGATGGACAAATGTCTTTTTTCGGCCTTACTAACTATGTTACTATGTTACTATGTTACTAATCACCACAGTAAAAACACAGCCTATTCTGACGTCTGAATTCCTGCCGTTCTGTTCTAGTCAAAATCCTATCACATTGCATAGGTTCAGGACTCTGCTCCGAGGACACTGCCATATGGTGCACAGCTTTGCGCTCGCGCAGACGCCGATCAATCTGAATAGCTAGAGACCTAGATTCGCTCAAACCGGCAGGCGTAGGAAAGCCCATCCGAGCGCTTGAAAAAATGCGTCTACATTCAATAATGCCGGATCCCCTGTTTCAAGAGAAAAGGCCCAGTCTTGAGGGTCACCACGCAGCAAGGATATGATGATTTTTACTTGCTGAATGGGATCACCTGAAGAACGGGGTTTCAAAGAAAAAAACAATTTGCAGTTATTTTTAAAGTTCAAAAACTTGGATCTGTCCCCAAAAAACAAATCAGGAGTAGGAATTCTAGGCTCTAAAGCCGGAGTCTGGACAACGTAGTCCTGGATACTCTGTACTCTTGCAGCAAGTTGATCCACACGAGAAAACAAACCCTGAACATCCATGCCAGAGCATATATCCTGAACCACCCAGATATCAAGAGGAAAAAAAAGACAAACCAGAGCACAGAAAAAAAATGGTTCAGAACTTTCTTTTCCTTCTTTTGAGATGCATTTAATTCATTTTTGGCCACTTGTACTGTTATGATGCGGTGGTTTAGGAGCAACATGGAACGAGCTCTGAAGGAAGTGGTAACTGTACTGACCGCAGTCCCTAAGCTCAACACAACACTAGAAGTAGCCGTGGGGTGCTCCTAACTCTCCCTAGGCACCTCGTCACCGCCTAAGAGCTAACTACCCCTAAAGATAGAAGCAGGAAAACTATCTTGCCTCAGAGAAAATCCCCAAAGGATAGATTAGCCCCCCACAAATAATGACTGTGAGTGGAGAGGGAAAAGACATACACAGAATGAAACCATGATGAGCACAGGAGGCCAGTCTAACTTGACAGATAGGACAGGATGGAATACTGTGCGGTCAGTATAAAACACTACAAAAATCCACGCAGAGTTTACTAAAAATCTCCACACCTGACTAAAGGTGTGGAGGGTAAATCTGCTTCCCAGAGCTTCCAGCAAGACAGAATTAATTCATACTGATACAGTGGCGTAGGAAGGGGGGTGCGGGGGGAAGGCACCCCGGGCGGCACACTGCGGGGGGCGGGTCACCGGGCCGCGGCCGGCGCTGCAGGAGGAGGAAAAAAAAAAAGACGTGGACCCTTTAAATCTTCAGGCGGCACCATCCCCCCCACCCCCTCCCCGTGCCAGCGCTAATACTCACCTCTTCTGGTTCATGAGGCTGCGCGGTAGCTGCAGTGTCTTCAGCGCCCTCTGACTCTGCGACGTCGCAGGGCAGAGGGTGCGATGACGTCATCACTGCGCGCTCACCCTCTGTCTTGAGCGTTGCAGAGCCGGAGAGACGCTGAGCACCGGACCTGCGCTGGGAACGGGAGAGGTGAGGATTTTACTTTTTTTTTTTTCTTTGTCTGACTCTGTCTGTCTGGGGGTAATGCTGGAGACCCTGGAGCAGATTCATTTCTGGACACACTGGGGCAGATTTCTGGACACACTGGGGCAGATTTCTGGACACACTGGGGCAGATTTCTGGACAGACTGGGGCAGATTTCTGGACACACTGGGACAGATTTCTGGACAGACTGGGGCAGATTTCTGGACACACTGGGGCAGATTTCTGGACATACTGGGGCAATGCTGGAGACCCTGGGGCAGATTTCTGGACACTGGGGCAATGCTGGACACTGGGGCAGATTGCTGAACACGCTGGGGCAATGCTGGACACCGGGGCAGATTGCTGGACACACTGGGGGCAATGCTGGACACACTGGGGGCAATGCTGGACACACTGGGCGCAATGCTGGACACACTGGGGCAATGCTGGAGGGAGACCCTGGGGCAGATTGCTGGGCACACTGGGGGCAGATTGCTGGACACACTGGGGGCAATGCTGGACACACTGGGGCAATGCTGGAGACCCTGGGGCAGATTTCTGGACACACTGGGGCAATGCTGGACACTGGGGCAGATTGCTGGACACACTGGGGCAATGCTGGACACTGGGGCAGATTGCTGGACACACTGGGGGCAATGCTGGACACACTGAGGCAATGCTGTAGACCCTGGGGCAGATTGCTGGACACACTGGGGCAGATTGCTGGACACACTGGGGGCAATGCTGGACTCACTGGGGCAATGCTGGAGACCCTGGGGCAGATTTCTGGACACCCTGGGGGCAATGCTGGACACACTGGGGCAATGCTGGACACTGGGGCAGATTGCTGGACATACTGGGGCAGATTGCTGGACACACTGGGGGTAATATGCTGGACACACTGGGGCAGATTGCTGGACACACTGGGGGTAATATGCTGGACACACTGGGGGTAATATGCTGGACACACTGGGGCAGATTGCTGGACACACTGGGGCAGATTGCTGGACACACTGGGGGCAGGACTTGAGGCATGGGCAGAATGTAGATACGGGGCATGATTGGAGACACGGGGCAGAATGAAAGACATGGGGCAGCATGGATATGATGGAGACTGATGGGGCAGGATGGGGAGATCATATGGGGTAGAATGGACACTCATGAGGGCAGGATGGGAGAACATATGGCTGGAGCCAGGAATGAGATACACAGGGCCAGGATGGGGAATATTATTACCATAGGGGCTAATTAAGGGATATTATTACTGCAGTGATGTATTTATTTTATTTTTTGAGTATACTGTTTTAAATGGGGGGGCGGTCCTGTTACTGTGCAGAGTGACACTATATCACCTTTTTTTCTTCATGTGGTGTAATGTAGAAGTTGTTAAAAATTAAGTAATGTGTTCTGCAAGCAGAGCTCGAGATAACTGTGTTATTTCCTGCAGAAACGAGTCCTGGCTGGGAGAAATGATGGCGGTCTGTGCTGGATGAAAGATGAAGGACTTCATCTAGAGACGTCACTGGTGAGTCAGTGTTACCTATACACTGACACTATACACTATATACTATATACAGCGGTCCTGTGTACAATGTCATCAGTGATCACTGTATTACCTATACATTATATACAGAGCTCCTGTGTATAATACCACCAGTGATCTCTGTATTACCTCTACACAGAAACTGCATACTAAGTACAGATCTCCTATGAATACTGGCACTTATGGTGATAGTATTGGGTTTTTGTTTTTTTTTATTACTGATCAGTATTGTAGTATTCAGTCACTATGTAATGGTAATATGTGGTCTGGAAATGGTGTTGTGGTATTTGTCCCTTGTATGTGCTATTTGGTCACCAAGTGGTGGTAATTTGTGATCTGGTCATGGTGAGGCGGTATTTGTCCCTTGTATATAGTATTATTCGGTCACTATGTGGTCTGGTCATGGTGTGGTGGTGTTTCTTCCTGTATGTGATATTATTGGTCTTGGTATAGTGGATTCTGTTGTCTATGGCGGTTATTTGTTCTCTCTGATATTAATTAATTAAAAGTCACAGGTTTAGCATGTGGGGGTGACACAATTAGGCCCAGTTTAAGTTTTACAAGACAGGAAAACTATTTTTGGTAACCTTTGTACTGATAACGCTGGACAAACATAGAAGCACAGAACGGATAAGTCCACAAACTGTGAACAGAAAAGAGCAAGCAAAAACTTAGCTTTGCTGAACTGGTCAGGATAACAGGGAACTCCAAAGAGATGTGAATCCAACCAGGAACCATTTACAAGTGGCACTGGCTGAAGGACAGAGCCAGGCATAAATAGCCGAGCACAAAGGACGATCAGTGGAAGCAGCTGAAGACAGCTAACTCCAAGTAGCGGCCATACCACTAGAAACCACAAGAGGGAGCCCAAGAGCAGAACTCACAAAAGTGCCACTTGCAACCACCGGAGGGAGCACAAGAGCGGAATTCACAACACTACACTCTGTTTCTCCTGGATTCCCTGGGCTCCAACACAGCCAGTTGCTGCTCAGAAGTGCTGTCTGCACAGTCAACACTTGCTGCCGTGTTATTGGGGTTCAGTAACGTCAGCTGTCCCCCTGCTGTGTATCCGGCAATGTCTCCTGCTCTGTCCACGCTCACACGACACCAGATATTATACTTCCTCCATTTAGGCCTCAGCCTACACTCTGTTTCTCCTGGATTCCCTGGGCTCCAACACTGCCAGTTGTTGCTCAGAAGTGCCATCTGCACAGTCAACAGCTGCTCCTCTGTTATTGGGGTTCAGCAACGCCAGCTGTTCCCCTGCTGTGTGTGCGGCAATTTCTCCACTCTGTTTCTAGCATTGACCCTGGGCTCCAACACCGCCAGTTTCTGCTCAGAATTGCCATCTGCACAGCCAACAGTTGCTCCTTTGTTATTGGGGTGCAGTAACGACAGCTGCTCCCCTGCTGTGTGCGGCAATTTCTCCTGCTCCCTCCACACTAAGACTACAACAGATATTAAACTTCCTCAAATTAGGCCTCGACCTACACTCTGCTTCTAGCATTGACCCTGGGCTCCAACACCGCCAGTTGCTGCTTGGAAGTGCCGTCTGCACAGTCAACAGTTGCTCCTCTGTTTTTGGGGTTCAGTAAGCCAGATGCTCCGCTGCTGTGTTTGCGGCAATTTCTCCACTCTGTTTCTAGCATTGACCCTGGGCTCCAACACCGCCAGTTGCTGCTCGGAGGTGCTGTCTGCACAGTCAACAGTTGCTACTCTGTTATTGGGGTGCAGTAACGACAGCTGCTCCCCTGCTGGGTGCGGCAATTTCTCCTGCTCCCTCCACACTAAGACTACAACAGATATTAAACTTGCTTAACCCCTTCATGACCCAGCGTCTTTTGACCTTAATGACATGACCGTTTTTTGCAATTCTGACCAGTGTCCATTTATGAGGTAATAACTCGGGAACGCTTCAACGGATCTTAACGGTTCTGAGATAGTTTATTCGTGACATATTGGGCTTCATATTAGTGGTAAATTAAGGTCATTAATTTTTGCGTTTATTTGTGAAAAAAATGGAAATTTGGCTAAAATTTTGAAAATTTTGCAATTTTTATATTCTGAATTTTTATTCTGTTAAACCAGAGAGTTATGTGACACAAAATAGTTAATAAATAACATTTCCCACATATCTACTTTACATCAGCACAGTTTTGGAAACAAATTTTTTTTTTGCTAGGAAGTTATAAGGGTTAAAATTTGACCAGTGATTTCTCATTTTTACAACGAAATTTACAAAACCATTTTTTTAGGGACCACCTCACATTTGAAGTCAGTTTGAGGGGTCTGTATGGCTGAAAATACCCAAAAGTGACACCATTCTAAAAACTGCACCCCTTGAGGTACCCAAAGCCACATTCAAGAAGTTTATTAACCCTTCAGGTACTACACAGCAGCAGAAGCAACATGGAAGGAAAAAATGAACATTTAACTTTTTAGTCACAAAAATGATGTTTTAGCAACAACTTTTGTATTTTTCCAAGAGTAAAAAGAGAAATTGGATGCCAAACGTTATTGTAAAATTTGTCCTGAGTACGCCGATACCTCATATGTGGGGCGGAACCACTGTCTTGGCGCACAACAGGGCTCAGAAGGGAAGGAGCGCCATTTGACTTTTTCAATGAAAAATTGGCTCCAATCTTTAGCGGACACCATGTCGCGTTTGGAGAGCCCCTGTGTGCCTAAACATTGGAGCTCCCCCACAAGTGACCCATTTTGGGAACTAGACCCCCCAAGGAGCTTATCTAGATGCATAGTGAGCACTTTGAATGCCCAGGTGCTTCACAAATTGATCCGTAAAAATGAAAAAGTACTTTTTTTTCACAAAAAATTTATTTTAGCCTCAATTTTTTCATTTTCACATGGGCAACAGGATAAAAAGGATGCTAAAATGTGTTGGGCAATTTCTCCTAAATATACCGATACCTCATATGTGGTCACAAACCACTGTTTGAGCACACGGCAAGGCTCGGAAGGGAAGCAGCGCCATTTGACTTTTGAATGAAAAATTAGCTCCAATCGTTAGCGGACACCATGTCATGTTTGGAGAGCCCCTGTGTGCCTAAACATTGGAGCTCCCCCACATGTGACCCCATTTTCGAAAGTAGACCCCCCAAGGAACTTATCTAGATACATAGTGACAACTTGGAACCCCCAGGTGCTTCACAAATTGATCCAAAAAAATGAAAAAGTACTTTTTTTTTACAAAAAATTTCATTTAGCCTCAATTTATTCATTTCCACATGGGCAACAGGATAAAATGGATCCTAAAATTTATTGGGAAATTTCTCCTAAGTACACTGATACCTCACATGTGGGGGTAAACCACTGTTTGGGCATGCGGCAGGGCTCGGAAGGGAAGGAGCGCCATTTGACTTTTTGAATGAAAAATTAGCTCCAATCGTTAGCGGACACCATGTTGCGTTTGGAGAGCCCCTGTGTGCCTAAACATTGGATTTCCCCCACATGTGACCCCATTTTGGAAACTAGACATCCCAAGGAACTAATCTAGATGTGCGGTGACCACTTTAAACCCCCAAGTGCTTCAGAGAAGTTTATAACGCAGAGCCGTGAAAATAAAAAATAATTTTTCTTTCCTCAAAAATTATTTTTTAGCCTGCAATTTTTTATTTTCACAACAGTAACAGGAGAAATTGGACCACAAATCTTGTTGCCCAGTTTGTCCTGAGTACAATGATGCCCCATATGTGGGGGGGAACCACTGTTTGGGCACACGTCGGGGCTCGGAAGGGAAGTAGTGACTTTTGAAATGCAGACTTTGATGGAATGGTCTGCGGGCATCATGATGCGTTTGCAGAGCCCCTGATGTGCCTAAACAGTAGAAACCCCCACAACTGACCCCATTTTGGAAATTAGACCCCCTATTGAACTTATCTAGATATGTGGTGAGCACTTTGAACCCCCAAGTGCTTCACAGAAGTTTATAACGCAGAGCCGTGAAAATAAAAAATAATATTTCTTTCCTCCAAAATTACGTTTTAGTAAGCAATTTTTTATTTTCACAAGGGTACCAGGAGAAGTGGACCCCAATATTTGTTGCCCAGTTTGTCCTGAGTATGCTGATATCCCATATGTGGGGGTAAACCACTGTTTGGTCGCACGTCAGGGCTCGGAATGGAAGTAGTGACGTTTTGAAATGCAGACTTTGATGGAATGGTCTGCGGGCGTCACATTGTATTTGCTGAGCCCCTGATGTGCCTAAACAGTAGAAACCACCCACAAGTGACCCCATTTTGGAAACTAGACCCCCAAGGAACTTATCTAGATGTGTGGTGAGCACTTTGAACCCCCAAGTGCTTCACAGAAGTTTATAACGCAGAGCCGTGAAAATAAAAAATAATTTTTCATTCCTCAAAAATTATGTTTTAGCAAGCAATTTTTTATTTTCCCAAAAGGTAACAGGAGAAATTATACCCTAATAGTTGTTGCACATTTTGTCCTGAGTACGCTGGTACCACATATGTGGGGGTAAACCACTGTTTGGGCGCACATCAGGGCTCAGAAGTGAGGGAGCACCATTTGACTTTTTGAATGCAAGATTGGCTGGAATCAATGGTGGCGCCATGTTGTGTTTGGAGACCCCTGATGTGCCTAAACAGTGGAAACCCCTCAATTCTAACTTCAACACTAACCCCAACACACCCCTAACCCTAATCCCAACTGTAGCCATAACCCTAATCACAACCCTAACCCCAACACACCCCTAACCACAACCCTAACCCCAACACACCCGTAACCCCAATCCCAACCCTAACCCTAATCCTAACCCTAATCCCAACCCTAACCCTAATCCCAACCCTAACCACAACTTTAACCCCAACACCCCCCTAACCCTAACCATAACCCTAACCACAAGCCTAATCTTAACCCTATTTCCAACCCTAGCCCTAATTCCAACCCTAACTCTAATTCCAACCCTAAGCCTGAGGCTATGTGCCCACGTTGCGGATTCGTGTGAGATTTTTCTGCACGATTTTTGAAAAATCCGCAGGTAAAAGGCACTGCGTTTTACCTGCGGATTTACAGCAGTTTTCCAGTGTTTTTTTGTGCGGATTTCACCTGCGGATTCCTATTGAGGAACAGGTGTAAAACGCTGCGGAATCCGCACAAAGAATTGACATGCTGCGGAAAATATAATGCAGCGTTTCCGCATGGTATTTTCCGCACCATGGGCACAGCGGATTTGGTTTTCCATAGGTTTACATGGTACTGTAAACCTGATGGAAAACTGCTACGAATCCGCAGCGGCCAATCCGCTGCAGATCCACGGCCAATTCGCTGCAGATCCGCAGCCATATTCACACCGTGTGCACATAGCCTAATTCTTACCCTAGTTCTAACCCTAACCGTAGTGGAAAAAAATATATATACAGTGGGGCAAAAAAGTATTTAGTCAGTCAGCAATAGTGCAAGTTCCACCACTTAAAAAGATGAGAGGCGTCTGTAATTTACATCATAGGTAGACCTCAACTATGGGAGACAAACTGAGAAAAAAAAATCCAGAAAATCACATTGTGTTAGGGCTAGCGGAACGCACCAAATAATAAGACAGATAGAGTATGGTGCGTTCGCAGCCCGGGGTCCACCGTGCAGAGATGGAACCTGATGCCAAGTAATGACGGACTATATGGAGGTACAAAGTGAATACACACATGGGCTAACCTCACCCTGTGTGAAGGAATCGAACCCTGTTACGTCACAGGGCTGTGGTACCGCACCAAGAGCGCAAGCAACGAGTCTCAGAACTCAATCCCAAGACACAGGATTTGAGTACATAGACCTCATGCGCTTGACACCGCTACTGAGGTGTCAGAGTGACAGCAATAGAAGCATGAGAGTGCATGCAGTGCCGCACTGGCGAACGCCACTAACCACCCAGGCTTGGGTCAGGAAAGCGCTGTGAAAGCACAAGGCGCCGCACTGGCGGTCACAGCAATAAGACGCTGTATTGTGTGTTAACGTGCTGATGGCTAAGTCGGGCGCTAGATAGCAAACATACACCTTCCACGAACAGTCATCCAATAGGGAGGGTTATTTAAAGAGCGACTTTCACTCACAACACACACACATTTACAAATGTACACTAGCGCATGGCCGTGCGGTCATGCGCAGCTTATATAGGTGCAGCACGTTCAGGACCTTCCAATAAAGGACCAATGGGAAGCTGCTACCAAAGTTTTGCCCTTTCAGGACCTTCCTGGAGGACCAATGGGATGTGCTGCAGTACCCGAGCATGTGACCCTCGATCTCCAATGGGAGATCTTGCCCTGGGCATGCTCAGAAAGAGAAAAGCAGGACTTAGCCCCAAAAGCATCTGCTCGCCGCTGCCCAACACTGACTTCAATGGCAAAAGCAGGAAAAGCAGCAGTAACTCTTTGTACAGAGTGAGACTGAGCAAGACGCTGGGACCGACGTCTCTGCTGAGCAGACTCCACTGCGGCTGGATAAGAATGGGAGACCGCAGCGGAGATGGCTTGAGATTCCCCTTGTGCAGAAGCAGGAACTCGACACCTAACACATTGTCTGTTTTTTTATCATTTTATTTGCATATTATGGTGGAAAATAAGTATTTGGTCAGAAACAAACAATCAAGATTTCTGGCTCTCACAGACCTGTAACTTCTTCTTTAAGAGTCTCCTCTTTCCTCCACTCATTACCTGTAGTAATGGCACCTGTTTAAACTTGTTATCAGTATAAAAAGACACCTGTGCACACCCTCAAACAGTCTGACTCCAAACTCCACTATGGTGAAGACCAAAGAGCTGTCAAAGGACACCAGAAACAAAATTGTAGCCCTGCACCAGGCTGGGAAGACTGAATCTGCAATAGCCAACCACCTTGGAGTGAAGAAATCAACAGTGGGAGCAATAATTAGAAAATGGAAGACATACAAGACCACTGATAACCTCCCTCGATCTGGGGCTCCACGCAAAATCCCACCCCGTGGGGTCAGAATGATCACAAGAACGGTGAGCAAAAATCCCAGAACCACGCGGGGGGACCTAGTGAATGAACTGCAGAGAGCTGGGACCAATGTAACAAGGCCTACCATAAGTAACACACTACGCCACCATGGACTCAGATCCTGCAGTGCCAGACGTGTCCCACTGCTTAAGCCAGTACATGTCCGGGCCCGTCTGAAGTTTGCTAGAGAGCATTTGGATGATCCAGAGGAGTTTTGGGAGAATGTCCTATGGTCTGATGAAACCAAACTGGAACTGTTTGGTAGAAACACAACTTGTCGTGTTTGGAGGAAAAAGAATACTGAGTTGCATCCATCAAACACCATACCTACTGTAAAGCATGGTGGTGGAAACATCATGCTTTGGGGCTGTTTCTCTGCAAAGGGGCCAGGACGACTGATCCGGGTACATGAAAGAATGAATGGGGTCATGTATCGTGAGATTTTGAGTGCAAACCTCCTTCCATCAGCAAGGGCATTGAAGATGAAATGTGGCTGGGTCTTTCAACATGACAATGATCCAAAGCACACCGCAAGGGCAACGAAGGAGTGGCTTCGTAAGAAGCATTTCAAGGTCCTGGAGTGGCCTAGCCAGTCTCCAGATCTCAACCCTATAGAAAACCTTTGGAGGGAGTTGAAAGTCCGTATTGCCAAGCGAAAAGCCAAAAACATCACTGCTCTAGAGGAGATCTGCATGGAGGAATGGGCCAACATACCAACAACAGTGTGTGGCAACCTTGTGAAGACTTACAGAAAACGTTTGACCTCTGTCATTGCCAACAAAGGATATATTACAAAGTATTGAGATGAAATTTTGTTTCTGACCAAATACTTATTTTCCACCATAATATGCAAATAAAATGTTTAAAAAAACAGACAATGTGATTTTCTGGATTTTTTTTCTCAGTTTGTCTCCCATAGTTGAGGTCTACCTATGATGTAAATTACAGACGCCTCTCATCTTTTTAAGTGGTGGAAATTGCACTATTGCTGACTGACTAAATACTTTTTTGCCCCATTGTATATTTTCTTTATTTTATTTTTGTCCCTACCTATGGGAGTGATAAAGGGGGGTCATTTACTATTTTTTTTATTTTGATCACTGTGATAGGTTTTAACACAGTGATCAAAATATACCCGGAACGAATCTGCCGGCCGGCAGATTCGGCAGGCGCACTGCGTATGCGCCCGCCATTTTGGAAGATGGCGGTGGCCATGGAGAAGACGGACGGACAACGGGAGGCTCAGTAAGTATGAGGGGGAAGATCAGAGCACGGGGGGATCGGAGCACGGGGGTGGGATCCGAGCATGGGGGGAGCAGACATAACGACGGGGGAGCGTACAGGATGACAGAGGGGAGCGGAGCACAGGACGGAGGACTGGGGAGGAGATCGGTGGTGGTGGGGGGGCAGATCAGGGTTTCCAGCTATGGCTGATGATATTGCAGCATCGGCCATGGCTGGATTGTAATATTTCACCAGTTTTCATAGGTGAAATATTACAAATCGCTCTTTCAAATTCACATTGCGCACATGCTACGGCGCTTAGGGATCAGCTGATGCCGCACAGTCTGAAGAAGGCAGAAGGAGATGAGTGAGAGGTGAAGATATGCACAGTGCATGCCCATGAATCCTAGCCCTGCAGTGTGAATAAATCAGAAGACACTGCGGAGCGGGATCTCGGGCAGCGCGACCGCACAGGCGCAGTCAGCCTGACATCAAATGATGTCAGAAGACGGGCAGCGCTAACTGCGCATGGCCAAGGGATAACATAACAGGGCATGCTCCGGGACAGATTCAAACAATGCTCAGGAGGTGGCGCACGGTGCCAAGGGGGTATGAATGACGGCTGTGCTTCGTCTGATTAAGATGGAAAGTCCCACCTCTGGGACGGTTTCACGGTATGAGGGGGCACATTTTATAAGTGTTCACTTCAGCGTGTGCAAGGAGCATAACTAAAAGAGCCACCTTTTCTTTGTGCAGCATTAGTGCTGCACAAGGTGGCTCTTTGAGTTACAAACACCTGGGGGGATTAAAGGTTCCCTTTTAACTTGCTCCAATTAGGCCTAAGCCTACACTCTGTTTCTCCTGTTATCCCTAAGCTCCAACACCGCCAGTTGCTGCTCAGAAGTGCCGTTTGCACAGTCAACACATGCTCCAGTGTTTTGGGGTTCAGTAACGTCAGCTGATCCCCAGCTGTGTGTGCGGCAATTTCTCCTGCTCCCTCCACATTGACACCACTACAGATTATAAACTTGCTCCAATTAGGCCTCAGCCTACACTCTGTTTCTCCTGTAATCCCTGGGCTCCAACACCACCAGTTGCTGCTCAGAAGTGTTTTTGGCACGGGTACTCCCTCTTGCCCAGCCTAGTTCCAGCAAGCCAGCTGTTTCCGGGTAGTGTCAAGGTCACTTTGATTCCAATACGTTGTCCTGTCGGGTTGCGGTCGAGTTAGCCAACTATATGGTGCCTGCAGTTTAGGTGCTTCCTGTTGTGAATTCTGTTGTCGGGCTCCCTCCTGTGGTCATGAATGGTACTTCGGCTGGTTCTGTCCATGGACTTCCTCTGGTGGGTGTTTCTGAGTTTCCTACCACAGGTGACGAGGTTAATTCGTTAGCAGGCTGCTCTATTTAACTCCACTTAGATCTTTGCTCCATGCCACCTGTCAATGTTCCAGTATTGGTCTAGTTCACTCCTGGATCGTTCTTGTGACCTGTCTTCCCAGCAGAAGCTAAGTTCCAGCTTGTATTTCTTTTGTTTGCTATTTTTCTGTCCAGCTTGCTATTTTTATTGTTGTCTTGCTTGCTGGAAGCTCTGGGACGCAGAGGGAGCGCCTCCGCACCGTGAGTCGGTGCGGAGGGTCTTTTTGCGCCCTCTGCGTGGTCTTTTTGTAGGTTTTTGTGCTGACCACAAAGTAACATTTCCTATCCTCGGTCTGTTCAGTAAGTCGGGCCTCACTTTGCTAAATCTATTTCATCTCTGTGTTTGTATTTTCATCTTTACTCACAGTCATTATATGTGGGGGCTGCCTTTTCCTTTGGGGAATTTCTCTGAGGCAAGGTAGGCTTTATTTTTCTTTCTTCAGGGCTAGCTAGTTCCTTAGGCTGTGCCGAGTTGCATAGGGAGCGTTAGGCGCAATCCACGGCTATTTCTAGTGTGTTTGATAGGATTAGGGATTGCGGTCAGCAGAGTTCCCACGTCCCAGAGCTCGTCCTTTATTATCAGTAACTATCAGGTCATTCCATGTGCTCTTAACCACCAGGTCCATTATTGTCCTGACCACCAGGTCATAACAGTACAGGTGGCCCAAAGTACTAATGCATCTCAATAGAGGGATAAGAGAAGTTCTGAGACCATTTTTTTTTCTTTGCACTGTGTTTTGTCTCTCTTTTCCCCTTTACCTCTGGGTGGTTCAGGACACAGGTGAAAACATGGACATTCAAGGTCTGTCCTCTTGGATGGATAATCTCACTACAAGGGTACAAAACATTCAAGATTTAGTGGTTCAGAATCCGATGTCAGAGCCTAGGATTCCTATTCCTGATTTGTTTTTGGTGATAGATCTAAGTTCTTGAATTTCAAAAATAATTGTAAATTGTTTCTTGCCTTGAAACCTCGCTCCTCAGGTGACCCTGTTCAACAAGTAAAGATCATTATTTCCTTGTTACGTGGTGACCCTCAAGACTGGGCATTTTCCCTTGCGCCAGGAGATCCGGCATTGCGTGATGTTGATGCGTTCTTTCTGGCGCTTGGATTGCTTTATGACGAACCTAATTCAGTGGATCAGGCAGAGAAAATCTTGCTAGCTCTGTGTCAGGGTCAGGATGAAGCGGAGATATATTGTCAGAAGTTTAGAAAGTGGTCTGTGCTCACTCAGTGGAATGAATGTGCCCTGGCAGCAATCTTCAGAAAGGGTCTCTCTGAAGCCCTTAAGGATGTCATGGTGGGATTTCCCATGCCTGCTGGTCTGAATGAGTCTATGTCCTTGGCCATTCAGATCGATCGACGCTTGCGTGAGCGTAAAGCTGTGCACCATTTGGCGGTACTATCTGAGCATGAGCCTGAGCCTATGCAATGTGATAGGACTTTGACCAGAGCTGAACAGCAAGAACACAGACGTCGGAATGGGCTATGTTTTTACTGTGGTGATTCCACTCATACTATCTCCGATTGTCCTAAGCGCACTAAGCGGTTCGCTAGGTCTGCCACCATTGGTACGGTACAGTCTAAATTTCTATTGTCCGTTACTCTGATTTGCTCTTTGTCATCCTATTCTGTTATGGCATTTGTGGATTCAGGCGCTGCCCTGAATTTGATGGACTTGGAGTATGCTAGGCGCTGTGGTTTTTTCTTGGAGCCCTTGCAGTATCCTATTCCATTGAGAGGAATTGATGCTACGCCTTTGGCCAAGAATAAGCCTCAGTACTGGACCCAATTGACCATGTGCATGGCTCCTGCACATCAGGAGGATATCCGCTTTCTGGTGTTGCATAATCAGCATGATGTGGTCGTTTTGGGGTTGCCATGGCTACAGGTTCATAATCCAGTATTGGACTGGAAATCTATGTCTGTGTCCAGCTGGGGTTGCCAGGGGGTACATGGTGATGTTCCATTTTTGTCTATTTCGTCTTCCACTCCTTCTGAAGTTCCAGAGTTTTTGTCGGATTATCGGGATGTATTTGATGAGCCCAAAGCCAGTGCCCTACCTCCTCATAGGGATTGCGATTGTGCAATTAATTTGATTCCTGGTAGTAAGTTTCCTAAGGGCCGTCTTTGTCACGGGATGTGCGTTCTTTTGTGCAGTCCTGTGGGACTTGTGCTCGGGCTAAGCCCTGCTGTTCTCGTGCCAGTGGGTTGCTTTTGCCCTTGCCGGTCCCAAAGAGGCCCTGGACGCATATTTCTATGGATTTTATTTCGGCTCTCCCCGTCTCTCAAAAGATGTCGGTCATTTGGGTGGTTTGTGATCGCTTTTCTAAGATGGTCCATTTGGTACCTTTGTCTAAATTGCCTTCCTCCTCTGATTTGGTGCCATTATTTTTCCAGCATGTGGTTCGTTTACATGGTATCCCGGAGAACATCGTTTCTGACAGAGGTTCCCAGTTTGTTTCGAGGTTTTGGCGATCCTTTTGTGCAAGGATGGGCATTGATTTGTCTTTTTCCTCGGCTTTCCATCCTCAGACAAATGGCCAAACCGAACGAACTAATCAAACTTTGGAAACATATCTGAGATGCTTTGTTTCTGCTGATCATGATGATTGGGTGTCCTTTTTGCCGTTGGCTGAGTTCGCCCTTAATAATCGGGCCAGCTCGGCTACTTTGGTTTCGCCGTTTTTCTGCAATTCTGGTTTCCATCCTCGTTTCTCTTCAGGGCAGGTTGAGTCTTCGGAATGTCCTGGTGTAGATACTGTGGTGGATAGGTTGCAGCAGATTTGGACTCATGTGGTGGACAATTTGACATTGTCCCAGGAGAAGGCTCAACGTTTCGCTAACCGCCGGCGCTGTGTGGGTCCCCGACTTCATGTTGGGGATTTGGTTTGGTTGTCATCTCGTTATGTTCCTATGAAGGTTTCCTCTCCTAAGTTTAAGCCTCGTTTCATTGGTCCGTATAAGATTTCTGAGGTTATCAATCCTGTGTCATTTCGTTTGGCCCTTCCTGCTTCTTTTGCCATCCATAATGTGTTCCATAGGTCGTTATTGCGGAGATACGTGGCGCCTGTGGTTCCATCCGTTGATCCTCCTGCCCCGGTGTTGGTTGAGGGGGAGTTGGAGTATGTGGTGGAGAAGATTTTGGATTCTCGTGTTTCGAGACGGAAACTCCAGTACCTGGTCAAGTGGAAGGGTTATGGTCAGGAAGATAATTCCTGGGTTTTTGCCTCTGATGTTCATGCTGCCGATCTGGTTCGTGCCTTTCATTTGGCTCATCCTGGTCGGCCTGGGGGCTCTGGTGAGGGTTCGGTGACCCCTCCTCAAGGGGGGGGTACTGTTGTGAATTCTGTTGTCGGGCTCCCTCCTGTGGTCATGAATGGTACTTCGGCTGGTTCTGTCCATGGACTTCCTCTGGTGGGTGTTTCTGAGTTTCCTTCCACAGGTGACGAGGTTAATTCGTTAGCAGGCTGCTCTATTTAACTCCACTTAGATCTTTGCTCCATGCCACCTGTCAATGTTCCAGTATTGGTCTAGTTCACTCCTGGATCGTTCTTGTGACCTGTCTTCCCAGCAGAAGCTAAGTTCCAGCTTGTATTTCTTTTGTTTGCTATTTTTCTGTCCAGCTTGCTATTTTTATTGTTGTCTTGCTTGCTGGAAGCTCTGGGACGCAGAGGGAGCGCCTCCGCACCGTGAGTCGGTGCGGAGGGTCTTTTTGCGCCCTCTGCGTGGTCTTTTTGTAGGTTTTTGTGCTGACCACAAAGTAACATTTCCTATCCTCGGTCTGTTCAGTAAGTCGGGCCTCACTTTGCTAAATCTATTTCATCTCTGTGTTTGTATTTTCATCTTTACTCACAGTCATTATATGTGGGGGGCTGCCTTTTCCTTTGGGGAATTTCTCTGAGGCAAGGTAGGCTTTATTTTTCTTTCTTCAGGGCTAGCTAGTTCCTTAGGCTGTGCCGAGTTGCATAGGGAGCGTTAGGCGCAATCCACGGCTATTTCTAGTGTGTTTGATAGGATTAGGGATTGCGGTCAGCAGAGTTCCCACGTCCCATAGCTCGTCCTTTATTATCAGTAACTATCAGGTCATTCCGTGTGCTCTTAACCACCAGGTCCATTATTGTCCTGACCACCAGGTCATAACAGCTTCCTATGTGGGCTGCGGGAACTGGCAATCAAGGCTAGTTCCGTAGTGCCAGTAGACCAAGCTCCCCCTGTAGGACTGTGGGTTTTCGGTAACTCCAGCCGGCTCGCGGCCTAGCAATTTTTTTTTCATGTGGACCTTCTGATGGCTACCTGAGTTCCAGCACCATTAGCTGGTTCTTTGGAAGTCTATCATGAATAGGTCCTCCTGGGTTCCAGTACCGTCGGCTGGTTCCAGGCAGAGCCTTTGGCTTAGGTGCCTCCTTCTTGGTATCCAAGTTCCACCAATGTCTGGTGGTCCTTGGTAGTGCTACCTGGCACGGGTACCTCCTGCTTAGTAACCGGGTTCCAGTACCATCAGCTGGTCCTCGGTAGTTCCATTGGCTCTTGTACCTTCTGCTACCCATCCGGGTTCCAGTACCGTCAGCTGGTTCTCGGCAGTGTCTTTGGCTCTTGTACCTTCTGCTCCCCATCCTGGTTCCAGTACCGTCAGCTGGTTCCAGGCAAAGCCTTTGGCTTAGGTGCCTCCTTCTCGGTATCCGAGTTCCACCAATGTCTGGTGGTCCTTGGTAGTGCTTTCTGGCACGGGTACCTCCTGCTTAGTAACCGGGTTCCAGTACCATCAGCTGGTCCTCGGTAGTTCCATTGGCTCTTGTACCTTCTGCTACCCATCCTGGTTCCAGTACCGTCAGCTGGTTCCAGGCAGAGTCTTTGGCTTAGGTGCCTCCTTCTCGGTATCCAAGTTCCACCATCGTCTGGTGGTCCTTGGTAGTCCTTTCTGGCATGGAGACCTCCTGCTTAGTAACTGGGTTCCAGTACCGTCAGCTGGTCCTCGGTAGTTCCATTGGCTCTTGTACCTTCTGCCACCCATCCGGGTTCCAGTACCGTCAGCTGGTTCTCGGCATTGTCTTTGGCTCTTGTACCTTCTGCTCCCCATCCTCGTACCAGTATCATCAGCTGGTTCCAGGCAGAGCCTTTTGCTTAGGTGCCTCCTTCTTGGTATCCGAGTTCCACCAACGTCTGGTGGTCCTTGGTAGTGCTTTCTGGCACGGGTACCTCCTACTTAGTAACCGGGTTCCAGTACCATCAGCTGGTCCTCGGCAGTTCCATTGGCTCTTGCACCTCCTGCTCCCCATCCTGGTTCCAGTACCATCAGCTGGTTCCAGACAGAGCCTTTGGCTTAGGTGCCTCCTTCACGGTATCCAAGTTCCACCAACGTCTGGTGGTCCTTGGTAGTGCTTTCTGTACCATCAGCTGGTCCTCGGTAGTTCCATTGGCTCTTGTACCTTCTGCTACATTTCCAAGTTCAAGCTTTTGGAAATGGTTTTTGCTAATCACTCTGGATCTCCCTGACGACGACCCTAAAGACGATGACCCTGAAGACTACCCCAAAGAAGACAACGACCCCGGAGATGAGGACTCCGGAGACGAGGACCCTGGAGACGACGACCCTGAAGACCACCCTGAAGAAGACGACCCCGGAGACGACGACCCCGGAGACGACGACCCTGAAGACCACCCCGAAGAAGACCAAGAAGCAGAAAAACAAGAAGCTGCGGAACAAAAAGCAGAAGTACATTAAGCATAAGACTAAAAATCAGAGCAAAAGATATTATCAAATTTATAAGCAGAAGAAAACTAAACAGTGAATGGGGGTGAATCCGTTCCTCCTCGTGGTGCCCCTGGAAAAAACCTGCTGCTGCAGGCCAAACTGAACGCGGACAAATCCTGTTGTAAATCTTTTGTGACAGGCAGAAAGGAAGGTGTAATCTTCAAACTTTTCTGGATAACAACTACGGGAATGCCTGTCACAAATAAGAACATGATGATGAAGAAGAAGAATATGACGAAGATGAAGAAGTAGAATATGAAGAAGAATATTTGAATAAGAATAATATGAAGAATGTAAAAAAAAAAGAATAATAGGAAGAAGGTGAAGAAGAAGAAGATGAATAAGGTGAAGAAGAAGTTGATGAAAAAGATGCTGCTGCTGAGGATGATGAAGAACAAAGTGTGGGAGAAGTAAAAAAGAAGGTCAAGAGCATGGAAGTAGTGAAACATAAATATCTGACAAAATATAAAAAATCTAAACATAGTCAATATCTTTGTAACTATGAACGTCTTAAAAAAATAATAATTCCTGCTATTCCATTTGATTGGGCTAAACCTCTATACCTTTAATGTCTCCTCCACCTCCCCCAATACGTTCTACATTATTCTTAGTTGTTTTCCTTCATGTAGAATTAACCTACAAGGAAAGAAAGGGTTTATTTTAATTCCGATATTTTTGTCCCATTGACTTGCATTGGTATCGGGTATCGGTATCGGCGATATCCGATATTTTTTGGATATCGGCCGATCCAATCCGATACTGATATTTTCGGATATCGGAAGGTATCGCTCAACACTAAACAGGACACATCATGGTAATATTGAATCTTGTAACCGAGGGGCTCCATTGCCTTAATAGGGTTTTCAAATTAACAAAGTTAATTTTAAAGTTGGTTTTAATCAATACATTTTGGAATAATAATAATTTCCATAGTTGGATGCGTTTAAAAAATGTTCCTGTGCTGAGATAATCTTATAAATGTGCCCCTGCTGTGTACTGTGTAATGGCTGTGTCTGATGGTGCAGGGATATGGTCTGATCATACCACATCTCCTGGGCAGTGTAGGAAGCAAGAGAGTACAGGTCCTTCTCAAAAAAATAGCATATAGTGTTAAATTTCATTATTTACCATAATGTAATGATTACAATTAAACTTTCATATATTATAGATTCATTATCCACCAACTGAAATTTGTCAGGTCTTTTATTGTTTTAATACTGATGATTTTGGCATACAACTCCTGATAACCCAAAAAACCTGTCTCAATAAATTAGCATATTTCACCCATCCAATCAAATAAAAGTGTTTTTTAATAACAAACAAAAAAACCATCAAATAATAATGTTCAGTTATGCACTCAATACTTGGTCGGGAATCCTTTGGCAGAAATGACTGCTTCAATGCGGCGTGGCATGGAGGCAATCAGCCTGTGACACTGCTGAGATGTTATGGAGGCCCAGGATGCTTCAATAGCGGCCTTAAGCTCATCCAGAGTGTTGGGTCTTGCGTCTCTCAACTTTCTCTTCACAATATCCCACAGATTCTCTATGGGGTTCAGGTCAGGAGAGTTGGCAGGCCAATTGAGCACAGTAATACCATGGTCAGTAAACCATTTACCAGTGGTTTTGGCACTGTCAGCAGGTGCCAGGTCGTGCTGAAAAATGAAATCTTCATCTCCATAAAGCATTTCAGCCGATGGAAGCATGAAGTGCTCCAAAATCTCCTGATAGCTAGCTGCATTGACCCTGCCCTTGATGAAACACAGTGGACCAACACCAGCAGCTGACATGGCACCCCACACCATCACTGACTGTGGGTACTTGACACTGGACTTCAGGCATTTTGGCATTTCCTTCTCCCCAGTCTTCCTCCAGACTCTGGCACCTTGATTTCCGAATGACATGCAAAATTTGCTTTCATCAGAAAAAAGTACTTGGGACCACTTAGCAACAGTCCAGTGCTGCTTCTCTGTAGCCCAGGTCAGGCGCCTCTGCCGCTGTTTATGGTTCAAAAGTGGCTTTACCTGGGGAATGCGGCACCTGTAGCCCATTTCCTGCACACGCCTGTGCACGGTGGCTCTGGATGTTTCCACTTCTCCACAATCTTCCTCAGGGTCCGGTCTCCTCTTCTCGTTGTACAGCGTTTTCTGCCACATTGTTTCCTTCCAACAGACTTACCATTGAGGTGCCTTGATACAGCACTCTGGGAACAGCCTATTTGTTGAGAAATTTCTTTCTGGGTCTTACCCTCTTGCTTGAGGGTGTCAATGATGGCCTTCTTGACATCTGTCAGGTCGCTAGTCTTACCCATGATGGGGGTTTTGAGTAATGAACCAGGCAGGGAGTTTATAAAAGCCTCAGGTATCTTTTGCATGTGTTTAGGGTTAATTAGTTGATTCAGAAGATTAGGGTAATAGGTCGTTTAGAGAACCTTTTCTTGATATGCTAATTTATTGAGACAGGTTTTTTGGGTTATCAGGAGTTGTATGCCAAAATCATCAGTATTAAAACAATAAAAGACCTGACAAATTTCAGTTGGTGGATAATGAATCTATAATATATGAAAGTTTAATTGTAATCATTACATTATGGTAAATAATGAAATTTAACACTATATGCTAATTTTTTTAGAAGGACCTGTATATAGATAGCACAGCACGGGATCACAGGTGATACTTTTTGTGAGAAAAATAATTTCCCAGCCTGTTTTTTAAATATGTTTTACTTCAAAGAAAAAATATTTGCTATCCCATGCTGTATTGTCTGTATATTCTCTTTTGTTTCCTCCTCTGCCCAGGAGATGTGGTATGATCAGACCATGTCCCTGTACGGTCAGGCACAGCCATTACACAGCACCCAGCAGGGGCACATTTATAAGATTATCTCAGCAAAGGAACATTTTTTTAAACACATCCAATTATAGAAATTATTATTTTTCCAAGATTTATTGATTAACTCCTTTCCGACATTGGGGGTAATAGTATGCCGATGACGGACTCCCTCTCTTTGATGTGGGCTCCAGCGGTGAGCCCACATTTTTTCAGAAACATGTCAGCTGTTTTGAGCAAATGACATGTGCCTCTAACAGCCGTGGGTGGAATCGTGATCCACCCACAGCTGTTAACTAGTTAAATGTCGCTGGTAATCTCTGACAGTGGTATTTAACACACGCTTCCACCAAGCATGCTGGAAATCTCACCCATGGGTGACTCTGTCATGTCATCGTGGGTCACCGATGGGTTGGCATGACAACCAGAGGTCTCCAGCAGACCTCTATGGTTGTCACTGCTGGATTGCTATGAGCGCCGCCCGGTGGTCAGTGCTCATTACAAGTGAGCAATTCTGCTACATACAGGAGATCAGATCTCAGAATGCAACTGTGGGATTGCACTTTTTTTGCAATTTCACCACACTTGGAATTTTTTTCCCATTTTCCAGTACACGATATGTTAAAACCAATGGTGTCGTTCAAAAGTACAAAAGGGGATTTATTATGATGGAATATAGGCTGAACTGGATGGACAAATGTCTTTTTTTCGGCCTTACTAACTATGTTACTATGTTACTATGTTAGATCATCGCCTGTATGTGGCTAAACCGATCGGATTATGGCAGCTTCTATTCTCCCATGGAGACTATTGAAGTATGTCAAAAGTTCAAAAACTGTTTTTGAAAATATTAAAAAAATTTTAACTAAAATTTCAAATCACCCCCTATTCGCCCCATTCAAAATAAAACAATAAAAAAGTCAAACCTACACATATTTGGTATCACCGCATTCTTAATCCGAACGCTAAATGGCGTAATGAGAAAAAAGTAAAAATCAAGAATTATGTTTTTTTGGTTGCCGCAACATTGCATTAAAATGAAATAACGGGCGATCAAAAGATTATATTTGCACCATAACCAACCTGAGATCATGAAAAATGGATATCAGAAAATGGCGCAATTTTTTTCTTTTTTAACAAATATTGGAATTTTATTTCACCACTTAGATAAAAAAAGATACTAGACATATTTGGTGTCTATGAATTCGTAATGACCTGGAGAATTATGTACATAACAAGATATAGGTCGGCACCACCATCTGGGATCACCTATAGCATGCTACAAAGGAGCTAAGACTAAAAACCAAAAGAAAAAAGGGGTAGCATGCATAGAAAAGGGATCACCACAAAGTATATAACAAAATATAACACATTTTTATTAAACCACACTTGAATACACTACAAGAAAATTTAAAAACACTTAAAAAAGTAGTAGCATAAAGCAAACATGAAAACATGACCCATAATAGGGTCAAGCCACAGTGTCACCCCACACATAAACTACCAGGAAAAATCCAAGTATAGGAGATATAGGGATATAATGGAACCCACAATAGAGGGCCTCTATAGCTGAAAATAGCCAAGCCGATAACCCATCCTATACTACCTGACGTAAATAGACCAGGCCTCCTAGGTAGCGTTCCTGCATAATAGATCAGGGCTGATGACAGGTGCCGATAAACAGGGGTGGTACTGGGCAAAGATGCCCAACGCGTGTCGCCAGTAAACTGGCTTCTTCAGGGGCAGTACCGGTAGTGTCCCAAATGCCTGGTTTAAATACCTTTATAATAATGTGCAGAGTCCGTGCAGCTGGAGACCAGGGGGGGTCGGGAGTGCGGTATGTGCATGTGAAGCCGGAAGTATAGGGCAACGCCGGCGCCTGCGCAGTGAGCAGGCAGAGCCGGAGCACCCGCTCTGAGGCGTCCGTCCAAAAGCAGATGAGCAGGCGCCAAAAATAGCGTCCGCGCACTGCAAATAGGCAGGCGCCAAACAGAGACAGGACGCGCCACCACCATCCACCACCGCCACGGCGCCTGCGCAATGTGAGGCATGAAGTCCGAGCCTCCTGTTCCAAGATGGCCGCCCGAAGCTCAGTGCGCACACACAGGTGCGCAGAAAGAGCAGGGGACGGGCATCCAGCGAACAGGGTGCCCGGCACAAAAAGTACTAGCGACAGAAGCCAAGGGGGAAAATTATAATGGTAGGTCAGTTTTAGTATTTAGTGAACATGGTAAAAAAATGCAACTGTGGGATTGCACTTTTTTTGCAATTCCACCACACTTGGAATTTTTTTCCCATTTTCCAGTACACGATATGTTAAAACCAATGGTATCATTCAAAAGTACAACTCGTTCCACAAAAATGGCCATATTGACCAAAAATAAAAACGTTATGGCTCTGGGAAGAAGGGGAGCAAAAAACGAAAACGCAAAAACAAAAATACCTCCGGGGGTTAAGGGGTTAAAATGAACTTTGTTCATGGAACAAACCCTTTAAATATCTGATTTCAAATGCATTCAGCAAAGAAGGAAAAGAGAATAGTGGATTTCTATCCTTTCCTAGCTTTATAACCATGTACTTAGCTGACCACCTAGAACTAAAATAGCTTTTAATTTAGGATACTGTACTGTAGGAAACTCTACCAGTAACTAGTAAAGAGAATTTCATAGTGAACTCAAAGGTAGCAAAAAGAAGTAGTTAAGAAGGAGGTCATCAAAGGACAGACCAGAATTCACTCTTTGAAATCATACGTGTGAACAATAGACATAAAGGTAGTCAATAATAGTCAAAATGTTGTGTCAGTTCACAAATAATAAACCAAAAGCACTTGGTACTAATCCTATCCATATCCAAAACAATTTAACATACCGGTAGTACCCCCTATGTTAATTAGTTAATAGTTATACCTTTTTTATCAGTGATAAATCTTGGGATTTTTTTTTGTAAACTTCCCATTCCCTTCTTCAAGTTGGTCTTCTCTTGGTTACACGTGCCACTTTAAATAATTAAAAGGAACTGCAACATACAAATTCACAGGCAATGATCAATGATATAGTTAAAAGGAAATCTGTTTGTAAACCAACCCCCATAAAACAACATAAAGGGCCATGCGGGTCTTTGAAAGTTGAATCAATTAAGGCCTTTTTATCTTCGTTCTCTTGCTACTTTCTTGAGAAATCATGATTTTAATTCAATGCTAATATATGCTCCTGACATGACAGATCACTTCTGGAACCTCTGCTTCCTGTTGTTTCCTGGCCTAGAACCAGTGTCTTTAGCTTGATTGGTAGCTCACTGTCTGATTTCCTTGTCTGGCCCCTGACGTCACCCAGACAGTAAACTGCAGTGTAAAAATTGGAAGGGCAAAAAGCGCAATAGGGTCTTATCTAGGATAACAAGAGTGATGATAGATGAGAAATTGCTCACCTGTGAAGACAACCACAGATGACACTAAAAATCCGGGTGTCACAGTCCCACAGGAGGAGAGATGATAGGTGAAGGAATGGTAGGGGTTAATTCTGCGCTGCCGAATGGATGTCTGGAGGCAGAACACTTGATGAATAGATAAGTCGTTTATTGTAAACGCGTTTCGAAGTTACACAAAAACTTTTTCCTCGGGACAAACTACATCTGTCTTGAGAAAGAAGAATTGTTGTAACGTCGAAACGCGCTGATAATAAACTACTTATCTATTCATCAAGTGTTCTGTCTCCACACAACCATTTGGCAATGCAAGATTAACCCGTTCCATTCCCAAAGACAGTAAACTGTCAGTCAAACTAAAGAGTCCGGTGGTAGGTGGAAACAACATCAGGAGGCAGAGGCTCAAGAACTGCTTTGTCACTGCCATTTGCATACAAATTAAAATGCTGACTTATGGGGACTGCAGCAACAGGTAAAAATAAAGAGGTATTGATGGATTTAGCTTTCAAACACCTGCATGCCCATACAAATGGTTTTGGAGGGGTTAATCTTACCAACAAATTCCCTTTCAGCAAAATTATATTCAAGATGAGGTTATACTAATGCTATATCATGGAGTAGCATTAAAGTTATCACACAACTATAACCTTTTTATCTAAACATAAATCATAATAATTAATGATGGGTGAGAGTGCTCTCCACTGCTCGATACTCTAGCAAGCATTGGGGTGCTTGATCGAGCAACAAGCAGTGCCAAGTATCGTGTGATGCTCGAGTGCTTGGGTCTCCAAAAGAAGCTCATTTGAATTATCTGAGCCGTGCACCACTCTGAAGCTGGGTATTCCACTGCTGGCAGCACAGGGACTCCTCTCAGGCGAAATCTTTGTGAGCTTAAGAGCCCCGGGGTCATATGTGTTTTTTCTCTCTCCCTCTCGCCACACTGAGTCTCCCTCTCACCACACTGAATCTCACTCTCTCCGCACTCAAGCTCTCTCTCTATCTCTCTATTTATTCCTTGAGCTAATGTCCTCCCATTCACTTCCATTATGCACGCTACTCAAGTCAAGCATGTCAGAGCTCTCGAGCATTTCAGCACTCTAATAATGCATTTCTATAACATATTACATCTTTGGCCACCAGTGAGTACTCTCTATAGGTGCATGCCAGATGATCTGAGCTGCTTGGGCACTGCACTGAGGTCCAGGAAAGGGTCAAGCTTTGGTAGAAGTTCTTTATGACAATGGGCCTATTAAACTTGTGAAACCCCTTTCTTTATTTGTTATGCTGCCCTGTTGGGGACAGTAATGACATTGTCTTCATTAGTATATCTTGGAGTGTGGGAGGAAACCAGAATATCTGTAGGAAACCTATCCTATCCTAACACGGGAGAACAAACAAAAACTCCATGTTGTCCTAGGTGGGATTAAACCCATGACCGAAGTGCTGAAAGGCTACAGTGCTAACTAGTAAAGTACCAAGCTGACTCAATTTCTAAACCACTAACCACATTAGTCATAGCATAATAATGAACCTTAAAATATGCTTTTTGTATACAAATAATGTTCATCATTGCTTATTTCAGATTCCATAGAACATTTGCCCGCCTGCTAACCCAAATCGAACTCAAATAATTCTTAAGTCTTCTAATGTTATGTTTCAAGTCATTTATTCAGTATACAGATGGTTGATAGGATCATGAGTTACAGACTGAAAGTCTTTCCATCATGAACAATTCCATTTAAAGACTCCTTGTTTTCATTACACATTGTTTGGTCACGTCCCAAGTTCCAAGTCTCTGGGTATTCTATCTACCTAACTATCTGGATTCTAGTTTCTTGAAACTTCCATCTGTTTCTTCTTTCCTTAGAAATAATTAATTAGTGTCAAAATTTGATTACATCTGTTCTGTGTACATAACATTTCCTCAAATACAAGATTCCACTGGAAGTTTAATAAAACATTCAGCTGTATTCAAGAAAAGGGAAATACACTTGGTTTTTGGAATACTAATCCTCATGGGTATAATTGATTAAGCTGCAATGGCATTTTATATAGTACAATTGTGATGGAAAGAAATAACATGTTATGTGAAATATATCGTCTTCTGTTTCATATTATATACAAATTTATCACTGCTTGTTCCATTGAAGACAATATTCAGACATTCTTTTCTCTCTGCTTTGTCTTGTAATTGCAACCGTTTTTTTGAGTTTTCAGCAAGAAAAGATTGGGGGCATAAAGGCAGAGGCATCCAAACACCAGGAAATAATGTGAAAAAAAGTATGACCTATGTTCAGTAGCATAGGTCTTTAATGGTGTCAGAAAGATCTAGGCTATTTATTGGCAAGTGACAGAGATCACATTACCTAATTGCACTGTACTGCTCTCACCCACGGTGAATCCTCTACAACACGTCTATCTGAAGGATGCCTTAAGGCCCCGTCACACATAGTGACGCTTAAGCGATCCCGACAACGATACGACCTGTCAGGGATCGTTGCTGCGTCGCTATGTGGTCGCTGGTGAGATGTCACACAGTGCGATCTCCCCAACGATGCAGCAGCGATGCGGCGAACTGTAGCGACCTGTAGCGACCTGTAGAACGATGCTATTTCATGATGATTCAATGGGACGTCCTGTCAACGAGGTCATTGGTAAGGTGTCAAACACAGCGATGTGTGTTACCCAGCGGGACCTCAACGATCAAAAAATGGTCCAGGCCATTCCGACACGACCAGCGATCTCACAGCAGGGGCCTGATCGCTGCTACATGTCACACATAGCGAGATCGCTACTGAGATCGCTGTTGCGTCACAAAACTTGTGACTCAGCAGCGATCTCGCTAGCGATCTCGCTATGTGAGACGGGGGCTTTACAATTTACCCTGAACAATGTTTCCCAGGATCATCAATGTGTATGTTTTAAAAAGGTCTATGTGAGACCAAAACACCACGTATTGTACACAGAATTTAGACCACCTAATACATTTTTCATCTGATTTCACCATATCCCCCATTCGAGTGCCTTTTTCTTTCTTTCTGTACCCATAATCACGTTAATGGGAGTTTCGCATACAATATCTAGGCCGAGAGTGCAGATGAATCGCTTTTGGCCTCTCCATTGGAAATTTTATTCTTGCTATCTTGTGAAATCATCCTTTGCTTTAAACTTAATTGGTCTTCATGAACTAAAAATATTGGAATTTCAATCGCTAAATAGAGTCAGCTTACTTCTAGGCCTTTGAACTAAAGTTTCTCATTTTCCTGGCTTCAAGAAAGGCTATTTCCAGTCTATTCCAATTTTATTTTCTTAAACTGACAAAATTCATCAGCCTTCCAAATTTTAAATTTGGAGATAAAAAAGAAAAATGCTAAGTGAAAAAGGCATGCAATGACTTTATCAAAGAAATTATACAACTCAGTAAAAAAAAAATCAAATGCTGAAAAATTGATCTGCTTGTGACTGGTTTATGAGCGCAAAATGAAAACAAACATACTTTTGAAAATGAATACATTGGTATTAGAGGATGGCCAACTTTATATTTTAAGCTTAAATGACTAAATACTCTATTCTGAAGCTGAACTTTTCCAAATGCAGGTCGTAAAACAGTCATTAAATCTACAAAAGGACAAGTATAAAAATCCAAAAGAAATCATTTAAATGTCATCTTTACTATGCTGTCAAAAAGAAAAGCCATAAAACCCAGGGCATCATATGCACTTAGCTGATAGGAATTTGACATGCTTAGGAAAATCACTTCATCTTTCTATGCACAGAACACATCATAAACTCTGTTACTGAGATCTACTTTACAGATTTAAAGTTCAAAATGTATTGTTTGGATGCAAGCAATCAACTTGACTAAGTATGGGTATTGATATTGCTTTATAGAAATGCATTTTTGAAATTAAAGGGTAATTCCAACCCTAAACACATTTAGATATTTAGGCTAAAAATGATTTGCTTCATAATAAATATTTCTAGAAGCTAAACTATTTTGTAATACAGAGATTTTTATTCCTGTGAAACCAATAAGTCATAAATCAGGAAAGCTTAAAGGGTTACCAAAATAATTTTTTCTTAACAGCGTTGTCCCACAATTACAGCTTTTGATTAGACATGAGCGAATATCGTCGGATCCCCCCTTATTCGGCTCGCTAAGGCCGGGTTCACATTTGCATCTGTGTGCGCAGCGTTTGATCTGCATACATCCGCATGCGTACATATATTTAACATTGTGTACACATGGACACGCGTTTGCATACGCATGTGTTTTATCGTGGTGTTCGGTTGGGTGTGGCAAACGCAACATGTTGCATTTTTGGAGGCGTCAAAAACCCATCAAATATGCGCAGGCATGCGCATGCGGATGAATATGTTAAAAAAACACATTACTGTCTATGGGAACGCATGCGTACGCATCTCGTTGCGTACACATGCATTCGATGCGCTGCGTACTTCTGACTGCGCATGTCCAGGAACTGATTGAGACATGCCCATTGAGACATGCCCTCCTGGAAATATCGAACGCATGAGCATTAAAGCGCAAACACCTGCAAAAACGCATGCACATGCAGCGTTTTTTTTTTTGTTGCCGTCATGTGTAAGCTGATGTGGATAAAAAACGCTGCGTAAACATGCGTTTGGATACATTTTGGCATGTGTTTGCGTATGCAGATGACACGCTGCACACAGATATGCAAATGTGAACTTAGCCTAATAGCGCTTGCTGAAGAAGCTGCAGCTGGAGCACTCCCGATGATCAGCTGTTCGGCATTGCAGCTGCATGTGTTGTGGCTGTGTGACAGTCACAACACACAGGCTCTCCATGCATATATTGTGACTCTCACACAGCCGTGACTTATGCAGCTGCGGCGCCGGACACCTGATTATAATAAGTGATTCTGGTTCCTGCTGCAAGTTCTTCGGTAAGCGCTATAGCTTGCCGAATAAAGAGGAAGCCGACGACATTCGCTCATATCTACTTATGACAACCATTGGAACACCCCACATTTCACAAGAACAATATTCCTGTAGTTGCAAAATGCTGTACTTGCCTTTCTCTGTCAGTTCCATCGACAATAAATGCAGCAGCAGCATGCAATCACCCATCCATATTCATTTCCAATCCTTATTCTTTTAGGATCAAAGGAAGCTGTATAAATCCATATGCAGAACTTTCATAAAATAAAGAAGAGAGTGATAATAGAATTAGGAAAAACAGGAGCTATAGCAATGATGCAATATATACAATGAACAAAAATATAAACGTAACACTTTTGTTTCTGTTCTCATTTCTCATTAGCTGAATTCAAAGATCTAAGACTTTTTTTATGTACACAAAAGGCCTATTTCTCTCAAATATTGTTCACACATTTGTCTAAATCTGTGTTAGTGAGCATTTCCCCTTTGCCCAGATAAATCTATCCACCTCAGAGGTGTGGCATATCAAGAACAGGAGAATCCTCCGGTGGGCCCCTGTGCAATAGTGCAACTCTACTCTCTTATATGAGCAGTACTTGTCACAGTATACTTGAATCACTATGTACAGACAAAGGCGGCATCTTATTCATTTATCTGCACAGTTCATTGTTATATAAATTTGTGATTGAGGATAATGTCACATTTATATGTAGCTCAAAAATGGAGTGCTAGAGTTGGTTACTGGTGTGCCTTTGGGACCCCAGTCTGACACTGATTACACGGCATGATTATTGTACAGGTGCGTTAGGCTGGCCACAATAATAAGCCACTCTAAAATGTGCAGCTTTACAGTATTGGGGTCCTACTAGTAGGAGCATTTTGAATTATAACAAAGTGTATGGACTAGAGTTGAGCGAATTTGTTGGATTTCGGTCGCCGAATCTGAATTTGCCATATTCGTGCCACACATAGTAACATGGTAACATAGTTAGCAAGATGGTAAGGTGCAGAGGGGTGTGGGGAGAGAGGAGAAAGGACTCCTCTCTCCCCTCACCCTGCTGCACCTTACCATCTTGCTAACTATGTTACCATGTTGATGAAAGTCATGAGATAAAGGACTTTTCATTCAAGCTGTCAAGGTGAGTGCTGCATACTTTTTTTCTGAATTATTTACAATATTGTTACAATCCAGGAAGACATCCAGGCCTCTCTTGAACCCGTCGACTGAGTTCGCCATAACCACCTCCTCAGGCAAGCAATTCCAGATTCTCACCGCCCTAACAGTAAAGAATCCTCTTCTATGTCGGTGGAAAAACCTTCTCTCCTCCAGACGCAGAGAATGCCCCCAATATTGGTACCCTATTCATGCTGAATGTATGTTTGATGATCGGTTCTGAACATATTCAGTAATTTCTACTCCCATTGACTAATGACGTTCGGCTGTTTTCGATGAATATTGCAAAACAATATTCGTTGCCGATCATATTCGGAACCGAATCCGAATTAATACGCTCAACTCTAGTATGGACAAAGAAAGATGTATGTTTTTCGCAATACAATAAGAAATGTAGAAATAGTTGTTCAGTAACCGTCATATGGGTCTGTAATCAAAGACTTTACAGCTTTCCCCTGCATAAATGGTTGGTTCTTTAATTTGTATCTCTCTCTCTCTGGTAAAGTGACGTTGAAGAGTGTAGGAGAGAATAGGCAGACTTGCATAAGAGGATTAAAGAGGAATTTACATATTTTAAACAAGTAATTGTAGATAAAAGGGTCATTTACAACATCAAATACAATTAATAAGCTACATTTTATGAGAATGATCAAAGTAATTGTTAAATAAAAAGCTGACACCATGTCAAGATAGCACCAGTCATCTTAGCTTTCCATAAATATGATTCTTTACTGGCATAAAGACATATACTGTACCCTGTGAGTAAAAAACATTCTGCAATGAGAAGAGACTGCTACAGTTTTCTCATCTGTTTCTTAGCAGAAGGACTTTTCAGAAATAACAGGGTCCTACAGCGAATGTTAGTACAATCCCCAACGCCTACTGAGAGCTGTGCCAAATGTATTATTTTTTATAACTAAAACAACCAACAAAAACAAGTCAGAACTACAAAAAATGACTAAGTAAATGCATACACAAATAGTTCACAAACCACTGGGGGAGAAGATGCCTCATCGTGTGTTTCACATAGCTCTTTCAAGGTATGTGCCTGTTCCTGTGGTGTTTCCTGATGAATAAGGGTACCGTCACACAGTGCAATTTTCATCGCTACGACGGTACGATCCGTGACGCTCCAGCGTCGTAACAATATCGCTCCAGCGTCGTAGACTGCTGTCACACTTTGCAATCTACGACGCTGGAGCGATAATTTCATGACGTATGTGCGATGTAGAAGCCGTTGGTTACTATGCGCACATCGTATACGATATATGTTACACCATGCAATCATGCCGCCACAGCGGGACACTAGACGACGAAAGAAAGTTTCAAATGATCTGCTACGATGTACGATTCTCAGCGGGGTCCCTGATCGCAGGAGCGTGTCAGACACTGCGATCTCGTAACTATATCGCTCGAACGTCACGAATCGTGCCGTCGTAGCGATCAAAATTGCACTGTGTGACGGTACCCTAAGTCTTGAACTCTGAAAGGCGTGGAATAATTAAGCCACATGTACTAACAATTCTGGAATTCTAGTGATTCAGCAGCGCAGAAATTTACCATAATTTTCCCAATCTGTATCTCACGGCTGGTCCTTCCTGGACTCATGGATCTGCTGCAGCGAATCCTTTCAATGCTTCAACTCAGCTACATCTGGTGAGTGCAATCTTATGGATTAACCCAGGGCTGCCACTAGGAATTTCAGGGCCCCATACTGGCAAAATTTTCAGGGCCCCTTAAGACTCCGCCCAGGCTCCACCCCAGCCCCGCCTCCACCCCTCGAACTGTCAACAGCCCCACCGCTGTCTCTTGCCAAAACTCCACTTCTCACAAATCACACATTAACAGTTCCCATTACCAGATCAAACACATAGCCAGCAGCTTTTGTTTTGGCCAAAAGGTTTTTTTAAATTTGAGACGACAACAAGGTAGACTCTTTTGGCCGAGCCCTACTCTACTCTAATCTATTAAACATTTGTTAAAATATGCAATACAATTTAGGTGTATTTTTATTTATTTTTCAATTGACCAATAATACCACATACAAGGGACAAATACCACAACACCATGACCAGACACCATATTATCACCACATAGTGACCTATAATACTATCTACAAGGAACAAATACCGCCACACCATGTGCAGACCACATATTACCACCACAGTGACTGAACAATATCACATACAAGGGACAAATACCACCGCAGCATGTCCAGACCACATATTACCATCACATGGTGACCAACTACATACAAGGAACAAATACCAACACAACATGAACAGACCACATATTACCACCACACAGTGACCAAATAATAGCACATACAAGGAACAAATACCGCTACACCATGGCCGGACAACATATTACCACCACATTGTGACTGAATAGTACAATACTGATCATTAATAAAAAAAAAATACTATCACCATAAGTGCCATTATACACAGGAGATCTGTACTTAGTATGCAGTGTGTGTACAGGTAATACAGTGGTCGCCGATGCCATTATACACAGGAGCTCTTCATATAGTGTCAGTGTACATGTAATACAGCGATCACTAGTGACATTATACACAGGAGCTCTGTATATAGTGTATAGTGTACATGTAATACAGCGATCACTAGTGACATTATACACAGGAGCTCTGTATATAGTGTATAGTGTACAGATAATATAGTGATCACTAGTGACATTATACACAGGAGCTCTGTATATAGGGTACAGTGTACATGTAATACAGCAATCACTAGTGACATTATACAAAGGAGCTCTGTATATAGTGTATAGTGTACAGATAGTATAGTGATCACCAGTGACATTATACACAGGAGCACTGTATACAGTATACAGTGTATGGTGTCAGTGTACAGGTAACATACTCACCAGTGACGTCTCTAGCTAAAGTCCTTCATCTTTGCGTTTCTTTTTAATCCAGCGCAGACCGCTATCACTTCTTTCTGCCAGGACTCGTCTCATCTGCATAAAATAACACAGTTATCTAGAGCACCGCTTCCAGAGCACATTCCCCATTTTTTCCCTTTCTTCTACACTACACATCTGACTACAGACGTTCACCCACCATTAATATATAATTGGTTATTATGCAACCCACCATTCCAAATATAAATTATAATCCGCCACTGTGCCTCCACTATCTGTATATAGCCACTTTCCTCATTTAATATATAAATTAATTAGCACCTGTATTCTTCCAATTTATTACCAGTTACTTTATCCTCAACGAACCCACTATGTACCTCCCGCTCTAACCCTTACCCCAATTCATTATAGTTACATGCCCCTTCTGCCTCAATTCATTGCCACGTCTTCTCTCTCTCCCACCCTCTATTCATTATCAATTGATCTTCCCCACCCTCAAAATTCATTATTTGCTCTCCCCACCTTCAATACATCATTTGCTCTTCCCACCCCCAAGTTCAATTCAATTGCTGTCCACGTCCCTCACACTCACTTCATGTGCAGTCCCCATCACCCCCACTTCATCATTTAGTCCCCTATCATCATTTAGTCCCCTATCCCCCCGTCACTTCATCTGCAGTCCCCCTTACTTCATCATTTGCAGCCCCCTATCATTTCATCATGTGCAGAACCCCCTCAAACACACTTCATCATCTGCAGTCCCTATCACTCCCACATCATTACCTATCCCCATCCCCCCCACATCATTTGCAATTCCCATCACCCCCACATCATTTGCAGTCCCCATCTCCCACATCATCATTTGCAGTCCCCATCACCCCCACATCATTTGCAGTCCCCATCACCCCCACATCATCATTTGCAGTCCCCCCACATCATTTGCAGTCCCCATCACCCCCCATCATCATCTGCAGTCCCCATCACCCCCACATCGTTTGCAGTCCCCCAACATCATTTGCAGTCCCCATCACCCCCACATCATCATTTGCAGTCTCCATCACCCCCACATCATTTGCAGTTCCCATCACCCCCACATCATTTGCAGTCCCCATCACCCCCACATCATTTGCAGTCCCCATCACCCCCACATCATCATTTGCAGTCCCCATCACCCCCACATCATCATTTGCAGTCTCCATCACCCCCACATCATTTGCAGTCTCCATCACCCCCACATCATCATTTGCAGTCCCCCAACATCATTTGCAGTCCCCATCACCCCCACATCATCATTTGCAGTCCCCCAACATCATTTGCAGTCCCCATCACCCCCACATCATCATTTGCAGTCCCCCAACATCATTTGCAGTCCCCATCACCCCCACATCATCATTTGCAGTCCCCCAACATCATTTGCAGTCCCCATCACCCCCACATCATCATTTGCAGTCCCCCAACATCATTTGCAGTCCCCATCACCCCCACATCATCATTTGCAGTCCCCCAACATCATTTGCAGTCCCCATCACCCCCACATCATCATTTGCAGTCTCCATCACCCCACATCATTTGCAGTCTCCATCACCCCCACATCATTTGCAGTTCCCATCACCCCCACATCATTTGCAGTCCCCATCACCCCCACATCATTTGCAGTCCCCCTCACCCCCACATCATCATTTGCAGTCCCCCAACATCATTTGCAGTCCCCATCACCCCCACATCATCATTTGCAGTCTCCATCACCCCCACATCATTTGCAGTCCCCATCACCCCCACATCATTTGCAGTCCCCATCACCCCCACATCATCATTTGCAGTCCCCCAACATCATTTGCAGTCCCCATCACCCCCACATCATCATTTGCAGTCCCCCAACATCATTTGCAGTCCCCATCACCCCCACATCATCATTTGCAGTCTCCATCACCCCCACATCATTTGCAGTTCCCATCACCCCCACATCATTTGCAGTCCCCATCACCCCACATCATCATTTGCAGTCCCCATAACCCCCACATCATTTGCAGTCCCCATCACCCCCACATCATTTGCAGTCCCCCAACATCATTTGCAGTCCCCATCACCCCCACATCATTTGCAGTCCCCATCACCCCCACATCATCATTTGCAGTCCCCATCACCCCCACATCATCATTTGCAGTCCCCATCATCCCCACATCATTTGCAGTCCCCATCACCCCCACATCATCATTTGCAGTCCCCATCACCCCCACATCATCATTTGCAGTCCCCATCACCTCCACATCATCATTTGCAGTCCCCATCACCCCCACATCATTTGCAGTCCCCATCACCCCCACATCATTTGCAGTCCCCATCACCCCCACATCATCATTTGCAGTCCCCATCACCCCCACATCATCATTTGCAGTTCCCATCATCCCCACATCATTTGCAGTCCCCCCACATCATTTGCAGTCCCCATCACCCCCACATCATCATTTGCAGTCCCCTATCCCCCCTTCACTTCATCTGCAGTCCCCCTTACTTCATTTGCAGCCCCAATCATTTCATGTGTAGTACCCCCTCAAATACACTTTATCATTTGCAGCCCCCTATTATTTCATCATGTGCAGTACTCCCTAAAACACACCCCATCATCTGCAGTCTCACTCCCCCCCACCTCACCTCACCTATTAAAAAAACAAAAATGTTTTTTATACTTACCTCAGTCGTTCCCGGGGCGTCTAGTGTTTCCAGCAGTGAAGCAGCAGCTAGAATGTATGGGCTGCTGAGAGGACCTGACAGGAGCCCCTACATTCTAGCACATTCACTACTGAGACGGCTAGAATGTATGGGCTGTAGTCAGGACCTGCAGGGAGCCCACACATTCTAGCCACAGCCGAGCAGGAGCTGTGCAGCCGACTAGGTGAGACGGCCGTGCACAGCTCCAAAAAGGCTCCTGCGCCCCAGCGCCGCAGTGCACAGTATTTTACTACATGATGGGGCCCGATCAGTAGAAGCACAACAGTGGGGCCCCGGATCTGCGGGCCCCTCTGTGTACTGCTGCTGACCGGGCCCCATACAGCAGTAATGGCTGTAATGCCCTGATGGCGGCCCTGGATTAACCTATTAACCTTCTCAGATAAGACAGTATTTGCGCTCTTTCCTTCAACAGTTTTCATAAGGTATGTGCTTCAAGGACAGCCCCTAAATAAGTGATGTGAAATGTGACATCTTCTCACAACATTGGTAAACTTTTTGCTTATTTGTTTGTTATGTCTGTTTCACAGGCATGTCCATGGTTGCAAATGCTAGAAATTATGGCACAGGAAAGATATATATCTTGGTACCTTGTTAGCCAGTAGATAGAAACATACCGTATATACTCGAGTATAAGCCGACCCGAGTATAAGCCGACCCCCCTAATTTTGCCACAAAAAACTGGGAAAACTTATTGACTCGAGTATAAGCCTAGGGTGGAAATGCAGCATTTACCGGTGAATTTCAAAAATAAAAATAGATCATTATTTCCCCATAGCTGTGCCATATAGTGCTCTACACCGTTCATTATTTCCCCATAGCTGTGCCCCATATAGTGCTCTGCACTGTTCATTGTGCCCCATAGCTGTGCCATATACGGTGCTCTGCACCATTCATTGTGCCCCATTGCTGTGCCATATACGGTGCTCTGCACCGTTCATTGTGCCCCATTGCTGTGCCATATACAGTGCTCTGCACCGTTCATTGTGCCCCATTGCTGTGCCATATACGGTGCTCTGCACCGTTCATTGTGCCCCATTGCTGTGCCATATACGGTGCTCTGCACCGTTCATTGTGCCCCATAGCTGTGCCATATACGGTGCTCTGCACCGTTCATTGTGCCCCATTGCTGTGCCATATACAGTGCTCTGCACCGTTCATTGTGCCCCATTGCTGTGCCATATACGGTGCTCTGCACCGTTCATTGTGCCCCATTGCTGTGCCATATACGGTGCTCTGCACCGTTCATTGTGCCCCATTGCTGTGCCATATACAGTGCTCTGCACCGTTCATTGTGCCCCATTGCTGTGCCATATACGGTGCTCTGCACCGTTCATTGTGCCCCATTGCTGTGCCATATACGGTGCTCTGCACCGTTCATTGTGCCCCATTGCTGTGCCATATACAGTGCTCTGCACCGTTCATTGTGCCCCATTGCTGTGCCATATACGGTGCTCTGCACCGTTCATTGTGCCCCATTGCTGTGCCATATACGGTGCTCTGCACCGTTCATTGTGCCCCATTGCTGTGCCATATACAGTGCTCTGCACCGTTCATTGTGCCCCATATCTGTGCCCATATACGGTGCTCTGCACCGTTCATTGTGCCCCATTGCTGTGCCATATACGGTGCTCTGCACCGTTCATTGTGCCCCATTGCTGTGCCATATACGGTGCTCTGCACCGTTCATTGTGCCCCATTGCTGTGCCATATACAGTGCTCTGCACCGTTCATTGTGCCCCATTGCTGTGCCATATACGGTGCTCTGCACCGTTCATTGTGCCCCATTGCTGTGCCATATACAGTGCTCTGCACCGTTCATTGTGCCCCATTGCTGTGCCATATACGGTGCTCTGCACCGTTCATTGTGCCCCATTGCTGTGCCATATACGGTGCTCTGCACCGTTCATTGTGCCCCATTGCTGTGCCATATACAGTGCTCTGCACCGTTCATTGTGCCCCATTGCTGTGCCATATACGGTGCTCTGCACCGTTCATTGTGCCCCATTGCTGTGCCATATACGGTGCTCTGCACCGTTCATTGTGCCCCATTGCTGTGCCATATACAGTGCTCTGCACCGTTCATTGTGCCCCATATCTGTGCCCATATACGGTGCTCTGCACCGTTCATTGTGCCCCATTGCTGTGCCATATACGGTGCTCTGCACCGTTCATTGTGCCCCATTGCTGTGCCATATACGGTGCTTTGCACCGTTCATTGTGCCCCATTGCTGTGCCATATACGGTGCTCTGCACCGTTCATTGTGCCCCATAGAAATCTCTGCCGCCGCTGCTGCAATAAAAAAAAAAAACACATACTCACCTCCCTTGATTGCAGCTCCCGGCGTCTCGTTCCGGCGCCTCCATCTTCCCGGCGTCTCTGCTCTGACTGATCAGGCAGAGGGCGCCGCGCACACTGTATGCGTCATCGCGCCCTCTGCCTGAACAGTCAGAGCGCAGACGCCGGGAAGATGGAGGCGCCGGCCGGGAAGATGGAGCGGCGCCCGGCGGCTGGAACGAGGACAGGTGAATATGCTATACTTACCTAGTCCTGGCGATCCTCGCGCTGTCCCTCTGCCTGGTCTTCGGTGCCGCAGCTCTTCCTGTCAGCGGTCACCGGCACCGCTGATTAGAGGAATGAATAGGCGGCTCCGCCCCTATGGGAGGTGGAGCCGCTTATTCATATCTCTAATGAGCGGTCCCACGTGACCGCTGAAGAGGGGAAGAAGCTGCAGCACAGAAGCCCGTGGGACGGCAGGGACAGCGCGAGGATCGCTGGGACTAGGTAAGTATACCTCAGCGCCCTCACCCCCTCACCCGCCGACCCTGCCACCCACATTGACTCGAGTTTAAGCCGAGAGGGGCACTTTCAGCCCAAAAATTTGGGCTGAAAATCTCGGCTTATACTCGAGTATATACGGTAATTACAATTGAGAGTCCTCAGTGGTTGATACCTTTTAATGGCTAACTGAAAAGATGGTAACAGATGGCACAGATGGTCTGTGCTATGTTGTGCATAAATATGTAATTCTTCAGAATTTGTTTTAGTCTTTGCCTGATGAAGAGACATGTGTAGTCTCGAAAGCTTGCAATTTGTTACCATCTTTTCAGTTAGCCATTAAAAGGTATCAACCACTGAGGACTCTCAATTCTAAAGAAATTATGGCATTAACTTATACACCTGACTCCTCCGCAGTGCTGTGAGGACATTATTTTAGAGATTATTGTGTGCATATGGTGCTCTGGTATTGTGCACTATCTACACTGTGTGCAGAATTATTAGGCAAGTTGAATTTTGATCACATGATACTTTTTATACATGTTGTCCTACTCCAAGCTGTTCAAGCTTGAGAGCCAACTACCAATTAAGTAAATCAGGTGATGTGCATCTCTGTAATGAGGAGGGGTGTTGTCTAATGACATCAAAACCCTATTATTAGGCAACTTCCTTTCCTTTGGCAAAATGGGTCAGAAGAGAGATTTGATGGGCTCTGAAAAGTCCAAAATTGTGAGCTGTCTTGCACAGGGATACAGCAGTCTTGAAATTGCCAAACTTTTGAAGCGTGATCACCAAACAATCAAGCGTTTCATGGCAAATAGCCAAAAGGGTCGCAAAAGAGGCGTAAAATAACTGCCCATGAATTGAGGAAAATCAAGCATGAAGCTGCCAAGTTGCCATTTGCCACCAGTTTTGCCATATTTCAGAGCTGCCACTTTACTGGAGTAACAAAAAGCACTAGGTGTGCAATACTCAGGGACATGGCCAAGGTAAAGAAGGCTGAAAAACTACCACCTTTGAACAAGAAACATAAGATAAAACGTCAAGACTGGGCCAAGAATTATCTTAAGACTGACTTTTCAAAGGTTTTATGGACTGATGAAATGAGAGTGACTCTTGATGGGCCAGATGGATGGGCCAGAGGCTGGATCAGTAAAGGGCAGAGAGCTCCACGTCGACTCAGATGCCAGCAAGGTGGAGGTGGGGTACTAGTATTGGCTGGTATCATCAAAGTTGAACTTGTGTGACCTTTTCGAGTTGAGCATGGAGTGAAGCTCAACTCCCAGACCTACTGACAGTTTCTGGAAGACAACTTCTTCAAGCAGTGGTACAGGAAGAAGTCACTATTGTTCAAGAAAAACATGGTTTTCATGCAGGACAATGCTCCGTCACATGCCTCCAACTACTCCACAGTGTGGCTGGCCAGTGAAGGTCTCAAAGAAGAAAAAATAATGGCATGGTCCCCTTGTTCACCTGATCTGAACCCCATAGAGAACTTGTGGTCTCTCATAAAATGTGAGATCTACAGGGAAGGAAAGCAGTCCACCTCTCGGAACAGTGTCTGGGAGGCTGTGGTGGCTGCTGCACACAATGTTGATCATAAACAGATCAAGCAACTTACAGAATCTATGGATGGAAGGCTGCTGAGTGTCATCATAAAGAAAGGTGGCTATATTGGTCACTAATTTTGGGGGGTTTTGTTTTTGCATGTCAGAAATGTTTATTTCTAAATTTTGTGAAGTTATATTGGTTTACCTGGTGAAAATAAACAAGTGAGATAGGAATATATTTGTTTTTTATTAAGTTGCCTAATAATTCTGCACAGTAATAGTTACCTGCACAAACAGATATCCTCCTAAGGCCGCTTTCACATTTGCGGTTGTGTCCGCAGCGTTTCTTCTGCAATTATCCGCATGTGTTGTGTATTCCTATATTTAACATTAGAGATGCATGTGTCTGCGATCGGTTGCGTTTTGCTGCGTTTGACGACTCATGCATCGTTTCGGCATCTGCAGTTTGGCGCAGAAAATGCTACATGTAGTAATTTTAGAGGCATCAATTTGCCACTTACAAACATATGCGGTTGTTAGCGAAAGTCCTGAAACTTCAAAATGGCCACCATGGTCACCACCCATCTTGAAAAGTCTTCCCCATCGCATATACTAATGTGCCACAAACAGGAAGTTGATATCACCAACCATTCCCATTATGTTTAGGTGTATCCATATAAAAGGCCCACCCTGTATTCTATACCTAAAACAGCTTGTATATACTTATAACACCTGCAGTATCATCAAGCAAGGGGCACTGCATCATTAATCAATTGAATTCAAGACATTGAATACAGCTCATTACTTAAGTCATTTGAAGGCTTTACCTAATATTCATAACAGCACAAGTTATGTTAAACTTTTATCTCAACATGAACCTATATTAATTGAGTTGTCAATTTACACCCCAGTGTGTGAACAGCACCACAGATCTGACAATAACTACTGCAAATATATTATGTGTCTTGGTGGGGTAGCCAGTTGTCATCCCATACTCCTATATACCGCTCCTATATACATTTCATTTCTCGGCATTGGCATCAAAACCAGCCTGCACCTTTTCATCCTTCCCAAAAGCAGTGTATTTTCAGGGATGCAGTAGTGAACCTATACCTCCATGTCAAAAAAGAATATCACTACCTTTTCAGTTCAATGAAAATGACAAAATCCAAATAGTATGAAAATCTCAAACTAGGGTTAAACAAGGGAAATCCTTTTTAATTTATAGTTATTTTAGCATGTAAGACCAGATGAGATGAAGGGCAAGAAAGGAAATGCGCTCATGTCAATCTCCAGATGTTTTCCTAAATATGCATTAGTTTTATTGAGACATGTGGCTGCAAAATATATGACTTCTTGCTCAGCCATGTGCATAGAAGTGTCACTGTGCATCATTCAACTTAATTGCACATATAATTTACATTGTTGATGCTGTTACGAATACAACACAAACTGGTGAAAAGTGTTGCTTTCTTCGTAAAATATTCTCTTGAGTGATGAAATATAACCTCATCTGCAAGTTCATTTTGGTAGGGATTCAAGTGACTGCACTTCCCTTTCCTTTGATTAGCAAAATTAAAGTAAGCTGGATGGATAAATTTCACTTTAAATAGTTATAGCTTCAATATCCTATAAGGATTATACATTTGAGAATTTAAAGTATAGAATCCAATTATATACATATAAATATAAATATTTGTCAGGTGTACAACAAGAAGATTGCAAAATACAAATGGAATTATTGTGTTATGCGTAGTGTTAGGCCTAAATAGGTGGTGCCCAACGTGGAATTCAAGAAACACCAAAGAGAAACTTTGTACAATTTATTTCTGGAGTAATCCATCAAAGAGATGGATAAGTGATAAGTTTGTGATTGGTTTAGATCCTATTGATTGTGCCCATAGAGGTCCCAAGCCTGGTGTGCTTACAAATGATGCCTTGAAGCTAATCTGGAAGGGCTATAATAGCTTGTATAAAAGCTGATACAGGGAATTCAGCACCTTTTTAAAGGATCAATATGGAGAATGAGAGGATATCCTAGCTCACAATTTAGCAATAGACAAAGGAGATAAACCCTTAAAAAACCGAACACATTTGATAGATATTATGTGTGACAGAGCAGAAGTGAAGAAAGGATACCATCCGTTTGCCAGTAGAAAAACTATTTATGTTAAGGTCACTTTGGCATTACCAAGGCCTTGTTCACATGACAATAACTGATAAGTATTTTACATCAGTATTTGTAAGCCAAAACCAGAAGTGGAGAAGTGGAATCTACAGAGACAAAAACTGTAATTTTAGATTCATTACAGTTCCGAGATTTGGAACCACTCCCGATTTTGGTTTACGAACACTGATGAAACACTGACCAAAAATACTGTTGTAATACTGTCATCAGTTGTGTTTTCTTTAAAGAGCTTGAAAAATGTTGGATACAGTACTATTACTATGAGATATTATACACATCTTTTCAGGACAGTAGGAGTACTTACAATTTGCCATAAAGCGATTTGCTGAAAATGTTACAATGTTCCTGAATATCATGCAGCTAAATACAATCTTCCCAAATCACTCCTTAATACTGAGATCATAACACTTTGTTCACAAACTGCAGCCGAGTCCCAGTGTATTTGTATCTCTCACAAATACCATTGTTAAATGCCTTAATTTTCACTGCAAGCAACTTAACATGATGGTAGATATCATCTGACAACCCCATCATTGACTTATTTGAAGAAGCTTTTAGCCTTACACATATGGGTGCAATTATAGACAAGTTGATGTAACTGTTTCTTAAGGTATCTAAGGAGATGACTTCAAGTTGTCAGATATTAACATCATTTCCTATAAGGGTTTGATGCTAATAGAAACTACTGAATAAGACTAATACAAGAATCTCTACTACTCATGTTTATTATTATAGCATTTCTTGGATTTCCTCCCAGTGGAGCTAATCTATGATAGATGAAAAGTAACATGATGTGTTTGTAGTACTCTGCTGTCTCTTAGTCAATGAAGCTTTGAGAGCCCTTCGCCAGGTTCACTTTTACAATAAACACGCAGTAGATGACCACGGAGAAGGTAAAGTACAGGTGACTTGGGAACAGGATCTTACATAAGTACAATTTTTTACATTGCTGTGCTAAATAAGCAATAAAATAGTAAAAAAAAATAATGGCTATAAAATAGAGGGGGTGTTTGATTTCATACACAGTAAGCTTCCTCCAATGGCAGGTGGAGGCAGATAGAATCTTATAATTGAACAAAATGGTTGTGGGAAGAAAGTCAATGAATTTGGTGCTGCGTGTGACAAAAAAAAGCCTTTAACAATTATGAATGACATAGAGTCAACAGCAGACAAAGATGGAAGAGGGCTCCTGTGCCAAAACAATATATGGGCCCCAGGCAGTCCAAGAGTTCTGCTTATGACAGAAGCTATTTGCTGTTTTGGAGGTGGAAGTGGGCCCATTTACCCTTTGGGCCCATCTGCGGCTGCACAGGTTAAACCAATAATATGTTTGACCACGCATAAAGTAAGACAAAAATTATTAGTTGGTACCATTTCCCGGTAGCGATGAGCCAATGAGGGTAAATTAGAATTTTCCTATCCTCGTGTTTTTTTCTAGGAAATTCGATTTCATTGAGAAGTTATTCTCTATTAATTTAATGTACCTTATTTTTCTCTGGGGTCTTTCCAGACCTTAGAGCATAATAAAATAAATATTTCAAAAGTTGAAAAACAATTATACTCACCTCACTACTCACCTTTCCAGGTCTTCCGCTATACCTGTCCTGTCCTCGCCATATCCTCTGAACTCTGTTGCTCTCATTGGAATCTTCGGTCAGTCCTCTTGCAGTGTGCTGGATTTCTGCTTGTCATTGTGCCCCGAGGGTCCTGTGCATGTGTGCCGGAGGTCAACGACATCATGATGTCACAACATGCGCCATACCTTTGCATGCGCAGAACCCTCCTGGGTACCATGACACCTGGAAACCATTCCATCATTAGAAGCAAAGGATGAAAAGATGTGGCAGGGACCAGACGGCTGTCAGTGAGAAACAGAGGGGCCGAAGAGGTTAGCAGTGAGGTGTGTATAATCTTTTTTTTTTTTTTATGGTTCTTTCTGGTGCAGAAAATGGCAGCCAGTGGCTGCTACTTTGCTGACTCCAGCAAGAAGGATCAGTTCTCACCTAATCCAAAAATAGACCTGACCAATCAGGCAAAGCAAGTATATAGCAGGCCAGGAAAAACATATATTTAAAACTTAATCTTTACTAGGTATATTAAAATAATTGCCAATTTATATCTCAAACCAACATATATGAATTATAACAATAAATGAGTGCTCATGTTTAACCGTTGTGAGATTTTTTAGAACACGTGGAGTGGACCCGCAGATCCACGACAACGAACCTCCCAAGGGTGAGCTGACCAGGTAGACCACCCCCTATGCAGGGAGCGTTAGGGGCAGACCCAAGGGAGACTATAGCCACAGAAGCAGGAACCTGGAGACAGGTAGTAGGAGGTACAAAATAGAGAAGCTAGGCGTAGGACGGACAGAGCGGGATAAGATGAAGTACATTTAGGTAAGAGCTGGGTACAGGTGAGACCAAAGGAGCACTGCGAAGGGGAAGACACAAAGGAAGCAGGACAGGACAGAGACACCAGACTAACAGAGTACAGAGTGGACACTAGGAAGGCTGGACTGGACGAGGAGACAAGGAAGCCTGGGAAAGACAGAGAAGCTGAACGGAATGAGAGGTAGCGGGTACTTGTTTTTGATCGTGAGATTGTTGAGACCACGGTAGTCAATACAAGGATGAAGGGACCCGTACTTCTTCTTAACGAAGAAAAAACCCGCACCTGCAGGGGAGGAGGATTTGGGAATAAAACCTTTGGATAAATTCTCCTGGTCGTATTCAGTCATGGCTTGAGTCTCTGTAGGAGACAACGGGTAGATTCGACCTCGGGGAGGAGTAGAGCCCAGAACAAGATCAATTGGGCAGTCATAGGGTCGATGCGGAGGTAAAGTCTCTGCCTCTTTCTTATTGAAGACATCCAGGAAAGACAAATACGAAGAAGGTAAATCTGAAGACACCGAAATTGGACGAGAAGGTTTTTTTTGGCAAAACAGGAAGCAGACAGTTACTCTGGCAGAAGAGTCCCCAACGCAGGATTTCGCCAGACCGCCAGTCAAGGCTCATGAGTCCTCAACCAAGGAAGTCCAAGAAGAAACATGTGGGATAAAGAAGTCAGCATATATAAGACAATATTCTCACGATGCAGGATTCCAATTTGGAGTTTCAATTCTTTGGTTACCAACGTAACGGACTCCCGCAGAGGTTGGCCATCGACTGACGCAATCTGTCGAGGAGTCTCCAGGGATCTAACCAGAATCCGCAATCTCCTAACTGCCTCGAGTTGAATAAAGTTCTCGGCTGCCCCGGAATCTATGTCAGAGAAACATTTATTACCCAGATGTAAAAGAACAGAAAGAGTGAGAGGTTGAGAGGGTTCTGGGATACCTAGGAAGACTTCTCTTACCAGTTTTAGGTGGAGGCATTTCCCGGCCTCAAAGGACAGGAACGCAAGAGATGAGATGCACTACCACAATAGAAACAGAGACCTTGAGTTAGTCTCTCTTTCTGACGTTGCTCCACAGGCTTAAGACGATTCACCTGCATGGGTTCTGGGGCAGAATTAGCAGAAGACTCTGACAGAGGACGGGAAGAGCTAGGAGAAACAGGAGGAAGTCGCGGAATACTCCTCTTTCTAGCAGATTCTCGAGAATGTTCATGAAAATGTAAGTCAATGCGGGTTGCCAACGAGATGAAATCCTCCAAGGAAGTCGGAGTATCATGACCTGCCAACTCGTCCTTAATTACAGGAGAAAGCCCCCGCCAGAAGGCTCCCACCAAAGCCTCATTATTCCATCCTAATTCAGATGAAAGGGTGGGAAACCGGATAGTGTATTGGCCCACCAAAAGCGTACCTTGTTGAAGGTTGAACAGAGACTCGGTGGTAGAGGCCAAACGACCCGGTTCATCACACACTTTGCGAAAAGTATCAAAGAAGGTGGAGAGTTGAGAAACAAGGTGATCATCCCGCTCCCAGAGAGGATTAACCCACACCAAAGCCTCACCCTCTAAGTGAGAGATTACAAAAGCCACTTTAGAATGGTCAGTGGGATACTGCATGGGAAGTAACTCAAAATGAAGGTGGCATTGATTTAAAAACCCTCTACACAATTTTGGATCCCCACTGTAGCGAGGAGGTTTAGCCAGATGGGGAGGTGGGTGAGGAGCCGAGGCTAGAGAAGAGACGGGAGCCGAAGACTGGAGGGCGCGAAGACGATCATCCACAGAAGCCATAAAATTTAGAATATGAGCTTGAGTGTCACGCTGTTGGGCAAGCTCCTGTTGGAGACATGCTAACTGCGAAGCACTCCCTGGATCGGAGGCCTGCAGGGATGAAAGACGAGATTCCAAGGTTTTCAAAAAGGACATAATCCTAGACTGATTCTCCCTAAGGAACAACAATTCCTTCTGGGTAGGAGTCGTGGTACCAGCGGGATCCATGGCACGTCTGTACTGTGAGATCTTTTGGATCACCTGGAGTGGACCCGCAGATTCATGACAATGAATTTCCCAAGGGTGAGCTGACCAGGTAGACCACCCACTATACAGGGAGCATTAGGGGCAGACCCAAGGGAGACTATTGCCACAAAAGCTGGAACCTGGAGACAGGTAGTAGGAGGTACAAAATAGAGAAGCTGGGAGTAGGACAGACAGAGCGGGGTAAGATGAAGTACAGTTTGGTAAGAGCTGAGTAAAGGCGAGACCAAAGGAGCACTGGGAAGGGGAAGACACAAAGGAAGCAGGACAGGAGAGAGACACCAGACTAACAGAGTACCGAGTCGACCCTGGAAAGGCTGGACTGGACGAGGAGACAAGGAAGCCTGGGAAAGGCAGAGAAGCTGAACTGGCTGGATAGAGCGGAGACTCAGAACAGGCAGTGCAAAGACAAAGGTGGACCTGAGTCACAGAAGCACAAATGACAGACAGGCAAGGAGCAGAGGAAGGAATCGCCTTAAATGCATAGAGTGCTGAAGAACTTCCGGGTCACTGTCCTCCAGGATCACAGAGAGGAGATACAGAGCGCCTGTAAATCAGAAAGAGGAAGTGCTGGAGTGGGTGGTGCGCACACGCACCTGATGAGAACCAGAGAGCGGAGAAGAATGAAGGAGAGGATGCGCACCTGCAGGAGGAGCGCACCACAGTGGGTAAGTATGAGCGGGAGGAGTGGCGGTGGTCCCTGCAGCAGGCACGGCCACAGAAGGAGTGGCCGTAACAACCGTGCTCTATTAATAAAATTGGTTCAATCTCATCAAATTTTAGTTCCCGTTCATTTCTTCCATATTTTGTCCACCATCAAGGAAGATAAACAGCACGAGGGGAAAGAGGGGGGTTACCATAGAAAAATAATCTCTATATTCCTCCTTGTCATACCCCTGCTTAGCTCCTGCCCTTACAAGGGCAGTACCCAAATATGAACCTATGTATTAATGGCCCACAGAAGTTATATAGCCTCCCATAAGTATGTAGCTTCCCTGTTTAGTCTCCCAATGCGTTTCTTCCCCTGTTTAGGGGGTTCGTCAGGGGAGAGAAAAGGGCTATATAGATGATTGCAGTGGCAAGTCAAAAAATGGCTATCTGACTGCTGAAGTCAATGCCCCTATCTATATAAGAAAAACCTGGCACTCAACTTTATATAGGTGATATTTTATTATTCCAAGCGGAGGTGCAGTAACAGCAAATGTTTCTGTCATAAACACAGGGACCTTCATCAGTTACTGTAGGTTACAAATTATGAAAATATATGAATTGGTAAAAAAATCAAATAAAGTATATACAAAAATTCATGGCAATACAATGAAGAAACATGGTTCAGAGAAAACAAGTACATCATGACACAGTCACATGAAGAGTCAGAGGAAAACAACGGAAGTACATACCGTAAAGTGATTGCTGGTGGAGTAAGTGTTAGCTCTGTTTAACAATCTATAGTGCTAATTGCTGAAAAAAATGAACGAGGGTGAATGTATTAAAGAATGAAATGTAGGGGACGTGACATTGATGTAGAGCACCGGTGTGAGAAAAATAATATCTGCATACCCCTTTAAAGGAAGGCACTGGTTAGAGTACTCGGGTATGGGCGCAGCCTGTAATGGGGTAAGGTTATTATTAGCTTGTTTGCCCATCTAGAGGGGGTCAGGGAGGTGGAAGGAGATAGCTGCAATAGCTTACCCTGCTGTGGCGCTGCAGACGCGGAGTCCACCGCTTGTCTGAAGTGTGCCGTCTGAGTACCGCATGTTATGTGCAGAGAGGGGGCGTGGAGACGCCGAAGACCGGAAGTGAGTAGGAGTCAGTGAGCAGTGCTGTATGCTGGGAGCGGATGTGACCTCACCAAAATGGAGGTGCGTTCCAGCAAGTGCTGTATGCGTTCCACTGACATAGGAGGAGTCCCAGTTTGAGGGTGTCGCATTGTCTGCGTGTGTTGCTAAGTGCGGCGTCTGGTTACAGCGTAACCGGAATGCAGATATGTAATGTGTGTGTTACCGGCATAATAAAGCCAGAACACAGAATGTTCGATGTGTAGATGTCACGAAACCCATAGAAACAGTAATGGCACAGAGACATAAGGAAGCTATTATTTAATTAAAAAGTGAATATTGCCTGCGTGCGTTGCTGGGTACGGCTTATGGTTATAACGTAACCGGAATGCAGATATGTTACAGTAACATAATGTGTGTGCCGCCGGTATAATAAAGCCAAAACGCAGTATGTCCAGTGTGTAGATGTCACATTACCCATAAAAATTGTAATGGCGCAGAGACTACTATTTAATTAAAAAGTGAATATTGTTGAGGGGTCGTATAGTATACGGGGGGCAAGAGAGTTACTATATAATGTGAAACAGTCATAGGCTGCCGGCGTATGTACGGTATGTACTTCCGTTGTTTTCCTCTGACTCTTCATGTGACTGTGTCATGATGTACTTGTTTTCTCTGAACCATGTTTCTCCATTGTAATGCCATGAATTTTTGTATATACTTTATTTGATGTTTTTACCAATTCATATATTATTTTCATAATTTGTAACCTACAGTAACTGATGAAGGTCATGTGTTTATGACCGAAACGTTTGCTGTTACTGCACCTCCGCTCGGAATAATAAAATATCACCTATATAAAGTTGAGTGCCAGGTTTTTCTTATATGTATCACTACGGTTTTGGAACCTACCTGGGCACCATTACATAGAGCTGTGCACATGTTTTTTGTTTATACTGAGTGCCCCTATCTAGTCAGTGTCCTCTAAACAGGGGAAGAAACGCGTTGGAAGACTATACAGGAAAGCTACATATTCATGGGAGGCTATATAACTTCTATGGGCTATTAATCAATAGGTTCATATTTGGGTACTGCCCTTGTAAGAGCAGGAGCTAAGCAGGGCACGACAAGGAGGAATATCGGGATTATTTTTCTATGGTACCCCCCTCTTTCCCCTCGTGCTGTTTATCTACCTTAATGGTGGACAAAATATGGAAGAAATGAACGGGAACTAAAATTTAGTGAAATTGAACCAATTTTATTTATAGAGCATAGTTAAACATGAGCACTCATGTATTGTTATAATTCATATATGTTGGTTTGATATATATTTTGGCCATTGTTTTAATATACCTAGTAAAGGTTAAGTTTTAAATGTATGTTTTTCCTGGCCTGCTACTGTATATACTTACTTTGCTGACTCCATGTCAAATTGAATTACCAAAAAATCCACATATTGGCAAATATAGATTTTTTTTACATTTAAAGTAGAATTCAGTTCCACCTTAATGTATTTGCTCCTCTCTAATTCCTGCTGTAACTACTACCTTCTTTACTGTATAATATCATATAATAAAACATTTATAAAATAAAAGTATAATGCACTAGTCAGTATAACTAAAGACTAAACAAGTAAATAATAGTGTTAGTTGGCATTGACATAAATATAATCAATTGTAACGCACCAGGATAAGATGTTTGATTGGTGAGAGTAGTAAAACATCTCATGTGACAGGATTGCTGCGTATAAGTGCAGAACACTGTAAGAAAACTGCCAATAAGCTCACCTCCTCGGAAATAGAACTGCTCAAACAATAAGATCATCCAAAACTGCTGTATTCCATATAAATTGGATGCTTTAATAAATCTTTATAAAAATATCAGTGGTGAGTACAAAAAACAGCATACACAAATAAATAATAGACTAATATACATCGGCAGCAAAAAACACAAACAGGCAGCGCATTTTAGACCTATAGGGTCCTTAGTATGAACCTGAAAACGCCCATGATGCACGAGGTGATCACAGATTAGTAGCACCCACCTCAAGGAGTGTATAGACAAGATAAGAATATGGAAAAACTTTGATTAAAAAATAGCCAAATATACAATAGTTTGAAAGCAATACATACATAAACTCAGGATTTTAACAATGAAGTATCAAATCTGACCTTTTATTTAGACCAGTATGAAGGAAGTGCTTAATATTAACATCCAGAATGCCTCCCTGTTAAACAAGGTTCTTCTCCAACTCCCTCCGCAAACAGGTCTATTAACTCTTTCAACCCGGCACCTGCTCAGAGAATTCACGGATTGCTTCTGCTGCTTATGTCAACAGAGTAGCTATTCCTCTCCTAGACTGCTCAATCAATGGAATGTGACTGCCAACGTCATGCCGATTGACAGCTGGCTCCAGGCAGTTAGGAACTAGCTGTCAGTTAGTATGATTTCGGCAGTCACTCTCCGTCAACAGAGTAGAGCAAAAGAAAAACGCTTCTCTGTTGACCTGTGACCATTCTGAGTCAACAGAGATCGGTGGCAGGCACAACCGGCAGGCACTTAGCAACTACATGCCTGTTAGCTCTTAGACCCACAATAAAAAGATAAGTTAGTCTCAGAAAACCCCATAAAGTCAATGGAATCCCTAATATGCTCATAAATTCTTTGTTTTCATTTCCTAGTAGTACACTCAATATAGCACAAAGTACATGCTTCACAGTTAATGCGGTAAACCAAACGGGTAAAACTAAAATTCCACACCACATTTATTAAAAAAAAAATGATTACATTGTAACCAGGACACTCTACGATTTTTGTTTTTATTAGACCAGGCGTCAGTTAGCCGCCCTGTGTAAGGGCTTATTTTAAGTAGAAAAACCACATTTATTTATCACAATGGCAGTTTATCATCTTGTGACAATTTAGATCAAAGGGAATTCGTCACGAAATGTGGTGACAAACAGGTCTATTAATGTTATTAGATGGCCGTCTGACGTTTAGTAACAAACCTTTTCTGCTCCTATTTTTTATAATATTCCTAGGTCTATTAAATCTATCATCTCAGGATAACATCTATTCCATATTTCCTTACATTGGCATGAATTCCAGAGTGCCGAATGCTTGTACATAAGTGAAAATACAGTATCATTCGTGTAGGCCGGACAGGAACTGAAGATAAAAGCTCCATTGAAATAATTATGGAAAGAAAAGCTGCGGTTGTTTTTCACTTCATTGCTTATTTTGATCTAATGATATTAATATACAATGTAATGTGTTATATGTAAACCACCCTCCAGGAATATTAGATACTACTACGCCTGAATACCCGTAGACCAAATACAAATCTGTGATATACAGAAGTACGAGTAAAATGTTCTCCAAGGCAGTATAATCAGGAGTACAAGTCTACAGTATATGCTCCACATTCCCCCATGTGTTTATTTTATTGTAACCTTTAGTATAATTTCTTTTTATATCACAATTATAGTATATAAACCATTCAGGCAAAATAGAACACACTTTTTTTAATTGAAGTTGACCGTAATTATTTACTTGTGAAGATAGATTAATTATGTCTCCTCTGTGAAGGTGGCGGGCAGATGTTTTTAAGCAAGTTGCCATATATCAGTTCTATGATGCAATTGCACAGTTCAAAGGTTATATTGAATCGGAAATTGCAATATCCTATTGAGCAGGTGGCATGTGTTCAGCCATGTTTTTATGTTAACGCTAATAATAAATGAATTGGACATTATGCTAATTTATTGATTTTGAGGTCATGTAGAATTGTACCCAAATCTTGCTTTAAACATATATAGTACTGAATTTTTTCTCTATAGGAGCTCATGTGGAAGGCAATGTGATAGATACAGTGCCATATGGCATATGGAGTAGTGATTTCTTTTTTTTTTTTTTAATCAGATACATTTTTATTAAGGAAAACAATTATAACATGTGGCATCAAGCTATCATTCACATATAATCATATATTTTATGAACAAAACTCCCCCCACCTTTTTCCCCCCTATCCCCCTCCCTTCGAGACCCCCTTAGTACCTTGCTCATTTCCCATCCGATATTCCTTCCCCAAGCCAAATACAATTGTGTAGTATGAACATCATCTATAACATTATGCATCCTCCCCACAAATCTAATTCCATTCTATCCATGGCTGCCATATCTTTTGAAATACATTGAGTTTATTTCTCTTAGTATATACTTTTTTCAAATAATATTATATGATCCGCCTACGTAAGAAAGTCTTGTCTAATCGGAGGCTCCTCTCTAATCCAGAAGCGAGCTATCAATTTCCTTGCTATGAATAACAATCTAGCAATCGCCAGTTTTACCATAGATACCGCTGTTATTTCTGCCACATAACCTAATATACAGACCAAAGGGTCTCTGGGAATTATACACCTATATATCAATTCAATCCGATTCAATACAACTGTCCAGAAGGCAGACAATCTAGGGCAATGCCACAGCATGTGTAACATTCCTGCGAACATCGTGGACACTCGGAATCAGACCTCAAACCCATCTTGAACAGTCTGTCGGGAGTTCTGTAAGCTCTATGAATTAGATATAGTTGAGACATCCTCCCAGGTTCGCTCATAGAGATCTTAGGCACATATTCTAAAATAGATTCCCATCTATCATCATTTATCTCTCCCAATTCAGCTTCCCATTTCACTCTAGACTTGATGGGATATTTAACTAGAAAGGTGAATAATAAATCTCTATACACTTCTGAAATTGCCCCCCTTGTCCCGCTGTTCTCCAAAATGGAAGCCAGCATGATATCTAATAAGTTTTATCCGACATTGTGACTGATACGCATGCTGAATTCTTTTATCTAATACTAGATGGCAGCCCGATTCTAAAGAATCGGGAGTCTAGAATCCATATATACTTTATTTATTCAAATGTAAGAATAATACAATTAATAAATAATAGTAAGAAAGAACAAAAATAATAGGCAGTATATGGAGAAAACACCAAACAAAAGTTCAAAATTGGTGTGAAAATGTCACTGAACCACTTCACAACTAAATATATATAGTTTTGGTAAATGGTATTATCATTTTTTTGACGAAATTCGGCAGGAGCTTGAAGAGCAAAGTCACTGGGCCCGCCTCCACGCAGTAGAAACTTGCCGTGAGGTAAAAATTCAAAAATCACACCAAAATGGCGGGCGGAGTGTGTCACAGTACGGCACGTTTCTGATTGGTCGCTCGCAGCAGGCGGCAACCAATCAGACACTGGACACTGTTGACGTCACTTATCTCCGGACATTAGCTCCGGACATTAGCTCCGGACATTAGCTCCGGACATTATCTCCGCACATTAGCTCCGGACATTAGCTCCGGACAAAGCCACGGAAGTTGGCAGAAATTGCAGGAAGTAGTATTCTAGGCAATTAATCTCCGGACATTAGCTCCGGACATTAGCTCCGGACATTAGCTCCGGACATTAGCTCCGGACAAAGCCACGGAAGTTGGCACAAATTGCAGGAAGTAGTACAATGACAAGTGTTAGGAGAGAATGAGAGGAGTGAGGGAGAAAATGAGAGGTGTGAGGGAGAAAATGAGAGATGTGAGGGGGAAAATGAGAGGCGTGATGTGAAAATAAGAGAAGTGACGTGCTATAACTAACCACAGATATTTACTATGCCCAGGCAACGCCGGGCTCTTCAGCTAGTGTATATTAAAATGAATGAAACTAATATAAAAAAATTGAAACCGAAATAAGTACAATTTTACTTTCAGTTATTCCATAATGCTTTTTTTTTATGGTTGCACCTGGATACAGAGATCAGTTTATGAAACCTCCCGTTCACCGCAATGGATAATCCTGACAGTGTACTGTGTGTGCAATGTGAGTACCTGCAGATTTGTAGCTTAAAACCAGATAACCCCTTTAATAATCTAATATATAATTGCCTAGAATACTACTTCCTGCAATTTGTGCCAACTTCCGTGGCTTTGTCCGGAGCTAATGTCCGGAGCTAATGTCCGGAGCTAATGTCCAGAGCTAATGTCCGGAGATTAATTGCCTAGAATACTACTTCCTGCAATTTGTGCCAACTTCCGTGGCTTTGTCCGGAGCTAATGTCCGGAGCTAATGTCCGGAGCTAATGTCCGGAGCTAATGTCCGGAGATTAATTGCCTAGAATACTACTTCCTGCAATTTGTGCCAACTTCCGTGGCTTTGTCTGGAGCTAATGTCCGGAGCTAATGTCCGGAGCTAATGTCCGGAGCTAATGTCCGGAGATTAATTGCCTAGAATACTACTTCCTGCAATTTGTGCCAACTTCCGTGGCTTTGTCCGGAGCTAATGTCCGGAGCTAATGTCCGGAGATTAATTGCCTAGAATACTACTTCCTGCAATTTGTGCCAACTTCCGTGGCTTTGTCCGGAGCTAATGTCCGGAGCTAATGTCCGGAGCTAATGTGCGGAGATAATGTCCGGAGCTAATGTCCGGAGCTAATGTCCGGAGATAAGTGACGTCAACAGTGTCCAGTGTCTGATTGGTTGCCGCCTGCTGCGAGCGACCAATCAGAAACGTGCCGTACTGTGACACACTCCACCCGCCATTTTGGTGTGATTTTTGAATTTTTACCTCACAGCAAGTTTCTACTGCGTGGAGGCGGGCCCAGTGACGTTGCTCTTCAAGCTCCTGCCGAATTTCGTCAAAAAAATGATAATACCATTTACCAAAACTATATATATTTAGTTGTGAAGTGGTTCAGTGACATTTTCACACCAATTTTGAACTTTTGTTTGGTGTTTTCTCCATATACTGCCTATTATTTTTGTTCTTTCTTACTATTATTTATTAATTGTATTATTCTTACATTTGAATAAATAAAGTATATATGGATTCTAGACTCCCGATTCTTTAGAATCGGGCTGCCATCTAGTAATGATATAAATTTAAATGTGATAACTGGAATTCTGTTTGTAACTCCACGAATCACTTAAGTCTCCCTTGACCCATTAGCTGACCCATCCTTCTAATTCCTGCCTCTTTCCGGGGCCCAAATCCTTCCATTTGCTTAAATCATTGTAAATTTATATTATCCCATATAGGAGAGTATTTGGTAAGGCCTGTGACACCCCTAATCTGTTTTCCCATACCTTATGAATTAGGAGAACAGTAGGAAACTGAGAGCCCAGTTTTAAAAATTGCCCCCCTTCTAAACTTTCACCCAGAGGCCATTTTCCAATCAAATATCTCAAACTACTTGGCGATTGCCCCTTTCCCGTCTCCTCCCCCCATCCTCCAATATGCTGGTATTGTGCTGCTAAAAAATATACTCAAGGGTTAGGGAGCGCTAAGCCTCCTTCCACCTTTGGCCTCTGCAAAGTTTCTTGTTTAAACCTTGGGCTTCCCCATCCCCCCCCCCCCCATATTAGTTCGCCAAGCAGAGATTTAATTTTACGAAACCTACTCTGCGGAATCCAAATTGGAGAATTATGCAGTACATATATCAGCTGTGGCATCACAGTCATCTTCAAAAGGTTCACTCTTCCAATTATCCAATTACAGAGAGATGTAATTTGTTCCACGCCGAAATTTTGGTACGTGTTTTTTGTAACAGAGGGCTTAGATTAAGTTCTTCAAACCTCGTCAGAGGAAGGGCGATTTGTATCCCGAAATATTTAAATTTCAAAACTACCTTCAATTTTGCTGACATTTCCACCTCCCCAGTACCCCTTTCTACCTCATCAATGGGCATAATACACGATTTGTCCCAATTTATTTTGAGTACCGAAAATTCCCCGAATTCCTCAATTAATGCCACCGCATTATCCAGATTCTCCCCTGAGTCCCCCAAAAATAACAAAATATCGTCGACATACAAAGACACATTCTCCTCCTTAATTCCATAGATGAACCCTTTTATCTCTCGTGCATCCCTTATTTTAGCGGCTAAGGGCTCCACGGCTAGGTCAAACAGCAACGGAGACAATGGGCACCCCTGCCTTGTACCTCTGTGCAATGAGAAACTATCAGATAATTTATTATTTACTCTACTTTTTCCATTGGAGAGGAGTATAGCAAGATATAAATTTAGGCCCAAACCCAAGGCACAACAAAACCGACCACAAGTAATTCCATTCTACACAATCAAAGGCCTTATGGGCATCCAAAGACACTACTACGCTCTTTCCAGCATTTTCAGCTGGAATTTGCATATTTAAATATAGTCTCCTTAAATTGATTGCTGTAGATTTTTTGGGCATAGATTCAGATTGATCTGGGTGGATTACTTTATCAATCACATGGGTTAGTCTGTTGGCCAAGGCCTTTGCCAAAATCTTTATATCCACCGTAAGGAGTGAGATTGGTCTGTAGGACTCCGGATTCAACGGATCCTTATCAGCTTTAGGAATGACCACAACAATGGCCTCTCTCATAGATATAGGTAATATTCCCCTCTCCAACGACTCATTAAATACCTTCTCCAATTTAGTTATTATTTCTTTACTAAAGATTTTATACACCTCTGCCGGAATGCCATCCGCTCCCGGGGCCTTATTACCCGCCATATCCGCCAGAGCCACTCTCAGTTCCTCCGCTGCCAGCGGCCTATCCATCCATTCTCTGTCTTCATTACCTAATCTAGGAAGCTTAATCACACTCATATACCTGTCCATCTCCTCTTGACCTTTATATATCTTAGAGTATAGCTCACTGTAAAATTGTTTAAATACATCCAAAATTTGATCCCCTTGTGTAACCACATTACCTTCCTTTATTTTAATTGCGTACACATGCAAGGATTCCCGTTGTGCCAAAGCTACCACTGAGAGCAGGTGCCCCACTTTTTCACCCTCCACATAGAATGCCTCGTTCTGAAATGCCCGCAGTCTCTCTGCCTTGCGGATGTGAAGTTTATTAACCTCCGACTGGGCCACTCTCATGCGGGTCTGCGTAGCTTTTGAACACTGCGCACCAAATTCCTCCTCCGCTGCACTTAATTCCTCCATCACTGCTTTGTCTAGATTTTGAGACCTAGTCTTATAATCGAGATACTTCTCTGAATAAAATCCATCTCAAAAACGCCTTCATAGTATCCCAAACTATATGACCCTCTGCACTACCTTCGTTTATCCTAAAGAATTCTCCCAGTTCCTCTCCTATCTTTCCCATATCCAACAACCGAACCAAAAGGGGTGAATTTTCCATCCCATACCTGCCAACCTCCCCTGTTCTCCCAATTGAAGAGATACCATCAGAGGACAATGATCCGATAGGACTCTGGGCAAATATTCCACTTCCTGCACCAAGTTATCCATCCCTTCATTTCCCAAAGCCACATCAATGCGAGACAAGGAACCATACGTCGCCGAGTAGCACGAGTAAGTGTAGTTCTCCACATTTCGAACTCTCCACAAGACTATCCATCCAATTTCCCTCATGTAGTTTCCAAAAGGTGTTACATTCCCTTCCTCTCTGTTCCCTGTATGTTTGCCCTTATCCCAATGATCATTTGCAATATTATTCACGTCGCCTATTACAAGCAACGGGACCCCAGTCCATTTCCCCGATATGTCTAGAATTTCCTGTATCTTTTTTCCAGAAAACGGTGGAGGGATATACAAAGACACAATGCATAATAATCTATTCAATATCTTACATACAATAAACACATATTGCCATCCTTGTCTATTATAACCTCCACTTCTTCATATGGAGTAGAAGTGTGGATTAATACCGACACTCCCGTAGCATAGGCTGAGTACGTCAAGTGATAAGCCTTTTTCTGGCACCCCCACAATCCTCAGGTTGCTCCTGCGGGAGCGGTTCTCAAGATCATCGGTTTTAAATTCCAGTTCAGCTATATGCTGCACATACTTTTTTTTCCCTTTTCAACAGTTCATTAACCTGGTCTTCAGCGCTCCCCACACGTTCTTCCACCACCTCCACTCTTTGTTCAACTTTGCGCACTGCAGCATTAATCGTACCCATCTCTCGCAATCATCCACACGACTGTTCAGAGCTGCAAGGGCAGACTTGTTGTACATTACCACAGAGAATATATCTTTGAGCGTCGGCTCTGCTATGTCTAATGTGTCCGGCTGTTCAAGCTGGTCAGCACGTGCAGCCACATCAGGGGATCTCTGTTTCTCCCCGCTGCTCTGCGACTGGCCCCCTCCTTCTTGTTGTTCCCCAGGGACATGTGTTGTTTCAGGTCTCTCACCTTCAGCCACTGACCGCTCATTAGCAGCCTCCTCTGACCTCGCAAAGCGTTCAAGCCGAGCAATCATCTCCATCTTCCTTTGATATGCCACGCTCGCCCTTGCCACCTCCTCTGCAGTCTCGACGCCATCTTGAGCCAGAGAGCTTCCCGACGCTGCCGGCTCCTTCTGTCTCCTGCGCGTCATCTTCTTGCCATACTTTTCTCTGCCCAACCGCACGCCGCTCACTGCTGCTCCCTGGGTCCCTGCACACTCCTTAGAGTGATTTCAGCGTTCAGTGGTGCCTCAGGTACCGATATTAAGGGAGATTGTGACAGGAGAGCTCAGCCGCACATCTTCTCACATCGCTCACTAGGCCACACCCCCAGAGTAGTGATTTCTAACATCCATAACACTAATGGAGAATACTATATTAGAAATTCATAGATCTATAGATATGTCACCATTTGTTTTTGTTTTTTTCTTATCAATATATACAGAACGCATAAGAAACTACCTCAATGCTAGGCCAGGTTCAGACAAGCAGATTTCACAGGCCAAAACTTACGACCTCGTGTGAGCTTATGAAGCTATAAGTTTGGGTCAGGAGCCCTACGGTCCATAAATAGACTGTGAAATCAGCCTTTCTGAACCTGGCCTACGTTTGCCTAAAATCCAAGGAAAACCCTAGATACAGTATAGAACCATCACGGTCTATGGGTGACCAATTCCAAATTAGCAATATTATCGTGCACATGACACCTGAATTCCTAAATGACACGTGACTGACTCCTCTGTTTTATTACATGGTTGACACTACTATAACAGGCACGTTCTTCAGACAATCGCAATGTAATGTGTGTTTTCAGCTGTAAAATAGGTTTTCATATTACAGACATTTATGGCATATTCAAAAGATTACAGGTTATATGTTGCCAAGAATAAGAGTTGTGATCCTCTCTTAAATATAACCTGACAGCTTATACATGCTTCCCAATCCATGGGCAAAATATATCAGGCACTGGCTGTATGATCTCGGGAGGGTGTGTCTGACATAAAAACATACTTTAAAAGCCACCGGGAACCAAGCATGGAGACTAATTAGACAGGCGGATCCCCGGTGACTACTCCCTACCGTCTGCCCTGGTCTCTGGCCAAGGGTACATGTACCACCAGACCTGTTACTCTAGGGGAGTGGGCTGGGGGAAATCCACCAGGAACCCACCTGTCTGACTAGTCTCCAATGCGGCTTGGTGCCGGGCAGATTTTTAAGTATGTTTTCGCTGAAACGCTACAGTGTTTAAAAGTCAAACATACCCAGCAGAGTTTCCTTTATAGAACAAGTTTTTTCAAATATAATTCTTCCTTTGTTCCATTTTGTTAAAAAAACAAACAAATTGACCTTCATTCACATCCCCAGGTCCACTGGTGAGGCCCCACCACTGCTCCTGTTGCCTGGTATAGACTGCTACACTAAAGTAATGTCAACAGTGCGCTCTGTGAACTCAGCGGCTCAGACATGGGCATTCCATACTGCCTCACTAATAGCCGCTGAGGTCACTGAATGGCTGCCGCGCTGTCAAACTGACATCAGCACTGTGTCCAATGACACGTATCGGGAGCAGCAGTGTAAACTTGCCAATGGACCTGGGAAAGGTGAATGCAACTTGGTTTGCGTCTTAAAAAAAAGGCAGCGAGGGACGAATTATATCTGAAAGAAAACAATCCCCTTATTAGTTTCTCATCTCGTTAGAGGAAGGCTTCATATTTACCCCATTAAATTTTATATTATGATATCTTAAAAAAGGTTTATGTGAAAGGCTGAGTAAGACTACTTTCACACTAGCGTTTTTTTCAATACGTCGCAATGCGTCGTTTATGGGAAAAAACGCATCCTGCAAAGTTGTTTGCAGGATGCGTTTTTGCCCCATAGCTTAACATTAGCGACGCATTGCGATGCATTGACACACATTGCAACCATCGTGCGACAGTTGTGCCGTGTTGTGGCGGACCACCGGGAGCAAAAAATCCACCCCCACCTCCCCTCACCTTACAATAGGGCAGCGGATGTGCAGGAAAAATGCATCCGCTACCTCCGTTGTGCCTCCATTTCACTGCTAGCGTCGGAACCTCGGCCCGACGCACTGCGACGGGCCGAGTCCAACGCTAGTGTGAAAGTAGCCTTAATAGCCCTATAATGACCATTCAGGAGGACTTAATTTAGGACATTCCTAAACTCTATCGACCTTCCAAGCACTCGGCTCTTTTTCATAATTCCAGGAATACTTTAGACATATATGAAATAATGAAACTTTTTTTTTAAGGTATGATTACATGAAGTGTTGGATTTTTGGTTATAAACATACAGAATATTTACCTGCCATTTTAAAAAAAGAATAAAGTGCATTGGTTGGGAATGAAGTGAAAACTTTTCATTATTGAATACTTGACTTCTGTGATTATTCGCAACATACACAAAAAAGTCAAAACCAATGTATTGTATGCAAACAAATATATATATATATATATATATACATACATACATATATAGAACCAGAAACACATACATATATAAAACTGCTTTAAGGAATAACGTCACGCTCCATTCTCTATATATGAATTCTGTTTATTACATGGCTTTCCAGGCACTTTGTTTGAATGACTGTGTTTACTCGAGCTTGGGCGAGCTGTGGGTGATACTCTGTCTTCTGTAGGATTGTGTATACAGCGTCAGGGACTGTCAGGGCTCAGGCATTCGGTAAACACAGCCCCTTGTCTACATCTGAAACATGCTTTACATTATCATTTATTTAAAACATCCAATTCTCCCATTTCATGATTGTGAAGTAATTGTGCAGTGAAGGCCATTTACTTCCCCCAATGCAAACTTGGCACTCACTTGGCTTACATTCAAAGTGTTTCCTTTCTCTAAATTGAGCGATAACTGAACCAAACTGAAGAATTGATGTCATGTGCATTAGGCAAAGCACTTTGGAAAGATTGCTCCCAATGCTGTGTTCATTATGCGCTGGGATGCACATGCCCTCCATCTTCTTCTGTACTTCGGAGACTTAGACATTGTTTCACAATGACTTGTAAGATGAACGGAGACAGTGACACAGTCTTGTGCAACATCTTTATCTCATAACTGCCTTCGAAACTAAGGATGATTTAGCCAGAAATCATGAAAGGAGCAGCATCCCATGTTCTTTATAAACCGGAGCTATAAAACTCGGGGATGCATACTAGGGAAGAGATGTAAGAATAATTGCACAACTGAGACTTGAATAAGCCTAAATTGCTAAGGGGCACATACCGTTCTCACACTCTCGCCGCACCATTCTTCTCTACTTTCTCCTCTGTAAACTGGTCTCTGTACATTTTTGTGTCTTTTCATAAGCCCTCAGACAATAAAGTTATGCATTTAAAGATTGATTTAAGGCTTTATGAAGCAGATGATGAAACGTTTTTTTTTACACTTTTGTTTATTGAAATTTGCAGATGTACATAGAAGATAAACAACACAAAAAAAAATTGTTAAAAGACAATGAGAAAAATTTGCTTCCAACTTTCTGAAAAAATATAAATCCAATTGTATGTTAAAGATTTTTTCTGGTTTAGACAATGGCACTATGTTAAAAGATGTCTCCAAAAAAAAAAGCGATCACAAAGTGTACATCACCTAGAAATCGTAATGATCAGCTGTAATCTGCAGGACAATCCATCAGTAACTGCTCAATGTTCCTAAAGTGTCACCACAGGTGAAATGAAAAAAGAAAGAAAGAAAGAAAGAAAGAGAGAAAGAAAGAAAGAAAGAAAGAAAGAAAGAAAGAAAGAAAGAAAGAAAGAAAGAAAGAAAGAAAGAAAGAAAGAAAGAAAACACTCTGCTGGCCATAAGTGCTTACATTTTACAGGAGAGCGAGTGAAACCCAATGACTATCAGAGCTACACTGTATAGGAGAGTGAATCCAACTGACCATAAGAGTTTACTCACTACAGAAGAGATAGTGAACCCCACTAATTGTTATAAATAACAATTCCCAAATGTCTACTTTACTTCAATACAATTTTGGACACATAATTGATTTGTTAGGAAGTTAGAAGGGTTAAAAGTTGACCAGTGATTTCTTATTTTTCCAGCAAAATTTACAAAACCGCTTTTTTAGGGATCACATCACATTCGAAGTTAGTTTGAGGGGCCTATATGGCAGAAAATACCCAAAAGTGACACAATTTCAAAAACTGCACCCCACAGGTGCGTCACAGGAATTTTTGAATGTGGAAAAAAATAAACATTTAACCTTTTATCACAATAATTTATTTAAACCCAAAATTTGTTGTGCGATTTTTCCTGAGTATGCTGATACCCCATATGTAGAATTTTTTACTATTGGGCAGTGAAGAAAAAATAATTACATTTTTACCACCAAAATTTTGTTTTAGGCCCACATTTTAAATTTTCACACAACATGTGGGTAAAAATAGCACAACTATTTGTCCCACAGTTTCTACTGAACATGGCAATACCCTATTTGTGGCTCTACAGTACTGCTTAACCATACGGAGAGATTTGGGAGGGTTGGAGCACTATTTGCCTCCCGGAGCACAGATTTTCCTAGAATAGTTTGCGGACTCCATAAACAAAGCACTCTAAGTGCTGGAAGAGCACAATCCCTCCCTCAAGTGATCCCATTTTGGAAATTATACCCCTTTTGGAATCTATCTACAGGTGTAGTGATGATTTTGACTCGATGGGTGTTAGGTGTCGGGTGCCCGCTTCTGCACAGGGGGAATCTCGAACCATCTCCGCTGCGGTCTCCCATTCTTCTCCAGCCGCAGTGGAGTCTGCTCAGCGGAAACGTCGGTCCCAGCGTCTTGCTCAGTCTCACTCTGTTAATAGAGCTATTGCTGCATTTCCTGCTTTTGCCATTGTAGTCAGTGCTGGGCAGCGGCGAGCAGACGCTTTTGGGTCTAAGTCCTGCTTTTCGCGTTCTGAGCATGCCTAGAGTGAGATCTCTCAGTGGAGATCGAGGGTCACATGATCAGATACTGCAGCTAGCTCATTGGTCCTTCTTGGAAGGTCCTTGTAGGTGCTAGGACTAAGTCCTGTTTTGCACTCTGAGCATGCCCAGGGCAAGATCTCTCAGTGGAGATCTGGGGTCACATGCTCAGGTACTGCAGCAACTCCATTGGTCCTTCTCTGAAGGTCCTAAACGTGTTGCAACTATTTAAGGCTCGCATGGCCGCACGGCCATGCGCTAGTGTAGTCTTGATAATGTGTGTGTGTTGATGGATGTATGTCGATGGATGAAAGTCGTTCTTTAAAATCCCCTCCCTATTGTATGACTGCTCGCGGAAGGCGAATGATTGCTATCTAGCGCCCGACTTAACCATCAGCACGTTACACACATTACAGCCTCTAATTGCTGTGACCACCAGTGCGGCGCCGTGTGCTTTCACAGCGCTTTCCTGACCCAAGCCTGGGTGGTTAGTGGCGTTCGCCAGTGCGGCACTGCATGCACTCTCGTGCTTCTTTATTATAATTATTTCAGTCACTCGGACACCTCCGTAGCGGTGTCGAGCGCATGAGGTCTATATGTACTCAAATCCTGTGTCTTGGGATTGAGTTCTAAGACTCCTTGCTTGCGCTTTTGGTGCGGTACCGCAGTCCTGTGACGCAACAGGGTTCGCTTCCTTCACACAGGGTGAGGTTAACCCGTGTGTGTATTCATATTGTACCGCCATATAGTCCGTCATTACTTGGCAGCAGGTTCCATCTCTGCACGGTGGTCCCCGGGCTGCGAACGCACCTTACTCCATCTGCCTTATTATTTGGTGTGTTCAGCTAGCCCTCACAATGGGTGGGTTCCAATAACAAGCAGCAATAAATGTTGTTGAGTGAAAATTGCAAACTGCCGTTGTAGTGACCAGTACGTTGTAGTGATCAGTATGTTGTAGTGACCAGTACCTTATAGTGACCAGTACATAATGCCCTGCTCATGCTTCTGGAGACATGCACCTGTAAGTTAGGCAGGCTCTCATTGTTTCAGAAATGCCAAACATGTGGACGCTATATGCTATATGTGGTTTAGATACACTGTGTGGATCAGAAGGGAGGGGGGCATTTGGATTTGGGAGCACAGAATTTGCTGAATTTCTTTTGAGAGGTGAGGAGATATTTCACTTTTCCAGAACTTTTGTGCTACCAGTACCAAGGAAGCCCCTATATTTCTGTCAACAAAATGACGGACCTAAGTGAGGGCTTGCTTTTTTTTGGATTGAGTTGAAGCTTTTGTTAGGAACATTTTACATACCGTTTGGAATCTCATTTATCCAGCAATCTATTGCTGAGCAATTACATCGGGGTTTCCATCTAAATCTCTGAGTGACGTGATTCAGATGAAACACCGAGGAATGCATTTACTATAATGAAGTAGTATAGTTATTCTGGACACCGTCTGGCCTCTGTTCAGTGTTGTCCTTCTTTTCAGAAGTTCACAAAACTGTGGCCGGCAACACTTTTATGCAATCCTAAAAAGACGGACACTGACAGATCACAGGTCCTATGGTGTCCAGAGATCCTCCATCTGCATCATTATAGGGAATCTTCCGATGGGGGTTCCGTCTGAATCACTTATTTATATGGAAACCCTCATGTAAGTGCCTAGCGCAGAGAGCAGGATGTATGTGCGCTGAGCCTTACTGAGATCTTTGGGAGGCAGAATGAACAATTCAACGTCAGGTGAAGAATTGGTTTTATTGTTTTTACGTTGTTCCTCATGTAGCATAAGTGTTTGATTAAGGTGGCTAGCATGTATGTATTGATTACAGATATGCAGAGTTAAATAGCTTTTTTTAAGTTTGGCTGCTGTCACACACTATAATATGCTTTTTATTGCAAAAACTAAATTTTGAATCACCATATTTTGAGAGCTATAATTTTTCCATATTTCAGCCCACAGAGTCATGTGAGGGCTTTGTTTTTTAGGGAAAAATAGACATTTTTATTGGTACCATTTTCAGACACATGATGTTTTTGATCGCTTTCTATTTCGATTTTTGGGAGACAGAATGGACAAAAGCTAGGAATTCAGGATTTTTTTTATGTCGGTCGGTGTATGGTAAAATTGATAAGGCAGTTTTATTCTTTGGGTCAGTACGATTACAGTGATATCCCATTTATATATATTTTTATGTATTGTCGCTTTTACACAATAAAAACTATTTTACTGAAAAAAATAATTATTTTTACATCTCTTTATTCAGAGAGATGTAACTTTTTTATTTTTCTGCTGGCTGCTCGTATAATGGATTGTTTTTTTCAGGACAAGATAACATTTTCAGTGATACCATGCTCATTTATATTCATCTTTTTGGTCGCGTTTTATTTCACTTTTGTTCAACGCTATGTTGATAAGCATTTTTTTCCTTGTTTTTATTTTTTTTTATGGTGCACTGTTCACTATAGGGGTTAAATAGTGGGACAGTTTTATAGGTCAGGTTGTTCCAGACACAGCAATACCAAATATGTTTACTTTTATTGTTTGTTTGTTTTTGCAAAAAAATATTTATTCATGGGTATAATATATATTTATTTTTTTTAAAATGTTTAAATATATTTTCAATTTTTACAAAACTTTTTAAAAACTTTTTGTTAACCTTTTTACTTTGTCTATGGGACTTTCATTTTTTACAGGCTGATTGCTTGTATAGCATAGAGATGCAGGAGCATCCCTATGCTACGCCAACTGTCAGCGGTGCACTGACAAAGTTGCTCCAACATGCTCTGAACAACTTTGCTAGCTCTGGTGACCCCGATGTTGTCATGACGACATCGGGTCACCATGGCAACAATCAAGACCCCGCAATGACAACTCGGGGTCTCCGATCCAGGAGCAGAGGGGCTTACTTCCCTCTGCCTGCTCCTAAAATGCTGCAATCGAGTTAGATCACAGCATTTTAGGGGGTTAAATTGCCGAGAACGGCGCAGGACATCTCCTATCACTGAGTGACTGGTGTCAACTGTCAGAATCAGCTGATACCTAGCAGCAATCACGTGCGCACAATCTCTGTGTGTCCAAAATCGCCAGGATGTATCAATATGTCCCAGGTCAATAAGTACCAGGTCACAGGGATTTATGGATACATCTCAGTTGGTAAAGGGATTAAGAAATCTGCTCTGGATAATGCTGATGCTGAGGCTAGTAATTTTAAAGGCTGATTACATCAGCTCCAGGTCAGAGACTGACATAAAAGAGGAGCTGAGCACCTGTCCAACTCCTGTTTAGAAATCAATGATCTGGAGAGAGCTGACTGGTATCTCAGGACATAACTCCTCACCTGGAAAGTAGCTACTGGGGATACTTGGCAAGTCTCTGTTGATCTAGCTCATTGGCCACAAGCTGTACACTTTGTAAGATAAAAGCTCTCACAGCTGGAGAAACACAAAAGATTTGCACACTTTTGTTCTGTCTAACGAAAGCAATTTAATAACATTAAATGCCCTTTTATTCTGTATTCCTATCCATTTGAAGATAATTTTAGTTCTATTAATTTTTTATCAACCAATCTTTTTTCATTTTAAAAAAAAAGATTCTTCCTACCTTCCTCCACTTCCACAAAGCACAGTGTCCTGTTCTATAGCCATTGCAGGAGCCAGCAGCTGACTTTGGTTTATCTGGCATGGTGTGTGACGTCACTCACATGTGCAACCTGTGATGGGCATGCCAATATCAGCTGCCAGCCTCTGATTGGCTGATGGTGTGTATTGCAGTGCATAGAGCAAGCGGATCTCTGCTTCACAGTACATTTCTGTTTAATATGCTGAAGGCTAGTCCTGTGATATTGTCTTTCAAATCTGTGTCTGATAATAGGACTGCCTAATGTATATTCTGAATTTCCAGCATTTTATACCAATCTTCATGATAATTGGTGATGCATCCAATTATATTTTGACCGCTGCTTCTTCCACGTGGCTATATATGGATCTTATATTCAACAACCCACTCCATCAAAGTATCCAAAAAATGGGAAACCAGAAATGATCATATCCTCCACATACCTGGTCATCTGGTCAGCAAAAACTACTTCTTCTTCCCACCAATCCAAAATGATGGTTTCAAAAGTAGGAGCAATGGCAACTGCCGTTGTGGTACTACATATGTGCAAATATACTGTAAGTGGCCATCAAAGAGGAAGTAGTGCTGCTAAAGAATGAATTTAAAAAGAATATTTCAATAATAACTCCCCCAAATCACATATATGGGCAGATCTTTCAAATGTACAGTGACTTGCGTAAGTATTCTGCCCCTTGGAATTTTTCAACCTTTTCCACATATCATGCTTCAAACATAAAGATACCAAATGTAAATTTTTGGTGAAGAATCAACAAGTGGAACACAATTGTGAAGTTGAACGAAATTTATTGGTTATTTTAAATTTTTGTGGAAATTCAAAAGCTGAAAAGGCACTGTAAATACATCAACATCTTTATATCTTCTATCTGTTGCTGCATTCCAGAAGTATTAGTGTTTTGATACATATGCAAAGAAGGGATTCACAGCAATTAAAAAGCCTCTCCCTCCCCAGGTTGTTTTCCTGCCCAGCACTAGCCTCTTTTTCTTGATTGATAACTCACCGCATTATTTCTTGGCTGGCATCTGACATTACACTGACAGTGAACTAGCAAATACTGTAAGCTAAAGAGGCTGATGTTGGGGCGGAGAGGCAACCTCAGGAGGCAGTGGCTTCTTAAGTGCTTTGTGACGCTCAGAGCATTTTTCGCATTATATGCGTATAAATAAAAACACTAATTTCTCAGTTAATTACATTTCAAGGGCCTGTACGCACATATATGAGGTTTGTAGGGGTTACCGACAGATTCCCTTAAGCAGATAGATCACAAAGGGGTATGCTGGGTTGTATCTAGGATTTCTAGAAATAAATCTACAGAAGTTCATCGCCTTTCGTGATCTATGCTTCTTACAAACTCTCAATGTCACATGTTGCGATTGTGGCTAGTTCACAGTTTCCAAGTGTGGGCCCCTCAAGTTTATTAAGAACTTGCATTGTGTTCCTGGTATACAAAGGTGTAGACAGGAATATCATACACAAAACCTTTCAGTTCATGGTGAAGCCAGTAGTTGGAGTTTTAAGTGAGGCTCACTATGCCAGAGACATTGGGTTTCCCAGGGAGATGTTTCACTTTATGAAACTCGTTAACCATGTAAAAAGTGGGCCCCCACAGGTTCTTTACTAACAGGCAGTCCCTTTCAGTCTTAGTTTTTTGCTCTTTCATTAAATCCTTCTTGACTGATTGCAGTATACTCTGCCAATATAGTTACAAAAGGCAAAGCCAGCTCGTCAACAGCTGTAGCAGGTGCACGGAACTCTGTTCTGTTTAGACGTGATAGACAGTGCAAAACTTGAAATGTTCCAGCTCCTTCAATAAAATCCAAAATGTATTCAGTTCATATTATATTGTATACATATGCATGCTCCTGAAATGCACTCAAAGCAGGAGAAAAAAAGTGACTTGTTTCGATTGCAGGAGTGATCTTTATCAAACCCTTTGATAAAGATCACTCCTGCGATCAAACAGCTTCTGCATTTTTGCCCAGTTTCTTTCTTATGGTGGAGTCATGAACATGGACCTTAACTGATGCCTACTTTGGATGTTGTTGGGTTTTTTGTGACCTCTTGGATGAGTCATCGCAGTGCTTTTGGGGTAATTTTGGTTGGCCGGCGACTAAAGGGAAGGTTCACCACTGTTCCGTGTTTTCGCTACTTGTGGATAATGGCTCTCACCGCGGTTTCCTGGAGTCCCAAACCTTGAAAAATGGCTTTATAACTTTTTACAGACTGATAGATCCCAATTACTTTGTTCCTCATTAGTTCCAGAATTTCTTTGGAACGTGGCATGATGTCTAGCTTTTGACAATATTTTGCTCTATTTCACTATGTCAGGCAGGTTCTAATTAAGTGATTTCTTGATTGAGAACAGGTGTGGGAGTAATCAGGCCTGGGTGTGGCTAGGGAATTTGAACTCCGCTTTCAAAAGATGTGATAATCCACAGTTAATTTAAGGGAAAGGTCCTTTAGGTTTTGATTTCTTTTTCCCTTAATAATAAAGTTCTTCAATTAAAAAACGCACTTAGTGTTTTGTTGTGAATTCTGTTGTCGAGCTCCCTCCTGTGGTCGTGAATGGTACTTTGGCGAGTTCTGTCTATGGGCTCCCTCTGGTGGCTATGAGTGAAGCTGCGGCTTCTGAGGTTCCTTACACAGGTGACATGATTTATCCTTTGGTTGGCTGCTCTATTTAACCCCTCTCAGATCGTTACTCCATGCCAGCTGTCAATGTTTTTGCATTTGTTCAGTTCGCTCCTGGATCTCTCTGGTGACCTGCCGTCTCCTGCAGAAGCTAAGTTCCTGATAGTCATTATTTGTTCATTGTTTTCTTGTCCAGCTGGTTATCATGATTTTGTCTTGCTAGCTGGAAGCTCAGGGATGCAGAGAGGCTTTTTGTGCTGATCGCAAAGTTACCTTTCCTATCCTCTGTCTATTTAGTAAGTCTGGCCTCCCTTTGCTGAAACCTGTTTCATTTCTGCGTTTGTGACTTCATCTTTACTCACAGTCAATATATGTGGGGGGCTTCCTTTACCTTTGGGAAATTTCTCTGAGGCAAGGTAGGCTTTATTTTCCTTCTCTAGGGCTAGATAGTTCTTAGGCTGTGACGAGGCGCCTAGGTCTGGTCAGGAGCGCTCCACGGCTATTTCTAGTGTGTGTGATAGGATTAGGGCTTGCAGTCAGCAGAGTTCCCACATCCAAGAGTTCGTCCTGTATGAGGTTTAACTATCAGGTCATTCCGGGTGCTCCTAACCACCAGGTCATAACAGTACAGCTGGCCCAAAGTATTAATGCATCTCAATAGAGGGATAAGAGAACTTCTGAGACCATTTTTTTTTCTTTGCACTGTGTTTTGTTTCTCTTTTCCCCTAGACCTTTGGGTGGTTCAGGACACAGGTGTAGGTATGGACATTCAAGGTCTGTCCTCTTGTGTGGATCATCTCACTGCAAGGGTACAGAACATTCAAGATTTTGTGGTTCAGAATCCTATGTTCGAGCCTAGAATTCCTATTCCTGACTTATTTTCTGGGGATAGATCTAGGTTCTTGAATTTCAAAAATAATTGTAAACTGTTTCTAGCTTTGAAACCCCGCTCCTCTGGTGACCCCGCTCAACAAGTAAAAATCATTATTTCTTTGTTGCGTGGTGACCCTCAAGACTGGGCATTTTCCCTTGCGCCAGGAGATCCTGCATTGCGTGATGTTGATGCGTTTTTTCTGGCGCTTGGATTGCTTTATGATGAACCAAATTCAGTGGTTCAGGCAGAGAAAATCTTGCTGGCTTTGTGTCAGGGTCAGGATGAAGCGGAGGTGTACTGTCAGAAGTTTAGAAAGTGGTCTGTGCTTACTCAGTGGAACGAATGTGCCCTGGCAGCAATTTTCAGAAAGGGTCTTTCTTAAGCCCTTAAGGATGTCATGGTGGGATTTCCCACGCCTGCTGGTCTGAATGAGTCTATGTCTTTGGCCATTCAGATCGATCGGCGCATGCGTGAGCGCAAAGCTGTGCACCATCTGGCGGTGTCCTCTGAGCATAGTCCTGAGCCTATGCAGTGTGATAGGACTTTGACCAGAGCTGAAAGGCAAGAACACAGACGTCGGAATGGGCTGTGTTTTTACTGTGGTGAATCCACTCATGCTATCTCCGATTGTCCTAAGCGCACTAAGCGGTTCGCTAGGTCTGTCACCATTGGTACGGTACAGTCTAAATTTCTTTTGTCCGTTACTCTGATTTGCTCTCTGTCGTCCTATTCTGTAATGGCATTTGTGGATTCAGGCGCTGCCCTGAATTTGATGGATCTGGAGTTTGCCAGGCGCTGTGGTTTCTTCTTGGAGCCCTTGCAGTATCCTATTCCATTGAGAGGAATTGATGCTATGCCTTTGGCCAAGAATAAGCCTCAGTACTGGACTCAATTGACCATGTGCATGGCTCCTGCACATCAGGAGGATATTCGCTTTTTGGTGTTGCATAATCTGCATGATGTGGTCGTTTTGGGGTTGCCATGGCTACAGGTCCATAATCCAGTGTTGGATTGGAAATCTATGTCTGTGTCCAGCTGGGGTTGTCAGGGGGTACATGGTGATGTTCCATTGCTATCAATTTCGCCTTCCACTTCTTCTGAAGTCCCTGAGTTTTTATCAGATTACCGGGATGTATTTGAAGAGCCCAAATCCGGTTCCCTACCCCCTCATAGGGATTGCGACTGTGCTATTAATTTGATTCCTGGTAGTAAGTTTCCTAAGGGCCGTCTGTTTAATTTATCTGTGCCAGAGCACGCCGCTATGCAGAGTTATATAAAGGAATTCTTGGAGAAGAGTCATATTCGTCCGTCGTCATCACCATTGGGAGCAGGGTTCTTTTTTGTCGCCAAGAAGGATGGTTCTTTGAGACCTTGTATTGATTACCGCCTTCTTAATAAGATCACAGTCAAATTTCAGTATCCTTTGCCGCTGCTGTCTGATTTGTTTGCTCGGATTAAGGGGGCTAGTTGGTTCACCAAGATAGATCTGCGTGGTGCGTATAATCTTGTGCTAATTAAACAGGGTGATGAATGGAAAACGGCATTTAATACGCCCGAGGTCCATTTTGAGTACCTGGTTATGCCATTCGGGCTTTCTAATGCTCCATCTGTGTTTCAGTCCTTTATGCATGACATCTTCCGAGAGTACCTGGATAGATTCATGATTGTATATTTGGATGACATTTTGGTCTTTTCGGATGATTGGGAGTCTCATGTGAAGCAGGTCACAATTGTGTTCCAGGTCCTTCGTGCGAATTCCTTGTTTGTGAAGGGGTCAAAGTGTCTCTTTGGAGTTCAGAAGGTGTCATTTTTGGGTTTCATTTTTTCCCCTTCTACTATCGAGATGGACCCTGTTAAAGTTCAGGCCATTTATGATTGGACTTCACCGACATCTGTGAAGAGCTTGCAGAAGTTCCTGGGCTTTGCTAATTTTTATCGTCGCTTCATCGCTAATTTTTCCACTATTGCTAAACCGTTGACTGATTTGACCAAGAAAGGTGCTGATGTGGTCAGTTGGTCCTCTGCGGCTGTAGAGGCTTTTCAGGAGTTGAAGCGACGTTTTGTTTCTGCCCCTGTGTTGTGCCAGCCAGATGTTTCGCTCCCTTTTCAGGTTGAGGTTGATGCTTCTGAAATTGGAGCAGGGGCTGTTTTGTCGCAAAGACGTTCTGATGGCTCGGTGATGAAACCCTGTGCCTTCTTTTCTAGAAAATTATCACCAGCTGGGCGCAATTATGATGTGGGCAATCGGGAGTTGTTGGCCATGAAGTGGGCATTCGAGGAGTGGCGACATTGGCTTGAAGGAGCTAAACATCGCGTGGTGGTCTTGACGGATCACAAGAATTTGACTTATCTTGAGTCTGCCAAACGGTTGAATCCTAGACAGGCTCGATGGTCGCTCTTTTTCTCCCGTTTTGATTTTGTGGTTTCATACCTTCCGGGATCTAAGAATGTGAAGGCTGACGCCCTGTCAAGGAGTTTTGTGCCTGACTCTCCGGGTGTTCCGGAGCCGGCGGGTATTCTTAAAGAGGGGGTAATTTTGTCTGCCATTTCCCCTGATTTGCGGCGTGTGCTGCAAAAGTTTCAGGCTGATAGACCTGACCGTTGTCCTATGGAGAAACTGTTTGTCCCTGATAGATGGACTAGTAGAGTTATCTCTGAGATTCATTGTTCTGTGTTGGCTGGTCATCCTGAAATCTTTGGTACCAGAGATTTGGTGGCTAGATCCTTTTGGTGGCCTTCTTTGTCACGGGATGTGCGCTCTTTTGTGCAGTCCTGTGGGACTTGTGCTCGGGCTAAGCCCTGCTGTTCTTGTGCCAGTGGGTTGCTTTTGCCCTTGCCTATCCCGAAGAGGCCCTGGACGCATATTTCCATGGATTTTATTTCAGATCTCCCTGTTTCTCAAAGGATGTTGGTCATTTGGGTGGTTTGTGATCGCTTCTCTAAGATGGTCCATTTGGTACCCTTATCTAAATTGCCTTCCTCCTCTGATTTGGTGCCATTGTTTTTCCAGCATGTGGTTCGTTTGCATGGCATTCCAGAGAACATCGTCTCGGACAGAGGTTCCCAGTTTGTTTCGAGGTTTTGGCGGTCCTTTTGCGCTAAGATGGGCATTGATTTGTCTTTTTCTTCGGCTTTCCATCCTCAGACTAATGGCCAAACCGAACGAACTAATCAGACTTTGGAGACATATCTGAGATGCTTTGTTTCTGCTGATCAGGATGATTGGGTGTCCTTCTTGCCTTTGGCTGAGTTCGCCCTCAATAATCGGGCCAGCTCGGCTACTTTAGTTTCTCCTTTTTTCTGTAATTCTGGTTTCCATCCTCGTTTCTCTTCAGGGCAAGTTGAGCCTTCGGACTGTCCTGGTGTGGATGCGGTGGTGGACAGGTTGCAGCAGATTTGGACTCATGTGGTGGACATTTTGACATTGTCCCAGGAGAAGGCTCAACGTTTCGCTAACCGCTGGCGTTGTGTGGGTCCCTGACTTCGTGTTGGGGATTTGGTTTGGTTGTCATCTCGTCACGTTCCTATGAAGGTTTCCTCTCCTAAGTTTAAGCCTCGTTTCATTGGGCCTTATAAGATTTCTGAAGTTCTTAATCCTGTGTCATTTCGTTTGGACCTTCCAGCTTCTTTTGCCATCCATAATGTGTTCCATAGGTCGTTGTTGCGGAGATACGTGGCGCCTATGGTTCCCTCCGTTGATCCCCCTGCCCCGGTGTTGGTTGAGGGGGAGTTGGAGTATGTGGTGGAGAAGATTTTGGATTCTCGTGTTTCGAGACGGAAACTTCAGTACCTGGTCAAGTGGAAGGGTTATGGTCAGGAAGATAATTCCTGGGTTTTTGCCTCTGATGTTCATGCTGCCGATCTTGTTCGTGCCTTTCATCTGGCTCGTCCTGATCGGCCTGGGGGCTCTGGTGAGGGTTCGGTGGCCCCTCCTCAAGGGGGGGTACTGTTGTGAATTCTGTTGTCGAGCTCCCTCCTGTGGTCGTGAATGGTACTTCGGCGAGTTCTGTCTATGGGCTCCCTCTGGTGGCTATGAGTGAAGCTGCGGCTTCTGAGGTTCCTTACACAGGTGACGTGATTTATCCTTTGGTTGGCTGCTCTTTTTAACCCCTCTCAGATTGTTACTCCATGCCAGTTGTCAATGTTTTTGCATTTGTTCAGTTCGCTCCTGGATCTCTCTGGTGACCTGCCGTCTCCTGCAGAAGCTAAGTTCCTGATAGTCATTATTTGTTCATTGTTTTCTTGTCCAGCTGGTTATCATGTTTTTGTCTTGCTAGCTGGAAGCTCAGGGATGCAGAGAGGCCCCTCCACACCGTGAGTCGGTGCGGAGGTCTTTTTTGCATACTCTGCTTGGTCTTTTGTAGGTTTTTGTGCTGATCGCAAAGTTACCTTTCCTATCCTCTGTCTATTTAGTAAGTCTGGCCTCCCTTTGCTGAAACCTGTTTCATTTCTGCGTTTGTGACTTCATCTTTACTCACAGTCAATATATGTGTGGGGCTTCCTTTACCTTTGGGAAAATTCTCTGAGGCAAGGTAGGCTTTATTTTCCTTCTCTAGGGCTAGATAGTTCTTAGGCTGTGACGAGGCGCCTAGGTCTGGTCAGGAGCGCTCCACGGCTATTTCTAGTGTGTGTGATAGGATTAGGGCTTGCGGTCAGCAGAGTTCCCACATCCCAGAGCTCGTCCTGTATGAGGTTTAACTATCAGGTCATTCCGGGTGCTCCTAACCACCAGGTCATAACAGTGTTTACTTGTGTTATCTTTGTTGAATGTTTAAATTTGTTTGGTGAACTGAAACATTTAAGTGTGACAAACATGGCAAAGAATCAGGAAAGAGGCAAACACTTTTTCACACAACTGTGTTTCTTTGTTGTCTCATTCTTTCCCTCTATGTGAACCTCAGAAATGCAATTTCCCTCTGTCCCATAAAAATGACATGTTTATTGCTGTTGGGTTTATTTGAAGTGTACTAAGTCATTGTTGTTTTGCTATTTAAAGAGATATTTTGGTCACAGCTGTCCTTGTATCAGAGAATTTGCGAGTCTTCCTGGTATTTTGTCTCCTTGCACTATATCTTCTAGTTGGGACTTCTTTTTGCTCTAAACATAGATCTCCCTATTTGCATAATCATCATTATTAAATACTTTAATTTCCATATATTCACTTTTATTTCCCCTTTGTCTGTTTTGTTTAGTGTTGTATTGAATGCCTCATCAAATTGTGTTTTCGTACCCAATATTTCAAAAATAGGGGTAGGCAAAGCTTAATATTCTCCAAAACATAAGATATATGTTTTGTCTTCAACCAAGATGCCCATTAGAACCCCGAAGTAGTCAGTCAATGCTAATTCCCTCTAGAGATTAACCCTTGTTCTAGACATTGTTCGATAGTAGATATTGTCCATTTTTCCTGTGTGTGTTTAATCTTGAGGTCTTTGAATCTTTTCAAAATATTTCCAATTTTCAATTTATTGTTCAGGGAATCAGTATCGCTTGTAATTTTTAAAAAAGACGGCTGTTATTTTATTTAAATTTTAATGTAGATTGTTATTGGCTGGTGATGTGGGAAGACTATGTTGCAGCATTTTTTATATGCATTTAAAAGCAGCTTTTTATAGTAGCAGAAAAAACTATGAGATTTCAGAAATCTCATGCACACATTGTTTTTTTTTCTGACTGAACTTAAGAATTGCAGTGTTTTTTTAAATCTGCAGCATGTCAATTCTTTCAGTGTTTTTGCAGTGTTTTATTCACTCGCAGAAAGCAATGAAAAAGTGCAAAAACGCTTAAAAAAACACAGCAAGTAGGTTTTGATGCATTTTTTGCAGCTTTTTTTTAATGTGTTTTGGAGAATAAACTGACCGTATATACTCATGTATAAGCCAAGTTTTTCAGCACATTTTTTTGTGCTGAAAACACCTCCCTCGGCTTATACACGAGTCATAGTTCCAGAAAGACAGCGGGGGATGGGTAGTGGTGGAGCAGCGGGTCACAGAGGCAGGAGTCGGTGACTGTTGCTAACACCTGTGCCACTGCTAAAGAGAAATGAATATTAATTTCTCTTACAGCGTGCACAGTGACACCCGCAGTTGCAACCGCCAGCTTCCAGAAGCCATCCTACTCACACTCCAGCGTACCCTTGCAGCATTTCGTTAGTTCCGGCGCCCTCGCAGCATCTCGTTGGTTCCGGCTTCCAGCAGCTCTTCCTGATGAGCGATCACGTGGCACCACTCATTAAGGTAATGAATATGCACGCATCTCCACTCCCATAGGTGTGGAGGGACTATTCATTACCTCAATGAGTGGTGCCACATGATCGCTCGGCAGGAGGAGCTGCTGGTGCCGGAATGAGGAGTTGCGAGGACATGCTGGAGGGTGAGTAGAATGTTTTTTTTGTAACAGGAAGCATGGATACAAGGATGAGAGGGAGGGGGTCACGCATACCAGGACAGCTACGGGGGGAACCACGCATACCAGGACAGCTACGAGGGGAGCCACACATACCAGGACAGCTACGGGGGGAGCCACGCATACCAGGACAGGACGGGAGAAGCCACGCATACGAGGACAGGATGGGGAAGCGAGGCATACCAAGACATGGGATGAGGGGACAATGCATACCCGGCTTATACTTGAGTCAATAAGCTTTCCCAGTTTTCCATGGCAAAATTAGGTGTCTCAGCTTATACTTGGTTTAGCTTATACTTAAGTATATTTGGTACTTTATTAAACACATACTGTAAACAAAATACATGTAATCTGCACACAAAAACAGCTAAAAAACTGCAAAAACTGAGCGATTTTACTGCCAAGAGAGCAGGCTTTGACTGCAAAAAAAAAACTGCAAAAATGCTGTATGTGAAAATAGCCTTATAGTCCAAAATATGTCCAAACAGGAGTCCAGGATTCAATGGAAAAAGCATTCTAGCAAGAAAACCCTGAAAGCTATAGCTTGCCAAAAAAGCTCTGACCCGAACAAATTCGTTCATCTCTACTACCTAGCTGCCAGATACCATTGAACTGGACTCTGGGCCCGAGTTCAGAGAATCGATCCACACAACTTTAGCTGTGATGCAATTGCTATGGCTGGCTGGGGTCTGCAGAAAATCCCTGTGTCTGCCATCACCGTGCTTTGTTGTAAGCCCAGTATTGCTCTAAACAGTGTAAGTAATCAGACAATCAGGTTCAATGGGTTAAGACTAAAGGTACCGTCACACTGGACGATATCGCTAGCGATCCGTGACGTTGCAGCGTCCTGGCTAGCGATATCGTCCAGTGTGACAGGCAGCAGCGATCAGGCCCCTGCTGTGATATCGCTGGTCGGGGCAGAAAGTCCAGCACTTTGTTTCGTCGCTGGCTCTCCCGCTGACATCGCTGGATCAGCGTGTGTGACGCCGATTCAGCGATGTCTTCGCTGGTAACCAGGGTAAACATCGGGTTACTAAGCGCAGGGCCGCGCTTAGTAACCCGATGTTTACCCTGGTTACCATCGTTAAAGTAAAAAAACAACCACTACATACTTACCTACCGCTGTCTGTCCCCGGCGCTCTGCTTCTCTGCTCTGGCTGTGAGCGCCGGGCAGCCAGAAAGCACAGCAGTGACGTCACCGCTCTGCTTTCTGGCCGCTGTGCTCACAGCCAGACCAGAGAAGCAGAGCGCCGAGGACAGACAGCGGTAGGTAAGTATGTAGTGGTTGTTTTTTTTACTTTAACGATGGTAACCAGGGTAAACATCGGGTTACTAAGCGCGGCCCTGCGCTTAGTAACCCGATGTTTACCCTGGTTACCGGCATCGTTGGTCGCTGGAGAGCTGTCTGTGTGACAGCTCTTCAGCGACCAAACAGCGACGCTGCAGCGATCCGGATCGTTGTCGGTATCGCTGCAGCGTCGCTTAGTGTGACGGTACTCTAACAAATAAAGTACAAGGAAAAAAAAGTTTAAAAAAATATTTTAAAAACATAACTGTTTGTCACCAGGATGTCATAGAAAAAAATGAAAAAGGCGGCCAGACTGTTGCATGCATCCCAAAATGGTATGAATAAAAACGTCTACTCAAGCTGCAAAAACAAGCCATCCAGCTGTAGTGACTGAAACATGTGTGGCACCCCTAGGGGTATTTGCCACAAAAATAGTTACTGACAGTAAGTACAAATACTAAAATAGCAAGACTGCACTACCACCTCCGGCCAGAAGGGGGAGCTCCAGAGACTCCCCTTGATCCATTCTGGTCTGAGAGAAGAAATGGCAGTTGGGCTAAGGAGCTGAAAGTGAGAGGTCATACAATTGAATCTCTAACAGCCCTGTGACTGTTACCAGGCCTAAATCACCGGCCTGAGGAGAAGAGGGATAGAGAAAAAGGACATTGTGAGAACCGGGTAGCATTAATCACTACCCAGAACAGGCGCAAAGACGGATACCGGATCCGTGGCTGTATTCATTATATATAATACAGCAACCGGAAAAACGTGAGGTGATATCAGCTTCACTAGGGCCGGACGCAGCAACAGACACAGAGTTCAGCGGTACTCCCAGAGGGGGTAAACCGATAAAAGGACTCGGGTTGCCCGTCGAACCAGGACCCGGAGGGGACAGATTGGGCCGGCAGCCAGTTCACATACAGCAGCAGGGCCACACAGAAATTGCGCACAATAAGAGGCGAAGACCCCGGCAGGGTCAAAGTAACTCAGAGTTCCCATACAGACTCCGGTGACAGGACTGGTTGTAAATCCTTTTATGTCAAAGTAAACTGGTTAAACGTTTCAGTGCCTCAGTCTTTCATTTGGACAATAGCTATCTATCCAGGATCGGGATCGTCACCGCTGGGAGAACCTGCTGCTGATCAAGTAAGTGCCTGTCCCCTCATGATACCCCTTACACTGTGCATTGCCTGAGGCCACAGCACCGGGTCAAGCCACCCGTGACATCCCCCTCAAGAGACAGACTCCATTGGTCCGGTGCTGGATATCCCGGTCTCCTGGGCGTCACAATTGACGTCACGAACAGGATCTAGCCAGCCCGTATACCGGGTATTGTGTGCCGTGATTGGAGCCCAAAACTGTGAAAACTGGGATGAAAAATCTTGAAAATTGACTTTATTAAAGAAAAATCCATTCCCCATTGAAAACTATTGAAAGTGACTTTTCCCCATTGGTTATAATGGAGTAAAGATGGCCGCCATCCCCTGAGGTAATCACTTCATAACCGTTAGGCACGAGACTGTTAATTGAGCTACGCCATCACCTGAGCCCCAGTCTAACTGAAAAACTTCAGAATCCGCCATTACAGAGCGCGGTGGGTGGGAGCAGCAGGGGGCGTGTCATTGTGGGCGGCACCAAGCTGAGCGCTCTGACATCAGAGCAAGGGGAAAATCGATCCTGCTGCACAGCGGAACGAATCTACACTATCCCGACGGAAGCGGAGGACCGGAAGGGTCCGGATTAACTAAGGGGGCACAGTATGTCGCAGCACGGAGACGCCGCAGCACTCGGCAACGCTAATGCAGCTGAAAGACAGAGTGTCAATAGAGAGTCCGGCAGCGCAGCGGTGCAAGGAGTGGCGCCCATCATGCCTGTGCTGATGCCATATACCCCGGGTGGCCCATGGCTTCCAATGTATGAAGGTGAGCCTAATACCCTTGACGATTTCAGAGAAAAGATGCTGGCCCATTTTGACATGTTCCCTGTGGGTGAAGTTCAGCGTGTTAGTCTCCTGATGATGCAGTTAAGTGGCCATGCTAAGCGAGAAGTCACAGCATGGGCAGCTGATCTAAAAGGCACTGTTGAACGCATATTTGCTGGATTAAAAGCTACATTTGAAACCACGGCCAGCAGCAAAGCTAAAATACGATTCTTTAATTGCAAACAAAAAGCTAATGAGGGCGTGAGAGACTTTGCCTTAAACCTGCAGGAAGCCCTTAAATCACTTACACTGGCTGAACCCATTTTTAACACCGGAGCGGATAAACTGCTAAGAGATCAATTTATTGAGGGACTCTACACCCCTTCTCACCGGGGGCATGTGAGCATGCTTGTTTTTAAGAACCCTGAATTGACATTTGCCCAATTAAAGGAGAGCGCTATACGTCTCCAGCTGGCAGAGGCACCTCGGGATCAGGATCCTGCGCAACCCATGGCTGAGGCACCTCAACAACAGGGAGTGCCAGTGACATCAGCTATGTCTGGGGCCATTGCTAAGCCCCTGGGGCCCAGTACTAATGAGGCTCTTCAACAAAAGCTTGACTCTTTAGCTGATGTTGTTGCTTCAATGGCTAAAACCATGCAGGAGATGAGAGGACACAAGATGGAGTTGGCAAACTGTAGAGAGGATGTTCCATGGATGAGACCCCGGAGATACCCGACATGGAGAGGACGACCCCGCCACCGCTACCAACCGGATGGACAGCTCATTTGCCGCCGTTGCCAGCAGCCACGCCACTTTGCACGAGATTGTGATTTAAACGGGAATCCCCTGGGAATGCGGGCCGCTTCGCAGGAATGAACTTTCAAGGCCCAACACCCTGGCACGACAGGTACATCGGAGGACGACCCATTATCCCGATCGTGCTGGACGGAATTCCCCTCAACGCTTTGCTGGACACAGGTTCCCAGATTTCATCTATACCGTATATCCTTTATAAGAGGTACTGGGCTGATGCAGATATTGATAAAGGGCCCTCTGATGTTGAACTAGATATATGGGCCAGTAATGGTAAGTTGGTACCGAAACTAGGATTCAGGGAGATGACCATAAAGATTGGTAAAGTAGAACTGAAGAAACAGGGTATAATTGTTGTTGATGTTGACCGGCGGAACTGTGAACCAACTGTATTGATAGGAATGAATGTGTTAGAGAACTGCTTTTCCGAAGTCATTTCTGTCTTACAGCAAATTGCTGAAACTGCCCAATCCTGCCAGCAGAGAGTTCTCCGGAGGGAAATAAAAGTATTGATGTTAAGGCAACAGGTAGAAGTTGCAGGTGGAGAAATCGGCAGTGTGAGGGTAAGTGATCCAACGTCTATTGTAATCCCACCAAAAACAGAAATACTGGTATGGTGTAGAGCAGCCATTGGTACTAAGGGACGAGATTATCAAGCCTTAATAGAACCAGTGTACACCGACAGCAGGCCCACTATACTCACAGCACGAGGGATAGTCGAGGTACACCGGGGACGAGTGCCGGTACGACTTTTGAACTGTGGAGAGGAAGAGGTCACTTTGCCAAGGTATGCTACAATGGCAAAGCTATATACTGTTGACAACAATGCCATCACAACCATTGAGCCTTTAGAACCAACCTGTCAGGTGGAAGGCAATGGCTCAGATGGAGAAATGGAGGATTGGTGCCAACAGCTACACGTGGGCATAAATTCAACACCTACCCATCAAAAACAAGGGGTGTATAGGCTAGTGACGGAATATGAACAAGTCTTCAGTAAACACCCATTGGACTTCGGACGGATAGAAGGGGTAGAACACACAATCCCCACAGGTGACCATCCCCCAATAAAAGAAAGATATAGACCCATACCGCCCGCTCACTATCAATGTGCAAAAGATATGCTGAGGGAAATGAAACAGGCCGGGGTAATAAGAGACAGCTGTAGCCCCTGGGCGGCCCCTCTAGTAATTGTCAAAAAAAAGGACGGAACCATGAGAATGTGCGTAGACTACCGGAAGATTAATAACATCACCCATAAAGACGCCTACCCCTTACCTAGGATAGAAGAGTCCTTAACTGCTTTGAAATCTGCTAATTATTTTTCCACCTTAGACTTAACAAGCGGGTATTGGCAAGTCCCTGTGGCTGAGAGAGATAAGGAAAAGACGGCATTCACCACACCAATGGGTCTATGTGAATTTAATCGCATGCCGTTCGGACTCTGCAACGCATCCGGTACCTTCCAGCGGCTGATGGAATGCTGCCTCGGACACAAGAACTTCGAGACCGTCCTCCTGTACCTAGATGATGTGATCGTCTACTCAAAGACTTACGAACAACACTTAATAGACCTGGCAGAAGTGTTCGAAGCCTTATCCAGGTATGGCATGAAAGTCAAGCCATCCAAATGTCACCTTCTCAAGCCAAAGGTACAGTACCTGGGACACATCGTGAGTTCGGAGGGAGTAGCACCAGATCCCGAGAAAATAAGCGCCATAAGGGATTGGCCAAGACCTACCAGCGCAAAAGAAGTGAGACAATTCCTGGGATTGTTGGGTTACTATCGCAGATTTATAAAAGGATTTACCAAGTTGGCAGCACCCTTGCAAGACACCTTGGTAGGGCAGACGAAGAAACCTTCAAACCGAAACCCTCCTTTTCAGTGGAACGACGAAAGGGAAGACTCCTTTGAACAACTAAAGAAGGCACTAACCGGAGAAGAGGTTCTGGCATACCCAGATTACCATAAACCTTTCATCCTCTACACCGATGCCAGTAATGTGGGACTAGGAGCGGTGCTGTCACAAAAGCAAGAAGGTCGGGAGAAAGTCATCGCCTTTGCAAGTAGAAAGCTCCGGCCTACTGAAAGAAATTCAGAAAATTACAGCTCCTTCAAATTGGAACTACTGGCAGTAGTTTGGGCTGTGACGGAGCGTTTCAAACACTATCTGGCCGCTGCAGAATTTATTGTCTATACTGACAACAATCCGTTGACCCACCTGGACACAGCCAAATTAGGTGCGTTAGAACAGCGATGGATAGCCCGGTTATCTAATTACAACTTCATAATCAAGTATCGAGCAGGTCGCAAGAATGGAAATGCCGATGCCCTATCCCGGATGCCACACTTGAGAGATGTAGAAGAGGAAACGGGGGAGCTTGAAGAAATTGAACTACCAGCCTTCCATCGTCCCAAGGCAAAACATCATCAGTCAAGTACCTATCAGAAACAACAAGAGGTGAATTTTAATCCGTTAGCACACCATAGATGGGCTGACACCCAAGACAGCAATCCGGCTGTGAAGTTGGTGAAGGAACTGTTGACTGAGCAAAGTGCATATCCCGATGAGGATGCCCCAGAAGAGATGCATCAACTCTGGAAAGAGAGAGGCAAAATGTTCCTGTATCAAGGGAAGCTCTGTAGAAGATACACCAATCCGAAAACACATGAATTGGTTTGGCAGATTATTGTGCCTAAACAAGATGTGAAGATGGTCCTAGAAGCTTACCATAATGGTGCTGGTCACTTCGGTTGGAAAAAGTTAGAAGTACTTCTAAGAGAAAGATTTTATTGGGTCGGGATGAGAAAATCAATCGAACAGTGGTGCAGAAATTGTGGCCCGTGCAACCTCAGAAGAAACGATCAAAAGAACCAAAGAGCACCACTGCAGCCCATAATCACCAAACAACCACTTGAACTTGTAGCCATGGACCACGTGAAGTTGACACCAAGCCGGTCCGGCTATGTCTATGCCTTGACCATCGTGGACCATTATTCACGTTTCTTGGTAGTAGTACCCGTAAAAGATCTGACAGCAAAAACAGCAGCCAAAGCGTTCCAAACGTACTTTTGTAGACCCCATGGATATCCGGAACAGGTTCTCACCGACCAAGGTACAGCCTTTGAATCAGAGATCTTCAGAGAATTCTGTAATATGTATGGTTGCAAAAAGATCCGGACGACGGCCTATCATCCACAAACAAACGGCTTATGCGAGAAGATGAACCATATTGTAATAGACCTACTAAAGACTTTACCTGAGACAGAAAGGAATCAATGGCCAGAGAAATTGCCTGACTTGGTGGATCTGTATAATCATGTCCCGGTGAGCTCCACCAACTGCACCCCAGCTTACCTTATGCGTGCAAGACCCGGCCAATTACCAATCGATCTAGAAATGGGAATTCTGAAACCAGACGCAGAAGTTCAAGACTCCAATTGGGATATCATACGGCAAAAGCAGTATCGCCAAGTGCAAGAGAGTGTGGAAAGAAGCCTTCAGCAAACTAGAGAAAGACAAGAGCGAACTTTCAACCAGAATGCTCTAGCGACCCCATTAAGACCGGGTGACCAAGTGCTCAAGAGAAATCGTCGAACCAATAAACTGGACAATCAGTGGGAAGCCGTACCCTACACAGTTTTACCAACAAGAGTGGATAATCCTAAAATGTGTCTCATTAGCAAAAATGGAGGCTTAACATCTGTACTAGTGTCAAGAGACAATCTTAAATTATGTCCGGAAGCATTGAAAGAGCCAGACGTTGTCCAGCCAGAACCAGAAGTTATTCAACCCATACAGGTTCATCCAGTAAAGGAAAAAGAAGAGGAAGTGTATCACACCTGTATAGGAGACTTTCCCAAAACCCTACTAACATACCATGGTGCAGTAGTGGTTCCCATGGTGGCCTTTTACCCAACACCGAACCCAATACCAGAAGTCCCAAGACAGGAAGAGGCTGACCCCGTACTACAGGAGGTTCCAGGCCAGGAAGAACAGATTCCTGGTCAGAGTAATCCCATTCACGGTGGACTTGCCAACTCCATAGTCGTGGAATTATCTTTAGCAGAGCGGGCAGATACTACATCCGCAGTAGACAGTAGTACACCACATGAAGAGACACCGCTATTACGTAGATCACAGCGTAGTACCCAGGGTCAATTACCGGCCAGGTATGCAGATTACCAACTATAAAGCTCATAATGTGAATTGTATATATGTTATGCCGTATATAGTTAAACAGAAAATGTAGTATAGTCATTGTTATCAGTCTGCAACGTTTAAGCCCAGTGCCTACAGAGACTTGTCTGTATGAACTTATTGCATATTCTTGAACTTTTTATCAGCCCGGAGGCACTAAATCAAAGCTCCGGAAAGACTGCTTTTTGAACTTTGCTTTTTGCTCTTTTTGAACTTTCTTTAGACTTTATATTGATAACTCCGTTGGAAAAATGGAACTAAATTCCTGGACACTAAGTACAGTGCCTTTCCTAATACCTTCAAGGATAGAACTGTATTAATGGACGCTATTTGAAGTGACTTTTTACAGAACTCTATTTTTGTTTCCTTGAGTGGTTTTTGTAACTTTTCATTTTTAAGACTCTGTACATATTAATTGTTATTTCAAAATGTTATTGTCCCACAGTCCCGGAGTACTGTTCTTAACCCCTTAATCCCATATGACGTACTATCCCGTCCAGGTGACCTGGGACTTAATTCCCATGGACAGGATAGTACGTCATATGCGATCGGCCGCGCTCACGGGGGGAGCGCGGCCGATCGCGGCCGGGTGTCAGCTGCCTATCGCAGCTGACATCCGGCACTATGTGCCAGGAGCGGTCACGGACCGCTCCCGGCACATTAACCCCCGGCACACCGCGATCAAAGATGATCGCGGTGTGCCGGCGGTGCAGGGAAGCATCGCGCAGGGAGGGGGCTCCCTGCGGGCTTCCCTGAGACGATCGGTACACGGTGATGTGCTCACCGTGTACCGAGCGTCTTCTCCCTGCAGTCCCCGGATCCAAAATGGCCGCCGGGCTGCATCCGGGTCCTGCAGGGAGCACTTCCGGGTCAGGATCAGGCTGCAGCTGCAGCTCTAATCCTGCCCGGCTGTATGTCAGATCACCGATCTAACAGAGTGCTGTGCACACTGTCAGATCGGTGATCTGTGATGTCCCCCCCTGGGACAAAGTGAAAAAGTAAAAAAAAAAATTTCCACACTTGTAAAAAAAAATAAAAAAAAAATTCCTAAATAAAGCAGAAAAAAAAAAATATTATTCCCATAAATACATTTCTTTACATAAAAAAAAAACAAAAAAAACAATAAAAGTACACATATTTAGTATCGCCGCGTCCGTAACGACCCGACCTATAAAACTGGCCCACTAGTTAACCCCTTCAGTGAACACCGTAAGAAAAAAAAAAAAAAAACGAGCCAAAAAACAACGCTTTATTATCATAATGCTGAACAAAAAGTGGAATAACACGCGATCAAAAAGACGGATATAAATAACCATGGTACCTCTGAAAACGTCATCTTGTCCCGCAAAAAACAAGCTGCCATATAGCATCATAACCAAAAAAATAAAAAAGTTATAGTCCTGAGAATAAAGCGATGCCAAAATAATTATTTTTTCTATAAAATAGCTTTTATCGTATAAAAGCGCCAAAACATAAAAAAAATGATATAAATGAGGTATCGCTGTAATCGTACTGACCCGAAGAATAAAACTGCTTCATCAATTTTACCAAACGCGGAACGGTATAAACGCCTCCCCCAAAAGAAATTCATGAATAGCTGGTTTTTGGTCATTCTGCCTCACAAAAAATCGGAATAAAAAGCGATCAAAAACTGTCACATGTCCGAAAATGTAACCGATAAAAACGTCAACTCGTCCCGCAAAAAACAAGACCTCACATGACTCTGTGGACCAAAATATGGAAAAATTATAGGTCTCAAAATGTGGAGACGCAAAAACTTTTTTGCTATAAAAAGCGTCTTTTAGTGTGTGACGGCTGCCAATCATAAAAATCCGATATAAAAAACTCGCTATAAAAGTAAATCAAACCCCCCTTCATCACCCCCTTAGTTAGGCTAGGTTCACATTGCGTTAATGGGTTAACGCTAACGGACAGCGTTGCACGGCGAAAATGTCACAATTAACGCCGTGCAACGGGTCCGTTAGCACAACCATTGACAGCAATGTGATTTTCGGGTGTAGCGCATCGCTAGAGCGTGCCATTTTCGGCTTGCGCTAGCAAGGTGCCGTTCTTTTGTGGCGCGCCTCAGACGCTGCTTGCAGCGTCCGCGGCGCGCCCGAGGTCCGATCCCCGATCTTCCAGAGCGGGGACGTTAACGCGACCACTAAACACGACACCTAAAAAGACATTGCGTTAGCGCAATCCGCTAGTGCTAAACGGATTTCCCTAATGCAATGTGAACCTAGCCTTAGGGAAAAATAATAAAATTAAAAAAAATGTATTTATTTCCATTTTCCCATTAGGGTTAGGGTTAGGGCTAGGGTTAGGGCTAGGGTTAGGGTTAGGGTTTGTATTACATTTACGGTTGGGATTAGGGTTGGGATTAGAATTAGGGGTGTGTCAGGGTTAGGTGTGTGGTTAGGGTTACAGTTGGGATTAGGGTTAGGGGTGCGTTTGGATTAGGGTTTCAGTTATAATTGGGGGTTTCCACTGTTTAGACACATCAGGGGCTCTCCAAACGCGACATGGCGTCCGATCTCAATTCCAGCCAATTCTGCATTGAAAAAGTAAAACAGTGCTCCTTCACTTCCGAGCTCTCCCGTGCGCCCAAACAGGGGTTTACCCCAACATATGGGGTATCATCGTACTCGAGACAAATTGGACAACAACTTTTTGGGTCCAAGTTCTCTTGTTATCCTTGGGAAAATAAACATTTGGGGGGCTAAAAATCATTTTTGTGGGAAAAAAAAGGATTTTTTATTTTCACGGCTCTGCGTTGTAAACTGTAGTGAAACACTTGGGGGTTCAAAGTTTTCACAACACATCTAGATAAGTTCCATGGGAGGTCTAGTTTCAATATGGGGTCACTTGTGGGTGGTTTCTACTGTTTGGGTACATCAGGGGCTCTGCAAATGCAACGTGACGCCTGCAGACCAATCCATCTAAGTCTGCATTCCAAATGGCGCTCCTTCCCTTCCGAGCTCTGCCATGCGCCCAAACAGTGGTTCCCCCCCACATACGGGGTATCAGCGTACTCAGGACAAATTGAACAACAACTTTTGGGGTCCAATTTATTCTGTTACCCTTGTAAAAATACAAAGCTGGGGGCTAAAAAATCATTTTTGTGAAAAAAAAAAAAGAATTTTTATTTTCACGGCTCTGCGTTATAAACTGTAGTGAAACACTTAGGGGTTCAAAGTTCTCACAACACATCTAGATAAGTTCCTTGGGAGGTCTAGTTTCTAATATGGGGTCACTTGTGGGGGGTTTGTACTGTTTGGGTACATCAGGGGCTCTGCAAATGCAACGTGACTCCTGCAGACCAATCCATCTAAGTCTGCATTCCAAATGGCGCTCCTTCCCTTCCGAGCTCTGCCATGCGCCCAAACAGTGGTTCCCCCCCACATATGGGGTATCAGCGTACTCAGGACAAATTGGACAACAACTTTTGGGGTCCAATTTATTATGTTACCCTTGTGAAAATACAAAACTGGGGGCTAAAAAATAATTTTTGCGAAAAAAAAAAAAAAATTATTTTAACGGCTCTGCGTTATAAACTGTAGTGAAACATTTGGGGGTTCAAAGCTCTCAAAACACATCTAGATAAGTTCCTTATGGGGTCTAGTTTCCAAAATGGTGTCACTTGTGGGGGGTTTTAATGTTTAGGCACATCAGGGGCTCTCCAAACCAACATGGCGTCCCAACTTAATTCCAGTCAATTTTGCATTGAAAAGTCAAATGGCGCTCCTTCCCTTCCGAGCTCTGCTATGCACCCAAAAAGTGGTTTACCCCCACATATGGGGTATCGTCGCACTCAGGACAAATTGCACAACAACTTTTGTGGTCTAATTTCTTCTCTTACCCTTAGGAAAATAAAAAATTGGGGGCGAAAAGATCATTTTTGTGAAAAAATAAGATTTTTTATTTTTACGGCTCTGCATTATAAACTTCTGTGAAGCACTTGTTGGGTCAAAGTGCTCACCACACATCTAGATAAGTTCCTTAAGGGGTCTACTTTTCAAAATGGTGTCACTTGTGAGGGGTTCCAATGTTTAGGCACATCAGGGGCTCTCCAAACGCAACATGGCGTCCCATCTCAATTCCAGTCAATTTTGCATTGAAAAGTCAAATGGCGCTCCTTCCCTTCCGAGCTCTGCCATACGCCCAAACAATGGTTTACACCCATATATGGGGTATCAGCGTACTCAGGACAAATTGGCCAACAATTTTTGAGGTCCAATTTCTTCTCTTACTCTTGGGAAAATAAAAAATTGGGGGCGAAAAGATCATTTTTGTGAAAAAATATGATTTTTTATTTTTACGGCTCTGCATTATAAACTTCTGTGAAGCAATTGGTGGGTCAAAGTGGTCACCACACATCTAGATAAGTTCCTTAGGGTGTCTACTTTCCAAAATGGTGTCACTTGTGGGGGGGTTTCAATGTTTAGGCACATCAGTGGCTCTCCAAACGCAACATGGTGTCCCATCTCAATTCCTGTCAATTTTGCATTTAAAAGTCAAATGGCGCTCCTTCCCTTCCGAGCTCTGCCATGCGCCCAAACAGTGGTTTACTCCCACATATGGGCTATCAGCGTACTCAGTACAGATTGTACAACAATGTTTGGCATCCATTTTATCCTGTTACCCTTGGTAAAATAAAACAAATTGGAGCTGAAATAAATTTTGTGTGAAAAAAAGTTAAATATTCATTCTTATTTAAACATTCCAAAAATTCCTGTGAAACCCCTGAAGGGTTAATAAACTTCTTGAATGTGGTTTTGAGCACCTTGAGGGGTGCAGTTTTTAGAATGGTCTCACACTTGGGTATTTTCTATCATATAGACCCCTCAAAATGACATCAAATGAGATGTGGTCCCTAAAAAAAAATGGTGTTGTAAAAATGAGTAATTGCTGGTCAACTTTTAACCCTTATAACTCCCTAACAAAAAAAAATTTTGGTTCCAAAATTGTGCTGATGTAAAGTAGACATGTGGGAAATGTTACTTATTAAGTATTTTGCGTGAGATATCTCTGTGATTTAAGGGCATAAAAATTTAAAGTTGGAAAATTGCGAAACTTTCTAAATTTTCGCCAAATTTCCGTTTTTTTCACAAATAAACGCAAGTTATATCGAATAAATGTTACTACTAAAATGAAGTACAATATGTCACGAGAAAACAATGTCAGAATCGCCAAGATCCGTTGAAGCGTTCCAGAGTTATAACCTCATAAAGGGACAGTGGTCAGAATTGTAAAAATTGGCCCAGTCATTAACGTGCAAACCACCCTCGGGGCTTAAGGGGTTAACTAAGGGGGAATGTGGCACTCCTAGGGGTATTTGCCACAAAAATAGTTACTGACAGTAAGTACAAATACTAAAATAGCAAGACTGCACTACCACCTCCGGCCAGAAGGGGGAGCTCCAGAGACTCCCCTTGATCCATTCTGGTCTGAGAGAAGAAATGGCAGTTGGGCTAAGGAGCTGAAAGTGAGAGGTCATACAATTGAATCTCTAACAGCCCTGTGACTGTTACCAGGCCTAAATCACCGGCCTGAGGAGAAGAGGGATAGAGAAAAAGGACATTGTGAGAACCGGGTAGCATTAATCACTACCCAGAACAGGCGCAAAGACGGATACCGGATCCGTGGCTGTATTCATTATATATAATACAGCAACTGGAAAAACGTGAGGTGATATCAGCTTCACTAGGGCCGGACGCAGCAACAGACACAGAGTTCAGCGGTACTCCCAGAGGGGGTAAACCGATAAAAGGACTCGGGTTGCCCGTCGAACCAGGACCCGGAGGGGACAGATTGGGCCGGCAGCCAGTTCACATACAGCAGCAGGGCCACACAGAAATTGCGCACAATAAGAGGCGAAGACCCCGGCAGGGTCAAAGTAACTCAGAGTTCCCATACAGACTCCGGTGACAGGACTGGTTGTAAATCCTTTTATGTCAAAGTAAACTGGTTAAACGTTTCAGTGCCTCAGTCTTTCATTTGGACAATAGCTATCTATCCAGGATCGGGATCGTCACCGCTGGGAGAACCTGCTGCTGATCAAGTAAGTGCCTGTCCCCTCATGATACCCCTTTACACTGTGCATTGCCTGAGGCCACAGCACCGGGTCAAGCCACCCGTGACATCCCCCTCAAGAGACAGACTCCATTGGTCCGGTGCTGGGTATCCCGGTCTCCTGGGCGTCACACATGAAAACATTACAGGTTTTGGAAAATGGAAACACAAACCAAAAACTGAAAAAAAGGAGTAAATAAATCACTCACCGTCTGTCCTCTGTATCTGATGGGGGCCGTTTCAAATACTGCTGGCCGTCAGGAAATGAATAAAAAAAAAAATAAGGTTGCTTAGCATATCTAAAAAATAGATAATATTTTCAAATGTTATTCCATAAGTATCAAATAAATAAGATTCACCTGCTGGTGATAAAATTTAGATAGACCTAAAACAGGGGTTTTTTTTTTTACAAGTTTCCCAATTTTTTTCACCACTAAAATAATTAAAAAAACTGGACATTTGCTATCGCCATAATTGTACTGACCTGGAGACTCATGATGCCAGATCATTTATAACACAATGAATAATGTAAAAACAAAACCCAAAAAGCAATGTTGGAATTGCATTTTTATCACAATTCACCTTACTTGGATTTTTTTCCCATTTTAGAGTACATTACAAGGTAATATAGATGAGCGTATACCGTAAATTGGAAGTGTATACTATATTGAGCAGTGTATTCTGTGACTCATTCCTGAGGATGCAGTGTATATTATGATTCATTTCTAAGGGCACTGTGAAATTTATTTTAGGGGGAATAGTGTATAGTGATACAGTGGGTACAGTGTCTGCAATATTATTTTCAGGGGGCACAATGTGTAGCAGTAAGGCAGTATGTGTGCAGCTACTCTTTACAAGGGACTATATACATGGCAATTTAATTTTTAGATTAGGTTTACATCACAGAGGACACCCACCCCTGTGACACATATCTCCCATCCACTATCTTACAGGGGCCATGTGTATGACAGTATTATTTTCAGGGAACATATTGTTTTGCCCTAAAAAAATTTGTTTTGGAACAGTGGCATGTAAAATTCTGAGCACCACTGATCAAAATTACTGTTATTGTGAACAGTTAAGCAGTTGAAGAAGAAATTATCTCTATAAGGTCTAAAGTTAAAGATTGCATATTTTCTTTGTATTTTAGGCAAAAAAAAATAAAAAATATTATCATCTATTACATTTTAAGAATTATAAAAAGGAAAATGGGTGAATGCAAAAGTTTTGGCACCCTGCATTGTTAGTACCTAGTAGCAATCCCTTTTGAAAGTCAAATTTATCTATGTAATAGGCAATATGATTGTCTATAAAATGATGTTCCATGCAGTAGTGGTTGGTGAAATTTGGAGCCTGAAAGTCAAAAGTTCAAAACATTACACTTATGATAGTTATTGTATGTCTTTCTATATCATTTATTCTCAGACCTCATGGGGCCATAACCATGAGCCATTTCAAAAACCTGATCGGCACATCCAAACATAGACTAAGTGTGAACAGGTGCTGAACCTAGAGTCGCCAACTCGTATATAGTTAAGTAAATAAGGCAGCACACTGCAGCGCTAAAACATGTAAACTTGAAAACACGAAATTTGAACTGCATTACTGCACTAGAAATATGAAAAATTAGAGCTTTTAGCGCATAAAAATGGCCAATTTTATGTGTACCTGGTAGCCCCTTTATGGCATCTCTCTTATACCAGGTCCTAAACTTGCCTTACCTCGCTGAGAATAAACGTCTCCATCTGAATGGGTACATGTGAAAACCTCTTCCTAGACTAAAATTCTCTCTCTCTGTGGAGGGGTATTGGACCTGCTGTAATTAAAACACCTGAAGCTAGGAGGCGGAGTGCACGATCAGAAGGCTAAAGAATACATTTCAAAAACCTGATCGGCACATCCAAACATAGACTAAGTGTGAACAGGTGCTGAACCTAGAGTCGCCAACTCGTATATAGCTAAGTAAATAAGGCAGCACACTGCAGCGCTAAAACATGTAAACTTGAAAACACGAAATTTGAACTGCATTAGTGCACTAGAAATATGAAAAATGAGAGCTTTTAGCGCATAAAAATGGCCAATTTTATGTGTACCTGGTAGCCCCTTTACGGCATCTCTCTTATACCAGGTCCTAAACTTGCCTTACCTCGCTGAGAATAAACGTCTCCATCTGAATGGGTACATGTGAAAACCTCTTCCTAGACTAAAATTCTCTCTCTCTCTGTGGAGGGGTATTGGACCTGCTGTAATTAAAACACCTGAAGCTTGGAGGCGGAGTGCACGATCAGAAGGCTAAAGAATACATTTCAAAAACCTGATCAGCACATCCAAACATAGACTAAGTGTGAACAGGTGCTGAACCTAGAGTCGCCAACTCATATATAGTTAAGTAAATAAGGCAGCACACTGCAGCACTAAAACATGTAAACTTGAAAACACAAAATTTGAACTGCATTACTGCACTAGAAATATGAAAAATGAGAGCTTTTAGCGCATAAAAATGGCCAATTTTATGTGTACCTGGTAGCCCCTTTACGGCATCTCTCTTATACCAGGTCCTAAACTTGCCTTACCTCGCTGAGAATAAACGTCTCCATCTGAATGGGTACATGTGAAAACCTCTTCCTAGACTAAAATTCTCTCTCTCTGTGGAGGGGTATTGGATCTGCTGTTTTTAAAACACCTGAAGCTAGGAGGCGGAGTGCACGATCAGAAGGCTAAAGAATACATTTCAAAAACCTGACCTGGTATAAGAGAGATGCCGTAAAGGGGCTACCAGGTACACATAAAATTGGCCATTTTTCTGCGCTAAAAGCTCTCATTTTTCATATTTCTAGTACAGTAATGCAGTAATACGAGTTGGCGACTCTAGGTTCAGCACCTGTTCACACTTAGTCTATGTTTGGATGTGCCGATCAGGTTTTTGAAATGTATTCTTTAGCCTTCTGATCGTGCACTCCGCCTCCTAGCTTCAGGTGTTTTAATTACAGCAGGTCCAATACCCCTCCACAGAGAGAGAGAATTTTAGTCTAGGAAGAGGTTTTCACATGTACCCATTCAGATGGAGACGTTTATTCTCAGCGAGGTAAGGCAAGTTTAGGACCTGGTATAAGAGAGATGCCGTAAAGGGGCTACCAGGTACACATAAAATTGGCCATTTTTATGCGCTAAAAGCTCTCATTTTTCATATTTCTAGTGCAGTAATGCAGTTCAAATTTCGTGTTTTCAAGTTTACATGTTTTAGCGCTGCAGTGTGCTGCCTTATTTATTTAACTATATACGAGTTGGCGACTCTAGGTTCAGCACCTGTTCACACTTAGGCTATGTTTGGATGTGCCGATTAGGTTTTTGAAATGTATTCTTTAGCCATCTGATCGTGCACTCCGCCTCATAGCTTCAGGTGTTTTAATTACAGCAGGTCCAATACCCCTCCACAGAGAGAGAGAATTTTAGTCTAGGAAGAGGTTTTCACATGTACCCATTCAGATGGAGACGTTTATTCTCAGCGAGGTAAGGCAAGTTTAGGACCTGATATAAGAGAGATGCCGTAAAGGGGCTACCAGGTACACATAAAATTGGCCATTTTTATGCGCTAAAAGCTCTCATTTTTCATATTTCTAGTGCAGTAATGCAGTTCAAATTTCGTGTTTTCAAGTTTACATGTTTTAGCGCTGCAGTGTGCTGCCTTATTTACATAACCATGAGCCAGACCTCGAGGAGGCATCATAACCATGGACCAGACCTCATGGGGCCATTATTAGCATGGGCCAGACTTTGTGGGGGCATCCCTACCACGGAATTAACCTCAATCAGTGGACAATAAAAAATTCACACTCTTTATATATGAATTGCACTCATATTTACTGCAACAACTGATGATTCTGCTTCACAACACTTACAGTATTTACTGCATTATTCCTGGGTCCTGTAGTTTATAAATATGTCATGTTTTTATATCTGTCATCTCATCACCTGTTCAGTTAGTCATTAAAAGGTACCAACTAGGGTTGAGCGAAACGGGTCGTTCATTTTCAAAAGTCGCCGACTTTTGGCAAAGTCGGGTTTCATGAAACCCGATCCGACCCCTGTGCGGGGTCGGCCATGCGGTACGCGACTTTCGCGCCAAAGTCGCGTTTCAATGACGCGAAAAGCGCCATTTCTCAGCCAATGAAGGTAAACGCAGAGTGTGGGCAGCGTGATGACATAGGTCCTGGTCCCCACCATCTTAGAGAAGGGCATTGCAGTGATTGGCTTGCTGTCTGCGGCGTCACAGGGGCTATAAAGGGGCGTTCCCGCCGACCGCCATGTTACTGCTGCTGATCTGAGCTTAGGGAGAGGTTGCTGCCGCTTCGTCAGAAGCAGGGATAGCGTTAGGCAGGGTCCATTAACCACCAAACCGCTTGTGCTGTAGCGATTTCCACTGCCCAACACCACCTTCGGTGTGCAGGGACAGTGGAAGCTACATTTTTTTTTTCCCTCAGCGCTGTAGCTCATTGGGCTGCCCTAGAAGGCTCCCTGATAGCTGCATTGCTGTGTGTACGCCGCTGTGCAAACCAACTGCTTTTTTCAAAGCACAAATCCTCTTGTTCCTTCCTTTTTTTTTTTTTTTTTTGTGGGAGATTAAGATTGACATTTCTGCTAGAGTGCCATCCCTGTGTGTGCCATCTCTCACTCAGTGGGCCATAGAAAGCCTATTTATTTTTTTGCTTGATTTGGGTTCTAAAATCTACCTGAAAAAATCACTACATCAATCAGTGGTAGAAAAATATTGGCCTCAGGGCTTGTGTGCCACTCCTGACTCCTGTGTGCATCATCACTCACTCAGTGGGCCATAGAAAGCCTATTTTTTTTTTTTGCTTTATTTGGGTTCTAAATTCTACCTGAAAAAATCAATAAATCAATCAGTGGGAGATTAATATTGGCCTTTGGGCTTGTGTGCCAGTCCTAAGCGTGCCATCTCTCTCTCTCAGATAGTGGGCCATAGAAAGCCTATTTATTATTTTTTTTATTGGGTTTATAAATTTTCCCTGGAACAAAAAAAAAAAAAGTGGGAGATTAATATTGGCCTCTGGGCTTGTGTGCCAGTCCTGAGCGTGCCATCTCTCTCACAAATAGTGGGCCATAGAAAGCCTATTTATTTTTTTTTTTTGGTTTTATAAATTCTCCCTGAAAAAAAAAAGGGAGATTAATATTGGCCTTTGGGCTTGTGTGCCAGTCCTAAGCGTGCCATCTCTCTCTCACAAATAGTGGGCCATAGAAAGCCTATATATTTTTTTGGTTGATTTGGGTTCTAAATTCTTCCTGAAAAAATCAATAAATCAATCAGTGGGAGATAAATATTGGCCTCTGGGCTTGTGTGCCACTCCTGACTCCTGTGTGCGTCATCTCTCACTCAGTGGGCCATAGAAAGCCTATTTTTTGTTTTATTTGTTTTATAAATTCTCCCTGAAAAAATCATTTTTATTTTATTTGGTTTCTAAATTCTTCCTGAAAAAATCATTTTTTTTTTTATTATTTTTTTTTTCTAAAGTCTCCCTGGAAAAAAAAAAAATCAAATCAGTGGGAGATTAATATTGCCCTTTCTGCTTGTGTGCCAGTCTTGACTCCTGGGTGTGCCATCTCTCTCTCTCTCTCCAATTGTGGGCCATAGAAAGCCTATTATTTTTTTAGCTTGATTTGGATTCCAAAATCTACCTGAAAAAATCACTACATCAATCAGTGGGAGAACAATATTGGCCTCTGGGCTTGTGTGCCACTCCTGACTCCTGTGTGCGTCATCTCTCACTCAGTGGGCCATAGAAAGCCTTTTTTGGTTTTATTTGTTTTCTAAATTCTCCCTGAAAAAATCATTTTATTTTATTTGGTTTCTAAATTCTTCCTGAAAAAATCATTTTATTCTATTTTTTTTTTTTCCTAAAGTCTCCCTGAAAAAAAAAAAAAAAATCAAATCAGTGGGAGATTATTATTGCCCTTTCTGCTTGTGTGCCAGTCTTGACTCCTGGGTGTGCCATCTCTCTCTCTCTCTCCAATTGTGGGCCATAGAAAGCCTATTATTTTTTTAGCTTGATTTGGGTTCCAAAATCTACCTGAAAAAATCACTACATCAATCAGTGGGAGATAAATATTGGCCTCTGGGCTTGTGTGCCACTCCTGACTCCTGTGTGCGTCATCTCTCACTCAGTGGGCCATAGAAAGCCTTTTTTTTGTTTTATTTGTTTTCTAAATTCTCCCTGAAAAAATCATTTTATTTTATTTGGTTTCTAAATTCTTCCTGAAAAAATCATTTTATTCTATTATTTTTTTTTCCTAAAGTCTCCCTGAAAAAAAAAAAAAATCAAATCAGTGGGAGATTAATATTGCCCTTTCTGCTTGTGTGCCAGTCTTGACTCCTGGGTGTGCCATCTCTCTCTCTCTCTCCAATTGTGGGCCATAGAAAGCCTATTATTTTTTTAGCTTGATTTGGGTTCCAAAATCTACCTGAAAAAATCACTACATCAATCATTGGGAGAACAATATTGGCCTCTGGGCTTGTGTGCCACTCCTGACTCCTGTGTGCGTCATCTCTCACTCCGTGGGCCATAGAAAGCCTATTTTTTCTTATATTTGTTTTCTAAATTCTCCCTGAAAAAATCATTTTATTTTATTTGGTTTCTAAATTCTTCCTGAAAAAATCATTTTATTCTATTATTTTTTTTTCCTAAAGTCTCCCTGAAAAAAAAAAAAAATCAAATCAGTGGGAGATTAATATTGCCCTTTCTGCTTGTGTGCCAGTCTTGACTCCTGGGTGTGCCATCTCTCTCTCTCTCTCCAATTGTGGGCCATAGAAAGCCTATTATTTTTTTAGCTTGATTTGGGTTCCAAAATCTACCTGAAAAAATCACTACATCAATCAGTGGGAGATAAATATTGGCCTCTGGGCTTGTGTGCCACTCCTGACTCCTGTGTGCGTCATCTCTCACTCAGTGGGCCATAGAAAGCCTTTTTTTGTTTTATTTGTTTTCTAAATTCTCCCTGAAAAAATCATTTTATTTTATTTGGTTTCTAAATTCTTCCTAAAAAAATCATTTTATTCTATTATTTTTTTTTCCTAAAGTCTCCCTGAAAAAAAAAAAAAATCAAATCAGTGGGAGATTAATATTGCCCTTTCTGCTTGTGTGCCAGTCTTGACTCCTGGGTGTGCCATCTCTCTCTCTCTCTCCAATTGTGGGCCATAGAAAGCCTATTATTTTTTTAGCTTGATTTGGGTTCCAAAATCTACCTGAAAAAATCACTACATCAATCAGTGGGAGATAAATATTGGCCTCTGGGCTTGTGTGCCACTCCTGACTCCTGTGTGCGTCATCTCTCACTCAGTGGGCCATAGAAAGCCTTTTTTTGTTTTATTTGTTTTCTAAATTCTCCCAGAAAAAATCATTTTATTTTATTTGGTTTCTAAATTCTTCCTGAAAAAATCATTTTATTCTATTATTTTTTTTTCCTAAAGTCTCCCTGAAAAAAAAAAAAAATCAAATCAGTGGGAGATTAATATTGCCCTTTCTGCTTGTGTGCCAGTCTTGACTCCTGGGTGTGCCATCTCTCTCTCTCTCTCCAATTGTGGGCCATAGAAAGCCTATTATTTTTTTAGCTTGATTTGGGTTCCAAAATCTACCTGAAAAAATCACTACATCAATCAGTGGGAGATAAATATTGGCCTCTGGGCTTGTGTGCCACTCCTGACTCCTGTGTGCGTCCTCTCTCACTCAGTGGGCCATAGAAAGCCTTTTTTTGTTTTATTTGTTTTCTAAATTCTCCCTGAAAAAATCATTTTATTTTATTTGGTTTCTAAATTCTTCCTGAAAAAATCATTTTATTCTATTATTTTTTTTTCCTAAAGTCTCCCTGAAAAAAAAAAAAAATCAAATCAGTGGGAGATTAATATTTACATTTGTGCTTCAGTGACAGTCCTGCGTGTGTGGCATCTCTCTCATTTGTTGCCACCAACAACAGAGTGTGTAACATTGTGCCTGATTTTCGTTGTGGTCTCACTCACCTGTAAAGGGGTAGCTAAATCATACTGAAGTTATAGCTCACCGTGTAAGTTGTGTGACAGCAACAAATACCGTTAGTTTGGTTACGTTTTTAAAACAATGAGGAAGTCTGGTGGAAGAAGTCGTGGCCGGGGGCGTTCATTGTCAGCTGGTAATGAGGGTAGTGGTAGTGGTGGAGCATCAGCTGGTCGTGGGAAAAAAAATATTGCACCTAAGTCTGGAGCTGTGGAGCCAGGTTCGTCGTCTGGCTACACAAGGCCTCGAACGCTCCCTTTTCTGGGAGAAGGAAAACCGCTTTTAAAGCCGGAGCAGCAAGAGCAAGTTTTGGCTTATCTTGCTGACTCAGCCTCTAGCTCTTTTGCCTCCTCTCGTGAAACTGGTAAATGTCAAAGCAGCGCGTCGTTAGTGGATGTTCACGGTCAGGGACAAGTCGCTTCCTTGTCCTCTTCAGCAAAAAGAACAACAGAGAAGAATGCAGCAGGCGACACAACGGGTTACTCCATGGAGCTCTTTACACATACCGTCCCTGGCTTAGAAAGTGAAGCAGTTAACAGTCCATGCCCATTACAAGTTGAATCTGACATGGAGTGCACTGATGCACAGCCACAGCCAGACTACTATGCTGGTCCTTTGACTCAGACCACAACATTGCCCTCGCAGGGTAATGATCAAGAATCAGACCCTGATGAGACTATGTTGCCCCATCACGAACGCTATACCACCGACCGACACGGTGACACAGACGAAGTTGCACACGAGCTACAAGAAGAGGTAATAGATGACCCAGTTCTTGACCCCGATTGGCAGCCATTGGGGGAACAGGGTGCAGGCGGCAGCAGTTCTGAAGCGGAGGAGGAGGGGCCGCAGCAGGCATCAACATCGCAACAGGTTTCATCTGCCGGGCCCGTATCTTGCCCAAAACGCGTGGCAAAGCCAAAACCTGTTGGAGGACAGCGTGGCCATCTGGTTAAAGCTCAGTCTGCAATGCCTGAAAAGGTATCCGATGCTAGAAAGAGTGCAGTCTGGCATTTTTTTAAACAACATCTAATTGATCAGCGCAAAGTCATCTGTCAAAAATGTTCAACTACCTTAAGCAGAGGACAGAATCTGAAAAATCTCAATACAAGTTGCATGCATAGACATTTAACCACCATGCATTTGCAAGCCTGGACTAACTACCAAACGTCCCTTAAGGTTGTAGCACCCTCGGCCAATGAAGCTAGTCAGCAACGCAACATCCCTTCCGGCAGTGTAGGGCCACCATTTTCTGCACCACCTGCAGTATCTGTGCAGGTTTCTTTGCCAGGCCAAAGCAGTCAGGGTCAGGGAATCACCAGTTTCGTAGTAGGAAACACTGCATCTAGGGCACCGGCGGCAACAATACCATCTCCCACCGTCTCTCAGTCTGCCATGTCCACCGGCACCCCCGCTAGTTCCACGATCTCCAGCTCTCCAGTCCAGCTCACCCTACATGAGACTATGGTTAGAAAAAGGAAGTACTTAGCCTCGCATCCGCGTACACAGGGTTTGAACGCCCACATAGCTAGACTAATCTCGTTAGAGATGATGCCCTACCGGTTAGTTGAAAGCGAAGCTTTCAAAGCCCTGATGGACTACGCTGTACCACGCTACGAGCTACCCAGTCGACACTTTTTTCCAGAAAAGCCATCCCAGCCCTCCACCAGCATGTTAAAGAGCGCATCGTCCATGCACTCAGGCAATCTGTGAGCACAAAGGTGCACCTGACAACAGATGCATGGACCAGTAGGCATGGCCAGGGACGTTACGTGTCCATCACGGCACACTGGGTGAATGTTGTGGATGCAGGGTCCACAGGGGACAGCAAGTTTGGGACAGTTCTGCCTAGCCCACGGTCTAGGAAACAGTTGGCTGTAGCCGTTCGCACCCCCTCCTCCTCCTCTTCGTCCTCCTGCAGAAGCGAGAGCTCGTCCACAGACCGCAGTCGCACAACCACTCCATCCGCAGCTGCCACTGTTGCACACCAGGTCTCCCATTATGGGGCAGCTACTGGCAAACGTCAGCAGGCTGTATTGGCTATGAAGTGTTTGGGCGACAACAGACACACCGCGGAAGTTCTGTCCGAGTTCTTGCAGAAAGAAACGCAGTCGTGGCTGGGCACTGTAGATCTTGAGGCAGGCAAGGTAGTGAGTGATAACGGAAGGAATTTCATGGCTGCCATCTCCCTTTCCCAACTGAAACACATTCCTTGCCTGGCTCACACCTTAAACCTGGTGGTGCAGTGCTTCCTGAAAAGTTATCCGGGGTTATCCGACCTGCTCCTCAAAGTGCGTGGACTTTGCTCACATATCCGCCGTTCGCCCGTACACTCCAGCCGTATGCAGACCTATCAGCGTTCTTTGAACCTTCCCCAGCATCGCCTAATCAGAGACGTTGCAACAAGGTGGAACTCAACACTGCACATGCTTCAGAGACTGTGCGAACAGAGGCGGGCTGTTATGTTTTTGTGGGAGGATACACATACACGGGCAGGCAGTAGGATGGCAGACATGGAGTTGTCAGGTGTGCAGTGGTCGAAGATTCAAGACATGTGTCAAGTCCTTCAGTGTTTTGAGGAATGCACACGGCTGGTTAGTGCAGACAACGCCATAATAAGCATGAGCATCCCCCTAATGCGTCTGCTGATGCAAGGTTTGACGCACATAAAGGATCAGGCGTCTGCAGCTGAGGAAGAGGAAAGCCTTGATGACAGTCAGCCATTGTCTGGCCAGGGCAGTGTACAGGACGAGTTAGCGGGCGAAGAGGAGGAGGAGGACGAGGAGGATGATGGGGATGATTATATTTTTAATGAGGAAGCTTTTCCGGGGCCACTGGAAATTGGTGGCGCGGCAAGGCCGGGTTCTGGTTTTTGGAGGGACACAAGTGACGTGGATTTGCCTGAAACTGCCCCTCAACCAAGCACAACCGCAGATTTGAGAACTGGAACTTTGGCCCACATGGCGGATTATGCCTTACGTATCCTCCAAAGGGACACACGCATAACTAAAATGATGAACGATGACGATTACTGGTTGGCCTGCCTCCTTGATCCTCGCTATAAAGGCAAATTGCAAAATATAATGCCACATGAGAACTTGGAACTAATATTAGCAACCAAACAATCAACTCTTGTTGACCGTTTGCTTCTGGCATTCCCTGCACACAGCGCCCGTGATCGTTCTCACACGAGCTGCAGGGGCCAGCAGACCAGAGGAGTTAGAGGGGCAGAAATCAGAAGTGGCGTTGGCCAGAGGGGTTTTCTGACCAGGTTGTGGAGTGATTTTGCTATGACCGCAGACAGGACAGGTACTGCAGCATCAATTCAAAGTGACAGGAGACAACATTTGTCCAGTATGGTTACAAACTATTTTTCATCCCTTATCGATGTTCTCCCTCAACCGTCATTCCCATTTGATTACTGGGCATCAAAATTAGACACCTGGCCAGAATTGGCAGAATATGCATTGCAGGAGCTTGCTTGCCCGGCAGCTAGTGTCCTATCAGAAAGAGTATTCAGTGCTGCAGGTTCAATACTAACAGAAAAAAGGACTCGTCTGGCTACCCAAAATGTAGATGATCTAACCTTCATTAAAATGAACCACAACTGGATTTCGAAATCTTTTGCCCCACCTTGCCCGGCTGACACCTAGCTTTCCTATGAAAAGGTCTTGCCTGTGGACTATTCTGAATGCCTTTTCCAATCTCGTAATTTTCTGCACCTGATTGTCCAGCATACGACATGTTTACACCTCACTAAATGGCCAAACTCCCCACACGGGGCCGTGGTATCGACACTTGGCGACAGCACCCGTGAGAGTGCTGTTTGTCTGAAGAGGTGGGTGTGCCCGCTTTTGGTCGACGGCACTGCCACTGGGTCCCTCCTAGTACAATAAAGTGTCTCTGGCGGTGGTGGTGCGCACCCAACGTCAGACACACCGTTGTAGTATGAGGGGCCCTGGGCCTGTACCGCCGGCCACAAGACAGTTCCCCCCCCCCCAGCTCAAACAGTGCTCTACCACTTGCAAAATTATCTCACAGCTCCACCAATGTTTAGTCTATGCGCTGACATCCTTCAATGCCTGCCACTGACAATACCATTGTATTGACATTTTTGTTATGTTAGGCCTTCGAAGCCTGTCTGCGGTCACTCCTTTCACTATGCCTCCACTGACCACACCACTGCTGCCCGTGTACCCCTGGAACCAATTTAAAATTGCCTACAGCCATGTGTTATTATTTTAGGCCTTCGATGCCTGTCTGCGGTCACTCCTTACAATATGCCTCCACTGACCACACCACTGCTGCCCGTGTACCCCTGGAACCAATTTAAAATTGCCTACAGCCAGCCCAATTTTTTTATTTTAGGCCTTCGATGCCTGTCTGCGGTCCGTTCTTTCTACTACTACTACACTGACCAGGCCACTGCTGCCCGTGTACCCCTGGAACCAATTTAAAATTGCCTACAGCCATGTGTTATTATTTTAGGCCTTCGATGCCTGTCTGCGGTCACTCCTTACAATATGCCTCCACTGACCACACCACTGCTGCCCGTGTACCCCTGGAACCAATTTAAAATTGCCTACAGCCAGCCCAATTTTTTTATTTTAGGCCTTCGATGCCTGTCTGCGGTCACTCCTTCCACTAGGCCTCCACTGACCACACCACTGCTGCCCGTGTACCCCTGGAACCAATTTAAAATTGCCTACAGCCATGTGTTATTATTTTAGGCCTTTGATGCCTGTCTGCGGTCACTCCTTACAATATGCCTCCACTGACCACACCACTGCTGCCCGTGTACCCCTGGAACCAATTTAAAATTGCCTACAGCCAGCCCAATTTTTTTATTTTAGGCCTTCGATGCCTGTCTGCGGTCACTCCTTCCACTAGGCCTCCACTGACCACACCACTGCTGCCCGTGTACCCCTGGAACCAATTTAAAATTGCCTACAGCCATGTGTTATTATTTTAGGCCTTCGATGCCTGTCTGCGGTCACTCCTTACAATATGCCTCCACTGACCACACCACTGCTGCCCGTGTACCCCTGGAACCAATTTAAAATTGCCTACAGCCAGCCCAATTTTTTTATTTTAGGCCTTCGATGCCTGTCTGCGGTCACTCCTTCCACTAGGCCTCCACTGACCACACCACTGCTGCCCGTGTACCCCTGGAACCAATTTAAAATTGCCTACAGCCATGTGTTATTATTTTAGGCCTTCGATGCCTGTCTGCGGTCACTCCTTACAATATGCCTCCACTGACCACACCACTGCTGCCCGTGTACCCCTGGAACCAATTTAAAATTGCCTACAGCCAGCCCAATTTTTTTATTTTAGGCCTTCGATGCCTGTCTGCAGTCACTCCTTCCACTAGGCCTCCACTGACCACACCACTGCTGCCCGTGTACCCCTGGAACCAATTTAAAATTGCCTACAGCCATGTGTTATTATTTTAGGCCTTCGATGCCTGTCTGCGGTCACTCCTTACAATATGCCTCCACTGACCACACCACTGCTGCCCGTGTACCCCTGGAACCAATTTAAAAATGCCTACAGCCAGCCCAATTTTTTTATTTTAGGCCTTCGATACCTGTCTGCGGTCACTCCTTCCACTAGGCCTCCACTGACCACACCACTGCTGCCCGTGTACCCCTGGAACCAATTTAATATTGCCTACAGCCAGCCCAAATTTTTTATTTTAGGCCTTCGATGCCTGTCTGCGGTCACTCCTTCCACTAGGCCTCCACTGACCACACCACTGCTGCCCGTGTACCCCTGGAACCAATTTAAAATTGCCTACAGCCATGTGTTATTATTTTAGGCCTTCGATGCCTGTCTGCGGTCACTCCTTACAATATGCCTCCACTGACCACACCACTGCTGCCCGTGTACCCCTGGAACCAATTTAAAATTGCCTACAGCCAGCCCAATTTTTTTATTTTAGGCCTTCGATGCCTGTCTGCGGTCCGTTCTTTCTACTACTACTACACTGACCAGGCCACTGCTGCCCGTGTACCCCTGGAACCAATTTAAAATTGCCTACAGCCATGTGTTATTATTTTAGGCCTTCGATGCCTGTCTGCAGTCACTCCTTCCACTAGGCCTCCACTGACCACACCACTGCTGCCCGTGTACCCCTAGAACCTATTTATAATTGCATAGAGCATCCTTTTTTTAATAGTAGGCGTACAAAGTCTGTCTGCGGTTCACTATTGAAATTGTCCTCCACTGCCCAGAGCACTGCAGCTTGTTTACCCCTGTAACTTTTTTCTGCTGCAGTGAGCCACATTTTTGGTTTGAGTCCTACTACCTGTGTCTGTCTGCACCACTCAATTCAGCTGTGTTCCTTTGAAAAAAGCTGAGCGTCAATAGTCTTGTTTTCAGCCTCTAGGAATTTTAAAACTGCATTGGGTGTACAACTTTGGTAGGGCCTACTAACGGTGTCTGCCTCCCCAAGGTGTTCCCCAGGTTTCCTCTCCATTGCTTCAATCTTCATGCTCTCGTTTAGTAGTTGTTGGAAACTACGCTGCATTAGGCCTACAAATTGGGTATGGGGTGTAGAGAGATGGTGTGTTCCACTCCAAGGTGTTCTCCAGGTTGCCTTTCCTGAGCTTCAATCTTCATGCTCTCGTTTAGTAGTTGTTGGAAACTACGCTGCATTAGGCCTACAAATTGGGTATGGGGTGTAGAGAGATGGTGTGTTCCACTCCAAGGTGTTCTCCAGGTTGCCTTTCCTGAGCTTCAATCTTCATGCTCTCGTTTAGTAGTTGTTGGAAACTACGCTGCATTAGACCTACAAATTGGGTATGGGGTGTAGAGAGATGGTGTGTTCCACTCCAAGGTGTTCTCCAGGTTGCCTTTCCTGAGCTTCAATCTTCATGCTCTCGTTTAGTAGTTGTTGGAAACTACGCTGCATTAGGCCTACAAATTGGGTATGGGGTGTAGAGAGATGGTGTGTTCCACTCCAAGGTGTTCTCCAGGTTGCCTTTCCTGAGCTTCAATCTTCATGCTCTCGTTTAGTAGTTGTTGGAAACTACGCTGCATTAGGCCTACAAATTGGGTATGGGGTGTAGAGAGATGGTGTGTTCCACTCCAAGGTGTTCCCCAGGTTTCATCGCCATTGGTTCGATCTTCATGCTCTCGTTTAGTAGTTGTTGGAAACTACGCTGCATTAGGCCTACAAATTGGGTATGGGGTGTAGAGAGATGGTGTGTTCCACTCCAAGGTGTTCCCCAGGTTTCCTCTCCATTGCTTCGATCTTCATGCTCTCGTTTAGTAGTTGTTGGAAACTACGCTGCATTAGGCCTACAAATTGGGTATGGGGTGTAGAGAGATGGTGTGTTCCACTCCAAGGTGTTCTCCAGGTTGCCTTTCCTGAGCTTCGATCTTCATGCTCTCGTTTAGTAGTTGTTGGAAACTACACTGCATTAGGCCTACAAATTGGGTATGGGGTGTAGAGAGATGGTGTGTTCCACTCCAAGGTGTTCCCCAGGTTTCCTCTCCATTGCTTCGATCTTCATGCTCTCGTTTAGTAGTTGTAGAAAACTACACTGCATTAGGCCTACAAATTGGGTATGGGGTGTAGAGAGATGGTGTGTTCCACTCCAAGGTGTTCCCCAGGTTTCGTCCACATTGCTTCGGTCTTCCGACTCTCGTTTCGTAGTTGTAGAAAACTACACTGCATTAGGCCCACAAATTGGGTATGGGGTGTAGAGAGACGGTGTGTTACACTCCAAGGTGTTCCCTAGGTTTCGTCCACATTGCTTCGATCTTCCGACTCTCGTTTAGTAGTTGTTGAAAACTACACTGCATTAGGCCTACAAATTGGGTATGGGGTGTAGAGAGATGGTGTGTTCCACTCCAAGGTGTTCTCCAGGTTGCCTTTCCTGAACTTCTATCTTCAGGCTCTCATTAAATTGTAGTTAAATGGAACAACTGCATTTGGCGTACTAGTTGGTTTGGGGCCTACTATCGGTGTCTGCCACTCCTTGCTGTTCTCCTGGTTTCCTGTCCTGAAATTCCATTTTCAGGCTCTTGTTAAGTAGTTGTTAATGTTAGACTGCATTTGGCCTACTAGTTGGGTTGGGGCCTACTATCGGTGTCTGCCACTCCTTGCTGTTCTCCTCAACTGAACAAAGCTGGGCCGCCTGTTTACTACGGTTGCCAATTTTGAACTGCATGTCGACTACTTACTGATTTGGGCCTACTCTCTGTGTCAGCCTCTCATTCCAGTTGTCCTCCACTGCAATGCCCCCTGGTTAGTCCTGTGTTACCAATTTTGAACTGCATTTAGCCCACTTTATTCTTTGGGCCTATATCTGTGTTTCCTCCTCATCCTGCCCATTGCCCAGCCAGTGATAGATGAGTCTGCTGGTACATTGACCCATAACGCAAAATTCCCCGTGCACGCTACACAGCAAGATTGTGACCCTGCTGAAAGTCAGGTTCCTCTTCCCGCATACCATACCACCTTACACGGGGACAAAGAGGAAGGTGCAGATGAAAGTGCAGGTTCCTTCATCAGGTGGGGGGAGGAATACTAGTTGGCGACGTCACTGGCACAGGGCCTCTCATAGTACGCAAAAGTGTTGCTGCCGGTGGGAGGCGCCCCCGCCGTGCAAACACACCGCTGTACTTTGAGGGGCCCTGTGCCTGTGCCAATGCCAACGAGTGGGCCCCCCCTGCTTGCTCAGGATCACAGCACTTGCAAAGTTTAAATACTTACCTCTCCCTGCTCCACTGCCGTGACGTGGTCCAGATTTACTGGGCCCACTAATTACTTGAACCAGCCCTACCCCCCACAACTTTAGCCAAATGATCCCCAATTTCAAATGCCTTCCAATTATTATAAGGTAAATTACGATTGACAAGCTTCTTTAACAAGAATGGATGTTTTTGCCATTAAAATGGGCAGTGTAGGTGTTTTCCTGGCCTCCACTCACTGCCGACTATGCTCCCCCATTGACTTGCATTGGGTTTCGTGTTTCGGGCGATACCCGACTTTTCGCGATAATCGGCCGATTCCACTCGACTCGACTTCTAAGATAGTCGGGTTTCGCGAAACACGGCTCGACTCTAAAAAGGTCAAGGTCGCTCAACCCTAGTACCAACCACTGAGGACTCTCAATTTTGAATAGAGGCATGTAGAAATATAAAATAAGTTTTGTATCCCAGAAAAAAGTAAACAAGTCAATAAGAAATAATTTAAAAGGCAAATATGTTTTTATTTGTTAATCTGTACTCAAATTTTTGTTTATTGTCAAAGTTAAATTTCCTCTGTGTCCTTCAGATGTAAGACAGATGTTATAAAGGGAAACTATTTACAACCATGAGTATAAGAACAGTGATCCTACACCAGAGAAAAGTAACATAGTAACATAGTAACATAGTTAGTAAGGCCGAAAAAAGACATTTGTCCATCCAGTTCAGCCTATATTCCATCATAATAAATCCCCAGATCTACGTCCTTCTACAGAACCTAATTGTATGATACAATATTGTTCTGCTCCAGGAAGACATCCAGGCCTCTCTTGAACCCCTCGACTGAGTTCGCCATCACCACCTCCTCAGGCAAGCAATTCCAGATTCTCACTGCCCTAACAGTAAAGAATCCTCTTCTATGTTGGTGGAAAAACCTTCTCTCCTCCAGACGCAAAGAATGCCCCCTTGTGCCCTTCACCTTCCTTGGTATAAACAGATCCTCAGCGAGATATTTGTATTGTCCCCTTATATACTTATACATGGTTATTAGATCGCCCCTCAGTCGTCTTTTTTCTAGACTAAATAATCCTAATTTCGCTAATCTATCTGGGTATTGTAGTTCTCCCATCCCCTTTATTAATTTTGTTGCCCTCCTTTGTACTCTCTCTAGTTCCATTATATCCTTCCTGAGCACCGGTGCCCAAAACTGGACACAGTACTCCATGTGCGGTCTAACTAGGGATTTGTACAGAGGCAGTATAATGCTCTCATCATGTGTATCCAGACCTCTTTTAATGCACCCCATGATCCTGTTTGCCTTGGCAGCTGCTGCCTGGCACTGGCTGCTCCAGGTAAGTTTATCATTAACTAGGATCCCCAAGTCCTTCTCCCTGTCAGATTTACCCAGTGGTTTCCCATTCAGTGTGTAATGGTGACATTGATTCCTTCTTCCCATGTGTATAACCTTACATTTATCATTGTTAAACCTCATCTGCCACCTTTCAGCCCAAGTTTCCAACTTATCCAGATCCATCTGTAGCAGAATACTATCTTCTCTTGTATTAACTGCTTTACATAGTTTTGTATCATCTGCAAATATCGATATTTTACTGTGTAAACCTTCTACCAGATCATTAATGAATATGTTGAAGAGAACAGGTCCCAATACTGACCCCTGCGGTACCCCACTGGTCACAGCGACCCAGTTAGAGACTATACCATTTATAACCACCCTCTGCTTTCTATCACTAAGCCAGTTACTAACCCATTTACACACAATTTCCCCCAGACCAAGCATTCTCATTTTGTGTACCAACCTCTTGTGCGGCACGGTATCAAACGCTTTGGAAAAATCGAGATATACCACGTCCAATGACTCACCGTGGTCCAGCCTATAGCTTACCTCTTCATAAAAACTGATTAGATTGGTTTGACAGGAGCGATTTCTCATAAACCCATGCTGATATGGAGTTAAACAGTTATTCTCATTGAGATAATCCAGAATAACATCCCTCAGAAACCCTTCAAATATTTTACCAACAATAGAGGTTAGACTTACTGGCCTATAATTTCCAGGTTCACTTTTAGAGCCCTTTTTGAATATTGGCACCACATTTGCTATGCGCCAATCCTGCGGAACAGACCCTGTCGCTATAGAGTCCCTAAAAATAAGAAATAATGGTTTATCTATTACATTACTTAGTTCTCTTAGTACTCGTGGGTGTATGCCATCCGGACCCGGAGATTTATCTATTTTAATCTTATTTAGCCGGTTTCGCACCTCTTCTTGGTTTAGATTGGTGACCCTTAATATAGGGTTTTCATTGTTTCTTGGGATTTCACCTAGCATTTCATTTTCCACCGTGAATACCGTGGAGAAGAAGGTGTTTAATATGTTGGCTTTTTCCTCGTCATCTACAACCATTCTTTCCTCACTATTTTTTAAGGGGCCTACATTTTCAGTTTTTATTCTTTTACTATTGATATAGTTGAAGAACAGTTTGGGATTAGTTTTACTCTCCTTAGCAATGTGCTTCTCTGTTTCCTTTTTGGCAGCTTTAATTAGTTTTTTAGATAAAGTATTTTTCTCCCTATAGTTTTTTAGAGCTTCAATGGTGCCATCCTGCTTTAGTAGTGCAAATGCTTTCTTTTTACTGTTAATTGCCTGTCTTACTTCTTTGTTTAGCCACATTGGGTTTTTCCTATTTCTAGTCCTTTTATTCCCACAAGGTATAAACCGCTTACACTGCCTATTTAGGATGTTCTTAAACATTTCCCATTTATTATCTGTATTATTAGTTCTGAGGATATTGTCCCAGTCTACCAGATTAAGGGCATCTCTAAGCTGGTCAAACTTTGCCTTCCTAAAGTTCAGTGTTTTTGTGACTCCCTGACAAGTCCCCCTAGTGAAAGACAGGTGAAACTGTACAATATTGTGGTCGCTATTTCCTAGATGCCCGACCACCTGCAGATTTGTTATTCTGTCAGGTCTATTCGATAGTATTAGGTCTAAAAGTGCTGCTCCTCTGGTTGGATTCTGCACCAATTGTGAAAGATAATTTTTCTTGGTTATTAGCAGAAACCTGTTGCTTTTATGGGTTTCACAGGTTTCTGTTTCCCAGTTAATATCCGGGTAGTTAAAGTCCCCCATAACCAGGACCTCATTATGGGTTGCAGCTTCATCTATCTGCTTTAGAAGTAGACTTTCCATGGTTTCTGTTATATTTGGGGGTTTGTAACAGACCCCAATGAGAATTTTGTTACCATTTTTCCCTCCATGAATTTCGACCCATATGGACTCGACATCCTCATTTCCTTCGCTAATAACCTCCCTTAAAGTGGACTTTAGACAAGACTTTACATAGAGACAAACCCCTCCTCCTCTCCGATTTTTACGATCCTTTCTAAACAGACTGTAACCCTGTAAGTTAACTGCCCAGTCATAGCTTTCATCTAACCATGTCTCGGTTATTCCCACTATGTCAACGTTACCTGTAGATATTTCTGCTTCTAGTTCTTCCATCTTGTTTGTCAGGCTTCTGGCGTTTGCAAGCATGCAGTTTAGAGGATTTTGTTTTGTTCCAATCTCCTCGCTGTGGATTGTTTTAGAAATGTTCTTACCTCCCTTCTGAGTATGTTTTCCTGGATCTTCTTTGTTCAAGTCTAATGTTTTTCTTCCCGTCCCCTCTTCTTCTAGTTTAACGCCCTCCTGATGAGTGTAGCGAGTCTTCTGGCGAATGTGTGTTTCCCAGGTTTGTTGAGGTGTAGTCCGTCTCTGGCGAGGAGTCCATCGTACAAGTAATTCACACCGTGGTCCAGGAATCCGAATCCTTGTTGTCTGCACCATCGTCTTAGCCAGTTGTTTGCATCAAGGATCCTGTTCCATCTCCTGGTGCCATGCCCGTCTACTGGAAGGATAGAAGAAAAAACTACCTGTGCATCCAGTTCCTTTACTTTCTTCCCCAACTCTTCAAAGTCTTTGCAGATTGTCGGTAGGTCCTTCCTTGCCGTGTCATTGGTGCCAACATGTATCAGAAGAAATGGGTGGACGTCCTTGGAGTTGAAGAGCTTTGGTATCCTATCGGTCACATCCTTGATCATCGCACCTGGAAGGCAGCATACTTCTCTTGCAGTTATGTCCGGTCTGCAGATGGCTGCTTCTGTGCCTCTCAGTAGTGAGTCTCCCACCACCACCACTCTTCGTTGCTTCTTGGCTGTACTTTTTGCTGTCACTTGTTGCTGTGTGCCCTTTTCTTTTTTGCTTGCTGGTATTGCTTCATCCTTAGGTGTGCCATCTTCATCCTCTACAAAGATTTGATATCGGTTCTTCAGTTGTGTGGTTGGTGATTTCTCCATGGTCTTCTTGCTTCTTTTGGTCACATGCTTCCACTCATCTGCTTTTGGAGGTTCTCTGACACTTTTTTCACCTTCTGTGACCAGTAGAGATGCTTCTGTTCTGTCTAGAAAGTCTTCATTCTCTTTGATGAGTTTCAAGGTTGCTATTCTTTCTTCCAGACCCCGCACCTTTTCTTCTAAAAGGGCCACTAGTCTACACTTCTGACAGGTGAAATTTAATTCTTCTTCTGGTCGATCTGTGAACATGTAGCACATGCTGCAGCTCACCATGTAGGTTGTCACATTATTATTATTATTATTATACATTTTTATAGCGCCATTTATTCCATGGCGCTTTACATGTGAATACGGGGCAAATATAGACAAATACATTAAACATGAGCAGATAACAAGGCACACGAGTACATAAGGAGGGAGGACCCTGCCCGCGAGGGCTCACAGTCTGCAGGGGGTGGGTGAGGATACACTAGGAGAGGGAAACATCTGCCATGTTGCTCCTAGATCCTGCTGACTTGCTGTGTGTGTTCCTTCTTGTGTAATCTACTCAGCCAAGCTCTCTTGCAATAATGTCCTACAGGCAAAAATTCCCTGGTTTGATGATTCTTTCCAAGCAGCTGGTCCCGGCTGTACCCAACGATCTTCTAGCTTAGGGAGACTCTTCGCTTTCCCAGAAGGCACCTGGAATATGCAAATTAGCCTCCTCAAGCTTGAATCCCTGGTTTGGTGATTCTTTCCAAACAGCTGGTCCCGGCTGTACCCAACGATCTTCTAGCTTAGGGAGACTCTTCGCTTTCCCAGAAGGCACCTGGAATATGCAAATTAGCCTCCTCAAGCTTGAATCCCTGGTTTGATGATTCTTTCCAAGCAGCTGGTCCCGGCTGTACCCAACGATCTTCTAGCTTAGGGAGACTCTTTGCCTTTCCCAGAAGGCACCTGGAATATGCAAATTAGCCTCCTCAAGCTTGAATCCCTGGTTTGGTGATTCTTTCCAAGCAGCTGGTCCCGGCTGTACCCAACGATCTTCCAGCTTAGGTGAGACTCTTCGCTTTCCCAGAAGGCACCTGGAATATGCAAATTAGCCTCCTCAAGCTCCTCAAGTAGGTAATCATTTTGCTGAATTCAGGTGCTTTGATTGGTTAAATGGAATACTTTGAATAAGCTTGCCTAAATATGGGTGTTCCCAAATCATAGCAATGTAAAGTGCCTAAATAAAGCCACCATATCTGCACAAGCTTCTCTACAGTATAACCAAATGAGTCAATATCACTGTACCTAATAATTTGGTGATCTGGGTGTTAATGGTCCTATTTCCTGTCACCTTCAATAATGCTTCTCAACCTAATGCATGCATACCCTATAGGGTACATGGCAGAGACTGAAGAGGTACCCCGAGAGGCAGAGAAAAAAAAGAGATAGGGCTGAAATGTCATCCAGATCATCCTGAAGTGACAGGGAGCTGAAATGAGCAACTAAATTACAAAAATAGCTTAAGACAGCCCTCAAAGTGGTACCCAAACTGTATAGAGCATTATGTGGGATCCCATACAGTATAATGGCCCCACATAGTGCTCCATACAGTATAATGGCCCCACATAGTGCTCCATATAGTATAATGGCCTCACATAGTGCTCTATACAGTATAATGGCCCAACCTTGTCCTCCATACAATATAATAAGCCCCATCTAGTGCTCCATACAGTAGTGACTTTAATATCCCTACTGACACCCACCAGCCAGCAGCCTCCAAACTACTGTCCCTTACTTCATCCTTTGGACTCACTCAGTGGACCTCCACAGCCACCCACACAGACGGACATACGCTAGACCTCATCTTCACCTGCCTCTGTTCCCTATCCTCACAACCTCTCCCTTCCCCCTATCTGACCACCATCTACTCACCTTCTCATCCTTGTCCTCCTCACCTGCCCCCCATGTCCAGTCATTACTACATCCTCGCAGAAACCTCGCACATCTAGACATTCACAGACTCTCAGACTCTCTCCTACCCCTGTCCTCCATATCTTCACTCCACGACATGGACAGCGCCACCGCTTTCTATAACTCCACCCTCACATCAGCCATAGACTCAGTCGCCCCTCTCATGTATGGCACAGTGCAACCAATAGGCAACCTTGGCATAACAATCTCACAAAAAACTTCAACAAGCATCCAGGGTTGCGGAGCGGCATTGGAAGAAAACACGCCTGTCAGACGACTTCACTGCTTTCAAACAAGCTACATTTGACTTCAAATTAGCCCTCTTCTCCGCTAAACAGACCTATTTCACTAACCTTGTATCTTCACTATCCTACAACCCAAAACTGTTCAGCACATTAACCTCCCTCCTCCGCCCTCCACTGCCACCTCCAACTCCCCTCATCTCTTTCGAGGACTTTGCCACCTACTTCAAAAACAAGATCGACCAAACAAGGCAAACCCTAACTGTTCCACGACCCCAACCACTCCATATACCAGACCTCTACCCTTCCCTAATGACCTCCCTCTCCAACATCACTGAAGGAGAGCTTACTCGCCTCTTTTCCAAATCACACCTCACCACCTGTGCACTTGACCCCATCCCTTTCCACCTGCTCCCCAGCCTCACTAACATGCTCATTCCAGCCCTAACCCATCTCTTCAACCTATCGCTCTCTTCTGGTACTTTCCCCTCTGCCTTCAAACATGCCACCATCACACCCATCCTCAAAAAAACTAACCTTGACCCAACTGCTATGCCCAGCTATCGCCCCATATCACTGCTCCCATTTGCTTCAAAACTCCTCGAGCAGCATGTCCATGCTCAACTTTCCTCCCACCTCTCATCTAACTCCGTCCTTGACAACCTCCAATCTGGGTTCTGCCCCCACCACTCCTCCGAAACTGCCCTGACAAAAATTACTAATGACTTACTCACAGCCAAAGCTAACAGACAGTTCTCCATCCTCCTCCTTCTTGACCTGTCCTCTGCTTTCGACACAGTCAATCACTGCCTACTGCTACAGATTCTTTCTTCCCTTGGCATCAAAGACCTTGCCCTGTCCTGGATTGCCTCATACCTTTCCAACTGCTCATTTAGCGTTTCCCACTCCCACACTACCTCCTCATCCCGCCCTCTCTCTGTTGGAGTCACTCAAGGCTCTGTCCTAGGGCCCCTACTTTTTTCCATCTATACCCTTGGCCTAGGACAACTCATAAAGTCCCATGGCTTCCAGTACCACAGGTATGCGGACGACACTCAGATCTACCTCTCTGGCCCAGATGTCACCGCTCTGCTGTCCAGAATCCCGAAGTGTCTGTCAGCCATATCCTCCTTCTTCTCCTCTCACTTCCTAAAACTCAATGTAGACAAAACCGAACTCATCATCTTTCCCCATCTCGCGTATACCCCCTACCTGATCTATCTATTATGGTAAACGGCATCACGCTCTCTCCCGCACCTGAAATCCGCTGCCTCGGGGTAACTCTCGACTCTGCCCTGTCCTTCAAACTGCACGTCCAAACTCTTGCCACCTCCTGTCGCCTCCAACTCAAAAATATTGCCAGAATCTGTTCCTTCCTCAGCCCACAATCTACCAAAACTCTTGTGCATGCCCTCATTATCTCCCGCCTCGACTACTGCAACACCCTCCTCTGTGTCCTCCCAGCTAACTCTCTTGCACCACTCCAGTCTGTCCTCAACTCTGCTGCCTGGCTAATCCACCTCTCTCCTCGCTACTCCCCTGCTTCTCCCCTCTGCAAATATCTCCACTGGCTCCCAATTACCCAACGAATCCAGTTCAAACTACTAACACTGATCTACAAAGCCATCCACAACCTATCCCCTCCCTATATCTCTGAACTTATCTCCCAATATCTTCCCTCACGTAATCTCCGATCCTCCCAAGACCTCCTACTCTCCTCCACACTTAAAGTACCTTCACACTGAACAACTTTCCAACGAGAACGACAACGATCCGTGACGTTGCAGCTTCCTGGATATCGATCTCATGGTGTTTGACACGCAGCAGCGATCAGGATCCTGCTGTGACATCGCTGGTCGTCGCTGAAAGTCCGGAACTTTATTTGGTCGTCAGGTCGGCGTGATTCGTCATGTTTGACAGCAAAAGCAATGATGCCTGCAATGTTTTTTCATGGAGCAACAACCAGCGAGAACGATAAGTGAGTCGCCGTTACGTCACTGGATCGCTCCTGCATCGTTCTGCTGTTGCCGGTGTTTGACGTCTCCTAGCGACTTAAACAGCGACGCTGCAGTGATCGGCTCGTTGTCTATATCGCTGCAGCATCGCTTTATGTGACGGTACCTTTATTCGTTCCTCACACAACCGCCTCTTAGATTTCTCCCGAATATCCGCCATCCTCTGGAATTCCATGCCTCAACACGTCCGATTATCCACCACCCTCGGATCCTTCAGACGGAACCTGAAAACCATCTCTTCAAGAAAGCCTACAGCCTGCAATAACCATTCTGCCGCCTCGCCATCGCCAGAGCCACCGCCTCGCCATCGCCTCACTCCCTACCTTCTGCCTCTTCCCCACTATCCCATAGAATGTAAGTCCGCAAGGACAGGGTCCTCTCCCCTCTGTACCAGTCTGTCACTGTAAACTTGTTTACTGTAAACGATATCTATAACTCTGTATGTAACCCCTTTCTCATGTACAGCACCATGGAATTAATGGTGCTATATAAATAAATAATAATAATAATAATAATGGCCTCACATTGTGCTCCATACAGTGTAATAGGCCCACATAATGCTCCATACAGTATAATAGGCACCACATAAAAAAGATACTCACCTCTGCCCGTTTCCTAAATGATCCGGTCTCTTCATGATGCCTTCAGATCCTTTGCACATCCCGGTACAGTGGGTCCATTGTAAAGACATCATTGTGACCGCTATGCTGAGACATCAGACGCATAGGGGGAATGATGGGAGAGCTCCATCCTCCATCATTGCCTGAAACTGTATCGGTATCTAGGATGCCAATATAGTTGAAAGTGTGATGCTACCCAACGTCAGGGGGCCAAATATACTCGGAGGACCAGGCCATTGGGGCCAAATACACTCATCCTGCTGAACAACTGTAGGTGTGGTCTGAAAAGTAAACATAATTATGACCATAATGACCTATTCAGTTACCAAAAATCACAAAAAATACCAGGAAAACAGATCTACAGTAACATGCAACTTACCTCTTTCTTCAGTATATTGGTAAAAGCCATGGGAAGAATGGGGAAATGAGCAGTTATCTCTTACATTTATGACATAAATGTCTTTTGAAATACCTTGCTAATGTATTATACAAAGATTCTTAGATTATCACTTACATTCTATACATTCTTACATTTAATACAAGATTGTTTTCCATTAGTAATCTTCGTCTGTCAAAGTCGTGTATATTTTTCCTTCTTTGGGCGGTTTTGAAGTGGCCTTGTGTGTAACTCTTCTTGGCATGGATATGAGATTGATGCTATGACCCCTGGGAGGACATTCATAGATCCCTGTGTCCAATTTCAGCTTCCACAATGCATTTGTCATATAAATCACAGGTCTGTCTTCTCTGTCATCGGTCCATAGTAAAAGTATCTACCAGTGCACTTTTAAGATGTTCCAGATGTCTCTCTACCATAAGCAAATAAAATAATCACTAATTCTGAAAAAGGAAGAACAGAAGCAGTGATAGTTTTAGTACATGGCACTACCAAGGCAAGCAATAACTGGGGCAAGTATAGCAGCTGGCATAAAAGCAAGGTTAGTTGGTGCCTAAGGCTGGAGTCACACTAAAGGAATAAAAAAAGCGGTCCGATTCTCACTGCTGAGAGTGTAATGCACACCTAGCATCCGATTTATATCCGAATGCAGTGCGATTGCTATCCGATTGCAATGCCATTTTAACACGAGCTTTTACATTGAGCAATTCTCTATGTCATTTACACATTTTTTTCTAAGGAAATATTCTTCAAAACACACACACACATATATATATATATATATATATATACTGTATGTATATATATATATATATATATATATATATATATATTGTGAGGCAGTGAGGGGGATCATATGCAAGGGTCGATATTTGTCCTCCAGAATGCGGACGAAAGCTTATTAAACCTGCTGGAGCGCCTTATGTTCACAGCAGAACACCTGTGAATTACAAGGCAAAATAAAAGAAAGAGTGGATTGAGTCCAAGTGGTGACCCAGTCACATTTTTAGGAAAACCCGTCAAGGGCTTTTATTTTAGGGGGATTTGCAGGTTTGGTAGTCGGGAAAATCCCTCTCTCCACTCCGGGTTGTGGAAGTGGCTCTATGGCCAAGATTCCATTTAAATCTGCAGTTTGGCCTTGGGTGAGTCAGTTGGGAGTTTGCAAGTTGCAGAGCAGGAGGCTCTGTGCAACCCAGGTCTGTATGGAGCTAACACTGAGCAAGGGACTTCCAGGCAGCTGACGCACCCAAGAGACACGGCTGTGCCATTGTCCACGGCAACAGGTTTTGAACACGGACTGTAGTGATGGAAACCCATCTGCAATCCGGAGGATATCACTTCTGTATGTGAGTCTGAAAATAAAGACACTGTTTATGTTGAACTTTGTGTGGTTCCTGCCTATCTGTCGCACTGCACCAACCGCATTGCACTACATCTTTAATATAACGCTGGGAGCGTCACTCTGTCCGAAGCCTCTATAGACTGCGCAAGCGCCGGCGCAGTCTGGGCCTCACAGAGTGACGCTCTCGGGAGATCGCGGTATGCGTAAACACTGAACGCACACCGCGATCTCCAACAGAGAAGCAGGGACCGCCAGGAGGGTGAGTATAAGCTATATTCACCTGTCCCGTTCCACCGCTGCGCGCCGCCGTCTTCCCGATCCTCGGCCTGTGACCTTCAGTTCAGAGGGCGCGATGACGCGCTTAATGCGCGCCGGCGCCGCCCTCTGACTGACCAGTCACAGCCAGAGGACCGGGAAGATGGCGGCGCGCAGCGGTGGAACGGGGCCAGGTGAATATAGTAAGTGCTGGGGGGCCTGAGCTGGCGGCGATACCGGCACCTGACCCCCACAGCGTGCCGGTGTCCCCGCCTGCTCAGGCCCCCCAGCACTCGGCGCCCAGCGACCATAGGTGAGTATGTTTTTTTTTTTTATATATATTGCAGCAGCATACGGGGCATATATTATGGAGCATCTTATGGGGCCATAAACCATAATGGAGCAGTGTACGGGGGCATATACTATGGAGCATTTTATGGGGGCCATAAACCTTTATGGAGCAGCGTATGGGGCATATGGATGGGAGCAGCAAATTAAAGAACGTTGGCGCAGGATGGGAGCAGCACATGACAGAACGGGGGCGCAGGATGAGAGCAGCACATGACAGAATGGGGGCGCAGGATGGGAGCAGCACAAGACAGAATAGGGCAGCACATGACAGAACGGGGGCGCAGGATGGGAGCAGCACATGACAGAACGGGGGCGTAGGATGGGAGCAGCACATGTCAGAATGGGGACGCAGGATGGGAGCAGCACATGACAGGATGGGGACGCAGGATGGGAGCAGCACATGACAGGATGGGGACGCAGGATGGGAGCAGCACATGACAGGATGGGGACGCAGGATGGGAGCAGCACATGACAGGATGGGGATGCAGGATGGGAGCAGCACATGTCAGAATGGGGGCGCAGGATGGGAGCAGCACATGTCAGAATGGGGGCGCAGGATGGGAGCAGCACATGTCAGAATGGGTGCGCAGGATGGGAGCAGCACATGACAGGATGGGGACGCAGGATGGGAGCAACACATGACAAGATTAGGGCGCAGGATGGAGCAGCACATACCAGGATGAAGACCATATACCAATATAAATGCTCGCCACCCCGGCGTAGAACGGGTTCAATAGTTAGTCTACTATATAATTGTCTAAGGGTCACTTCCGTCTTTCTGTCCTTCTGTCTGTCTGTCACGGATATTCATTGTTCACGGCGTCTGTCTGTCAAGGAAATCCAAGTCGCTGATTGGTCACAGAAAAAAAGCCACGACCAATCAGCAACGGGCACAGTCCGGAAGAAAATGGCCGCTCCTTACTCCCCGCAGTCACTGCAGGGCGCCCGCATACTCCCCTCCAGCCACCGCTAACACAGGGTTAATGCCGGCGGTAACGGACCGCGTTATGCCGCGGGTAACGCACTCCGTTACCACCGCTATTAACCCTGTGTGTCCTCAACTTTTTACTATTGATGCTGCCTATGCGGCATCAATAGTAAAAAATCTAATGTTAAAAACAAACAAACTGCTATACTCACCCTCCGTTGTCCACAGAGCCGGCCGCCATCTTCCGTTCCCGGCGATGCATTGCGAAATTACCCAGAAGACTTAGCGGCCTCGCGAGACTGCTAAGTCATCTGGGTAATTTCGCAATGCATCCTGGGAATGGAAGATGGCGGCAGCCGCGAGCTCATCGCCTGTGTCAGATCCAAAGGTGAGTATGTTACAACTACAAGGGGCCCTCGGATCCGAAGGTGAGTATGTTTATTTTTTATTTTTTAACCTGTGACATACGTGGCTGGGCAATATACTATGTAGCTGGGCAATATACTATGTGGCTGGGCAATATACTACGTCATTGTGCAATATACTACGTGGCTGGAAAATATACTACGTGGCTGTGCAATATACTACGTGGCTCTGTGCTGTATACTACATCGCTGTGCAATATACTACGTCACTTGGCAATATACTACGTGACTGGGCAATATACTACGTCACTGGGCAATATACTACATCACTTGGCAATATACTGTGTCACTGGGCAATATACTACGTGACTGGGCAATATACTACGTCACTGGGCAATATACTACATGGCTGGACAATATAAGTTTAACAATGACTGACATATTGGATATACATAAAATATATATGGTCCTATAATGTATGACCATGAAAAGAGAGCGCAGCCGCGACTCCACCAAGCATTATCAACCTACAAAAGATGAGGAGTATACTCTCATGAGGTATAAATATAGAAAAAATATATATATATAGAGCCAAACAGTCTACAAATAGTAATTTTCAAAAGTGAATATTTATTAGACACATAGCTCTTAGTATAATACAAAGAACGGCTAAAAAAGCCCAAATGTTACAAATACATGATAAGAAGACAAGGGGAAAAAACACATATAAAACAACGTCAGTCCGCCGAAAAAGGTCCATCCCTATATGTAGGTACAGGAATGTGGGTTACAATCCGGCATCTCATACTCAAAGAGGAGAAGTAGTCACACAGAGAGCCTATATGTACAGGTCCTTCTCAAAAAATTAGCATATAGTGTTAAATTTCATTATTTACCATAATGTAATGATTACAATTAAACTTTCATATATTATAGATTCATTATCCACCAACTGAAATTTGTCAGGTCTTTTATTGTTTAAATACTGATGATTTTGGCATACAACTCCTGATAACCCAAAAAACCTGTCTCAATAAATTAGCATATCAAGAAAAGGTTCTCTAAACGACCTATTACCCTAATCTTCTGAATCAACTAATTAACTCTAAACACATGCAAAAGATACCTGAGGCTTTTATAAACTCCCTGCCTGGTTCATTACTCAAAACCCCCATCATGGGTAAGACTAGCGACCTGACAGATGTCAAGAAGGCCATCATTGACACCCTCAAGCAAGAGGGTAAGACCCAGAAAGAAATTTCTCAACAAATAGGCTGTTCCCAGAGTGCTGTATCAAGGCACCTCAATGGTAAGTCTGTTGGAAGGAAACAATGTGGCAGAAAACGCTGTACAATGAGAAGAGGAGACCGGACCCTGAGGAAGATTGTGGAGAAGGACCGATTCCAGACCTTGGGGAACCTGAGGAAGCAGTGGACTGAGTCTGGTGTGGAAACATCCAGAGCCACCGTGCACAGGCGTGTGCAGGAAATGGGCTACAGAGAAGCAGCACTGGACTGTTGCTAAGTGGTCCCAAGTACTTTTTTCTGATGAAAGCAAATTTTGCATGTCATTCGGAAATCAAGGTGCCAGAGTCTGGAGGAAGACTGGGGAGAAGGAAATGCCAAAATGCCTGAAGTCCAGTGTCAAGTACCCACAGTCAGTGATGGTGTGGGGTGCCATGTCAGCTGCTGGTGTTGGTCCACTGTGTTTCATCAAGGGCAGGGTCAATGCAGCTAGCTATCAGGAGATTTTGGAGCACTTCATGCTTCCATCGGCTGAAATGCTTTATGGAGATGAAGATTTCATTTTTCAGCACGACCTGGCACCTGCTCACAGTGCCAAAACCACTGGTAAATGGTTTACTGACCATGGTATTACTGTGCTCAATTGGCCTGCCAACTCTCCTGACCTGAACCCCATAGAGAATCTGTGGGATATTGTGAAGAGAAAGTTGAGAGACGCAAGACCCAACACTCTGGATGAGCTTAAGGCCGCTATTGAAGCATCCTGGGCCTCCATAACATCTCAGCAGTGTCACAGGCTGATTGCCTCCATGCCACGCCGCATTGAAGCAGTCATTTCTGCCAAAGGATTCCCGACCAAATATTGAGTGCATAACTGAACATTATTATTTGATGGTTTTTTTGTTTGTTATTAAAAAACACTTTTATTTGATTGGATGGGTGAAATATGCTAATTTATTGAGACAGGTTTTTTGGGTTATCAGGAGTTGTATGCCAAAATCATCAGTATTTAAACAATAAAAGACCTGACAAATTTCAGTTGGTGGATAATGAATCTATAATATATGAAAGTTTAATTGTAATCATTACATTATGGTAAATAATGAAATTTAACACTATATGCTAATTTTTTGAGAAGGACCTGTATATGTAAACCCTGGCTAATGACTCTAAAGTCACTACACTCATCGGACACTACATGCAGAGTGCTTACCCATGTGGGAAGAGGACAGGGAGAGACCGCAGCAGACTGAATGAAACGGCCCCAACGCGCGTTTCGCGACGATGGCTTCCTCAGGGGACCATAGTATGTATGCCACCAGTGCCCGGTTTAAATACCGTATTTTTCGCTTTGTAAGACGCTCCGGATTATAAGACGCACCCCAAATTTTGAGGAGAAAAATAGGAAAAAACTATTTTTTTATAAATTGGTGGGGCGTCTTATAATCCATGCGTCTTATTACTTACCAGGGGTTGTGGTTGTGGTGGATCAGGGTCCCAGGCTCGTTGCCGGAGGCAGGAGTGGAGCATTGCTGCAGGCTGGGATGAGGGGGTCTGCAGGGGGCTCCTGTGCTGCAGGGGGGCTCCTGTGCTGCAGCCTGGGATGAGGGGTCTGCAGGGGGCTCCTTTGCTGCAGGCTGGGATGAGGGGTCTGCAGGGGGCTCCTGTGCTGTAGGGCTGTCTCCGGTGCTGCGGGGGGCTCTGGCGACATTTTGTGAAAGACCAGAGCCCCCCGGCAGTTCTTCCATGCGTTCCAGTATGACTAATTCCTGGAAAATGGCCGCCGGAATCTCGAGAGATGAGATCTCAGCGCTGAAATCTCATCTCCCGAGATTCCGGCGGCCATTTTCCCGGAGTCAGTCATACTGGAACTAACTCCGGGAAAATGGCCGCCGGAATCTCGAGAGATGAGATCTCAGCGCTGAAATCTCATCTCCCGAGATTCCGGCGGCCATTTTCCCGGAATTAGTCATACTGGAACGCATGGAAGAACTGCCGGGGGGCTCTGGTCTTTCACAAAATGTCGCCAGAGCCCCCCGCAGCACCGGAGCCTTCAGCATCACCCGGGGCAGCAGCGGACAACCCCGGCAGTGGCGGCGGACGACAGCGGCGGCAGGCGGTAGCGGCGGCGGACGCCCCCTCCTCCCAGCCTGTAATGGTAAGTGGTATATCCACTTTGTTAGACGCACCCACATTTCCCCCCCAAATTTGGGGGAAATAAAGTGCGTCTTACAAAGCGGAAAATACGGTAGAACAACTAGACGCCGCCTTAATTGCTCCAAAACCGCCACGCAAGATTCGGCGCATGCGCAGCGTTGCCCACGGCGCCCGCCGCCACTTCCGGCCATCCGGGCCTCGGCGCGGGTCAAGGAAAACATTTCCTATGACGTCAAAGACCCGCGCCGGGTCCTAAGGATGCCTTCAGTGACGCAGGCATATCCAGGACCACACCACGCAGGCGCGCGGCGCGGCAGCCATGTTACTTACTGGACAAAGTATGGACAAGCGTCAAAGGACACCAGTGGGTACAGCAACTGCGGTAATACAATATAAAAAACGTGAAAACAAACAAAACAAAATTCAGTGACATAGAAAGGAGCGGAAGGAGAAGGGAGAAAAAGAGCATATACTAAAAATTATCGGGACAACCACAATGGAGCACATAGATTGATGAAATGTCAAGAGGAGTAACAATCGTGAGTGCAGAATAGTCCATTCAAGTTCTAATCCAGAGTACGTGTGCTCCAAAAAGTGCTCCAGTGCAGGCCATGTCTTGATGTATATTCTTTTTACAACCAATTGCTCAAGCCACATCCATCCATAGTGATTGAGAAGAATTATGATCAAAGGCATAAAGATGGTTGGACCCACATGTCACTGAATAGAAATAAAAAACATAAGACAAAAAAGTGATTAAAATGCAACAACCCAGCACGCGGGAGGACACTGGTGACGTGAAAACCACCTAAACTACCAAGTGGCACATAACACCACCAGTATGTTATACTATGTTAATATAAGCGATGGAGACGGTTCCATAAGATCAAAAAGCCATGAAGGAGATGCAGCAAAACAAAATAAAAAATACCTATTTTTAAAGATCTTATCACAGAAAAGGGGAGAAGGACAGCTGTTCATTGAGCCCGTGCGGAGACATCGTGCCCAGAGTGACGATCCAACGGCACTCCAACTGCGCCAAAATGCGTTTACGGTCGCCCCCTCTGATACCACAGTGCACCCGGTCTATGCCCCGCACTTTGAAAGAAGCAGGGTCACAGCCGTGGCATAGCCTAAAGTGCCGAGGGACCGTCTTTAATTCAGCCAAATCCACAGCATTTTTGGCAGCAATGATGTCCCGCACGTGCTCTCTTGTCCTTACCCTGAGTTCGCGAGACGTAAGTCCCACATAAATCAAATTACAGGCACAGAAGGTGTAGTACACCACATGGGTGGTATTGCATGTGATGTAATTGGTGATACGGTAATCTTTGTCCCCACTGGCTGACGTAAAGGACATTGCTCTTGTGAAATTACGGCAAGCCATGCATGAACCGCATGGGAAAAAGCCCCATCTCTGTTTGGTTGGCCCAAAGGGGGTTGCTGGTGCCGCCACATAATGACTTCTTGTCAAAATATCTTTGATGTTTCTACCCCTTCTCGCTGTTAGGAGAGGGTGATCAGGAATCAGTTTTTTTAGGGTTGGTTCTGTCTTAAGGACAGACCAATGCTTGGATAAGATGTTCCGAATGGACCCCCACTGATCATTGAATGTTGTAATGAAACGTATGGGTTGTTCCCCCTTAGACCTAGTTCCTGTTGTACAGAGAAGTTGTTCTCTCGGTATTCTCTTGGCCCGTAAATAGCCCTGTTTGATATTCCTGTTGCTGTACCCCCTCTCCCGGAACCTGCTGGAGAGGTCACAAGCCTGGGCCTCAAACATTCCATCCAACGAGCAAATCCTCTTCATACGTAAAAATTGTCCTATCGGGACAGCCCGTATTGTCGAGGATATATGTGCACTCGATGCGTGTAATAGTGCATTTACCGATGTTTCCTTACGGAAAACATCGGTTTGCAGCATCCCTGAATCATCAATCAAAATCTTAACATCCAAAAAGTCAATAACTTTTGAGGCAATCTTGTATGTAAGTCTGATGTTGTATGGATTCTGATTGAGCTCATGGATGAAATGCCGAAGTCCAGGCTTGCCACCCTGCCAAATTAAAAGAACATCGTCAATATAACGATACCAGCACTGCGCCTGGGAAGCGGCGCATGCGCCATACCCGAAAACCTCCCTCTCCCAAAAGCCGAGAAAGAGGTTTGCGTACGATGGCGCACACGCTGCACCCATCGCAGTGCCGCGCTGTTGTAAAAAGTAACGATCCTTAAAGACAAAGAAATTATGTGTCAATATAAACTCCAGCAGCTCCAGGACGAGGGAGCACAGCTCAGGATTCAGATTACTAGATTACAGATAAAATCTTGTGGCCCTAATGCCATCTGTGTGGCCAATGTGTTGTGAATTCTGTGGCAGAGCTCCCTCCTGTGGTCACAAGTGGTACTTCGGCTGATTCTCTCTGTGAGCTTCTGTTGGTGGAGGGAAGTGGTACTGCGGCTTCTGAGTTTCCTCCCTCAGGTGATCTGGTGAGGTCGTTAGGTGCTTCTCTACTTAACTCCACCTAATGCTTTGATCCTGGCTTCCTGTCAATGTTCCAGTGTTGGACTTGCTTTTCCCTGGATCATTCCTGTGGCCTGCTGCTCTGCATAGCTAAGTTCTTCTTTGCTATTTGTTTGCTATTTTTTCTGTCCAGCTTGTCTATTTTGTTGCTGGAAGCTCTGGGATGCAAAGGGTGTACCTCCGTGCCGTTAGTTCGGTACGGAGGGTCTATTTACCCCCTTTGCGTGGTTTTCTTTAGGGTTTTGTGTAGACCGCAAAGTTACCTTTTCTATCCTCGCTCTGTTAAGAAAGTGGGGCCTCACTTTGCTGAATCTATTTCATCTCTACGTTTGTCTTTTCATCTTAACTCACAGTCATTATATGTGGGGGGCTGCCTTTTCCTTTGGGGTATTTCTCTGAGGCAAGGTAGGCTTATTTTCTATCTTCAAGCTACTTAGTTTCTCAGGCTGTGCCGAGTTGCATAGGCAGAGTTAGGCGCAATCCACGGCTGCCTCTAGTGTTGTTTGGAGAGGATTAGGGATTGCGGTCTGCAGAGTTCCCACGTCTCAGAGCTCGTTCTATGATTTTGGGTTATTGTCAGATCACTGTATGTGCTCTGACCGCTATGTCCATTGTGGTACTGAATTGCCTTTCATAACAGTACAGGAAGCCCAAAGTACTAATGATTCTCAATAGAGGGAAAAAAGAAGTTCTGAGACCATTTTTTTTTCTTTGCACTGTGTTTTGCCTTTTTTTTCCCCTAGACATTTGGGTGGTTCAGTACACAGGTGTAGCGATGGACATTAGAAGTCTGTCTTCATTTGTGGATCAGCTCTCGGCAAGAGTACAAAAGATTCAAGACACTATTGATCAGAAATCTATGTTAGAACCAAGAATTCCTATTCCTGATTTGTTTTTTGGAGATAGAACTAAGTTTCTGAGTTTCAAAAATAATTGTAAATTATTTCTGGCCTTGAAACCTCGCTCCTCTGGTGATCCAGTTCAACAGGTTTTGATTGTTATTTCTTTTTTGCGCGGCGACCCTCAGGACTGGGCATTTTCTCTAGCGCCAGGAGATCCTGCATTGAGTAATATCGATGCATTTTTCCTGGCGCTCGGATTGCTGTACGATGAACCTAATTCAGTGGATCAGGCAGAGAAAAATTTGCTGGCTCTTTGTCAGGGTCAGGATGAGATAGAGGTATATTGTCAGAAATTTAGAAAGTGGTCCGTGCTCACTCAATAGAATGAATCTGCGCTGGCAGCTATGTTCAGAAAGGGTCTCTCTGAAGCCCTTAAGGATGTCATGGTGGGATTTCCTATGCCTGCTGGTTTGAATGAGTCTATGTCTTTGGCCATTCAGATCGGTCGACGCTTGCGTGAGCGTAAATCTGTGCACCATTTGGCGGTATTACCTGAGCTTAAACCTGAGCCTATGCAGTGCGATAGGACTTTGACCAGAGTTGAACGGCAAGAACACAGACGTCTGAATGGGCTATGTTTCTACTGTGGTGATTCCACTCATGCTATCTCTGATTGTCCTAAGCGCACTAAGCGGTTCGCTAGGTCTGCCACCATTGGTACGGTACAGTCAAAATTTCTTCTGTCCGTTACCTTGATCTGTTCTTTGTCATCGTATTCTGTCATGACATTTGTGGATTCAGGCGCTGCCCTGAATTTGATGGACTTGGAGTTTGCTAAGCCTTGTGGGTTTCTCTTAGAGCCCTTGCAGTGTCCTATTCCATTGAGAGGAATTGATGCCACGCCTTTGGACAAGAATAAGCCTCAATACTGGACCCAGCTGACCATGTGCATGGCTCCTGCACATCAGGAGGTTATTCGCTTTCTGGTGTTGCATAATCTGCATGATGTGGTCGTGTTGGGGTTGCCATGGCTACAAGCCCATAATCCAGTATTAGATTGGAAATCCATGTCGGTGTCCAGCTGGGGTAGTCAAGGGGTACATGGTGATGTTCCATTTCTGTCAATTTCGTCATCCACCCCTTCTGAGGTTCCAGAGTTCTTGTCTGATTACCGGGATGTATTTGATGAGCCCAAGTCCGATGCCCTACCTACGCATAGGGATTGTGATTGTGCTATCAATTTGATTCCTGGTAGTAAATTCCCAAAAGGTCGACTGTTTAATTTATCCGTGCCTGAGCACGCCGCTATGCGCAGTTATGTGAAGGAATCCCTGGAGAAGGGGCATATTCGCCCGTCATCGTCACCATTAGGAGCAGGGTTGTTTTTTGTAGCCAAGAAGGATGGTTCGCTGAGACCTTGCATAGATTACCGCCTTCTAATAAATTTCAGTACCCCTTGCCATTGTTATCTGATTTGTTTGCTTGGATTAAGGGGGCTAGTTGGTTCACCAAGATAGATCTTCGTGGTGCGTATAATCTGGTGCGAATCAGGCGAGGAGATGAATGGAAAACTGCATTTAATACGCCCGAGGGTCATTTTGAGTATCTAGTGATGCCATTCGGACTTGCCAATGCTCCATCAGTGTTTCAGTCCTTTATGCATGACATCTTCCGAGAGTACCTGGATAAATTCCTGATTGTGTACTTGGATGACATTTTGATCTTCTCGGATGATTGGGAGTCTCATGTGAAGCAGGTCAGAACAGTTTTTCAGGTCCTGCGTGCTAATTCTTTGTTTGTGAAGGGATCAAAGTGTCTCTTTGGTGTGCAGAAGGTTTCATTTTTGGGGTTCATGTTTTCCCCTTCTACTATCGAGATGGATCCTGTTAAGGTCCAAGCCATCCATGATTGGACTCAGCCGACATCTCTGAAAAGTCTGCAAAAGTTCCTGGGCTTTGCTAATTTTTATCGTCGCTTCATATGCAATTTTTCTAGTATTGCCAAACCATTGACCGATTTGACCAAGAAGGGTGCTGATTTGGTCAATTGGTCTTCTGCCGCTGTGGAAGCTTTTCAGGAGTTGAAGCGTCGTTTTTCTTCTGCCCCTGTGTTGTGTCAACCAGATGTTTCTCTTCCGTTCCAGGTCGAGGTTGATGCTTCTGAGATTGGAGCAGGGGCTGTTTTGTCGCAGAGAGGTTCTGATTGCTCAGTGATGAAACCATGCGCTTTTTTTTCCAGGAAGTTTTCGCCTGCTGAGCGAAATTATGATGTGGGCAACCGAGAGTTGCTGGCCATGAAGTGGGCATTCGAGGAGTGGCGTCATTGGCTTGAAGGAGCTAAGCATCGCGTGGTGGTATTGACTGATAAAAGAACTTGACTTATCTTGAGTCTGGTAAGCGGTTGAATCCTAGACAGGCTCGTTGGTCGCTGTTTTTTGCCCGTTTTGACTTTGTGATTTCGTACCTTCCGGGCTCTAAAAATGTGAAGGCGGATGCTCTGTCTAGGAGTTTTGTGCCCGACTCTCCGGGTTTGTCTGAGCCGGCGGGTATCCTCAAGGAAGGAGTAATTGTGTCTGCCATCTCCCCTGATTTGCGGCGGGTGCTGCAAAAATTTCAGGCTAATAAACCTGATCGTTGTCCAGCGGAGAGACTGTTTGTCCCTGATAGGTGGACCAATAAAGTTATCTCTGAGGTTCATTGTTCGGTGTTGGCTGGTCATCCTGGAATCTTTGGTACCAGAGAGTTAGTGGCTAGATCCTTTTGGTGGCCGTCTCTGTCGCGGGATGTGCGTGCTTTTGTGCAGTCCTGTGGGATTTGTGCTCGGGCTAAGCACTGCTGTTCTCGTGCCAGTGGGTTGCTTTTGCCCTTGCCGGTCCCGAAGAGGCCTTGGACACATATCTCTATGGATTTTATTTCAGATCTTCCCGTTTCTCAAAAGATGTCAGTCATTTCGGTGGTCTGTGATCGCTTTTCTAAGATGGTCCATCTGGTACCCTTGTCTAAATTGCCTTCCTCCTCTGATTTGGTGCCATTGTTCTTCCAGCATGTGGTTCGTTTACATGGCATTCCAGAGAATATCGTTTCTGACAGAGGTTCCCAGTTTGTTTCAAGGTTTTGGCGAGCCTTTTGTGGTAGGATGGGCATTGACTTGTCTTTTTCCTCGGCTTTCCATCCTCAGACTAATGGCCAGACCGAACGAACCAATCAGACCTTGGAAACATATCTGAGATGCTTTGTTTCTGCCGATCAGGATGACTGGGTGTCCTTTTTGCCTTTGGCTGAGTTCGCCCTTAATAATCGGGCCAGCTCGGCTACCTTGGTTTCGCCGTTTTTCTGCAATTCTGGGTTCCACCCTCGTTTCTCTTCAGGACAGGTTGAGTCTTCGGACTGTCCTGGTGTGGATACTGTGGTGGACAAGTTGCAGCAGATTTGGACTCATGTAGTGGACAATTTGACCTTGTCCCAGGAGAAGGCTCAACGTTTCGCTAATCGCAGACGCTGTGTGGGTCCCCGACTTCGTGTTGGGGATCTGGTTTGGTTATCTTCTCGTCATATTCCTATGAAGGTTTCCTCTCCTAAGTTTAAACCTCGTTTCATTGGTCCGTATAGGATTTCTGAGGTTCTTAATCCTGTGTCTTTTCGTCTGACCCTTCCAGATTCTTTTTCCATACATAACGTATTCCATAGGTCATTGTTGCGGAGATACGTGGCACCTATGGTTCCATCTGTTGATCCTCCTGCCCCGGTTTTGGTGGAGGGGGAATTGGAGTATATTGTGGAGAAGATTTTGGATTCTCGTGTTTCTAGACGGAAACTCCAGTATCTGGTTAAATGGAAGGGTTATGCTCAGGAAGATAATTCCTGGGTTTTTGCCTCTGATGTCCATGCTCCCGATCTTGTTCGTGCCTTTCATGTGGCTCATCCTGGTCGGCCTGGGGGCTCTGGTGAGGGTTCGGTGACCCCTCCTCAAGGGGGGGGTACTGTTGTGAATTCTGTGGCAGAGCTCCCTCCTGTGGTCACAAGTGGTACTTCGGCTGATTCTCTCTGTGAGCTTCTGTTGGTGGAGGGAAGTGGTACTGCGGCTTCTGAGTTTCCTCCCTCAGGTGATCTGGTGAGGTTGTTAGGTGCTTCTCTACTTAACTCCACCTAATGCTTTGATCCTGGCTTCCTGTCAATGTTCCAGTGTTGGACTTGCTTTTCCCTGGATCATTCCTGTGGCCTGCTGCTCTGCATAGCTAAGTTCTTCTTTGCTATTTGTTTGCTATTTTTTCTGTCCAGCTTGTCTATTTTGTTGCTGGAAGCTCTGGGATGCAAACGGTGTACCTCCGTGCCGTTAGTTCGGTACGGAGGGTCTTTTTGCCCCCTTTGCGTGGTTTTCTTTAGGGTTTTGTGTAGACCGCAAAGTTACCTTTTCTATCCTCGCTCTGTTAAGAAGGTCGGGCCTCACTTTGCTGAATCTATTTCATCTCTACGTTTGTCTTTTCATCTTAACTCACAGTCATTATATGTGGGGGGCTGCCTTTTCCTTTGGGGTATTTCTCTGAGGCAAGGTAGGCTTATTTTCTATCTTCAGGCTAGTTAGTTTCTCAGGCTGTGCCGAGTTGCATAGGCAGAGTTAGGCGCAATCCACGGCTACCTCTAGTGTTGTTTGGAGAGGATTAGGGATTGCGGTCTGCAGAGTTCCCACGTCTCAGAGCTCGTTCTATGATTTGGGGTTATTGTCAGATCACTGTATGTGCTCTGACCGCTATGTCCATTGTGGTACTGAATTGCCTTTCATAACACCAATGCTCGTATACAGCGACTCCACGTCGATTGTCGCAAGAAGCAAATCTGGCTCCATCACCAGGCCATCCAGTTTCCTCAGGACGTCAGTAGTGTCTCTGACATAGGAGGGCAGCGTCTCCACCAGCGAATGAAGATAGTATTCAATAAATTTACAAGCTGGATCGCAAAGCCCTCCCATGCCAGAGACAATAGGACGCCCAGGAGGTGTGACGGGGTCCTTATGGACTTTCGGCAACAGATACAGGGTCGGAATGACTGGAGCCCTAACACATAGCCCATCAAATATTTTTTGGGGGATAATCCCTTGTTGAAAAGCCCTATCTAGAATCTCGTACAAGAGTTTTGAAAACGTCCCCAACGGATTCCTGGGCAAGGGTGTATATCCCTCCCTATCCCTAAGTTGCCGAAAGGCTTCCCTTTCGTACATACCCATCGGCCAGATCACCACGTTCCCCCCCTTATCTACAGGCTTGATCACCACATCTTTGATGGATCTTAATTCTTTCAAAGCCTGACGTTGAGATCTCGTTAAATTATCACGCCTCCTACATTGTGAGATGGCCTTGAAATCATCCAAGACCAGTTTGTTGAAAATCTCAATTTGGGGGCATAAAGAAAAGGAACAACCCATACGTTTCATTACAACATTCAATGATCAGTGGGGGTCCATTCGGAACATCTTATCCAAGCATTGGTCTGTCCTTAAGACAGAACCAACCCTAAAAAAACTGATTCCTGATCACCCTCTCCTAACAGCGAGAAGGGGTAGAAACCTCAAAGATATTTTGACAAGAAGTCATTATGTGGCGGCACCAGCAACCCCCTTTGGGCCAACCAAACAGAGATGGGACTTTTTCCCATGCGGTTCATGCATGGCTTGCCGTAATTTCACAAGAGCAATGTCCTTTACGTCAGCCAGTGGGGACAAAGATTACCGTATCACCAATTACATCACATGCAATACCACCCATGTGGTGTACTACACCGTCTGTGCCTGTAATTTGATTTATGTGGGACTTACGTCTCGCGAACTCAGGGTAAGGACAAGAGAGCACGTGCGGGACATCATTGCTGCCAAAAATGCTGTGGATTTGGCTGAATTAAAGACGGTCCCTCGGCACTTTAGGCTATGCCACGGCTGTGACCCTGCTTCTTTCAAAGTGCGGGGCATAGACCGGGTGCACTGTGGTATCAGAGGGGGCGACCGTAAACGCATTTTGGCGCAGTTGGAGTGCCGTTGGATCGTCACTCTGGGCACGATGTCTCCGCACGGGCTCAATGAACAGCTGTCCTTCTCCCCTTTTCTGTGATAAGATCTTTAAAAATAGGTATTTTTTATTTTGTTTTGCTGCATCTCCTTCATGGCTTTTTGATCTTATGGAACCGTCTCCATCGCTTATATTAACATAGTATAACATACTGGTGGTGTTATGTGCCACTTGGTAGTTTAGGTGGTTTTCACGTCACCAGTGTTCTCCCGCGTGCTGGGTTGTTGCATTTTAATCACTTTTTTGTCTTATGTTTTTTATTTCTATTCAGTGACATGTGGGTCCAACCATCTTTATGCCTTTGATCATAATTCTTCTCAATCACTATGGATGGATGTGGCTTGAGCAATTGGTTGTAAAAAGAATATACATCAAGACATGGCCTGCACTGGAGCACTTTTTGGAGCACACGTACTCTGGATTAGAACTTGAATGGACTATTCTGCACTCACGATTGTTACTCCTCTTGACATTTCATCAATCTATGTGCTCCATTGTGGTTGTCCCGATAATTTTTAGTATATGCTCTTTTTCTCCCTTCTCCTTCCGCTCCTTTCTATGTCACTGAATTTTGTTTTGTTTGTTTTCACGTTTTTTATATTGTATTACCGCAGTTGCTGTACCCACTGGTGTCCTTTGACGCTTGTCCATACTTTGTCCAGTAAGTAACATGGCTGCCGCGCCGCGCGCCTGCGTGGTGTGGTCCCGGATATGCCTGCGTCACTGAAGGCATCCTTAGGACCCGGCGCGGGTCTTTGACGTCATAGGAAATGTTTTCCTTGACCCGCGCCGAGGCCCGGATGGCCGGAAGTGGCGGCGGGCGCCGTGGGCAACGCTGCGCATGCGCCGAATCTTGCGCGGCGGTTTTGGAGCAATTAAGGCGGCGTCTAGTTGTTCTATTTAAACCGGCCACTGGTGGCATACATACTATGGTCCCCTGAGGAAGCCATCGTCGCGAAACGCGCTTTGGGGCCGTTTCATTCAGTCTGCCGCGGTCTCTCCCTGTCCTCTTCCCACATGGGTAAGCACTCTGCATGTAGTGTCCGATGAGTGTAGTGACTTTAGAGTCATTAGCCAGGGTTTACATATACATATAGGCTCTCTGTGTGACTACTTCTCCTCTTTGAGTATGAGATGCCGGATTGTAACCCACATTCCTGTACCTACATATAGGGATGGACCTTTTTCGGCGCACTGACGTTGTTTTATATGTGTTTTTTCCCCTTGTCTTCTTATCATGTATTTGTAACATTTGGGCTTTTTTAGCCGTTCTTTGTATTATACTAAGAGCTATGTGTCTAATAAATATTCACTTTTGAAAATTACTATTTGTAGACTGTTTGGCTCTATATATATATTTTTTTTCTATATTTATACCTCATGAGATTATACTCCTCATGGCTGGACAATATACTACGTGGCTCTGTGCTGTATGTATACTCTGTGAGTATTTTTATTTTTTATTTTTTAACCTGTGACATACGTGGCTGGGTAATATACTACGTAGCTGGGCAATATACTACGTGACTGGGGAATATACTACGTGGCTGGGCAATATACTACTTCACTGTGCAATATACTATGTGGCTGGGCAATATACTACTTGGCTGTGCAATATACTACGTGGCTCTGTGCTGTATACTATGTCGCTGTGCAATATATTACGTAGCTGGGCAATATACTATGTGGCTGGGCAATATATTACGCCACTGGGCAATATACTACATCACTGGGCAATATACTACGTCACTGGGAAATATACTACATGACTGGGCAATATACTACGTCACTGGGCAATATACTACATGGCTGGGCAATATACTACGTGGCTCTGTGCTGTATACTACGTCACTTTGCAATATACTACATCACTGGGCAATATAATACGTGACTGGGCAATATACTACGTAGCTGGCCAATATACTACGTCACTGGGCAATATACTACGTCACTGGGCAATATACTACGTGGTTGTGCAATATACTACATGGCTGGGGAATATACTACGTGGCTGGGCAATATACTACGTGGACATGCATATTCTAGAATACCCGATGCGTTAGAATCGGGCCACCATCTAGTTATATATGTATATACCGCTCTGGCAAAATTAAGAAACCACCACATCAAAACCCTATCATGGGCAGCCAAATCTCCAGACCTGAACCCCATTGAAAACCTCTGGAATGTAATCAAGAGGATGATGGATAGTCACAAGCCATCTAACAAAGAAGAACTGCTTACATTTTTGCCCCAGAAGCAGTGTGAAAGACTGGTGGAAGGCATGCCAAGACGCATGAAAGCTGTGATTAAAAATCATGATTACTCCACAAAATATTGATTTTGGAACTCGTCCTGAGTTAAAACATGAGTATTGTTGTTTCTAAATGATTATGAACTTGTTTTCTTTGCATTATTTGAGGTATGAAAGCACTGATTTTTTTTTTATTTTGACCATATTTCTTTGCCAGAAAAAAAATACTAAATTTAAGGTTTGGAAATTCGGAGACATGTTGTTAGAAGTTTATAGAATAAAAGAACAATTTACATTTTACTCAAAAATATACCTATAAAGAGAAAAAAACAGACAAACTGAACATTTTGCAGGGGTCACTTAATTTTTGCCAGAGCTGTATATATATATATATATATATGGTACATATATGTACATATATACAGTGGGGCAAAAAAGTATTTAGTCAGTCAGCAATAGTGCAAGTTCCACCACTTAAAAAGATGAGAGGCGTCTGTAATTTACATCATAGGTAGACCTCAACTATGGGAGACAAACTGAGAAAAAAAAATCCAGAAAATCACATTGCCTGTTTTTTTTAATCATTTTATTTGCATATTATGGTGGAAAATAAGTATTTGGTCAGAAACAAACAATCAAGATTTCTGGCTCTCACAGACCTGTAACTTCTTCTTTAAGAGTCTCCTCTTTCCTCCACTCATTACCTGTGGTAATGGCACCTGTTTAAACTTGTTATCAGTATAAAAAGACACCTGTGCACACCCTCAAACAGTCTGACTCCAAACTCCACTATGGTGAAGACCAAAGAGCTGTCAAAGGACACCAGAAACAAAATTGTAGCCCTGCACCAGGCTGGGAAGACTGAATCTGCAATAGCCAACCAGCTTGGAGTGAAGAAATCAACAGTGGGAGCAATAATTAGAAAATGGAAGACATACAAGACCACTGATAATCTCCCTCGATCTGGGGCTCCACGCAAAATCCCACCCCGTGGGGTCAGAATGATCACAAGAACAGTGAGCAAAAATCCCAGGGGGGACCTAGTGAATGAACTGCAGAGAGCTGGGACCAATGTAACAAGGCCTACCATAAGTAACACACTACGCCACCATGGACTCAGATCCTGCAGTGCCAGACGTGTCCCACTGCTTAAGCCAGTACATGTCCGGGCCCATCTGAAGTTTGCTAGAGAGCATTTGAATGATCCAGAGGAGTTTTGGGAGAATGTCCTATGGTCTAATGAAACCAAACTGGAACTGTTTGGTAGAAACACAACTTGTCGTGTTTGGAGGAAAAAGAATACTGAGTTGCATCCATCAAACACCATACCTACTGTAAAGCATGGTGGTGGAAACATCATGCTTTGGGGCTGTTTCTCTGCAAAGGGGCCAGGACGACTGATCCGGGTACATGAAAGAATGAATGGGGCCATGTATCGTGAGATTTTGAGTGCAAACCTCCTTCCATCAGCAAGGGCATTGAAGATGAAACGTGGCTGGGTCTTTCAACATGACAATGATCCAAAGCACACCGCCAGGGCAACAAAGGAGTGGCTTTGTAAGAAGTATTTCAAGGTCCTGGAGTGGCCTAGCCAGTCTCCAGATCTCAACCCTATAGAAAACCTTTGGAGGGAGTTGAAAGTCCGTGTTGCCAAGCGAAAAGCCAAAAACATCACTGCTCTAGAGGAGATCTGCATGGAGGAATGGGCCAACATACCAACAACAGTGTGTGGCAACCTTGTGAAGACTTACAGAAAACGTTTGACCTCTGTCATTGCCAACAAAGGATATATTACAAAGTATTGAGATGAAATTTTGTTTCTGACCAAATACTTATTTTCCACCATAATATGCAAATAAAATGATAAAAAAACAGACAATGTGATTTTCTGGATTTTTTTTACTCAGTTTGTCTCCCATAGTTGAGGTCTACCTATGATGTAAATTACAGACGCCTCTCATCTTTTTAAGTGGTGGAACTTGCACTATTGCTGACTGACTAAATACTTTTTTGCCCCACTGTATATACTAGATAGATATAGATGAAAAGCCGGAAAGTAATCTGCCACGTACAGTAAAATGACAGTTTAGAATAGATATATACACATGGAATACATAGGTATAAAGATGTCAAGATGTCTCTGAGATATATATATATATATATATATATATACACATATATATATATATACATGTGACAAAGGGGAGATGTGTTTCACTACGCCTAATGGCTTCAATTATATAAAATCCAGAGTTTTTTCCTACAGTATATTGGTGTTGTGAGGCTTTAGATAAGTTGCATAATGGACTAGTTTTTATGTAGACAACCATAGAGCTGGTGGCAGGTTGTTCATCTTATCTCCACCTCCGTGTGCTGACAGGACCATGTGATGATCAGTCACATGATTCACAAGTGAAAAACATTCAAGACAGTTGACAAGCTTAGCAGGAGTGCACAACCCCGGAAAATTTACCCTAAGGTCATCAGTGCAATACAAAAATTGCAATAAACCCAAGAGCTACATCTCAGAATTTAGAGGCCTCAGTTATCATGTTAAATGTTCAAGTTTATGGCAGTACAGCTAGAAAAATGCTGAACAAGTATTGCTTCTTTGGGGGGGGGTTACCAGGAGAATGCCATTTCTTTCAAAAAGGAACATGTCAGCATGGCTAAAGTTTGCAAAGATGCATCTGATCGAACCCCGAGACTTCTGGAACAATGGCTTTTGGCAAGATGAGAGTAAGGTAGAGATGTTTGGCCTTAACCCCCTCATAACATATGATTTGCTGGTACGTCATAGGTCGTGCCTCTCCCTTTGATGGCGCTGAGCCTGCTTCTTTTCCGACACATGATAGCTGATTTGACCAGCTGTCATGTGCCGCTAAAAGCCTCATGTGGAATTGCGATCCACTCGCTGCTGTTAATATGTTAAATGCTGCTGTCAATCTCTGACTGAGGCATTTAAAGGGAATCTGTCAACCCATTTTTGGCCTATAAACTGCGGCCACCGGCATCAGGGGCTTATCTACAGCATTCTGTAATGCTGTAGATAAGCCCCACATGTAACCTGAAAGATAAGAAAAACAAGTTAGATTATACTAACCCAGGGCGGACCCAGTGCGGTCCGGTCCTCTAGGCTTCGCGGTCTGGGTCCAGCGCCTCCCATCTTCATACGATTGCTATCAAAGCAACCTGGGCTTCCACAACACCTCAGCAGTGCCACAGGCTGATCGCCTCCATGCCACGCCACATTGATTGATGCAATGCAATTGCATCAATTGATGTAATTGATGCAAAAGGAGCCCCGCCCAATTATCGAGTGCATTTACTGAGCATACATTTCAGTAGGTCAACATTTCAGATTTTAAAATGATTTTTCAAGCTGGTGTTATAAAGTACTTTAATTTACTGAGATAATTACTTTTTGGTTTCCATTGGCTGTAAGCCATAATCTTCAACATTAACAGAAATAAACACTTGAAATAGATCACTCTGTTTGTAATGACTATATATGAGTTTCACTTTTTGTATTGAAGAACTGAAATAAATTAACTTTTTGATGATATTCTAATTTTGTGAGAAGCACCAGTATGTTGCCTTGGCTCAAAGTTTTCATTTTTAAAAGCAATAGTGTAAGAGGGTAGTGCTGTTATGGACAGTAACACGCTGTCACTTTAATAGACAGCACTCCCTTGTCTGGTACGATGGAATGTCCTGCTTCCCCCTGCTGGACAGTGAAGATAAACTGCCCCAGGATGAGGGGAGGAGTTGAGCCTGAACTGTGCGTGTGATCTGAAGCTGCAAGAGAGAGAGAACTGTGTGCTATTTTGCTACAAGAAAGGTCCTACAGCTTGGGACGAAAGTTTACTTGTGAACTTTGCAAGACTTTTCTGGGTTACAGCAGAGGTGGCTGTCCTGTGCTAGTTTGTGAAGCCATGAAGACACTGAGAAAGGGACTTACAGTTTCCAGGAGCATCCCTAGGATCCAGAAGCAAGGAGAAGACCACGCTTCGCAGAGCTGACAGAAATCCGTGCGCACCGCCGTGTTGGACTTCTGGGGGCCCCCTGGGACTGGACCTGTGTCCCCAACATCACCATGAGTTTGTTCCTGTTTGGTGCACCTGTTAGGGCCTAGTGCAGGCTTCAGTAGTTAGAGCACGGTAGCCGTGTGGCCTGCGTAGTAAAGGCCAGGGAGGTTATACGCAGAGTAGCATCGATATTTGTCTTATTGTTTAAAGTTGCTTGTGAGACAGAATCTGAGTTTGTAATTGTTGAAGTACTGTGCTATTTTACAGACAAGATAACTTATGTGCATTATCTTTTGTTATTGTAAACCCCTGTTTGCATCTTCCTTGTTCCTTCCATTCCCTGTCTCCCAATAAATCTACCCTTTGTTGTTTGCACTTCATCTTGTGTACAGTAGTCTTCCTGCACCGTGGTGGTCCCCCGGCCATCGCTTCAATAGCACAATAAAATAGACCCAACTATTTGTTGCCTAATTTCTTCTGAGCATGTCGTTACCCCACATGTGGTCAGAAACCTTTGTTTGGACAAATGACAGGAAGGGAAGGAGCACCATTTGAATTTTGGAACATAAATTTGTCTGAAATAGATTGTTGTCACCATATATTATTAGCACAGCCCATAAAGCAGTCAAACAGCGGCAAAAAAAAAAACACAAGTAACCCCATTTTAGAAACTACACCCCTAAATAATTGTATCCAGGGTATAGAAAACATTTTGAACTCACAAGTACTACACAGAATTTTATAGGACATTATATTGAAAAAAAAATTTTTTTAATGAAAATGTTGCTTTAGCCCAAAATGTTGTACTTTTACAAGAGGTAACATGAAAAAATTGACCAGACAGTTTGTTACCCACTCTCTTCTGAGCATGGTGATACCCCAAATGTAGTCAAAAAGTTCTGTTTGGACACACTGCAGGGCTCAGAAAGTAAGAAGCGACATTTGGTATTTGGAATGTTAATTTGGCTGAAATAGATGGTAAACACAATGTCTCATTTGCAGAGCCCCTGAGGCACCAAAACAGCAGAGACTCCCAGAGGTGATCCCATTTTGTAAGCTAGGAATTCATCTACGGGTGTGTTGAGCTTGTTGAACCCGTAGGTGCAGCGCCCCAGAGTCCTGGTCGTTGCAATAATGTTGTTCTTCCACCAGGGGAGCGATGTTACATCTGATGGCACCAAAGGAGTTCACCCTGCCAGGTATCACAGCCACACACACACTTCACACGCCGGCCACCAGGGGGAGCAAAAGGTTCTATCTATTAGGCCACTCCTCACACTTGGCTAAAACTGGGGGTTTAGTTAGGAAGTTAGAGAGTTGCAGACAGAGAGGAGTAGGAGAAGGAGCCAGGAGGAGGAGAGGAGCCGACTGGGCTCGGCCCAGGAAGGAAAGAAGGACACGGAGCTGCGCCTGCAACCCATGCGGCAGCCTCCTACGAAAGGACAAGAAAGGAACTGTGCCGTAGTGAGTGAGCACAGAAGTCGTAGCAACAGGAGTAAAACACCAGTGGGAGACCAGCTAGAGGCAGGCTGCCTCCCACTGAGCGCAGATCCGGTAGCCGGAACACCGAGGGAGTAATAGACTACGCTTTACTTTGAGACCGGCAGCACAGTCGATTCCAAGTTGGCTGCCCAACCGAAGAACCTAAGCAGACAAGGTGGCAAAGCTGAGGAGGGGCGATGCTAGGGTCCCTATAAAATAGCCTCAGGCCACCACCGTCATACGGGTTTGTCCTATCCATCTGGGGGACAGAAAGAAGAGTAACAAGAGTGAGGACCCTATGGGAGCTAAAGCACTTAGGGACCTACTACGTTACTGTGCGCAAGGTGAAGGCTACTGATTTCCACCTGGATAGGGGGACTCTGGAATTGCCATCAGACCGGCCAGACTCTACCTACCCTGTCATCCGGCACCTTGGACTGTGGATGCTGAAGCCTTCAGTAAAGGTAAAGAGACTGCACCCATTGTGTCCTCGTTATTCAACGCGCCTTGCACCATCCACCATCTACACTTCTGGGAAGCCCTGGGGATATACTTCACCTGTGGGAAGGTATACCATCTAGCTGCGATTCCATCACCCCAGCGGACCCCTAAGCAGCGTCGGTCACCCAGACCGAATACCACAGGTTGTGTCACGAATAGTGTTGAGCATTCCGATACCGCAAGTATCGGGTATCGGCCGATACTTGCGGTATCGGAATTCCGATACCGAGATCCGATATTTTTGTGATATCGGGTATCGGTATCGGAAGTGTAAAATAAAGAATTAAAATAAAAAATATTGTTATATTCACCTCTCCGGCGGCCCCTGGACATCTGCGCGAGGAACCGGCGTCCGGCACGGCTTCTTTCTTCAAAATGCGCGCCTTTAGGACCTGTGGTATGACGTCCCGGCTTCTGATTGGTCGCGTGCCGCCCATGTGACCGCCACGCGACCAATCAGAAGCCGCGACGTCATTCCTCAGCTAAAGTCCTAGAATGAGCGCCTTTTAGGACCTGAGGAATGACGTCGCGGCTTCTGATTGGTCGCGTGGCGGTCACATGGGCGGCACGCGACCAATCAGAAGCCGGGACGTCATTCCACAGGTCCTAAAGGCGCGCATTTTGAAGAAAGAAGCCGTGCCGGACGCCGGATCCTCCCGCTGATGTCCAGAGGCCGCCGGAGAGGTGAATATAACAATATTTTTTATTTTAATTCTTTATTTTACACTTTAATATGGATCCCAGGGCCTGAAGGAGAGTTTCCTCTCCTTCAGACCCTGGGATCCATGAGGATACATTCCGATACTTGATGTCCCATTGACTTGTATTGGTATCGGATATCGGTATCGGCGATATCCGATATTTTTCGGGTATCGGCCGATACTATCCGATACCGATACTTTCAAGTATCGGACGGTATCGCTCAACACTAGTCACGAACACTACCGTTATCTACAAACTCTACCCTTTTATTGAGCGCCCCTCATAGGGCCATGGTCGGGCCACCGTGACATCCCAGCCGAGGGAACTGAAGGACCCGGTACCGAGTACCCCATTGCCCTTACGTGGGGGCGACACAAATCTTGGCGTCATGAACAGGATCTACTTAAGCCTGAAAAATCGGGTCATGTGTGCCTTAGAACTGTGCCAGAATTGTGTTTGAACTGTTTCTGCTGAAAGAACTGTGTATTGTCATTTACCGCCAAAGATTCCCGCCAAAATCGCTGCCATTACCGCTCCACGAGGAGCGCTGGAGAAGAAGAAGGACGTGGAGTTGTGGGCGTGAACGAACTGAGAAGCGCGAAAAGCGATGGCCGCCCAGTCTAAATATTTCTGTGTCCTGAGGACGTGCCTGTCAGCAGCCGAGATCCGCCTCCTGATCCTCAATGGCAGGCGGAGACAAAGAAAATGAAACCGCCCCAGAAGGAGAGAGCGGGAAAAGGATGAGGACAGCAGCCCCATGGAGGATGCCATGGCAAGTCATCCGGAGCCAGAGCGTGGGGTCAGAGCAGGGGACTCCCCCAGCTACCCGGAACGGTACCGTAGCCAAGTCCTCACCGCTGATGCTGAATCCCTGCAGCTTGGAATGGAGGAGCTAATCGATCAGCACCGCCACTGAAACCGCTACCAACGCCGGTGCCGGTGGAGCCAGCTAGGACCCAGGACACCGAGGTGGCAGGTAAGGACGCTGATCCTGCCCCGGTGACTGAAGGCCTGCTTGTGGCCCTGTCGCAGCGGTACTCACCGCACCAAGCCCCTATAGAGCCCTGGGACCAGGCCACAGGTATGGAGCAACTCCTAAAGGCCCCGATCGCGCCCACCACCCTGCCAGGTGAGGTCTACGCAGAGCGGACTGTGTGCCGCTGAGTGAACCCCGGGCAAAATTTTAGGCCAAACAGCAAGAGGGTGAGACAGTGGAGGTCCTCAGCTGGGAGCATTATCAGGCCCAGCTTGACCAGAAGTGGGAGGCACAGGAGGCAGAATACCAGGCCAAGCGTCAGGCCTACCACCTAAAGGACCTTGCAGTCAAGGCCAAGGCCCGCAAGGACTGCAGCACCCACCAGGCCGTGTCACACGCCCACAAAAGCAGGACGACCTAACACCACAACAATAGGAGCCCTTAAAGGGACCACACTTCTTATTTTTCACACTATCTAGAAAACGCAGTTTGAGAAAGACCCGAGGCAGGGTCGAAACGTTACTACTTCGTTTATACTCCCTGCTGTGTGTGTGTATATATATGAAAATTTTGTCTCAACACATGTGAATAAATACATCACATTTTTGCAAAGATATACCATACGAGTGCGGCTGATTTTTCTATATTGGCAATACTAGATATACTTTGCTAATTTTACACATTAAAAATAATATTTTACAAAAATTGCTTTGTTTTTGCATCACCATATTCTTAGACCTGTAACTTTTAAATTTTTTAGCCATATTAGGGCTTTTTTTGTGGGAAGGTTTGGCTTTTTCACGGAGTTAAAATCACTGGAAAGTGCTGGAGGGGAGAAACGTTTCACTGAGACTATTAGCTTCAGTGATTTGAACTTTGCTCCAGCTCACTATGCATTAAGAAGGGTTAATCGGTCATTTTAAGAGCTGGGTTTTTGTGGACAATGTAGAGCGGGTAGGAGGTGTGGTCTTTAAATAGTCGGCCTTCTGAAGCATTCAGTGTGCCATAAGCCTGGAGAGTGGAACTCCAGAACTAGGTGTCCTGACAATGAAGCTGAACAAGTGCATGTTGATTTTCCTGAAAGAGTGGATCCCGCAACCACACCGACTGTTCTGTATGTTATGCTTTGTTTTTCCTTAGGCCAGGAAGGCCTTGTTTATTTTTGCTAACGCTTCACTTGCTTATGCAGCACTCTTAATAAACCAGTGAGAGACTTAAAGAAAAAGTGTCCCTTTGTCTACCTTTGTGTACAGCTGAGTAAACCGATCTACCACATCACTTATACCATTTTTTTACATGTGTCTTTTAATCACATGTTATATAAACAATTGTGTGCCAGTATGATGAAAAAGTGACCATATAACTTATACCATTTTTTTTTACATACGGTATGTCTTTTTCATCACTTTTTATTTTAAAAAAAATGTGTGCTAATGTGATGAGAAAGTGACAGTGATTTTTTTTTTGCAGTTTTTGCAGTGTGTAATAAATAATGTGCCAGTTTTAATAGATCGGGTCGTTCCTTTCTTGGAGATACCAATTATATGTAAATATTTGTATTTATTATTGTTTGAATGCAAATGCTATGTTTTTAACCCCTTAACCCCTGGAGCTTTTTTTGGTTTTGCGTTTTTGTTTTTCGCTCCCCTCCTTCCCAGAGCCATAACTTTTTTACGTTTCCATCAATATGGCCATGTGAGGACTTATTTTTTGCGGTACGAGTTGTAATTTTGGATGACACCATTGGCTTAACCATGACATGTACTAGAAAACAGGAAAAAAATTCCCAGTGCAATCCCACACTTGTTTTTTGTTTGTCTTTTTTGCGAGGTTCACTAAATGCTAAAACTGACCTGCCATTATGATTCTCCAAGTCATTACGAGTTCATAGATACTAAACATGTCTAGGTTCTTTTTTATCTAAGTGGTGAAAAAAAATTATGGCGTTTTGACTTTTTTCTCGCTACGCCGTTTAGCGATCAAGTTAATCCTTTTTTTTTTAGATCGGGCGATTCTGAACGTGGCGATACCAAACATATGTAGGTTTGATTTTTTATTGTTTTATTTTGAATGGGGCTAAAGGGGGTGTAATTAAAACTTTTATTTATTTTTTTTATATTTTTTAAAAACATTTTTTTTTCTAATTTTCGCATGCTTCAATAGCCTCCATGGGAGGCTAGAAGCTGCCACAAGTTGACTGCCTCTGCTACATAGAGGCGATGCTTAGATCACCTCTATATAGTAGAATTACTGCATTGCTATGTGCGCCAACCACAGGGTGGCGCTCATAGCAATCTGGCACCAACAACCATAGAGGTCTTCAGGAGACACCACCACAGATCTCCCTGTATCTGGACCCACAGTTTCTTTTGGGATTTTGCTCCCTGTCCGTGCCATACCGGACCCTCGCACCCTCTATCATTTTTTGGAACGCTTGTGTCACCATTTTTTTTAATGAATATTGGTGGTCTTTAAGGAGTTAAGAAAGCCGCGTGACACTAAACGAATGACACCAAACTTCAATGAACTTAAAAAACTTTGTAAAGAAGAGTGAGCTAGAACTTCCACAGAAGAAGGTGAGAAACTAATAAAGTCATACATAAAATTATTTATTCAAGTTATTTCTGTTAAAGGTGATTCTGCAAGCTATTGATTCATGGGGTGTAAGTTCTTACCCACTTCTGTATTTTATTCTAATTTTTGTTAAATAAATAAGTACACTCTGTAATTTGCTATGTGTTGTTCTTCATCCATGGTTGTATTCCAATAATTTTTAGACCTATATTTTATAGACCAGGGGCATGAACCATGATGAAGTTTTCATCAAAATTTTTGTGTAAAACACCTTCAAATGTCACAAAATTTTTGTAAAACATGAAATTCATCAAAAATGTTTTTGCTTTTACCATGTTTATGTTTGCTTCAGCTAGCTTCGCCACGTGGCAAAGACTGCTAGGCAAACTAATCAAATATTATGCATAACTTATGCCAGAAATGTTCTGACTGTAGTATTATTTCTTGCAGAGGCCCACACCAGTTCCAAGATGTGCCTAATTTATTCAATTACGCATATATTACTCCAGCGGATCCCTTCATTAAGACTTGTGGGGTCTCAATAGTTACCATGGCCATAAGCAGGGTCTAGTACTAGACTGTGTCAATGTGACACTGGCAGGGCTAAGTGCAGTGCAAGAGATCAGCAATCAATAAGTAAAATATTCAAGTCGCAAAATAGGACTTAAGTATTACATATCTCAATAAATAATAGGTGAAATAATAATAATATTAGCAAATACCTACAATTAGAAGTGTTTTATAGCTTTTCTGATTCGCTATGTCTCATTCCTCATGTGCAGGCATTGCAGGATCTTAGATATCCATGGTTACAACAACTAGCAAGTAGCTCAATAACTGTCAGTATATGAGTGGTTGTAACCATGGATACCTAAGTTCTTGCAATGCCTACACATGAGGAGACATACAGTTAGGGCCAGAAATATTTGGACAGTGACACAATTTTCGCGAGTTGGGCTCTGCATGCCACCACATTGGATTTGAAATGAAACCTCTACAACAGAATTCAAGTGCAGATTGTAACGTTTAATTTGAAGGGTTGAACAAAAATATCTGATAGAAAATGTAGGAATTGTACACATTTCTTTACAAACACTCCACATTTTAGGAGGTCAAAAGTAATTGGACAAATAAACATAACCCAAACAAAATATTTTTATTTTCAATATTTTGTTGCAAATCCTTTGGAGGCAATCATTGCCTTAAGTCTGGAACCCATGGACATCACCAAACGCTGGGTTTCCTCCTTCTTAATGCTTTGCCAGGCCTTTACAGCCGCAGCCTTCAGGTCTTGCTTGTTTGTGGGTCTTTCCGTCTTAAGTCTGGCTTTGAGCAAGTGAAATGCATGCTCAATTGGGTTTAGATATGGAGATTGACTTGGCCATTGCAGAATGTTCCACTTTTTGGCACTCATGAACTCCTGGGTAGCTTTGGCTGTATGCTTGGGGTCATTGTCCATCTGTACTATGAAGCGCCGTCCAATCAACTTTGCAGCATTTGGCTGAATCTGGGCTGAAAGTATATCCCGGTACACTTCAGAATTCATCCGGCTACTCTCGTCTGCTCTTATGTCATCAATAAACACAAGTGACCCAGTGCCATTGAAAGCCATGCATGCCCATGCCATCACGTTGCCTCCACCATGTTTTACAGAGGATGTGGTGTGCCTTGGATCATGTGCCGTTCCCTTTCTTCTCCAAACTTTTTTCTTCCCATCATTCTGGTACAGGTTGATCTTTGTCTCATCTGTCCATAGAATACTTTTCCAGAACTGAGCTGGCTTCTTGAGGTGTTTTTCTGCAAATTTAACTCTGGCCTGTCTATTTTTGGTATTGATGAATGGTTTGCATCTAGATGTGAACCCTTTGTATTTACTGTCATGGAGTTTTCTCTTTACTGTTGACTTAGAGACAGATACACCTACTTCACTGAGAGTGTTCTGGACTTCAGTTGATGTTGTGAACGGGTTCTTCTTTACCAAATTAAGTATGCAGCGATCATCCACCACTGTTGTCATCCGTGGACGCCCAGGCCTTTTTGAGTTCCCAAGCTCACCAGTCAATTCCTTTTTTCTCAGAATGTACCCAACTGTTGATTTTGCTACTCCAAGCATGTCTGCTATCTCTCTGATGGATTTTTTCTTTTTTTTCAGCCTCAGGATGTTCTGCTTCACCTCAATTGAGAGTTCCTTTGACCGCATGTTGTCTGCTCACAGCAACAGCTTCCAAAACCACACACCTGGAATCCACCCCTGACCTTTTAACTACTTCATTGATTACAGGTTAACGAGGGAGACGCCTTCAGAGTTAATTGCAGCCCTTAGAGTCCATTGTCCAATTACTTTTGGTCCCTTGAAAAAGAGGACGCTATGCATTACAGAGCTATGATTCCTAAACCCTTTCTCCGATTTGGATGTGGAAACTATCATATTGCAGCTGGGAGTGTGCACTTTCATCCCATATTACATATATAATTTTATTTCTGAACATGTTTTTGTAAACAGCTAAAATAACAAAACTTGTGTCACTGTCCAAATATTTCTGGCCCTAACTGTAGCTAATCAGAAAAACTATACTAGATTTCTAATTGGTGGTATTTCATAGAATAATACAGTTGGAAGGGACCCCCATGGTCATTGTGTCCAACCCTCTGCTCAATGCTGTATTTGCTAAACCATCTCAGACAGATGTCTGTCCAGCCTATGTTTGAAGGCTTCCATTGAAGTAGAATTCACCACTTCTTGTGGCAGCCTGTTCCACTCATTGATCACCCTCACTGTCAAAAAGTTTTTTTCTAATGTCTAATCTGTAATCTTCTCCCTTTCAGTTTCATTCCATCGCTTCTCATGTGTCCATGTGCAAATGAGGATAAGGATGATCCCTCTAAACTGTGACATCCCTTCAGATAATTGTAGACAGCTATTATTTGCTAATATTATTATTATTTCACCTACTACTTATTGGGATAGGATCTTGAGAAGGAAATAGCCCATTAAGTATAAATAAATGAAAAAATGAACATTTATAAAAAAACACAAAACAATTTTTTTAAAAATCACAGAAAAATGTTTTGACATTTTTGATGTAAAAGCAAAAATAAACAAAAAGTACACATAATAAGTATCACCACTTCCAAAGTGGGAAAACTGTCACATTATTTATGCCATATGTTAAACATTAGAAAAAAAAACCTTAACAATATACAGTTGTGCTCAAAAGTTTACATACCCAAGCAGAATTTTTGCTTTCTTGACCTTTTTTCAGAGAATGTGAGTGATAGCACCAAAACTACTGTGTTTTCTCTTTTTAAATCATAATGACAACCCAAAATATCCAAATGACCCTGATCAAAAGTTTACATACCCCATTTGTTAATATTGTGTATTGCCCCCCTAATGTCAATGACAGATTGAAGTCTTTTGTGGTAGTTGTGGATGAGGTTCTTCATTTTCTCAGATGGTAAAGCTGCCCACTCTTCTTGGCAGAAGCCTCCAGTTCTTGTAAATTCTTGGGCTGTTTAGCATGAATTGCTCACTTGAGATCTCCCTAGAGTAGCTCAATGATATTGAGGTTAGGAGACTGAGATTGCCACTCCAGAACCTTCACTTTGTTCTGTTGTAGCCAATGACAGGTCGACTTGGCCTTGTATTTTGGATGGTTGTCATGTTGGAATATCCAAGTACGTCCTAAGCGCAGCTTCTAGGCTGATGAGTGCAAAATTGCCTCCAGTATTTGTGGATAACTTGCTGCATTCATCTTTTCTTCAACTTTGACCAAATTTCCTGTGCCTTTGTAGCTCACACATCCCCAAAACATCAGTGATCCACCTCTATGCTTTACAGTAGGAATGGTGTTCCTTTCATCATAGGCCTTGTTGACCGCTTTTCAAATGTAACATTTATGGAGGTGGCCAAAAAGTTCAATTTTGGTCTCATCACTCCAAATCACCTTTTGAAGTTTTGAGGCTTGTCTCTGTGCTGTTTTGCATATTGCAGGCAAGATACTTTGTAGCATTTGCGCAGTAATGGCTTTCTTCTGGCAACTTGACCATGCAGCCAATTTTTCTTCAAGTGCCTCCTTATTGTGCATCTTGAAACAGCCACAGCGCTAGTTTTCAGAGAGTCCTGTATTTCAGCTGATGTTATTTGTGGGTTTTTCTCTGCATCCCGAACAATTTTCCTGGCAGTTGTGGATGACATTTTTGTTGGTCTAAGTGACTGTGGTTCTGTTTTTACAAAGCCCCTGATTTTCCATTTGTTAATCAGAGTTTGAACGCTGGTGACTGGCATTATCAATTCTTTGGATATCTTTTTGTATCCCTTTCCTATTTTATACAGTTCATCTACCGTTTCCGGTAGATCTGTTGCCAATTCTTTTGCATTCCCCATGACTCACAATCCAGAAACATCAGTGGCTGGATGAAAGATGCAAGAGTCTGTCTGGATCCCAGAAACTCACTCAGCTTTTACACACTCACACTGATTACAAGCAAATAGGACACAGATGAGGAAGTTACCTTTAGCAGCCATTCAAACCCATTTGTGTCAACTTCTGTGGATATTATCAGACCAAAATTACCAGGGTATGTAAACTTTTGAACAGGGCCATTTGGATGTTTTGTGTTGTCATTATGATTTAAAAAGCGAAAACACGTTAGTTTGACAACAAATGGCTTCACCCAACCACTAACCATGAATGGAGAAAACGTTTCAGTGTTATCATTCATATCCTCTCAAAAAAGGTCAAGAAAGCAAAATATGCTGAAAAAAACAAAAAAAAAATCAATCTAATATTGCTATATTAACATGAAGAATAAAGCCATCCAATCACATGTACCGCATGGTGAACAGCGTTAAAAATAAACAGTAAATAAAAGCTTTTTTTTTTTAACTGCTGGTGATTTGTTCATTCTGCCTCCAAAAAAAATCACAATAAGCTAGATTTAAATGTATCCTGTACTCTAAACAGTAGCACTTACACCGGGTTTCTGACTAAATCCTCCCAAAACAGGATTCAAACAAAACCCGAGATAGAGTCATTCACTATAGTGAGGCAGATGGAGTCACTTTGGTCTCCTTCTGGCCTCTGTTCCTGTAGTGTTCATCTGTTTAGTCATCTTTTTTAGCCTTTGAAAAGCGTGGTGAAGCCCAGTTGTGTGCATGCAGCGGTGTCCCGTCTTTTTAGAAGAGTATAAAAGCTATGTTGACCTTAGTTTTGTGCACTTTTGAAAATAAGGACAAGGCTGAACAGAGGCCATAAGGAGTCCAGAGTAACTCTGCTGCCTTATTATATAGTGAATGGATCTCTCAGGGGTTTCATCTGTCACGTCACTCGGAGATTTAAATGGAAACCCCATGCTCAGCGTAGAGCGCCAGATAAATGTGATCACAAATGTTATGTAAAATGCTCCAAATAAAAGCTTCAACTCAATCCACAAAAAAGCAAGTCCCCACTTATGTCCGTCATCTGTTAACGAAAATATAGGGGGATTCCACGTTACTGGTAGCACAAAGGCTCTGGAAAAGTGAAATGGCTCCTCGCCCCTCAAAGAAATTCAGCAAATTCTTTGCTCTGAAATCCAAATGCCCACCTCCTTTTTGAGCCCCAGTGTGTCTAAACCACTACACTAAAACGTACTGGTCACTTCAACATACTGGTCTATACAACGCCAGTTTGTTATTTTCACTCACCAACATCCACTACTGCTTGTTTCTGGAAAACACCCATGGAGTCAAAATAATCACTGCACCTGTATATAAATTCCAAAATGGGGTCACTTGAGAGGGAATTCTGCTTAGTACTTAGGGGCTCTGTATATGGAGTCTGCAAACTATTCTAGGAAAATTGGAGCTCCAGGAGGCAAATAGTGCTCTGTCCTTCCAGAGTCAAGAAGTGTTGCTAACCAGTATTGTACAACCACATATGAGGTATTTCTACATTCAGCAGAAACATTCAGCTGAAATTGTAAGACAAATTCTGGTGCCATGTTTACCCATTTCCTAGTATCTAAATGTAATATTTGGGACTAACACACAATCTTGGTGGTGAAAATGTAAATTATTTTTTCTTCACTGCCCAATGGTATAAAATTCTGTCATACACCTGTGGTGTCAATATGATCACTGCACCCCTATATGAATTCATTGAGATGTTTTGTTTGTAAAATGGGGTCAGTAATGGGGAGGTCTGCTGTTCTGGCACCCTAGGGGTTGGGACAATGTGACATTGCACCCTGAAATCAGTGCAGTAAAATTTGCATTGTAATATGGTGCTCCTTCTAGTGATGAGTGAGTGTGCTCGTTACTCGAGTTTTCCGAGCATGCTCGGGTGTTCTCCGAGTATCTTGGATGTGCTCGTATATTATGTTTGAGTCCCCTCAGCTGCATGATTTGCGGCTGCTAGACAGCCTGAATACATGTGGGAATTCCCTAACAAATAGGCAATCCTTGCATGTGTTCAGGTTGTCTAACAGCCGCAAATCATGCATGTGCAGGGACACAAACATAATCTATGAGCATGCCTAAGATACTCCGAGAACAATCGAGCATGCTCGGAAAACTCGAGTAATGAGCACACTCATCACTAGCTCCTTCCCTTCTGTGCTTTGCACTGTGCCTCAAAAGTAGTTTTTGACCACATATGTGGTATCGGTGGACTCAGGAGAAATTGCAAAACAAATTTTGGAGTACATTTTCTCCTGCTACCCTTGTGAAAATACAAAATTTGGGGCTAAAAACATTTTTGTGGGAAAAGTGTGATTTTCTTTTTTTATTTTAACGGTTCAACGTTACATGGTGTCACTTGTGGGGGGTTTCCACTGTTTAGGGACATCAGGGGCGCTTGCTGAACGTGACATCCGCTAATTATTTCAGCAAATTTAACATTCAAAATGTCAAATGGCTCTCCTCACCGACCAAGCCCGGTCGTGTGCTCAAGAGAAATTTGTTATGGACCTGGTGGTTAGGAGCACCCTGAACGACCTGATAGTTAAACTCACACAGGACAAGCTCTGGGATGTGGGAGCTCTGCTGACCGCAACCCCTAATCCTATCACAACAACTAGAAATAGCCGTGGAGCGTTCCTGACACTCCCTAGACGCCTCTTCACAGCCTAAGAGCTAACTAGCCCTAGAGATAGAAAATAAAGCCTACCTTGCGTCAGAGAAATTCCCCAAAGGAAAAGGCAGCCCCCCACATATATTGACTGTGAGTAAAGATGAAAGTCACAAACGCAGAAATGAAACAAAAAAATAAAGAGAAATGAGGTGGCACTCACCCGATATTGCTATACGAGAATGTCCTTTATTCAGAGCATACACTGGACCCGTTGAAGCGCGCAGGCGCGAAATGGCCGTCGTCCTCTTGCCTCCCCTTGCACTCCTCTCCTCACCAAGCCGCCTCTCCGCTATATGTCTGTGAGTGTATGCTCTGAATAAAGGACATTCTCGTATAGCAATATCGGGTGAGTGCCACCTCATTTCTCTTTATTTTTTTGGATTTACATTGCTATGGATGTTGAGCACCACCCTAAAGCTATGGATTAACGCATGCCGCAGCGGTTCTAATTTGAGTCCACCTGGTACATATTTCAACGCCAGTTATTTGAGATTTGGGCAAACTCCACGTTACATCTTATCTGTGGAGGAAACACCTGGTGCCATTCTATCGCTATTGTTGTATATTTCGTTCAAGCAGAAATGAAACAAGTTTCAGCAAAGGGAGGCCAGACTTACTAAACAGACAGAGGATAGGAAAGATATCTTTGCGGTCAGCACAAAAAACTTCAAAAGACCACGCAGAGTGTGCAAAAAGACCTCCGCAGCGACTAACGGTGCTCAGATGCCACTCTGCATCCCAGAGCTTCCAGCTAGCAAGGCAAAATCATGATATCGAGCTGGACAAGGAAACAATGAACAAATAATAACTATCAGGGACTTAGCTTCTGCTGGAGTAGACAGGTCACCAGAAAGATCCAAGAGCGAACTGAACCAATGCAGGAACATTGACAGCTGGCATGGAGTAACGATCTGAGTGGAGTTAAATAGAGCAGCCAGCCAAAGGATAAACCACGTCACCTGTGGAAGGAACCTCAGAAGCAGCAGCTCCACTCACAGCCACCAGAGGGAGTCCATGGACAGAACTCGCCGAAGTACTATTCATGACCACAGCAGGGAGTTCGATAACAGAATTCACAACAGTACCCCCCCCCCCTTGAGGAGGGGTCACCGAACCCTCACCAGAGCCCCCAGGCCGATCAGGATGAGCCAAATGAAAGGCACGAACTAGATCGGCAGCATGAACATCAGAGGCAAAAACCCAGGAATTATCTTCCTGACCATAACCCTTCCACTTGACCAGGTACTGGAGTTTCCGTCTCGAAACACGAGAATCCAAAATCTTCTCCACCACATACTCCAACTCCCCCTCGACCAACACCGGGGCAGGAGGATCAACGGAGGGAACCATAGGCGCCGTGTATCTCCGCAATAACAACCTATGGAACACATTATGGATGGCAAAAGAGGCTGGAAGGGCCAAACGAAATGACACAGGATTGAGAACTTCAGAAATCTTATACGGACCAATGAAACGAGGCTTAAACTTAGGAGAGGAAACCTTCATAGGAACATAACGAGACGACAACCAAACCAAATCCCCAACACGAAGTCGGGGACCAACACAACGCCGGCGGTTAGCGAAACGTTGAGCCCTCTCCTGGGACGATGCCAAATTGTCCACCACATGAGTCCAAATCTGCTGCAACCTGTCCACCACAGTATCCACACCAGGACAGTCCGAAGGCTCAACCTGCCCTGAAGAGAAACGAGGATGGAAACCAGAATTACAGAAAAAAGGAGAAACCAAAGTAGCCGAGCTGGCCCGATTATTAAGGACGAACTCAGCCAAAGGCAAAAAGGACACCCAATCATCCTGATCAGCAGAAACAAAGCATCTCAGATATGTTTCCAAAGTCTGATTAGTTCGTTCGGTTTGGCCATTAGTCTGAGGATGGAAAGCCGAAGAAAAAGACAAATCAATGCCCATCTTAGCACAAAAAGACCGCCAAAACCTCGAAACAAACTGGGAACCTCTGTCCGAGACGATGTTCTCCGGAATGCCATGCAAACGAACCACATGCTGGAAAAACAATGGCACCAAATCAGAGGAGGAAGGCAATTTAGACAAGGGTACCAAATGGACCATCTTAGAGAAGCGATCACAAACCACCCAAATGACCGACATCCTTTGAGAGACAGGGAGATCAGAAATAAAATCCATGGAAATATGCGTCCAGGGCCTCTTCGGGACCGGCAAGGGCAAAAGCAACCCACTGGCACGAGAACAGCAGGGTTTAGCCCGAGCACAAGTCCCACAGGACTGCACAAAAGAACGCACATCCCGTGACAAAGAAGGCCACCAAAAGGATCTAGCCACCAAATCTCTGGTACCAAAGATTCCAGGATGACCCGCCAACACCGAACAATGAACCTCAGAGATAACTCTACTAGTCCATCTATCAGGGACAAACAGTTTCTCCGCTGGACAACGGTCAGGTCTATCAGCCTGAAACTTCTGCAGCACACGCCGCAAATCAGGGGAGATGGCAGACAAAATTACCCCCTCTTTGAGAATACCCGCCGGCTCCGGAACACCCGGAGAGTCAGGCACAAAACTCCTTGACAAGGCATCAGCCTTCACATTCTTAGATCCCGGAAGGTATGAAACCACAAAATCAAAACGGGAGAAAAAGAGCGACCATCGAGCCTGTCTAGGATTCAACCGTTTGGCAGACTCGAGATAAGTCAAATTCTTGTGATCCGTCAAGACCACCACGCGATGTTTAGCTCCTTCAAGCCAATGTCGCCACTCCTCGAATGCCCACTTCATGGCCAACAACTCTCGATTGCCAACATCATAATTGCGCTCAGCAGGTGAGAATTTTCTAGAAAAGAAGGCACATGGTTTCATCACCGAGCCATCAGAACTTCTTTGCGAAAAAACAGCCCCTGCTCCAATCTCAGAAGCATCAACCTCGACCTGAAACGGGAGCGAAACATCTGGCTGGCACAACACAGGGGCAGAAGAAAAACGACGCTTCAACTCCTGAAAAGCCTCTACAGCCGCAGAGGACCAATTGACCACATCAGCACCTTTCTTGGTCAAATCAGTCAACGGTTTAGCAATACTAGAAAAATTAGCGATGAAGCGACAGTAAAAACTAACAAAGCCCAGGAACTTCTGCAGGCTCTTCACAGATGTCGGCTGAGTCCAATCATAAATGGCCTGAACTTTAACAGGGTCCATCTCGATAGTAGAAGGGGAAAAAATGAAACCAAAAAATGAAACCTTCTGAACACCAAAGAGACACTTTGACCCCTTCACAAACAAGGAATTTGCACGAAGGACCTGGAACACCATTCTGACCTGCTTCACATGAGACTCCCAATCATCCGAAAAGACCAAAATGTCATCCAAATATACAATCATGAATCTATCCAGGTACTCTCGGAAGATGTCATGCATAAAGGACTGAAACACAGATGGAGCATTAGAAAGCCCGAATGGCATAACCAGGTACTCAAAATGGCCCTCAGGCGTATTAAATGCTGTTTTCCATTCATCGCCCTGTTTAATTCGCACAAGATTATACGCCCCTCGAAGATCTATCTTGGTGAACCAACTAGCCCCCTTAATCCGAGCAAACAAATCAGACAGCAGCGGCAAAGGGTACTGAAATTTGACTGTGATCTTATTAAGAAGGCGGTAATCAATACAAGGTCTCAAAGAGCCATCCTTCTTGGCCACAAAAAAGAACCCTGCTCCCAATGGTGACGACGACGGGCGAATATGACCCTTCTCCAAGGATTCCTTTATATAACTCCGCATAGCGGCGTGCTCTGGCACAGATAAATTAAACAGTCGGCCCTTAGGAAACTTACTACCAGGAATCAAATTAATAGCACAATTGCAATCCCTATGAGGAGTTAGGGCACCGGATTTGGGCTCTTCAAATACATCCCGGTAATCTGATAAAAACTCAGGGACTTCAGAAGGAGTGGAAGGCGAAATTGACAACAATGGAACATCACCATGTACCCCCTGACAACCCCAGCCGGACACAGACATAGATTTCCAATCCAACACTGGATTATGGACCTGTAGCCATGGCAACCCCAAAACGACCACATCATGCAGATTATGCAACACCAAAAGGCGAATATCCTCCTGATGTGCAGGAGCCATGCACATGGTCAATTGAGTCCAGTACTGAGGCTTATTCTTGGCCAAAGGCGTAGCATCAATTCCTCTCAATGGAATAGGATACTGCAAGGGCTCCAAGAAAAAACCACAGCGCCTGGCAAACTCCAAGTCCATCAAATTCAGGGCAGTGCCTGAATCCACAAATGCCATAACAGAATAGGACGACAGAGAGCAAATCAGAGTAACGGACAAAAGAAATTTAGACTGTACCGTACCAATGGTGGCAGACCTAGCGAACCGCTTAGTGCGCTTAGGACAATCGGAGATAGCATGAGTGGATTCACCACAGTAAAAACACAGCCCATTCCGACGTCTGTGTTCTTGCCGTTCAGCTCTGGTCAAAGTCCTATCACATTGCATAGGCTCAGGCCTATGCTCAGAGAATACCGCCAAATGGTGCACAGCTTTGCGCTCACGCAAGCGCCGATCGATCTGAATGGCCAAGGACATAGACTCATTCAGACCAGCAGTCGTGGGAAATCCCACCATTACATCCTTAAGGGCTTCAGAAAGACCCTTTCTGAAAATTGCCGCCAGGGCACACTCATTCCACTGAGTAAGCACAGACCACTTTCTAAACTTCTGACAGTACACCTCCGCTTCATCCTGACCCTGACACAAAGCCAGCAAGATTTTCTCTGCCTGATCCACTGAATTTGGTTCATCATAAAGCAATCCAAGCGCCAGAAAAAACGCATCAACATCACGCAATGCAGGATCTCCTGGCGCAAGGGAAAATGCCCAGTCTTGAGGGTCACCACACAACAAAGAAATAATGATTTTCACTTGTTGAACGGGGTCACCAGAGGAGCGGGGTTTCAAAGCTAGAAACAGTTTACAATTATTTTTGAAATTCAGGAACTTTGATCTATCCCCAGAAAATAAATCAGGAATAGGAATTCTAGGCTCTAACATCGGATTCTGTACCACAAAATCTTGAATGTTTTGTACCCTTGCAGTGAGATGATCCACACAAGAGGACAGACCTTGAATGTTCATATCTACACCTGTGTCCTGAACCACCCAAAGGTTAAGGGGAAAAGAAAGACAAAACACAGTGCAAAGAAAAAAAAATGGTCTCAGAACTTCTCTTATCCCTCTATTGAGATGCATTAACCCTCCGTCACATACAACTGATCTGACAGGCGCTTCTCTTTTACTTTCATTTCTCCTTCCTCACCAGATTGTGAGGAAACCCCCTCCCTCCAGGTAGTCTCCTGTCTCTTGAAGGTCTGTGAAACCTGATATCACAGTTGGATTTCAGAGCTTCAGGGGAGAGGATATAGCTGCACAGATCTCTCAGGCTCATTGTATGTGAATACGTCACATTCAGTAAGGTTGGTATCTTATGTTTTTATTCATCACAATAGTTTATTTAGCTTGTTTTATGAATGTATAGCACAAAATGTGAGGATATTTCATAGAAATAAGGGAGATTTTATAAAAGAAAGTGTGCTGCTCAGGCATATACAGTAGTTCCCTAACATATTCCTTCTCTTGCTTCAGATTATCTGCTGAAATGGAGAGGAAAATGTACAATTTATCCAAACAACTTGATGTTGAGGAAGTAACAAACATGATGTTAGATGATAGAGACCTCACACTGAATGAGGATTTAGGAGAGGAAAGTGAGATTGATTCTCATGATGAGGTGAAAGAATGTGTCCTGGATTCTGAAACAGAGCAAGATGGTGACAGTGGTGAGGATGAAGAAGTTGGATCATATTATATTGGAAAAGATAAAAATACTAAATGGAACAAGAAGCCATTCCAGAAAAAACGTAGGGAACCTTTAAACATTATTACTCACCTTCCTGCAGTAATAGGAACTGCACGTAATGCAAAAACTGCGGATGAATGCTGGAACAGTATATTTACAGATGACATTCTGGACTCTATTGTCACATATACCAACCAATATATAGACATTATAAAGGACAAGTACATCTGCAACAGAACCATCAAGCCCACAGATGAAATAGAACTGCGTGCTTTTTTTGGATTACTGTACCTTGCAGGAGCTTATAGGGCAAATAGACAAACTTTGGAGGAACTTTGGGGTAAAGATGGGGATGGAGTTGAAAAATTTAGCCTTGTTATGTCCATAAACAGATTCAAGATTCTAATTCGTTGCCTTCGGTTTGACGACAGAACTACCCGAACCGAACGCAAAACACATGACCGACTTGCTCCAATTCGTGATATATTTCAAAGATTTGTTGCAAACTGTAAACAAAGTTATTACCCTGGAGAGAATCTCACTATTGACGAAATGCTCCCTGGTTTTCGTGGTAGATGTGCCTTTCATCAATATATTCCATCAAAGCCAAACAAATATGGAATAAAAATTTATGCCCTTGTTGATGCCAGTAAGACCTACACTTACAACCTGGAAGTTTATGCAGGAAAACAACCAGAAGGTCCTTACTGTGTGAGCAACAAACCCATTGATGTTGTAAAAAGACTGGCTGAACCCTTATTTGGATCAGGTCGCAATATTACAGCTGACAATTGGTTTACAAGTTGTGATCTGATTGATTATCTGAAAATTCAGAAGCTGTCATATGTGGGAACTGTAAGAAAAAATAAAAGGGAATTGCCGCCACAGTTTGTAAGTGTGAAAGAGAGACAACAGTACAGCAGTATGTTTGCATTCCATAATGGAAAGGCTTTAGTTTCCTATGTACCACATGCCAAAAAAATCGTACTTCTTCTATCAACACTTCATGATGATGCTGCCATCGATCCTGGGACTGGGACAGAAAAAAAAACAGAGATAATTACATTTTACAATGCCACCAAAGGGGGTGTGGATACAGCAGATCAGATGTGCTCCACTTTCAACGTCAGCAGAAACATCAAACGCTGGCCAATGGTCATATTTTTTGCTATGTTGAATTTGGGTGGTATAAATTCACAAGTAATTTATCTTGAAAACAAGCTTGAACCACTCCGTAGACGATTGTATCTGAAAAAATTGGCCCATGAACTAGTACTTGGAGAGCTACGCAGGAGAAGCGTGAAAACAATCGGTATCCCCTCTCGCCTTCAAGTTCAGCTCAAAAGGTTCCGCCCAGAAGATGATGGTGAAAAGTCACCATCTGCACCACCTCACAAAAGGAGATGCACCACCTGCCAAATGGAAAGCGGAACCAGAAGGCTTTCAAATTATGAATGTCTCAAATGTCATAAAGCAATTTGCCTGACACATGCAAAAATGGTGTGTAATTCTTGCTATTTGCTCTGCAAGTGTGACTTTTCTGGGGAAACCTCAGCATCTACTTCTGATTGAATATGTTTTTAATAGTACTTAAGGTACCTTAAAATTAAGTTTGTGCTCAAAAATTTTCTTTGTACATTTTTTTGAGATAGTCGAACTGGGGACTATTTGGCGGGAGTTTTGAAAAGTTTGTATTTCATAGTTATTAGTTTTATGTTAAGTAAATGGGTTTTTTTTGCAACTGATTATGTGTAGTCTCTTTTATTACATCCCTATGAAGGTCACTTATCACTTTTAGAGCACTGAAATTGCAAACATTAGATATTATAGGTATTTTTCCAGCAGGCGCCTGACAGGCACATTGTATGTGAACTCGTTAGTCCGAATATTGTATGTGACGGAGGGTTAATACTTTGGGCCAGCTGTACTGTTATGGACCTGGTGGTTAGGAGCACCCGGAACGACCTGATAGTTAAACTCACACAGGACAAGCTCTGGGATGGGGGAGCTCTGCTGACCGCAACCCCTAATCCTATCACAACAACTAGAAATAGCCGTGGAGCGTTCCTGACACTCCCTAGACGCCTCTTCACAGCCTAAGAGCTAACTAACCCTAGAGATAGAAAATAAAGCCTACCTTGCCTCAGAGAAATTCCCCAAAGGAAAAGGCAGCCCCCACATATATTGACTGTGAGTAAAGATGAAAGTCACAAACGCAGAAATGAAACAAGTTTCAGCAAAGGGAGGCCAGACTTACTAAACAGACAGAGGATAGGAAAGGTATCTTTGCGGTCAGCACAAAAAACTACAAAAGACCACGCAGAGTGTGCAAAAAGACCTCCGCACCGACTAACGGTGCGGAGATGCCACTCTGCATCCCAGAGCTTCCAGCTAGCAAGGCAAAATCATGATATCCAGCTGGACAAGGAAACAATGAACAAATAATAACTATCAGGGACTTAGCTTCTGCTGGAGTAGACAGGTCACCAGAAAGATCCAAGAGCGAACTGAACCAATGCAGGAACATTGACAGCTGGCATGGAGTAACGATCTGAGTGGAGTTAAATAGAGCAGCCAGCCAAAGGATAAACCACGTCACCTGTGGAAGGAACCTCAGAAGCAGCAGCTCCACTCACAGCCACCAGAGGGAGTCCATGGACAGAACTCGCCGAAGTACCATTCATGACCACAGGAGGGATTTCGATAACAGAATTCACAACAGAAATTGCTCAACAACTTTTATTGTCCATTTTCTCCTGTTACCTTTCGTGACAGGGTCACTGGCATGGTATACGAGGGGAGATATGTGTCACTGCGTGTAATGGTGTCAGTGATGTGAAACGAGAGTATTTTCCTCCAGCACACTATACGTTGTGAGGGTTAAGTTAAAGTTGCATACATGGGCTGTTTTTTTGTGAACATCTATAGAGTGGGTAGGAAGATTTCCACCTTATCTCCACCTGCAGAGCTGACACCTCTGTGTGCTGGCAGGACCTGGGTGATGTCACAGTCAGGTGATCGATCACATGGTCTGGGTTTAAATAGCTGGATGTGAGAGGCAGTCTGGGTGTGAAGACACATGGTGTCTGAGCAGGCAACTCCCTCAGACATATAGACTTTGCTATATGTTATCTTTTTGTTTTGCTATTATGCCAAAAAGGCTCTGTTTGCTATGCTGAACCCTGCTATGGTTTGTGTTGTACCATAATTAACCAGCATGGTGATTTACCAGAAGAAGCATTACTGTGTCTACCTTTGGAAGCAGCTGAGTGAGTCAGTCCCTCACACTTTGTGAAAGTAAAAAAAACATTGGGTCTAAAAGAAAATGTTTGTGGAAAAAAAAAGTTAAAAGTTTATTTTTTCCTTCCACATTACATTATTGAATCTGTCCAATTACTTTTGTTCCCTTTAAAAACAGGGTGGCACATGTTAAGGAGCTGAAACTCCTAAACCCTTCATCCAATTTTAATGTGGATACCCTCAAATGAAAGCTGAAAGTCTGAACTTCAACTGCATCTGAATTGTTTTGTTTAAAATTCATTGTGGTAATGTATATAACCAAAATTAGAAAAATGTTGTCTCTGTCCAAATATATATGGACTTAACTGTACACTGGGAATGCTGTATATAAACTCACCTAGACCCTAGAGATGGGGGGAAAATTACAGGCTGGTGAGATATGATGTGGGAGCAAGACAGAAGGGAAGAGCATGCTAACTCTACCCACAAAGAATGTAACAACGCTGGCACTGGAAGCACTGGATTTATTCCAGTCTTGTCTGTGCCGCAGTGGTGTTCATTACACAGTTCTTCCCTGTACAAAAATTATAATTGATAAACTAATATTAAATTAATCATTTGCAGGACTATCAACCTCTAAGCTTATGGATCATTTCAAATTCTGGGTTATTAAAGTTGAGAAAACACATTTGCAGCACCCTCATCAGGTGTCACTGTAAGTACTCCGTGGCAGCCAGATCAGGGCAGTGCGCACTTCTTAGGCCAACATTCAAATGCCAGCATCATGGACAACTCTGATTACTAGGCGGCTGCTACATCATGACATTGTGACTTGACGAATGTATGACATAATTGGGCTTAGTAATTCCAAAAAGGGCTCAGGATGTTGGCATTCAATTGTTGGAAGAGAAAGTTTGCACTTCCTTGGTCCAGTTGCCACACGGTACTGACATGGATGCTGGGTGAGGTTTCAGCATTTCTTTTTGGTCAACTCTATTGATAACCCTTCTTTGTAAACATCAGGTTAGTGAACTGCTATCTAATGCAGTATTAATATATTCCTTTTTTATTCCTTAATTCCTTTTACAAGACATTATTATATCCAACTTTTTAGTCAATAATTTTTTTAAACATGTTCCTTTCATTGTTTACCTAAATTGAGAATCCCTGTTAATTTCTCCTTAAAGCTTACAAAAAATAGTTTCATACCGTACCATTCAATGTTTTTGTATTTGATGATAATGGATTTGATGGTGCTCTGCGTGATCATCAGAGATTGGGATATTTATTTATAACCCAACCCTGATTTGTGCTTCTCAATAACTTTGTCCCTGATATGTTTGGAGATCTCCTTGGTCTTCATGGTGTTGTTCGGTTAGTGGTGCCTCTTGCTTTACCCCCTTCACAACCAGACATATTTTTACTTTTGCATTTTTGTTTTTTGCTCCCTTTCTTCCTAGAGCCATAACTTTTTCAATTTTCAGTTAATATGGCCATCTGAGGGTTTGTTTTTTTGCATGACAAGATGTACTTTTGAATGACACCATCGGTTTCAACATATTGTGTAATGGAAAATGGGGAAAAAATCCAAGTGCAGTTAAATTGCAAAAAAAAGCGCAATTCCACAGTTGTTTTTGTTTTGTTTTGTTTTTTTACCATGTTCACCAAATGCTAAAACTGACCTGACATTATGATTCTTCAGGTCATTACGAGTTCACAGGCACCAAACATGTCTAGGCTATTTTTTATTTAAGTGGTTAAAAAAAATCCGTTTGGTTAAAAAAAAAGGCGCTGACCTGTAGTGTCTCGATTTTTCGTGATCAGGGGATGAGTGGGGGCTTATTTTTTGCACACCAAGCTGACGTGTTTATTGATAGTACTTTGGTGTAAATACGATCTTTTGATCGCCTGTCATTGCATTTATTGCAATGTAGTGGAGACAAAACAATGTAATTGTGAAGTTTTTAATTTTTTTTCTCATTATGCCATTCAGCGATCGGGTTAATTCTTTTTTATATTGATAGATTGGGCAATTCTGAATGCTGCAATACCAAATATGTGTATGTTTGATTTTTTTATTGTTTTATTTTGAATGGGGCGAAAGGGGGGTGATTTGAACTTTTATATATTTTTATTTTTTTATATTTTGAAAAACTTTTTTTTTAACTTTTTGCATGCTTCAGTAGTCTCTATCGGAGACTAGAAGCTGCAGTACTTTGCCTCTGCTACACACAGGTGATGATCAGATCGTTTGTGTGTAGCAGAAATGCTCACTTGCTGTGAGCGCCGACTCTGTGACCCGTGATCATGTGACGGTGTCACCGATGGGTGGGATTTACGACACGCTTCCGGTAAAAGCAAGTTAAATGCCGCTGTCAGAAATTGACAGCGGCATTTAACTAGTTAACAGCCACAGCTGTTGCAGGCAGAGGTCAGCTGAATAGATCAGCTGTTATGTGCCCGGAAGAGTGCGGGCTCTGTGCTAGAGCCCGCACCAAACAGGGTGAATCCGACATTGGCGTACTATTATGCCTGATGTCTGAAAGGAAATAAATGGTGTTGCAGCCTCTGTGGCCTTTCTGAAAAGGTGTGTATATACTGACAGACAATGTTACACATTTGCGCACATCACAGGATTTCATTTCACTAAGCATTTGACTGCTTGCACCAGAAATTTTTAGGAGCTTCATCGCAAAAGAGGTGAATACATATACACATGCCAAATTTTAGTCCTTTGATCCCATAAATTTAATTTATACCTATATTTTTGTCACTTCACCAACATAGGCTATTTAGCGCTGATGCATCACAAACAAATCAGATTACAAAAAAAATTTAAACACAGGTTGTAATACAACAACATACATAAACAGCCAAGGGGGTGAATACTTTACCAAGTCACTGCCATACAGTATTATATTTTATTGTGATATTTCTGCAAATCGATTTTGGAACCACATTGTTTCTATTAGGCTCTTGTGCAAGGACACACTGCCACCTTGTGATACATAATGGATGTTAAAGCCTTACTTGAATGCTTTGAATAACTGAATGTTAAAAGGATTAGCCAGGATTTTTAGAAAGTATCTTTGTGCAATAAATGTTAAAAAAATATAGAATAATCATTATGCAGAAAGTCAACAGTGATGATTGCATGTCAGGCATGTGACCAGAGGAGTTTCGGAAATTGACTGCAACGTTCGCCTGAATTATATACATCATCACTGCATGACTGGTATCCCCAAAGCACTGGGATAGCGGATTTAACAGTTCAGTAACAGTTACATTTTATTTTCTCAAATTTCTTTCTCTTAAGCCACTTTCAAAAAATTTGTAGGCAAGCTCCCTAGTTTTTTTTTTCTACATTTGATTTACAAGGGGGCCAATCCACGAGCAGATCTTCCGGTCACTTCACAAGGAGATTCATGTGTCAATAATGCCACATATAGCCTAACATAGGCAGCCATCCTGATTAAAGGGATTGTCTAGGCTTATGATGTTGCTTTGTTTTCCTTAAAATAGGTCCTCAATATCAGATTGGTGGGGGGTTCACAGCACCTCCAACAATCAGCTGCTCTTAGGCTACGTTGACATTAGCATTGTGCGGTGCAGTGTCGGCGACGCAACGCACAACGCAAATGTGAATGCATGCACAACAGAGCATTTTGTGACGCATGCGTTCATTTTTTCATGGCTTTTGGCGCAGAAAAAACTGCATCATGCAGCGTCACAAAACGCAAGAGCAACGCATGTCCATGTGCCCCCCATGTCAAATATAGGGGCGCATGACGCATGCGTCGCCGCGGCTGCTCCCAATGCAACGCTAATGTGAACGTAGCTTTAGTGGTGGTGGTGGCGGCAGAGGCTGGATGTAAACAGTGAGCTGAGCTAAAACAGCGCAGCTACATTCACTGAGTTAATGGCAGGAGCTGAGCTGCAGTTCTCAGCAGTGTCCGCAACAGGACAGGAGCTGTGGTCTTTGACTTTGTACACTATTTGATCTGCTTGACACCACAACTAAAACAGCTGATCTGTGGGGGGGTGTTAGGTGTCGGACCACCACATATTTGAGAGTCGCGAACTATCCTGCAGATGTGTCATGAGTATCATAAGCCTTTAGGGTATATGAACACCTTGCGAATTCTCTGCGGATCCGCAGCTTTTTTTGCAATGCAGAAACGCTGCAGATCGGCAATTGATTTACAGTACAATGTAAATCAATGAGAAAAAAAAATGCTGTGCACACTTTGCGGAAAATCCGCTGAGGAAACGCTGCGGTTTAAAAGAAGTAGCATGTCACTTCTTTTTTGTGAATCTGCAGCGTTTTTGTACCCATTCCATTATAGAAAACTGCAGGGGTAAAAAACGCAGCAAATCCACAAGAAAACCGCAGCAAAAACACACAAAAAACGCTGCGGAACCGCGCAAAAAAACGCAACAAATCCGCAGGTGCGTTTTCTGCCAGGAGAGGCAGAATCCGCACTAGAAATTCCTAAGCCTAATCCGCAACGTGTGCACATAGCCTTAAAACCACTTTAAGAAGCACAGATCTATCAGATCTATTTTAGGAAGATACCGATGTACATTAAAGATTATAATCTTTAAATAATTCAAGTGGTTTTAGCAATCTTACATATAGCTATACAAGAAGTGACTTCCAAAATGCAAGGACCCATTCAGAGGCTACACTGGATTAATTTTTTATTAGTTATTATTATTATTATACATTTTTATAGCGCGATTTATTCCGTGGTGCTTTACATGTGAATACGGGGCAAATATAGACAAATAAATTATACGTGAGCAAAAAACAAGGCACACAGGTACATAAGGAGGGAGTTTGGACATAAAAGTAAAGTTATATTATTATTATTATTATTATTATTATTATTATTATTATTATTATTAATATTATTTATTGTTATAGCACCATTTATTCCAGGGCGCTTTACATGTGAGGAGGGGTATACAAAATAAAAACAAGTACAATAATCTTAAACAATACAAGTCATAACTGGTACAGGAGGAGAGAGGACCCTGCCCGCGAGGGCTCACAATCTACAAGGGATGGGTGAGGATACAGTAGGTGAGGATAGAGCTGGTCGTGCAGTGGTTTATAAGTGGAGTTATATGTGGAGGGACATTTTTTCTGGATTTTCCTTTTTTTCTTGCAATATATAGTGCTTACAGTTTGCTAAATATTATTTTGTATAATTCAGAACATATTTTTGGAAAACAGTTTTAGCAGAGATAGTTCTCATCTTACAGCACTTTAAAATATAAGATTTCAATTAATGTTTTTAATACTTGCTTTTTCTTTTGTCAGCTTAAATTTTTGGAACCACATATGATAAAACGAATTAATATACTAGAGACTTGCTTTTTCATGACAGACTCTAATATGGAGTCCATTAACAAACAGGAAGCTGACACAAACAGGAACAATAAGCCTATACTTTAATTTATTTGGAAAACTTCTGGAATAATATCCCACTGATTCTGAGACTGTTTTTACGTTTATTTCTAAAAAAAAATAATGGTAATATGGCAAAAATATTTTAAATTTTGCAATTTTCAAACTTTTTATTTTTATGACCTTAAATCAGAGTGGTGTCACACAATATAGTTAATAAATAACATTTCCCATATGTCTACTTTACATCAGCACAATTTTGGAAACAATTTTTTTTGTCAGGACGTTATAAGGGTTAAAAGATAAGCAGCGATTTCGCATTTTTACAACCAAATTTACAAAAAAAATTTTTTAGGGACCACCTCACATTTGAACTCACTTTGAGGGGTGTATATGACCGAAATTACCCAAAAGTGACAATTTTCTAAAAACTGCACCCTCAAGGTGCTCAAAATCACATTCAAGAAGTTTATTAACCCTATACGTGCTTAACAGTAACTGAAGCAATGTGGAAGGAAAAAATGAACATTTAACATTTTTTCACAAACATTTTACTTCAGAAACAATTTTTTTTATTTTCACAAGTGTTAAAAGAGAAAATGAGCCACAAAATTTGTTGTGCAATGTCTCCTGAATACGCCGATAACCCTTATGTGGAGGTAAACCACTGTTTGCATGCACGGCAGAGCTCAGACGGGAATGGGCACCGTTTGACTTTCTCAAGGCAGAATTGGCTGGAATTGAGATCAGACGCCATGTCGCGTTTGAAGAGCCCCTAATGTGCCTAAACAGTGAAAAAAACAATTCTAACTCCAACCCTAACCCCAACACACCCCACCTCTAATCCCAACCCTAACCATAACCCTAACCACAAACCTAACCATAACACACCCCTAATCCTAACCCTAACCCCAACCCTAACCCCAACACATCCCTAACCCTAATCTCAACCCTAATCATAACCCTAACCACAAACCTAACCCAACACAACCCTAACCCTACTCCCAACCCTAACCATAACCCTAATCACAACCCTAACCCCAATGCACCCCTAACCCTAATCCCAACCCTAACCACAAACCTAGCCATAACACAACCCTAACCCTAATCCCAACCATAACCACAACCCTAACCCCAACACACCCCTAACCCTAATCTCAACCCTAACCATAACCATAGACCTAACCCTAACACAACCCTAACCCTAATCCCACCCCTAACCATAACCCTAACCACAACCCCAACTCCAACGCACCCGTAACCCTAACCACAAACCTAACCATAACACACCCCTAACCCTAATCCCAACACTAACCCTAACCCCAACCCAAATCCTAACCCCAACCCTAACCATGACCCTAACCCCAACAAACCTCTAACCCTAATCCCAACCCTAACCATAACCCTAACCCTAACTTTAGCCCAAACCGAAACCCTAAGTTTAGCCCCAACCCTAACTTTAGCCCCAACCCTCACTTTAGCCCTAACACTAACCCTAACTTTAGCCCAACTCTAACCCTAATGGGAAAATGTAAATACTTTTTTAGGTAAATATTTTTCCCTAACTAAGGGTTGATAAAGGGGAGTTGATTTGCTATTTTTTTTTATTTTGATCACTGTGATAGGGTCTACAATCTCCTATTGTTGCCGGGTGCCGGCCGGCAGATCACAGCGATAACAGGAGCACTGCGAATGTGCCTGCCAGGTCCTTCCCAGAAGAAGACGCTGGCGGCTATGGGGAGAAGCAGGAGGGTCCAGGGACACCGGGAGGTGCCGAGGGGGACCCTATTTTACTCTCATCTGATGTGTGGTCGCCGTTATACTATTAATAATGGCGATCGCAACACCGGAGTCGGTAAAAACTGACCAGAATCATGTTCTCTGGGGTGTCGGCTACCCCCGGCAGCAGAGACCCCAGAGAAATTCCGACTCCGGGGCGCTATACTACTTTTCTTCAGCGCCGTTAATTAAGTATCCTTAGTTTAAGTACCCTTAACTGCTGCCGTTAAATGGTATATCGGTGGTCGTTAAGGGGTTAATCCTTCCTATATTTTTATATTGTAAGGAAAAAGCACCATCTGCTGGCGGTTTAATGTATACATTCTAGTTCAGTTTGCAATGTATTATGGGAAGTTCCCAGAGCATTGTGGGATTGTTTCTGTTGCACTGTGGTCTTATTATGACACTGTGAAAGAAACAGCAGCCTTTGATCCTGTATGCTTCTGAGGAGAAAACTCATTTTTCTGTATGCTCCTTGTAAACAATCTGCTCTAGGCATAGTTGGTGTGTCACTATCTATGTTACAGTCCTGTGTTTATAAGAATGTTTGCTATATTAAATATGTAATCAGCTTGTAGTACCTCATGTTACTGTGCATTGCAGACTATCTGTATTCTATGCATTGTACAGTTATATACCGTATATACTCGAGTATAAGCCGAGATTTTCAGCCCAAATTTTTGGGCTGAAAGTGCCCCTCTCGGCTTATATTCGAGTCACGGTGGGCAGCAGGGTCGGCGGGTGAGGGGGAGAGGGCGCTGAGGCATACTCACCTAGTCCCGGCGCTCCTGACGCTGCCCCTGCCTGTCACACGGTCTCCGGGTGCCGCAGCTTTTCCAGTCAGCGGTCACGTGGGACCGCTCATTAGAGAAATGAATATGGACTCCACTCCCATAGGGGTGGAGCCAGTGGCGTAGGAAGGGGGGTGCGGGGGGGGGGGCGGTCCGCCCCGGGCGGCACAATGCGGGGGGCGGCCGGCGCTGCAGGAGAAGAAGAAGAGAAAAAAAAAAGACGCCCCTTTAAATCTTCGGGCGGCGCCGTCTGCCGCCACGACCAAGGCCAGCTCCCCCCACCACCGGGCCCCGCCCCCGCCCCCCGCTCTAATACTCACCTCTCCTGGTTCCTGCAGCTTCAGCGTCCTCTGACTCTGCGACGTCTCAGGGCAGAGGGCGCGATGACGTCACTACTGTGCGCGCCGCTCTGCTTCTCTGTCCTGAGCGTCGCAGAGCCGGAGAGACGCTGACTGGCTGCACCGGACCTGCGCTAGGAACGGGAGAGGTGAGGATTTTACTTTTTTTTTTTTTTCTTTATGTCTGACTGTCTGGGGCTGGGGCAATGCTGGACACACTGGGGCAATACTGGAGACCATGGGGCAGATTGCTGGACACACTGGGGCAGTACTGGAGACCATGGGGCAGAATGCTAGACACACTGGGGCAATACTGGAGACCATGGGGCAGATTGCTGGACACACTGGGGCAGTACTGGAGACCATGGGGCAGAATGCTAGACACACTGGGGCAGTACAGGAGACTATGGGGCAGATTGCTGGACACACTGGGGCAATACAGGAGACCATGGGGCAGATTGCTGGACACACTGGGGCAATACAGGAGACTATGGGGCAGATTGCTAGACACACTGGGGCAATACTGGAAACCATGGGGCAGAATGCTGGACACACTGGGGCAATACTGGAGACCATGGGGCAGAATGCTGGACACACTGGGGCAGTACAGGAGATTATGGGGCAGATTGCTGGACACACTGAATACTGGAGACCATGGGGCAGATTTCAGGACACATTGAGGCAATGCTGGAGACCCTGGGGCAGACTTCTGGACATACTGGGGCAATACTGGAGACCATGGGGCAGATTGCTGGACACACTGGGGCAATACTGGAGACCATGGGGCAGAATGCTGGACACACTGGGGCAATACTGGAGACCATGGGGCAGAATGCTGGACACACTGGGGCAATACAGGAGACTATGGGGCAGATTGCTGGACACACTGAATACTAGAGACCATGGGGCAGATTTCAGGACACATTGAGGCAATGCTGGAGACCCTGGGGCAGACTTCTGGACATACTGGGGCAATACTGGAGACCATGGGGCAGATTGCTGGACACACCGGGGCAATACTGGAGACCATGGGGCAGATTGCTGGACACACCGGGGCAATACTGGAGACCCTGGGGCAGATTTCTGGACACATTGAGGCAATGCTGGAGACCCTGGGGCAGACTTCTGGACACACTGGGGCAATGCTGGACACTGGGGCAGATTGCTGGACACACTGGGGGTAATATGCTGGACACACTGGGGCAATGCTGGACACTGGGGGTAATATGCTGGACACACTGGGGCAGACTGCTGGACACACTGGGGAAAGGCTGGACACTGGGGCAGATTGCTGGACACACTGGGGGCAGTGCTGGACATACTGGGGCAGATTGCTGGACACACTGGGGGTAATATGCTGGACACACTGGGGCAGATTGCTGGACAACATGGGGGTAATATGCTGGACACACTGGGGCAGATTGCTGGACAACATGGGGGTAATATGCTGGACACACTGGGGGCAGGACTTGAGGCATGGGCAGAATGTAGATACGGGGCATGATTGGAGACACGGGGCAGGATTGGATCATGGGGCAGGACGGATACGATGGAGGCTGGTGGGGCAGGATGGGGAGATCATATGGGGTAGAATGGATACTCATGAGGGCAGGATGCGAGAACATATGGCTGGAGCCAGGAATGAGATAAACGGGGCCAGGGTGGGGAATAGTGTTACCATAGGGGATAATTAAGGGATATTATTACTGCAGTGATGTATTTATTTTATTTTTTTAGTATACTGTTTTAAATGGGGGTCGGTCCTGTTACTGTGCAGAGTGATACTATATCACCTTTTTTTCTTCATGTGATGTAATGTAGAAGTTGTGAAAAATTAAGTAATGTGTTCTGCAAGCGGAGCTCGAGATAACTGTGTTATTTCCTGCAGAAACGAGTCCTGGCTGGAAGGAATGATGGCGGTCTGTGCTGGATGAAAGATGAAGGACTTCACCTAGAGACGTCACTGGTGAGTCAGTGTTACCTATACACTGACACTATACACTGTATACTATATAGAGGTCCTGTGTATAATGTCACCAGTGATCTCTGTATTACCTCTACACAGACACTGCATACTAAGTACAGATCTCCTGTGAATACTGGCACTTATGGTGATAGTATTGTGGTTTGTTTTTTTATTACTGATCAGTATTGTAGTATTCAGTCACTATGTGGTGGTAATATGTGGTCTGGAAATGGTGCGGTGGTATTTGTCCCTTGTATGTAGTATTATTCGGTCACTATGTGGCCTGGTCATGGTGTGGTGGTATTAAGTCACAGGTGTGGCATGTGGGGGTGACACCATTAGGCCCAGTTTAAGTTCTACAAAACAGGAAGACCATTTTTGGTAACCTTTGTGTGTATTGAGCCGGGGGGGGGGGGGGGGCGCCAAACTCGGGAACAGCCCCGGGCGGCAAAAGCTCTAGCTACGCTAATTTTTTGAGAAGGACCTGTAGTTCTCTGCACCGTTCATTATTGCCCCATAGCTGTGCCATATAGTGCTCTGCAGGCCAATTGAGCACAGTAATACCATGGTCAGTAAACCATTTACCAGTGGTTTTGGCACTGTGAGCAGGTGCCAGGTCGTGCTGAAAAATGAAATCTTCATCTCCATAAAGCATTTCAGCCGATGGAAGCATGAAGTGCTCCAAAATCTCCTGATAGCTAGCTGCATTGACCCTGCCCTTGATGAAACACAGTGGACCAACACCAGCAGCTGACATGGCACCCCACACCATCACTGACTGTGGGTACTTGACACTGGACTTCAGGCATTTTGGCATTTCCTTCTCCCCAGTCTTCCTCCAGACTCTGGCACTTTGATTTCCGAATGACATGCAAAATTTGCTTTCATCAGAAAAAAGTACTTGGGACCACTTAGCAACAGTCCAGTGCTGCTTCTCTGTAGCCCATTTCCTGCACACGCCTGTGCACGGTGGCTCTGGATGTTTCCACACCAGACTCAGTCCACTGCTTCCTCAGGTTCCCCAAGGTCTGGAATCGGTCCTTCTCCACAATCTTCCTCAGGGTCCGGTCTCCTCTTCTCGTTGTACAGCGTTTTCTGCCACATTGTTTCCTTCCAACAGACTTACCATTGAGGTGCCTTGATACAGCACTCTGGGAACAGCCTATTTGTTGAGAAATTTCTTTCTGGGTCTTACCCTCTTGCTTGAGGGTGTCAATGATGGCCTTCTTGACATCTGTCAGGTCGCTAGTCTTACCCATGATGGGGGTTTTGAGTAATGAACCAGGCAGGGAGTTTATAAAAGCCTCAGGTATCTTTTGCATGTGTTTAGAGTTAATTAGTTGATTCAGAAGATTAGGGTAATAGGTCGTTTAGAGAACCTTTTCTTGATATGCTAATTTATTGAGACAGGTTTTTTGGGTTATCAGGAGTTGTATGCCAAAATCATCAGTATTAAAACAATAAAAGACCTGACAAATTTCAGTTGGTGGATAATGAATCTATAATATATGAAAGTTTAATTGTAATCATTACATTATGGTAAATAATGAAATTTAACACTATATGCTAATTTTTTGAGAAGGACCTGTATATGGCGCAGCTATGGGGCAATAATGAACGGTGCAGAGCACTATATGGCACAGCTTTCTATGGTACATCTATGGGGCAATAATGAACGGTGCAGAGCACTATATGGCACAGCTATGAGGCAATAATGAACTGTGCAGAGCACTATATGGCACAGCTATGGGACAATAATGAATGGTGCAGAGCACTATATGGCACAGCTATGGGGCAATACTGAACGGTGCAGAGCACTATATGGCACAGCTATGGGGCAATAATGAACGGTGCAGAGCACTATATGGCAGAGCTATGGGGCAAGAATGAACGGTGCAGAGCACTATATGGCACAGATATGGGGCAAAAATGAACGGTGCAGAGCACTATATGGCACAGCTATGGGACAATAATGAACGGTGCCGAGCACTATATGGCACAGCTATGGGGCAATAATGAACTGTGCAGAGCACTATATGGCACAGCTATGGGGCAATAATGAACGGTGCAGAGCACTATATGGCACAGCTATGGGGCAATAATGAATGGTGCAGAGTACTATTTGGCACAGCTATGGGGCAATAATGAACGGTGCAGGGCACTATATGGCACAGCTATGGGGCAATAATGAATGGTGCAGAGCACTATATGGCACACCATTCTATGGTACATCTATGGGGCAATAATGAACGGTGCAGAGCACTATATGGCACAGCTATGTGGCCATAATGAACGGTATGGGGCATCTATTTTTATTTTTGAAATTCACCGGTAGCTGCTGCATTTTCCACCCTAGGCTTATACTCAAGTCAATAAGTTTTCCCAGTTTTTTGTGGCAAAATTAGGGGGGTCGGCTTATACTCGGGTCGGCTTATACTTGAGTATATACGGTATTCTGAAATGCTCCTGATATTGCATCTTATAGTTTCACCTTTCCTGTCACATCTACACTTAATAAAAGGTTACAACTTTACAGCCTCTTTTCCTTAACCCCTTAGTGACCGAGCCAATTTTTGCAATTCTGACCACTGTCACTTTATGAGGTTATAACTCTGGAACGCTTTAACAGATCCTGCTGATTCAGAGACTGTTTTTTTCGTGACATATTGTACTTCATGTTAGTGGTAACATTTCTTCGATATAAATTTCGATTATTTATGAAAAAAACGGAAATATGGCAAAAAATGTTACAATTTTTCAATTTTCAAACTTTGTATTTCTATGCCCTTAAATCAGAGAGATATGTCACACAAAATAGTTAATAAATAACATTTCCCACATGTCTACTTTATATCAGCACAATTTTGGAAACAAATTTTTTTTTGTTAGTGAATTATAAGGGTTAAAAGTTGACCAGCAATTTCTCATTTTTACAACACCATTTTTTTTTAGGGACCACATCACATTTGAAGTCATTTTGAGGGGGTCTATATGATAGAAAATAACCAAGTGTGACACCATTCTAAAAACTGCACCCCTCAAGGTTCTCATAACCACATTCAAGAAGTTTATTACCCTTTACGTGCTTCACAGGAACTGAAACAATGTGGAAGGAAAAAAATGAACATTTAACTTTTTTTTGCAAACATTTCATTCAGAACCATTTTTTTTTATTTTCACAAGTGTAAAAACAGAAATTTAACCATAAATTTTGTTGTGCAATTTCTCCTGAATACGCCGATACCCCACATGTGGGGGTAAACCACTGTTTGGGCGCACCGCAGAGCTTGGAAGAGAAGGAGCGCCGTTTGACTTTTTCAATGTACAATTGGCTGGAATTGAGATTGGATGCCATGTCACGTTTAGAGAGCCCCTGATGTGCCTAAACAGTGGAAACCCCCCACAAGTGACACCATTTTGGAAACTAGACCCCTTAAGAAACTTATCTAGATGTGTGGTGAGCACTTTGAACCCCCAAGTGATTCACAGAAGTTTATAACGTAGAGCCGTGAAAATAAAAAATCGCATTTGTTTACAGAAAAATTATCTTTTCGCCCACAAATTCTTATTTCCACAAGGGTAACAGGAGAAATTAGACCACAAAAGTATTTGTGCAATTTCTCCTGAGTATCTCGATACCCCATATGTGGGGGTAAACCACTGTTTGGGTGCACCGCAGAGCTTGGAAGTGAAGAAGCGCCGTTTTACTTTTTCAATGTAGAATTGGCTGGAATTGAGATTGGACGCCATGTCGCGTTTGGAGAGCCCCTGATGTGCCTAAACAGTGGAAACCCCCCACAAGTGACACCATTTTGGAAAGTAGACCCCTTAAGGAACTTATCTAGATGTGTGGTGAGCACTTTGAACCCCCAAGTGCTTCACAGAAGTTTATAACGTAGAGCCGTGAAAATAAAAAATCGCATTTTTTCTACAAAAATGATATTTTTGCCCCAAAATTTTTATTTTCACAAGGGTAACAGGTGAAATTAGACCAGAAAAGTTGTTGTGCAATTTATCCTGAGTACGTTGATACCCCATATGTAGGGGTAAACCACTGTTTGGGCACACCACAGAGCTTGGAAGAGAAGAACAGAGAATAACAGATCTTTTTTTTTGCGACTGCCGGTAAACAGTTAATTACCAGCGATCGCAAAATAGGGGTCAGTAAAAATCAACCCCGATCATGTTCTGGTAGCCGAGACCCCAAAGATCTTTCGGGTGCCGGCCGGCAGGTGCACTGCGCATGCGCCCACCATTTTTTTGCCCATCAGGAGCCATGAGGAGCACCGGGGGAGACAGGTGAGTATCGGGGGGCTATCGGGGACCCCATTTCTCTGTCCTCTGAGGTGCGATCACATCGGAGGACAACGAAATTAATTAAATGGTAAATCGCGTTTTGGGTCATGTTCTCTGGGGTCTCGGTTGCCGGGGGTAGCCAAGACCCCAGAGAATCTGACTCTGGGGGGCGCTATTCATTGTTTCCACAGCGCCATTAATTAACGGACCTGTGGTTTAAGTACCCTTAATTGCCGCCGTTAAAAGGCGAATCGGCGGTCGTTGAGGGATTAAAGAAGATGGGGGGGTAGCTACATTTCTCATTACACACCGTGCTAACATGTATGAGGACAGTATAGTGAAATAACTGCTGAGAACAAGCTCAGAAGATCTGACGATACGGAGCCCGCCATTATCCAAGCATATGGTTATTGCATACGGATGTTGCAGCAACCTCCTAATGGTCACACCGAATAATCGAACCATACGGACCCTGCCATTATCCACGCAGACCCGACACAGATATTGCAGCGGTCCCCTAACTGTTGAATCATGTCTCAAGGACGAGCATCCTCTGTCAAGATGAGATCACAAGTTGGTTCTTCCAAGACATCAACCGTCAGCAATGCTGCCGCCATTGCCCGTGCAAAAGCTGAAGCCGCAAAAGCACAAAGCACCTTTGCTGAGCAAGAGATGCAATTAAAACTACAACAGGCATCCATGGATGCAGAAAAAGCATGCCAACAAGCAGCTCTGAATGCGGAAAAAGCATGCCACCAGGCATCCCTGGATGCAGAAAACACATACCAACAAGCATGCCTTGAAGCGACGTTACAGAAGCTTGCTATCGAAAAAGAAACAGCAGCTGCCATAGCGGAAGCAGAAGCCTTAGAAGCTGCCGTATATTCTGGCAACTAACACAGCAGACTCAGCACTGTGCTAGGGCTACAGCAAATTAATCATGCTCCATTGCAACGTACTGCAAAGTACGTCCATCAACATTCCAAATCAAACGACGATCCAGACCCACAGCTGAAGGCAGAGCATTTTGTCAACATGTCAAGCCAACCAGATTATTCGGACCTCCAGAAAGTAAACTATCAGTCTCCCTGCCGCAAGCAAGTAAATACACATTGGGATGAGACTGACTTCAATAATCTTTCTCCAGAACAGACGATCCAGAATCTGTCCTGGCTTAAGGAGACTCCCTTCACTTCAGAAAGGTACTACAGCAGTTGGACCAAACCAGAGACATCTAACAGGTATGACCGCACAGCACACATGTACTCTGACAACACTCCATCATCTGGTATCAGCTCCAATTAAGCCACAATGGCCGTTGCCAAGTTCCTTGCTTGACGTGAGTTGGTCACTAACGGACTTGTAAAGTTCAACAATCGCAATGAAAACTACATAGCTTGGTGAGCCTCCTTCAAAAATGCCATAAGAGACATAGGTCTGTCATGTAGTGAAGAAGTGGATCTCCTGGTAAAAATGGTTAGGCAGTGAGTGTGCCGAAAGAGAATCAGAGACATTAATGTAAATTATCCAGATGTCGGCCTCAAAAGAATTTGGAATAGACTTGAATGCTATGGCTCTGTAGAAGTTATAGAAAGTGCCTTGTTTAAAAGAATAGAAGACTTTCCTAGAATAGCGAACAAGGACTATTCAAAGCTCAGAGAGTTAACTGACTTGTTAATGGAGTTGTGTGTAGCAAAAGCAGAAGGAGATCTTGTAGGGTTGACATACCTTGACACTGCTAGAGGTGTGAACACCCATAGTTCAAAAACTCCTGTACAACCTGCAAGACAAGTGGGTTACATATGGTTCTAGGTATAGACTTACAATGTACCATTTCCTCAATTCAATGTGTTTGCAGATTTTGTCTCAGAACAAGCAAAAATTAGAAATGATCCTAGCTTTGATTTCACAGTCATGAGCCAATAACTCTGTTAGGCTGGGTTCACATTTGCGGACGAGGGCTTTGCGGAGGACTGCGTAGTTGCTCTGTTAAGCCCCGCCCACTACCACGCCTCTTCCTTCAGGTTCGCCTATGTCGGCATGCGTCCTGCGTACCCTATCTTTAACATTGGGTATGCAGGCCATGCGGATGTATGCGGATGCCTCAGCATGCGTCATTTTCACACTGCGCCGACCTGTGTTAAATGCAACATGTTGCATTTTGTTGTGGTCAGCACAGCGTGAAAACGACGCATGCGGAGGCATCCGCATACATCCGCATGGCCTGCATACCCAATGTTAAAGATAGGGTACGCAGGACGCATGCCGACATAGGCGGAGCTGAAGGAAGAGGCGCGGCAGTGGGGGGGCTTAACGGGGGAATTACACAGTCCTCTGCAAAGCCCTCATCCGCAAATGTGAAACTAGCATTAGTAAACTTCGTAGAACAACTGTAGAGGTCCACAAAACTAATGTTTCCTCCACAGGTTCAGTTCACAAAGAGTTCAGCTCACATCAAGGAGAAGAAAAATGCAATGACCCAAGCAGTGCCCCTTACACAAGAAGCCACATTCCTTACTTAAGTGAAGAGCTTTCAGACAAAAGTAATTGGAAGAAGGGAAGGCCTTCTTTAAGAAGAACCACATCTGCTATAAATGCTGCTCTTCAACATCCCACTTCACCAGGGACTGTGAGGTTAGTGCAAGGTGTGCCGAATGTGACAGCACCACACATAATTTAGCTCTATACCCTGGACCACCATCGGAGACTCTGCCCCAAGTCCAAGAGCATAGCAGGGAGCTGAAGGACTCAATACTGACGCTCCAGCAGTTACTTCTAACTGTACAGAAGTTTGTGGAAACCTCATACGAGGCAAGTACTGCTCTAAAATTTCCCTAGTGAGAGTCTACTCAGCAGATGAAAAGCACAAAGCCATCAAATTATACGCGATTTTAGATGATCAAAGTAACAAGTCATTAGCCAAGTGTGCCTTCTTTGATAGCTTTAACATCAGAGGACTCAGTGCCCCCTACTCTTTAAAAACTTGTGCCGGTATAGTAGAGACAGCTGGTAGGAGAGCAACAGGCTACGTAGTCGATTCTATAGACGGCCAAATGTGTCTGCCCTTACCAACCATATTGGAAAGTAATCAGATTCCTGACAACAGGTCAGAGATACCTGAAGTGGCATCCCATCATCCTCATCTGAAGCATATAGATCGCCTGTTTCCCAGCCTTGACCCAGAGGTTCAAATAGTCTTGCTCCTTGGGAGAGATATTCTACGAGTCCACAAGGTTATACAACAGATCAATGGCTTACACAATGCTCCATATGCCCAGAGACTGGACATTGGGTGGGTCATTGTAGGAGAGGTCTGTTTAGGAAGTGCACACAAACCAACAATGGTTAACAGCATGCTTACCAGTACGCTCGAGAATGGACATCCATCTCTCCCTCAACCATGTGAAAATCATTACTTCATAAAGGAATTGCCACATAGCACTTCATCACCAATTATCTTAGCAAGTCGTGCCTACGATGATTGCATCCAGAATTGCAACCAAGATCACCTTTGGTGGACAGTTTTCTGCAAGACAAAAGAAGATAATCGTACAGCAATGTCATTTGAAGATAGACTGTTCCCAGAGATAATGGAGCAAGGAATGGTGCAGGACAAAACGAAGAGCTGGATTGCATCTCTACCCTTCAAGCCTCAAAGACAAAGCTTGCCTAACAACAGAGAACAAGTTTACAAACGATTTGTCTCCCTCAGGCACAGCTTCCGTAATAAACCAGAGATGAAAGATCATTTCATTAACTTCATGGAAAAGATTTGTAAGAACTCGTGATGAGCGAGTGTGTTCGTTACTCGAGAGATCCAAGCATGCTCTGGTGTTCCCTGAGTATCTGGGGCCTGCCCGTGTTTTATGTTTGTGTTCCTGCAGTGGCATGATTTGCAGATGCTAGATAGTGTGAATACATGTGGGGATTCCCTAACAAACAAGCAATTCCCACATGTATTCAGGCTGTGTCTTGGCGCAACTGGAACCCAAAATTTCTCTCCCTGACAGGTTCTCTGGAGGCAGAGATATATTTTTGGCCTTTAAGGAAGCCTGTAAGTTATATTTCCGACTTCGACCTCGTTCTTCAGGGAGTGAGGAACAGCGTGTGGGAATTATAGTCTCCCTTCTCAAGGGTAAGCCCCAATCCAGGGCCTTCTCCCTGCCAACCGATTCACCATCTTTGTGGTTGGTGGGCAAGTTTTTTGCGGCATTGGCGCTGGTGTATGGGGATCCTGATGGCGTCTCCCTGGCTGAGTCTCGACTCCATAAAATCAAGCAGGGGGCCGGCCGGCTGAGGAGTATTGCTCAGAGTGTCAGAGATGGGCCATTGTCACTCATAGGACGCTCTTTGGAGCCATTTTTGTCAGGGTCTGTGAGCTAGGCTTCAGGATAGTCTTGTGCAGTATGCTACTCCTGGGTTGTTGGAAGCCACCATGTCCCTTGCAATCTGGTTGATAAGACACCTCAGGGAGAGACATACACCGAATCTACCCCTGTTGTTCTTTCTAGGGAGGAGGACACACTGGTGCAGATGGACGAAACTATGTAGGTGGGAGGAGTCTCATCTCAAACTGGCTTGCTTGCGGATTGCCGTGGGATGGGGGCATGTTTCTACTGTGGTCTTATGAATCATTACATTAATGTCTGCCCATCTAGCGCCAAAGTTGGTACTTTATCCCTAGCGCCATTTAACTTTTGGAATACAAAATATGCTAGAATCGATAGTGGAATTCATGTCACATTTTAAGAGCCCCTGAGGTGCCTAAACAGTGAAAACCCTCCACAATTGACCCTATTTTGGAAACTACACCCCTCAAGGAATTTATCTATTTATTTATTTATTATTTATCTTTATTTATCTATTAATCTTAACTTTAGAAACATCCTTAGGGGTGCACGTATGTAGGGGTGCAAGCGAGCATCCCCGAAGCAAAGAATCCGAAAATAAGCATCGAGATAAAGCAGTTATTCCATGGCAAGGAATTAACATCCATCTTCTCTCTTCACACAGGTACAACCTCCTACCTCTGCTTGCTGTCGCATCTGCTGCAATAGACTCTAATGGTACAACCTCCTACCTCTGCTTGCTGTCGCATCTGCTGCAATAGACTCTAAAGGTACAACCTCCCACCTCTGCTTGCTGTCGCATCTGCTGCAATAGACTCTAATGGTACAACCTCCCACCTCTGCTTGGTGTCGCATCTGCTGCAATAGACTCTAATGGTACAACCTCCCACCTCTGCTTGCTGTCGCATCTGCTGCAATAGACTCTAATTGTACAACCTCCCACCTCTGCTTGCTGTCACATCTGCTGCAATAGACTCTAATGGTACAACCTCCCACCTCTGCTTGCTGTCTGCTATCTGCCACTTCACCATCTAGCAACATATTTTAATGTGCCTGCTTAATGATTGGTATAATTCATTTGTTGCATTGTACATTTTACTCACTGTTTGATGTATATCCATGACTGTGGTCACTCTAGATGTAGCCAGCCCCAATGTCTTTGATCATCTAACTACCCCCTGGTGTGCTGGCCCCAGATGCCAAATTATCCCTAATCAGTTCAAACAATCCATCTCTTCTGATTCAGCATTCTGGACTATAAATTTAGAAACATCCTTTGGGGTGCACGCATGTGGGGGTGCACGCGAGCATACTAGAAGCAAAGCATCCCGAAGATAAGCATCGAGATAAAGCAGTTATTCCATGGCAGTTAGTCTGGGCAGGAGTCAGGTAACCCACACTCTGCTCTCCCTTCTATCCATGTGCTTTATTCCTATCCTTCTATGTTCCCTTGCCAGACCTGGTAGTCAGGACAATAATGGACCTGGTGGTTAAGAGCACACGGAATGACCTGATAGTTACTGATAATAAAGGACGAGCTCTGGGACGTGGGAACTCTGCTGACCGCAATCCCTAATCCTATCACACACACTAGAAATAGCCGTGGATTGCTCCTAACGCTCCCTATGCAACTCGGCACAGCCTAAGGAACTAGCTAGCCCTGAAGATAGAAAAATAAAGCCTACCTTGCCTCAGAGAAATTCCCCAAAGGAAAAGGCAGCCCCCCACATATAATGACGGTGAGTAAAGATGAAAATACAAACACAGAGATGAAATAGATTTAGCAAAGTGAGGCCCGACTTACTGAACAGACTGAGGATAGGAAAGGTTGCTTTGCGGTCAGCACAAAAGCCTACAAAAAGACCACGCAGAGGGCACAAAAAGACCCTCCGCACCGACTCACGGTGCGGAGGCGCTCCCTCTGCGTCCCAGAGCTTCCAGCAAGCAAGACAACAATAAAAATAGCAAGCTGGACAGAAAAATAGCAAACCAAAGAAAATATAAGCAGGAACTTAGCTTCTGCTGGGAAGACAGGTCACAAGAACGATCCAGGAGTGAACTAGACCAATACTGGAACATTGACAGGTGGCATGGAGCAAAGATCTAAGTGGAGTTAAATAGAGCAGCCAGCTAATGAATTAACCTCGTCACCTGTGGAAGGAAACTCAGAAACACCCACCAGAGGAAGTCCATGGACAGAACCAGCCGAAGTACCATTCATGACCACAGGAGGGAGCCCGACAACAGAATTCACAACACAGCTCCCATGCACTCACCTTCCTGAAAAACGTCAGCCCATCTTGCCCAAACACACTGCACAAAAAAACTTTGTACAATTCCAAAAATTACTTGCTCTTTATCCTTCTACTCCTACTGATCTCGGGGGATATCTCCCCCAACCCTGGTCCACCATTCCCCAACCTCAACCCTTATCCTACCTCATATCATAACCACACTAATCTTATTAATATTACTTGCACTCCTTCATATCTTTCTTTTAATTGTGCCCTTTGGAATCCACGGTCTGTATGTAACAAACTTCGTTTTCTGCACAATTACTTTCTGAACAACTCTCTGAATCTGGTGGCCCTCACTGAAACTTGGATTCAGGATTCTGACACTGTCTCCCCTGCTGCCATTTCCCATGGTGGCCTAGAATTCTCCAATTCCCGAGACCCATAAACAGACATGGTGGTGGAGTCGGCATACTCCTGTCCCCACAATGCACCTTCCTGGCCATCCCCCCAGTTCGATCACTCTCATTCCCTTCTTTTGAGGTCCACACCATCAGTCTCTTTCATCCCCTCTCCCTCAGAGTAGCAGTCATATACCTGCCCACAGGCTCTCCCACCCACTTCCTAGACCATTTCTCTGCCTGGCTGCCACACTTCATGTCCTCAGAACTCCCAACCCTTATCCTGGAAGACTTCAACATCCCCATAAACAGCCCAACTTCCACATCTGGATCCCAGCTTCTATCACTAACTACTTCTCTCGGCCTCTCACAGCTCTCAACCTCTGAAACACAAAGACGATAACACCCTTGACCTGGTATTCGCCTGGCTCTGCTCAATCTCCTACCTAGATAACTCACCGCTTCCCCTCTCTGACCACAACATTCTCTCCTTCACACTCAATTCCTCGCCCACCCCAGCACACTCCTACCTACCACACATTCAGAAATCTACACGCCATGAACTCTCATACACTTTCAGACTCCTTACACGCATCACGGTCCCCAATCTCCTCTTTTTCCTGTCCGGATCTGGCTGTACAGCACTTAAATGACGCTCTTAGAAGCACCCTTGACCAAGTAGCGCCCCTCACTCTCAGAACCTCCAAACACAGAGTAAAACAGCCCTGGCTCACATCGCAAACTCGGCTTCTCCACCGATGCGCTAGAAGTGCTGAACGCTTATGGAGGAAAACTCGCACACCAGAAAACTTCATCCACTTCAAATTTATGTTAAGAACCTATCATTCTGCCTTTCACCTTGCCAAACAGATCTACTTCACCATCCTCATCTTAGTAACATAGTAACATAGTTAGTGAGGCCGAAAAAAGACATTTGTCCATCCAGTTCGGCCTATATTCCATCATAATAAATCCCCAGATCTACGTCCTTCTACAGAACCTAATAATTGTATGATACAATATTGTTCTGCTCCAGGAAGACATCCAGGCCTCTCTTGAACCCCTCGACTGAGTTCGCCATCACCACCTCCTCAGGCAAGCAATTCCAGATTCTCACTGCCCTAACAGTAAAGAATCCTCTTCTATGTTGGTGGAAAAACCTTCTCTCCTCCAGACGCCAAGAATGCCCCCTTGTGCCCGTCACCTTCCTTGGTATAAACAGATCCTCAGCGAGATATTTGTAGTGTCCCCTTATATACTTATACATGGTTATTAGATCGCCCCTCAGTCGTCTTTTTTCTAGACTAAATAAACCTAATTTTGCTAATTATCTGGGTATTGTAGTTCTCCCATCCCCTTTATTATAGTGCTTTTGTAAAAAGCACTATATTGTTATTCCACCGTAGACAACTTCTTATTCTTATTATAGTGCTTTTGTAAAAAGCACTATATTGTTATTCCCCCGTAGACAACTTATTATAGTGCTTTTGTAAAAAGCACTATATTGTTATTCCCCCGTAGACAACTTATTATAGTGCTTTTGTAAAAAGCACTATATTGTTATTCCCCCGTAGACAACTTATTATTATTATTATTATTATTATTCAGTCCGCGATTAATGCGGCCCGAACCGCTGCACGCACAGACTCCAGTGAGGTGTCATTTCGAAGCCAGCGTTCCCAAGAGGTGTGCTAAGTATTTTTCGTGTCGATCGGATTTGTAGTTTTGGCGCAATTTGCGTTTTTCCCCTGATTGGAATGCAATTTCTCTATGGGTAAATTTTCCTATAAGCTTATAATGGGCTGATTTCTGAGGCAATTTCAAACTAACTGCCAACTGCCACCTGGCTGATTAGCTCACTGCTATGTGCAGTCAGACCCAGTTACTATGCCAACGAGTACGAACTCTACATGACCTCACTAGGACACAGTTTTGCCAGATAATATCAGCTCTTAAAGTGACCCGCACACCAAATCTGACCCTGAGGTGCCCAGTGCACCCCCGGTCCCGTGTGTGAAAAGTAAGTGCACCCCCGTTCCTGGTGTGAAAAGTAAGTGCACCCCGGTCCCATGTGTGTGAAAAGTAAGTGCACCCCAGGTCCCTTGTGTGAAAAGTAAGTGCACCCCGGTCCCATGTGTGTGAAAAGTAAGTGCACCCCGATCCCGTTTGTGAAAAGTAAGTGCACCCCCAGTCCCGTGGGTGAAAATTAAGTGCACCCCGGTCCCGTGTGTGAAAAGTAAGTGCACCCCCGGTCCTGAGTGTGAAAAGTAAGCGCACCCCAGGTCCCGTAAGTGAAAAGTAAGTGCACCCTCGGTCCTGTGGGTGAAAAGTAAGTGCACCCCGGTCCCGTGTGTGAAAAGTAAGTGCATCCCTGGTCCCGTGTGTGAAAAATAAGTGCACCCTCGGTCCCGTGGGTGAAAAGTAAGTGCACCCCGGTCCCGTGTGTGACAAGTAAGTGCATCCCTGGTCCCGGGTGTGAAAAGTAAGTGCACCCCCGGTCCCGTGGTTGAAAAGTAAGTGCACCCCCGGTCCCGTGGGTGAAAAGTAAGTGCACCCCCGGTCCCGTGAGTGAAAAGTAAGTGCACCCCTGGTCCCGTGTGTGAAAAGTAAGTGCACCCCCGTTCCTGGTGTGAAAAGTAAGTGCACCCCCGGTCCCTTGTGTGAAAAGTAAGTGCACCCCGGTCCCATGTGTGTGAAAAGTAAGTGCACCCCGATCCCGTTTGTGAAAAGTAAGTGCACCCCCGGTCCCGTGGGTGAAAATTAAGTGCACCCCCAGTCCCGTGGGTGAAAATTAAGTGCACCCCAGTCCCGTGTGTGAAAAGTAAGTGCACCCCCGGTCCTGAGTGTGAAAAGTAAGCGCACCCCAGGTCCCGGGTGTGAAAAGTAAGTGCACCCCCGGTCCCGTGGTTGAAAAGTAAGTGCACCCCCGGTCCCGTGAGTGAAAAGTAAGTGCACCCCTGGTCCCGTGTGTGAAAAGTAAGTGCACCCCCGTTCCTGGTGTGAAAAGTAAGTGCACCCCCGGTCCCTTGTGTGAAAAGTAAGTGCACCCCGGTCCCATGTGTGTGAAAAGTAAGTGCACCCCGATCCCGTTTGTGAAAAGTAAGTGCACCCCCGGTCCCGTGGGTGAAAATTAAGTGCACCCCCAGTCCCGTGGGTGAAAATTAAGTGCACCCCAGTCCCGTGTGTGAAAAGTAAGTGCACCCCCGGTCCTGAGTGTGAAAAGTAAGCGCACCCCAGGTCCCGTAAGTGAAAAGTAAGTGCACCCTCGGTCCCGTGGGTGAAAAGTAAGTGCACCCCGGTCCCAAGTGTGAAAAGTAAGTGCACCCCTGGTCCCGTGGGTGAAAAGTAAGTGCACCCAGGTCCCGTGTGTGAAAAAGTAAGTGTGCCCCCGCCCCCCAAATCGGACCCTGAGTGACCCCGCCCCCAAATCGGACCCCGAGTGACCCGGACCCCCGAATCGGACCCCGAGTGGCCCCGCCCCCCAAATTGGACCCAGAGTGACCCCGCCCACCAAATCTGACCCAGAGTGACCCCGCCCACCAAATCGGACCCAGAGTGACCCCGCCCACCAAATCGGACCCAGAGTGACCCCGCCCACCAAATCGGACCCAGAGTGACCCCGCCCACCAAATCGGACCCAGAGTGACCCCGCCCACCAAATCGGACCCAGAGGTGCCCCGCCCACCAAATCGGACCCAGAGGTGCCCCGCCCACCAAATCGGACCCAGAGGTGCCCCGCCCACCAAATCGGACCCAGAGGTGCCCCGCCCACCAAATCGGACCCAGAGTGACCCCGCCCACCAAATCGGACCCAGAGTGTCCCCGCCCACCAAATCGGACCCAGAGTGACCCCGCCCACCAAATCGGACCCAGAGTGACCCCGCCCACCAAATCGGACCCAGAGTGACCCCGCCCACCAAATCGCACCCAGAGTGACCCCGCCCACCAAATCGGACCCAGAGTGACCCCGCCCACCAAATCGGACCCAGAGTGACCCCGCCCACCAAATCGGACCCAGAGTGACCCCGCCCACCGAATCGGACCCAGAGTGACCCCGCCCACCGAATCGGACCCAGAGGTGCCCCGCCCACCGAATCGGACCCAGAGGTGCCCCGCCCACCGAATCGGACCCAGAGGTGCCCAGCCCACCGAATCGGACCCAGAGGTGCCCCGCCCACCAAATCGGACCCAGATGTGCCCCGCCCACCAAATCGGACCCAGAGGTGCCCCGCCCACCAAATCGGACCCTGAGGGGCCCCGCCCACCAAATCGGACCCGGAGGGGCCCCGCCCACCAAATCGGACCCGGAGGGGCCCCGCCCACCAAATCGGACCCGGAGGGGCCCCGCCCACCAAATCGGACCCAGAGTGACCCCGCCCACCAAATCGGACCCAGAGTGACCCCGCCCACCAAATCGGACCCAGAGTGAACCCGCCCACCAAATCGGACCCAGAGTGACCCCGCCCACCAAATCGGACCCAGAGTGACCCCGCCCACCAAATCGGACCCAGAGTGACCCCGCCCCCCAAATCGGACCCAGAGTGACCCCGCCCACCAAATCCGACCCAGAGTGACCCCGCCCACCAAATCGGACCCAGTGTGACCCCGCCCACCAAATCGGACCCAGAGTGACCCCGCCCACCAAATCGGACCCTGAGTGACCCCGCCCACCAAATCGGACCCTGTGGGGCCCCATCCACCAAATCGGACCCTGAGGGACCCCGCCCACCAAGTCGGACCCAGAGTGACCCCGCCCACCAAATCGGACCCAGAGTGACCCCGCCCACCAAATCGGACCCTGAGTGACCCCGCCCACCAAATCGGACCCTGTGGGGCCCCGTCCACCAAATCGGACTCTGAGGGACCCCTTCTACCAAATCGGACCCAGAGTGACCCCGCCCACCAAATCGGACCCAGAGTGACCCCGCCCATCAAATCGGACCCAGAGTGACCCCGCCCACCAAATCAGACCCTGTGGGGCCCCGTCCACCAAATCGGACCCTGAGGGACCCCTTCTACCAAATCGGACCCAGAGTGACCCCGCCCACCAAATCGGACCCAGAGTGACCCCGCCCACCAAATCGGACCCAGAGTGACCCCGCCCACCAAATCGGACCCAGAGTGACCCCGCCCACCAAATCGGACCCTGAGTGACCCCGCCCACCAAATCGGACCCTGTGGGGCCCCGTCCACCAAATCGGACCCTGAGGGACCCCTTCTACCAAATCGGACCCTGAGGGACCCCGTCCACCAAATCGGACCCTGAGGGACCCCCTCCACCAAATCGGACCCTGAGGGGCACCGTCCACCAAATCGGACCCTGAGGGGCCCCGCCCACCAAATTGGACCCTGAGGGGCCCCGCCCACCAAATCAGCACCTGAAGGGCACCCAAGTGTGAAAGTCTTGCAGGGGTAGCCCGGGCACCATTCCAAAGCACTATCTGTAGTTCCTTCAGGAAATACACATCTAGTATTATTATTGTAATCCGAACGTGGTAAACTTATTCAGTTTTTTTCCGCAATTAATGCGGCCCGAACCACTGCACGCACAGACTCCAGTGAGGCGTCATTTCGAAGCCAGCGTCCACGAGAGGTGTGCTAAGTATTTTTTGTGTCGATCCGATTTGTAGTTTTTTTTTTAAAAATTGAATTTAAAAAAAAAAATTCCCATAGGAAATAATGGCGAACTTTCCATTACCCCCAACTTGACCTTCCAAAGATGGCAGCTATGCAAATGTACGGTGTCCATTTTAGGACATGATCATTTATCAAAATCAAACAGATTAAAGTGACTATGACACCCTCTCATCCCGTGTGTGAAAAGTAAGTGCACCCCCGATCCCGTGTGTGAAAAGTAAGTGGAACGAGTGGCCCCGCCTCCCAAATCGGACCCAGAGTGGCCCCGCCCACCAAATCGGACCCTGAGGGGCCCCGCCCACCAAATCGGTCCCTAAGGGCCCCACCCACCAAATCGGACCCTGAGGGGCCCTACCCACCAAATCGGACCCTGAGGGGCCCCGCCCTCCAAATAGGACCCTGAGGGGCCCCGCCCACCAAATCGGACCCTGAGGGGCGCCGCCCACCAAATCACACCTGAGGGGCCCCGTCCACCAAATCGGACCCTGTGGGCCCCGCCCACTAAATCGTACCCTGAGGGGCCCCGCCCACCAAATCGGCATCTGAGGGGCCCCACCCACCAAATCAGACCCTGAGGGGCCCCGCCCACCAAATCGGACCCTGATGGGCCCCACCCACCAAATCAGCGCCTGAAGTGCACCCAAGTGTGAAAGTCTTGGAGGGGCAGCCCTGGCACCATTCCAAAGCACTATCTGTAGTTCCTTCAGGAAATACCCATCTAGTTATTATTATTATTCAGTCCGCGATTAATGCGGCCCGAACCGCTGCACGCACAGACTCCAGTGAGGTGTCATTTCGAAGCCAGCGTTCCCAAGAGGTGTGCTAAGTATTTTTCGTGTCGATCGGATTTGTAGTTTTGGCGCAATTTGCGTTTTTCCCCTGATTGGAATGCAATTTCTCTATGGGTAAATTTTCCTATAAGCTTATAATGGCTGATTTCTGAGGCAATTTCAAACTAACTGCCAACTGCCACCTGGCTGATTAGCTCACTGCTATGTGCAGTCAGACCCAGTTACTATGACAACGCCTACGAACTCTACATGACCCCACCAGGACACAGTTTTGCCAGATAATATCAGCTCTTAAAGTGACCCGCACACCAAATCTGACCCTGAGGTGCCCAGTGCACCCCCGGTCCCGTGTGTGAAAAGTAAGTGCACCCCCGTTCCTGGTGTGAAAAGTAAGTGCACCCCGGTCCCATGTGTGTGAAAAGTAAGTGCACCCCCGGTCCCTTGTGTGAAAAGTAAGTGCACCCCGGTCCCATGTGTGTGAAAAGTAAGTGCACCCCGATCCCGTTTGTGAAAAGTAAGTGCACCCCCAGTCCCGTGGGTGAAAATTAAGTGCACCCCAGTCCCGTGTGTGAAAAGTAAGTGCACCCCCGGTCCTGAGTGTGAAAAGTAAGCGCACCCCAGGTCCCGTAAGTGAAAAGTAAGTGCACCCTCGGTCCCGTGGGTGAAAAGTAAGTGCACCCCGGTCCCGTGTGTGAAAAGTAAGTGCATCCCGGTCCCGGGTGTGAAAAGTAAGTGCACCCCCGGTCCCGTGTGTGAAAAATAAGTGCACCCCGGTCCCGTGTGTGAAAAGTAAGTGCATCCCTGGTCCCGGGTGTGAAAAGTAAGTGCACCCCTGGTCCCGGGTGTGAAAAGTAAGTGCACCCCCGGTCCCGTGGTTGAAAAGTAAGTGCACCCCTGGTCCCATGGGTGAAAAGTAAGTGCACCCCGGTCCCATGTGTGTGAAAAGTAAGTGCACCCCGATCCCGTTTGTGAAAAGTAAGTGCACCCCCGGTCCCGTGGGTGAAAAGTAAGTGCACCCCGGTCCCGTGTGTGAAAAGTAAGTGCATCCCAGGTCCCGGGTGTGAAAAGTAAGTGCACCCCCGGTCCCGTGGTTGAAAAGTAAGTGCACCCCCGGTCCCGTGTGTGAAAAATAAGTGCACCCTCGGTCCCGTGGGTGAAAAGTAAGTGCACCCCGGTCCCGTGTGTGAAAAGTAAGTGCACCCCTGGTCCCGTGGGTGAAAAGTAAGTGCACCCAAGTCCCGTGTGTGAAAAAGTAAGTGTGCCCCCGCCCCCCAAATCGGACCCTGAGTGACCCCGCCCCCGAATCGGACCCCGAGTGACCCGGACCCCCGAATCGGACCCCGAGTGGCCCCGCCCCCCAAATTGGACCCAGAGTGACCCCGCCCACCAAATCTGACCCAGAGTGACCCCGCCCACCAAATGTGACCCAGAGTGACCCCGCCCACCAAATGTGACTCAGAGTGACCCCGCCCACCAAATGTGACCCAGAGTGACCCCGCCTACCAAATCGGACCCAGAGTGACCCTGCCCACCAAATCGGACCCAGAGGTGCCATGCCCACCAAATCGGACCCAGTGGTGCCCCGCCCACCAAATCGGACCCAGAGATTCCCCGCCCACCAAATCGGTCCGAGAGGTGCCCCGCCCACCAAATGTGACCCAGAGGTGCCCCGCCCACCAAATGTGACCCAGAGTGACCCCGCCCACCAAATGTGACCCAGAGTGACCCCGCCCACCAAATGTGACCCAGAGTGACCCCGCCCACCAAATGTGACCCAGAGTGACCCCGCCCACCAAATGTGACCCAGAGTGACCCCGCCCACCAAATGTGACCCAGAGTGACCCCGCCCACCAATTGTGACCCAGAGTGACCCCGCCCACCAAATGTGACCCAGAGTGACCCCGCCCACCAAATGTGACCCAGAGTGACCCCGCCCACCAAATGTGACCCAGAGTGACCCCGCCCACCAAATGTGACCCAGAGTGACCCCGCCCACCAAATGTGACCCAGAGTGACCCCGCCCACCAAATGTGACCCAGAGTGACCCCGCCCACCAAATGTGACCCAGAGTGACCCCGCCCACCAAATGTGACCCAGAGTGACCCCGCCCACCAAATGTGACCCAGAGTGACCCCGCCCACCAAATGTGACCCAGAGTGACCCCGCCCACCAAATGTGACCCAGAGTGACCCCGCCCACCAAATGTGACCCAGAGTGACCCCGCTCACCAAATGTGACCCAGAGTGACCCCGCCCACCAAATGTGACCCAGAGTGACCCCGCCCACCAAATGTGACCCAGAGTGACCCCGCCCACCAAATGTGACCCAGAGTGACCCCGCCCACCAAATGTGACCCAGAGTGACCCCGCCCACCAAATCGGACCCAGAGTGACTCCGCCCACCAAATGTGACTCAGTGACCCCGCCCACCAAATGTGACCCAGAGTGACCCCGCCCACCAAATGTGACCCAGAGTGACCCCGCCCACCAAATGTGACCCAGAGTGACCCCGCCCACCAAATGTGACCCAGAGTGACCCCGCCCACCAAATGTGACCCAGAGTGACCCCGCCCACCAAATGTGACCCAGAGGTGCCTCGCCCACCAAATCTGACCCAGAGGTGCCCTGCCCACCAAATCTGACCGACGTGCCCTGCCCACCAAATCTGACCCAGAGGTGCTCTGCCCACCAAATCTGACCCAGAGTGGCCCCGCCCACCAAATCGGACCCAGAGTGGTCCCGTCTACCAAATCGGACACAGAGTGGCCCCGCCCACCAAATCATCCCCTGAGGGGCCCCGCCCACCAAACCAGCGCCTGAAGGGCACCCAAGTGTGAAAGTCTTGCAGGGGCAGCCCGGGCACCATTACAAAGCACTATCTGTAGTTCCTTCAGGAAATACCCATCTAGTTATTATTATTATTATTATTATTCAGTCCGCGATTAATGCGGCCCGAACCGCTGCACGCACAGACTCCAGTGAGGTGTCATTTCGAAGCCAGCGTTCCCAAGAGGTGTGCTAAGTATTTTTCGTGTCGATCGGATTTGTAGTTTTGGCGCAATTTGCGTTTTTCCCCTGATTGGAATGCAATTTCTCTATGGGTAAATTTTCCTATAAGCTTATAATGGCTGACTTCTGAGGCAATTTCAAACTAACTGCCAACTGCCACCTGGCTGATTAGCTCACTGCTATGTGCAGTCAGACCCAGTTACTATGACAACGCCTACGAACTCTACATGACCCCACCAGGACACAGTTTTGCCAGATAATATCAGCTCTTAAAGTGACCCGCACACCAAATCTGACCCTGAGGTGCCCAGTGCACCCCCGGTCCCGTGTGTGAAAAGTAAGTGCACCCCCGTTCCTGGTGTGAAAAGTAAGTGCACCCCGGTCCCATGTGTGTGAAAAGTAAGTGCACCCCCGGTCCCTTGTGTGAAAAGTAAGTGCACCCCGGTCCCATGTGTGTGAAAAGTAAGTGCACCCCGATCCCGTTTGTGAAAAGTAAGTGCACCCCCAGTCCCGTGGGTGAAAATTAAGTGCACCCCAGTCCCGTGTGTGAAAAGTAAGTGCACCCCCGGTCCTGAGTGTGAAAAGTAAGCGCACCCCAGGTCCCGTAAGTGAAAAGTAAGTGCACCCTCGGTCCCGTGGGTGAAAAGTAAGTGCACCCCGATCCCGTGTGTGAAAAGTAAGTGCATCCCGGTCCCGGGTGTGAAAAGTAAGTGCACCCCCGGTCCCGTGGGTGAAAAGTAAGTGCACCCAAGTCCCGTGTGTGAAAAAGTAAGTGTGCCCCCGCCCCCCAAATCGGACCCTGAGTGACCCCGCCCCCGAATCGGACCCCGAGTGACCCGGACCCCCGAATCGGACCCCGAGTGGCCCCGCCCCCCAAATTGGACCCAGAGTGACCCCGCCCACCAAATCTGACCCAGAGTGACCCCGCCCACCAAATCTGACCCAGAGTAACCCCGCCCACCAAATCTGACCCAGAGTGGCCCCGCCCACCAAATCTGACCCAGAGTGGCCCCGCCCACCAAATGTGACCCAGAGTGGCCCCGCCCACCAAATCTGACCCAGAGTGACCCCGCCCACCAAATGTGACCCAGAGGTGCCTCGCCCACCAAATCTGACCCAGAGGTGCCCCGCCCACCAAATCTGACCCAGAGGTGCCCTGCCCACCAAATCTGACCGACGTGCCCTGCCCACCAAATCTGACCCAGAGGTGCTCTGCCCACCAAATCTGACCCAGAGTGGCCCCGCCCACCAAATCTGACCCAGAGTGGCCCCGCCCACCAAATCGGACCCAGAGTGGTCCCGTCTACCAAATCGGACACAGAGTGGCCCCGCCCACCAAATCATCCCCTGAGGGGCCCCGCCCACCAAACCAGCGCCTGAAGGGCACCCAAGTGTGAAAGTCTTGCAGGGGCAGCCCGGGCACCATTACAAAGCACTATCTGTAGTTCCTTCAGGAAATACCCATCTAGTTATAGTGCTTTGAAAAAGCACTGTATTGTTATTCCACCGTCGTCAACTTATTATTATTATTATTATTATTATTCAGTCCGCGATTAATGCGGCCCAAACCGCTGCACGCACAGACTCCAGTGAGGTGTCATTTCGAAGCCAGCGTCCCCAAGAGGTGTGCTAAGTATTTTTCGTGTCGATCGGATTTGTAGCTTTGGCGCAATTTGCGTTTTTCCCCTGATTGGAATGCAATTTCTCAATGGGTAAATTTTCCCATAAGGTAAAATGGCTGTTTTCTGAGGCAATTTCAAACTAACTGCCAACTGCCACCTGGCTGATTAGCTCAGTGCTGTGTGCAGTCACACCCAGTTACTATGGCAACGCCTACGAACTCTACATGACCCCACCAGGACACAGTTTTGCCAGATAATATCAGCTCTTAAAGTGACCAACCCACCAAATTGTTAAATTGTTACCTGAGGTGTCCAGCCCACCAAATAGGAGGCAGAGGGGCCCCGACCACCAAATCGGAGGCCGAGGGGCCCCGACCACCAAATCGGACCCTGAGGGGCCCCGACCACCAAATCGGACCCTGAGGGGCCCCGACCACCAAATCGGACCCTGAGGGGCCCCGACCACCAAATCGGACCCTGAGGGGCCCCGACCACCAAATCGGACCCTGAGGGGCCCCGACCACCAAATCGGACCCTGAGGGGCCACGACCACCAAATCGGACCCTGAGGGGCCCCGACCACCAAATGTGACCCAGAGTGACCCCGCCCACCAAATGTGACCCAGAGTGACCCCGCCCACCAAATCGGACCCAGAGTGACCCCGCCCACCAAATCGGACCCAGAGTGACCCCGCCCGCCAAATCGGACCCAGAGTGACCCCGCCCGCCAAATCGGACCCAGAGTGACCCCGCCCGCCAAATCGGACCCAGAGTGACCCCGCCCGCCAAATCGGACCCAGAGTGACCCCGCCCGCCAAATCCGACCCAGAGTGACCCCGCCCACCAAATCGGACCCAGAGTGACCCCGCCCACCAAATGGGACCCAGAGTGACCCCGCCCACCAAATGGGACCCAGAGTGACCCCGCCCACCAAATGGGACCCAGAGTGACCCCGCCCACCAAATGTGACCCAGAGTGACCCCGCCCACCAAATGTGACCCAGAGTGACCCCGCCCACCAAATGTGACCCAGAGTGACCCCGCCCACCAAATCGGACCCAGAGTGACCCCGCCCACCAAATCGGACCCAGAGTGACCCCGCCCACCAAATCGGACCCAGAGTGACCCCGCCCACCAAATCGGACCCAGAGTGACCCCGCCCACCAAATCCGACCCAGAGTGACCCCGCCCACCAAATCGGACCCAGAGTGACCCCGCCCACCAAATGGGACCCAGAGTGACCCCGCCCACCAAATGGGACCCAGAGTGACCCCGCCCACCAAATGGGACCCAGAGTGACCCCGCCCACCAAATGGGACCCAGAGTGACCCCGCCCACCAAATGTGACCCAGAGTGACCCCGCCCACCAAATGTGACCCAGAGTGACCCCGCCCACCAAATGTGACCCAGAGTGACCCCGCCCACCAAATGTGACCCAGAGTGACCCCGCCCACCAAATGTGACCCAGAGTGACCCCGCCCACCAAATGTGACCCAGAGTGACCCCGCCCACCAAATGTGACCCAGAGTGACCCCGCCCACAAAATGTGACCCAGAGTGACCCCGCCCACCAAATGTGACCCAGAGTGACCCCGCCCACCAAATGTGACCCCGCCCACCAAATGTGACCCCGCCCACCAAATGTGACCCCGCCCACCAAATGTGACCCCGCCCACCAAATGTGACCCAGAGTGACCCCGCCCACCAAATGTGACCCAGAGTGACCCCGCCCACCAAATGTGACCCAGAGTGACCCCGCCCACCAAATGTGACCCAGAGTGACCCCGCCCACCAAATGTGACCCAGAGTGACCCCGCCCACCAAATGTGACCCAGAGTGACCCCGCCCACCAAATGTGACCCAGAGTGACCCCGCCCACCAAATGTGACCCAGAGTGACCCCGCCCACCAAATGTGACCCAGAGTGACCCCGCCCACCAAATGTGACCCAAAATGACCCCGCCCACCAAATGTGACCCCGCCCACCAAATGTGACCCAGAGTGATCCCGCCCACCAAATGTGACCCAGAGTGACCCCGCCCACCAAATGTGACCCAGAGTGACCCCGCCCACCAAATGTGACCCAGAGTGACCCCGCCAACCAAATGTGACCCAGAGTGACCCCGCCCACCAAATGTGACCCAGAGTGACTCCGCCCACCAAATGTGACCCAGAGTGACCCCGCCCACCAAATGTGACCCAGAGTGACCCCGCCCACCAAATGTGACCCAGAGTGTCCCCGCCCACCAAAGGTGACCCAGAGTGACCCCGCCCACCAAATGTGACCCAAAGTGACCCCGCCCACCAAATGTGACCCAGAGTGACCCCGCCCACCAAATGTGACCCAGAGTGACCCCGCCCACCAAATGTGACCTCGCCCACCAAATGTGACCCCGAGTGGCCCCGCCCACCAAATCGGACCGTGAGTGGCCCCGCCCACCAAATCGGACCCAGAGGTGCCCCGCCCACCAAATCGGACCCAGAGTGACCCCGCCCACCAAATCGGACCCAGAGTGACCCCGCCCACCAAATCGGACCCAGAGTGACCCCGCCCACCAAATGTGACCCAGAGTGACCCCGCCCACCAAATGTGACTCAGAGTGACCCCGCCCACCAAATGTGACCCAGAGTGACCCCGCCCACCAAATGTGACCCAGAGTGACCCCGCCCACCAAATGTGACCCAGAGTGACCCCGCCCACCAAATGTGACCCAGAGTGACCCCGCCCACCAAATGTGACCCAGAGTGACCCCGCCCACCAAATGTGACCCAGAGTGACCCCGCCCACCAAATGTGACCCAGAGTGACCCCGCCCACCAAATGTGACCCAGAGTGACCCCGCCCACCAAATGTGACCCAGAGTGACCCCGCCCACCAAATGTGACCCAGAGTGACCCCGCCCACCAAATGTGACCCAGAGTGACCCCGCCCACCAAATGTGACCCAGAGTGACCCCGCCCACCAAATGTGACCCAGAGTGACCCCGCCCACCAAATGTGACCCAGAGGTGCCCCGCCCACCAAATGTGACCCAGAGGTGCCCCGCCCACCAAATGTGACCCAGAGTGACCCCGCCCACCAAATGTGACCCAGAGTGACCCCGCCCACCAAATGTGACCCAGAGTGACCCCGCCCACCAAATGTGACCCAAAGTGACTCCGCCCACCAAATGTGACCCAGAGTGACCCCGCCCACCAAATGTGACCCAGAGTGACCCCGCCCACCAAATGTGACCCAGAGTGACCCCGCCCACCAAATGTGACCCAGTGTGACCCCGCCCACCAAATGTGACCCAGAGTGACCCCGCCCACCAAATGTGACCCAGAGTGACCCCGCCCACCAAATGTGACCCAGAGTGACCCCGCCCACCAATTGTGACCCAGAGGTGCCCCGCCCACCAAATCTGACCCAGAGGTGCCCCGCCCACCAAATCTGACCGAGGTGCCCCGCCCACCAAATCTGACCCAGAGTGGCCCCGCCCACCAAATCTGACCCAGAGTGGCCCCGCCCACCAAATCGGACCCAGAGTGGTCCCGTCTACCAAATCGGACACAGAGTGGCCCCGCCCACCAAATCATCCCCTGAGGGGCCCCGCCCACCAAACCAGCGCCTGAAGGGCACCCAAGTGTGAAAGTCTTGCAGGGGCAGCCCGGGCACCTTTACAAAGCACTATCTGTAGTTCCTTCAGGAAATACCCATCTAGTTATTATTATTATTATTATTATTCAGTCCGCGATTAATGCGGCCCGAACCGCTGCACGCACAGACTCCAGTGAGGTGTCATTTCGAAGCCAGCGTTCCCAAGAGGTGTGCTAAGTATTTTTCGTGTCGATCGGATTTGTAGTTTTGGCGCAATTTGCGTTTTTCCCCTGTTTGGAATGCAATTTCTCTATGGGTAAATTTTCCTATAAGCTTATAATGGGCTGATTTCTGAGGCAATTTCAAACTAACTGCCAACTGCCACCTGGCTGATTAGCTCACTGCTATGTGCAGTCAGATGCAGTTACTATGACAACGCCTACGAACTCTACATGACCCCACCAGGACACAGTTTTGCCAGATAATATCAGCTCTTAAAGTGACCCGCACACCAAATCTGACCCTGAGGTGCCCAGTGCACCCCCGGTCCCGTGTGTGAAAAGTAAGTGCACCCCCGTTCCTGGTGTGAAAAGTAAGTGCACCCCGGTCCCATGTGTGTGAAAAGTAAGTGCACCCCCGGTCCCTTGTGTGAAAAGTAAGTGCACCCCGATCCCGTTTGTGAAAAGTAAGTGCACCCCCAGTCCCGTGGGTGAAAATTAAGTGCACCCCAGTCCCGTGTGTGAAAAGTAAGTGCACCCCCGGTCCTGAGTGTGAAAAGTAAGCGCACCCCAGGTCCCGTAAGTGAAAAGTAAGTGCACCCTCGGTCCCGTGGGTGAAAAGTAAGTGCACCCCGGTCCCGTGTGTGAAAAGTAAGTGCATCCCTGGTCCCGGGTGTGAAAAGTAAGTGCACCCCCGGTCCCGTGGTTGAAAAGTAAGTGCACCCCCGGTCCCGTGGGTGAAAAGTAAGTGCACCCCCGGTCCCGTGAGTGAAAAGTAAGTGCACCCCTGGTCCCGTGTGTGAAAAGTAAGTGCACCCCCGTTCCTGGTGTGAAAAGTAAGTGCACCCCCGGTCCCTTGTGTGAAAAGTAAGTGCACCCCGGTCCCATGTGTGTGAAAAGTAAGTGCACCCCGATCCCGTTTGTGAAAAGTAAGTGCACCCCTGGTCCCGTGGGTGAAAAGTAAGTGCACCCAGGTCCCGTGTGTGAAAAAGTAAGTGTGCCCCCGCCCCCCAAATCGGACCCTGCGTGACCCCGCCCCCGAATCGGACCCCGAGTGACCCGGACCCCCGAATCGGACCGCGAGTGGCCCCGCCCCCCAAATTGGACCCAGAGTGACCCCGCCCACCAAATCTGACCCAGAGTAACCCCGCCCACCAAATCTGACCCAGAGTGGCCCCGCCCACCAAATCTGACCCAGAGTGGCCCCGCCCACCAAATCTGACCCAGAGTGGCCCCGCCCACCAAATCTGACCCAGAGTGACCCCGCCCACCAAATCGGACCCAGAGTGACCCCGCCCACCAAATCGGACCCAGAGTGACCCCGCCCACCAAATCGGACCCAGAGTGACCCCGCCCACCAAATCGGACCCAGAGTGACCCCGCCCACCAAATCGGACCCAGAGTGACCCCGCCCACCAAATCGGACCCAGAGTGACCCCGCCCACCAAATCGGACCCAGAGTGACCCCGCCCACCAAATCGGACCCTGTGGGGCCCCGTCCACCAAATCGGACCCTGAGGGACCCCTTCTACCAAATCGGACCCTGAGGGACCCCGTCCACCAAATCGGACCCTGAGGGACCCCCCGTCCACCAAATCGGACCCAGAGTGACCCCGCCCACCAAATCAGACCCAGAGTGACCCCGCCCACCAAATCGGACCCAGAGTGACCCCGCCCACCAAATCGGACCCAGAGTGACCCCGCCCACCAAATCGGACCCAGAGTGACCCCGCCCACCAAATCGGACCCAGAGTGACCCCGCCCACCAAATCGGACCCAGAGTGACCCCGCCCACCAAATCGGACCCTGTGGGGCCCCGTCCACCAAATCGGACCCTGAGGGACCCCTTCTACCAAATCGGACCCTGAGGGACCCCGTCCACCAAATTGGACCCTGAGGGACCCCGTCCACCAAATCGGACCCTGAGGGGCACCGTCCACCAAATCGGACCCTGAGGGGTCCCACCCACCAAATTGGACCCTGAGGGGCCCCGCCCACCAAATCAGCACCTGAAGGGCACCCAAGTGTGAAAGTCTTGCAGGGGTAGCCCGGGCACCATTCCAAAGCACTATCTGTAGTTCCTTCAGGAAATACCCATCTAGTTCTTATTATTATTCAGTCCGCAATTAATGCGGCCCGAACCGCTGCACGCACAGACTCCAGTGAGGTGTCATTTCGAAGCCAGCGTTCCTGGGAGGTGTGCTAAGTATTTTTCGTGTCGATCCGATTTGTAGTTTTGGCGCAATTGGCGTTTGAAAATTTTGTCTCAATGCATTTCAATGGGGAAATCTTGCCACAAGCTTATAATGGCAGTTATTTTGAAATTGCCTCAGAAATCAGCCCAACTGCCACCTGGCTGATTAGCTCATTGATATGCGAAGTAAGACCCAGTTACTATGCCAACGCCTACGAACTCTACATGACCCCACCAGGACACAGTTTTGCCAGATAATATCAGCTCTTAAAGTGACCTGCACACCAAATTGTTACCTGAGGTGTCCAGCCCACCAAATCGGAGGCCGAGGCGCCCCGCCCACCAAATCGGAGACAGAGGCGCCCCGCCCACCAAATCGGAGACAGAGGCGCCCCGCCCACCAAATCGGAGACAGAGAAGCCCCGCCCACCAAATCGGAGGCCGAGGGGCCCCGCCCACCAAATCGGAGGCCGAGAGGCCCCGCCCACCAAATCGGAGGCCGAGGGTCCCCGCCCACCAAATCGGAGGTCGAGGGTCCCCGCCCACCAAATCGGAGGCCGAGGGTCCCCGCCCACCAAGTCGGAGGCCGAGGGTCCCCGCCCACCAAATCGGAGGCCGAGGGGCCCCGACCCCCAAATCGGAGGCCGAGGGGCCCCGACCCCCAAATCGGAGGCCGAGGGGCCCCGACCCCAAATCGGAGGCCGAGGGGCCCCGACCACCAAATCAAAGGCCGTGGGGCGCCGACCTCCAAATCGGAGGCCGAGGGGCCCCGACCTCCAAATCGGAGGCCGAGGGGCCCGACCTCCAAATCGGAGGCCGAGGGGCCCCGACCTCCAAATCAGAGGCCGAGGGGCCCCGACCTCCAAATCGGAAGCCGAGGGGCCCCGACCTCCAAATCGGAGGCCGAGGGGCCCCGACCTCCAAATCGGAGGCCGAGGGGCCCCGACCACCAAATCGGAGGCCGAGGGGCCCCGACCTCCAAATCGGAGGCCGAGGGGCCCCGACCTCCAAATCGGAGGCCGAGGGGCCCCGACATCCAAATCGGAGGCCGAGGGGCCCCGACCTCCAAATCGGACCCAGAGTGACCCCGCCCACCAAATCGGACCCAGAGTGACCCCGCCCACCAAATGTGACCCAGAGGTGCCCCGCCCACCAAATGTGACCCAGAGGTGCCCCGCCCACCAAATCGGACCCAGAGGTGCCCCGCCCACCAAATGTGACCCAGAGTGACCCCGCCCACCAAATGTGACCCAGAGTGACCCCGCCCACCAAATGTGACCCAGAGTGACCCCGCCCACCAAATGTGACCCAGAGTGACCCCGCCCACCAAATGTGACCCAGAGTGACCCCGCCCACCAAATGTGACCCAGAGTGACCCCGCCCACCAAATGTGACCCAGAGTGACCCCGCCCACCAAATGTGACCCAGAGTGACCCCGCCCACCAAATGTGACCCAGAGTGACCCCGCCCACCAAATCGGACCCAGAGTGACCCCGCCCACCAAATCGGACCCAGAGTGACCCCGCCCACCAAATCGGACCCAGAGTGACCCCGCCCACCAAATCGGACCCAGAGGTGCCATGCCCACCAAATCGGACCCAGTGGTGCCCCGCCCACCAAATCGGACCCAGAGATGCCCCGCCCACCAAATAGGTCCGAGAGGTGCCCCGCCCACCAAATGTGACCCAGAGTGACCCCGCCCACCAAATGTGACCCAGAGTGACCCCGCCCACCAAATGTGACCCAGAGTGACCCCGCCCACCAAATGTGACCCAGAGTGACCCCGCCCACCAAATGTGACCCAGAGTGACCCCGCCCACCAAATGTGACCCAGAGTGACCCCGCCCACCAAATGTGACCCAGAGTGACCCCGCCCACCAAATGTGACCCAGAGTGACCCCGCCCACCAAATGTGACCCAGAGTGACCCCGCCCACCAAATGTGACCCAGAGTGACCCCGCCCACCAAATGTGACCCAGAGTGGCCCCGCCCACCAAATGTGACCCCGAGTGACCCCGCCCACCAAATGTGACCAAATGTGACCCCGAGTGACCCCGCCCACCAAATGTGACCCCGAGTGGCCCCGCCCACCAAATGTGACCCCGAGTGACCCCGCCCACCAAATGTGACACCGAGTGACCCCGCCCACCAAATGTGACCCCGAGTGGCCCCGCCCACCAAATCGGACCCCGAGTGGCCCCGCCCACCAAATCGGATCGCGAGTGGCCCCGCCCACCAAATCGGACCCAGAGTGACCCCGCCCACCAAATCGGACCCAGAGGTGCCCCGCCCACCAAATCGGACCCAGAGTGACCCCGCCCACCAAATGTGACCCAGAGTGACCCCGCCCACCAAATGTGACCCAGAGTGACCCCGCCCACCAAATGTGACCCAGAGTGACCCCGCCCACCAAATGTGACCCAGAGTGACCCCGCCCACCAAATCGGACTCAGAGTGACCCCGCCCACCAAAATCGGACCCAGAGTGACCCCGCCCACCAAATCGGACCCAGAGTGACCCCGCCCACCAAATCGGACCCAGAGTGACCCCGCCCACCAAATCGGACCCAGAGTGACCCCGCCCACCAAATCGGACCCAGAGGTGCCATGCCCACCAAATCGGACCCATTGGTGCCCCGCCCACCAAATCGGACCCAGAGTGACCCCGCCCACCAAATGTGACCCAGAGTGACCCCGCCCACCAAATGTGACCCAGAGTGACCCCGCCCACCAAATCGGACTCAGAGTGACCCCGCCCACCAAAATCGGACCCAGAGTGACCCCGCCCACCAAATGTGACCCAGAGTGACCCCGCCCACCAAATGTGACCCAGAGTGACCCCGCCCACCAAATGTGACCCAGAGTGACCCCGCCCACCAAATGTGACCCAGAGTGACCCCGCCCACCAAATCGGACCCAGAGTGACCCCGCCCACCAAATGTGACCCAGAGTGACCCCGCCCACCAAATGTGACCCAGAGTGACCCCGCCCACCAAATGTGACCCAGAGTGACACCGCCCACCAAATGTGACCCAGAGTGACACCGCCCACCAAATCGGACTCAGAGTGACCCCGCCCACCAAAATCGGACCCAGAGTGACCCCGCCCACCAAATCGGACCCAGAGTGACCCCGCCCACCAAATCGGACCCAGAGTGACCCCGCCCACCAAATCGGACCCAGAGTGACCCCGCCCACCAAATCGGACCCAGAGGTGCCATGCCCACCAAATCGGACCCAGTGGTGCCCCGCCGACCAAATCGGACCCAGAGATGCACCGCCCACCAAAATCGGACCCAGAGTGACCCCGCCCACCAAATGTGACCCAGAGTGACCCCGCCCACCAAATGTGACCCAGAGTGACCCCGCCCACCAAATCGGACCCAGAGTGACCCCGCCCACCAAATGTGACCCAGAGTGACCCCGCCCACCAAATGTGACCCAGAGTGACCCCGCCCACCAAATGTGACCCAGAGTGACCCCGCCCACCAAATGTGACCCAGAGTGACCCCGCCCACCAAATCGGACCCAGAGTGACCCCGCCCACCAAATGTGACCCAGAGTGACCCCGCCCACCAAATGTGACCCAGAGTGACCCCGCCCACCAAATGTGACCCAGAGTGACACCGCCCACCAAATGTGACCCAGAGTGACCCCGCCCACCAAATGTGACCCAGAGTGACCCCGCCCACCAAATGTGACCCAGAGTGACCCCGCCCACCAAATGTGACCCAGAGTGACCCCGCCCACCAAATGTGACCCAGAGTGACCCCGCCCACCAAATGTGACCCAGAGTGACCCCGCCCACCAAATCGGACCCAGAGTGACCCCGCCCACCAAATGTGACTCAGAGTGACCCCGCCCACCAAATGTGACCCAAAATGACCCCGCCCACCAAATGTGACCCAGAGTGACCCCGCCCACCAAATGTGACCCAGAGTGACCCCGCCCACCAAATGTGACCCAGAGTGACCCCGCCCACCAAATGTGACCCAGAGTGACCCCGCCCACCAAATGTAACCCAGAGTGACCCCGCCCACCAAATGTGACCCAGAGTGACCCCGCCCACCAAATGTGACCCAGAGTGACCCCGCCCACCAAATCGGACCCAGAGTGACCCCGCCCACCAAATCGGACTCAGAGTGACCCCGCCCACCAAATCGGACCCAGAGTGACCCCGCCCACCAAATCGGACCCAGAGTGACCCCGCCCACCAAATGTGACCCAGAGTGACCCCGCCCACCAAATGTGACCCAGAGTGACCCCGCCCACCAAATGTGACCCAGAGTGACCCCGCCCACCAAATGTGACCCAGAGTGACCCCGCCCACCAAATGTGACCCCGAGTGACCCCGCCCACCAAATGTGACCAAATGTGACCCCGAGTGACCCCGCCCACCAAATGTGACCCCGAGTGGCCCCGCCCACCAAATGTGACCCCGAGTGACCCCGCCCACCAAATGTGACCAAATGTGACCCCGAGTGACCCCGCCCACCAAATGTGACCCCGAGTGGCCCCGCCCACCAAATGTGACCCCGAGTGACCCCGCCCACCAAATGTGACCAAATGTGACCCCGAGTGACCCCGCCCACCAAATGTGACCCCGAGTGGCCCCGCCCACCAAATCGGACCCCGAGTGGCCCCGCCCACCAAATCGGATCGCGAGTGGCCCCGCCCACCAAATCGGACCCAGAGGTGCCATGCCCACCAAATCGGACCCAGTGGTGCCCCGCCCACCAAATCGGACCCAGAGTGACCCCGCCCACCAAATGTGACCCAGAGTGACCCCGCCCACCAAATGTGACCCAGAGTGACCCCGCCCACCAAATCGGACTCAGAGTGACCCCGCCCACCAAAATCGGACCCAGAGTGACCCCGCCCACCAAATGTGACCCAGAGTGACCCCGCCCACCAAATGTGACCCAGAGTGACCCTGCCCACCAAATGTGACCCAGAGTGACCCCGCCCACCAAATGTGACCCAGAGTGACCCCGCCCACCAAATCGGACCCAGAGTGACCCCGCCCACCAAATGTGACCCAGAGTGACCCCGCCCACCAAATGTGACCCAGAGTGACCCCGCCCACCAAATGTGACCCAGAGTGACCCCGCCCACCAAATGTGACCCAGAGTGACACCGCCCACCAAATCGGACTCAGAGTGACCCCGCCCACCAAAATCGGACCCAGAGTGACCCCGCCCACCAAATCGGACCCAGAGTGACCCCGCCCACCAAATCGGACCCAGAGTGACCCCGCCCACCAAATCGGACCCAGAGTGACCCCGCCCACCAAATCGGACCCAGAGGTGCCATGCCCACCAAATCGGACCCAGTGGTGCCCCGCCCACCAAATCGGACCCAGAGATGCACCGCCCACCAAAATCGGACCCAGAGTGACCCCGCCCACCAAATGTGACCCAGAGTGACCCCGCCCACCAAATGTGACCCAGAGTGACCCCGCCCACCAAATCGGACCCAGAGTGACCCCGCCCACCAAATGTGACCCAGAGTGACCCCGCCCACCAAATGTGACCCAGAGTGACCCCGCCCACCAAATGTGACCCAGAGTGACCCCGCCCACCAAATGTGACCCAGAGTGACCCCGCCCACCAAATCGGACCCAGAGTGACCCCGCCCACCAAATGTGACCCAGAGTGACCCCGCCCACCAAATGTGACCCAGAGTGACCCCGCCCACCAAATGTGACCCAGAGTGACACCGCCCACCAAATGTGACCCAGAGTGACCCCGCCCACCAAATGTGACCCAGAGTGACCCCGCCCACCAAATGTGACCCAGAGTGACCCCGCCCACCAAATGTGACCCAGAGTGACCCCGCCCACCAAATGTGACCCAGAGTGACCCCGCCCACCAAATGTGACCCAGAGTGACCCCGCCCACCAAATCGGACCCCGAGTGACCCCGCCCACCAAATGTGACTCAGAGTGACCCCGCCCACCAAATGTGACCCAAAATGACCCCGCCCACCAAATGTGACCCAGAGTGACCCCGCCCACCAAATGTGACCCAGAGTGACCCCGCCCACCAAATGTGACCCAGAGTGACCCCGCCCACCAAATGTGACCCAGAGTGACCCCGCCCACCAAATGTAACCCAGAGTGACCCCGCCCACCAAATGTGACCCAGAGTGACCCCGCCCACCAAATGTGACCCAGAGTGACCCCGCCCACCAAATCGGACCCAGAGTGACCCCGCCCACCAAATCGGACTCAGAGTGACCCCGCCCACCAAATCGGACCCAGAGTGACCCCGCCCACCAAATCGGACCCAGAGTGACCCCGCCCACCAAATGTGACCCAGAGTGACCCCGCCCACCAAATGTGACCCAGAGTGACCCCGCCCACCAAATGTGACCCAGAGTGACCCCGCCCACCAAATGTGACCCAGAGTGACCCCGCCCACCAAATGTGACCCCGAGTGACCCCGCCCACCAAATGTGACCAAATGTGACCCCGAGTGACCCCGCCCACCAAATGTGACCCCGAGTGGCCCCGCCCACCAAATGTGACCCCGAGTGACCCCGCCCACCAAATGTGACCAAATGTGACCCCGAGTGACCCCGCCCACCAAATGTGACCCCGAGTGGCCCCGCCCACCAAATGTGACCCCGAGTGACCCCGCCCACCAAATGTGACCAAATGTGACCCCGAGTGACCCCGCCCACCAAATGTGACCCCGAGTGACCCCGCCCACCAAATCGGACCCCGAGTGGCCCCGCCCACCAAATCGGATCGCGAGTGGCCCCGCCCACCAAATCGGACCCAGAGGTGCCCCGCCCACCAAATCGGACCCAGAGGTGCCCCGCCCACCAAATCGGACCCAGAGGTGCCCCGCCCACCAAATGTGACCCAGAGTGACCCCGCCCACCAAATGTGACCCAGAGTGACCCCGCCCACCAAATGTGACTCAGAGTGACCCCGCCCACCAAATGTGACCCAGAGTGACCCCGCCCACCAAATGTGACCCAGAGTGACCCCGCCCACCAAATGTGACCCAGAGTGACCCCGCCCACCAAATGTGACCCAGAGTGACCCCGCCCACCAAATGTGACCCAGAGTGACCCCGCCCACCAAATGTGACCCAGAGTGACTCCGCCCACCAAATGTGACCCAGAGTGACCCCGCCCACCAAATGTGACCCAGAGTGACCCCGCCCACCAAATGTGACCCAGAGTGACCCCGCCCACCAAATGTGACCCAGAGTGACCCCGCCCAGCAAATGTGACCCAGAGTGACCCCGCCCACCAAATGTGACCCAGAGTGACCCCGCCCAGCAAATGTGACCCAGAGTGACCCCGCCCACCAAATGTGACCCAGAGTGACCCCGCCCACCAAATGTGACCCAGAGTGACCCCGCCCACCAAATGTGACCCAGAGTGACCCTGCCCACCAAATGTGACCCAGAGTGACCCCGCCCACCAAATGTGACCCAGAGTGACCCCGCCCACCAAATGTGACCCAGAGTGACCCCGCCCACCAAATGTGACCCAGAGTGACCCCGCCCACCAAATGTGACTCAGAGTGACCCCGCCCACCAAATGTGACCCAGAGTGACCCCGCCCACCAAATGTGACCCAGAGTGACCCCGCCCACCAAATGTGACCCAGAGTGACCCCGCCCACCAAATGTGACCCAGAGTGACCCCGCCCACCAAATCGGACCCGGCCACCAAATCGGACCCAGAGTGACCCCGCCCACCAAATCGGACCCAGAGTGACCCCGCCCTCCAAATGTGACCCAGAGTGACCCCGCCCACCAAATGTGACCCAGAGTGACCCCGCCCACCAAATGTGACCCAGAGTGACCCCGCCCACCAAATCGGACCCAGAGTGACCCCGCCCACCAAATATGACCCAGAGTGACCCCGCCCACCAAATGTGACCCAGAGTGACCCCGCCCACCAAATCGGACTCAGAGTGACCCCGCCCACCAAATCGACCCAGAGTGACCCCGCCCACCAAATCGGACATAGAGGGTCCCCGCCCACCAAATAGGACCCAGAGCGGCCCCGCCCACCAAATCGGCACCTGAGGGGCCCCGGCCACCAAATCGGTCCCTGAGGTGCCCCGCCCACCAAATCGGACCCAGAGTGACCCCGCCCACCAAATCAGACCCAGAGTGACCCCGCCCACCAAATCGGACCCAGAGTGACCCCACCCACCAAATCGGACCCTGAGTGACCCCACCCACCAAATCGGCCCCTAAGGGGCTCCGCCCACCAAATCGGCCCCTGATGTTCCCTGCCCACCAAATCAGACCCAGATTGGCCCCGCTCACCAAATCAGACCCAGAGTGGCCCCACCCACCAAGTTGGCATCTGAGGTTCCCCGCCCACCAAATTGGCACCTGAGGTTCCCCGACCACCAAATCGATCCTGAGGTGCATCCAAGTGTAAAACTCTTGCAGGGGCAGCCCGGGCACCATTCCAAAGCACTATCTGTAGTTCCTTCAGGAAATACCCATCTAGTTAATGTCGTTGTCCTCCTTTGTACTCTCTCTAGTTCCATTATATCCTTCCTGAGCACCGGTGCCCAAAACTGGACACAGTACTCCATGTGTGGTGTAACTAGGGATTTGTACAGAGGCAGTATAATGCTCTCATCATGTGTATCCAGACCTCTTTTAATGCACCCCATGATCCTGTTTGCCTTGGCAGCTGCTGCCTGACACTGGCTGCTCCAGGTAAGTTTATCATTAACTAGGATCCCCAAGACCTTCTCCCTGTCAGATTTACCAAGTGGTTTCCCGTTCAGTGTGTAATGGTGATATTGATTCCTTCTTCCCATGTGTATAACCTTACATTTATCATTGTTAAACCTCATCTGCCACCTTTCAGCCCAAGTTTCCAACTTACCCAGATCCATCTGTAGCAGAATACTATCTTCTCTTGCATTAACTGCTTTACATAGTTTTGTATCATCTGCAAATATCGATATTTTACTGTGTAAACCTTCTACCAGATCATTAATGAATATGTTGAAGAGAACAGGTCCCAATACCGACCCCTGCGGTACCCCTCTGGTCACAGCGACCCAGTTAGAGACTATACCATTTGTAACCACCCTCTACTTTCTATCACTAAGCCAGTTACTAACCCATGTACACACATTTTCCCCCAGACCAAGCATTCTCATTTTGTGTACCAACCTCTTGTGCGGCACGGTATCAAACGCTTTGGAAAAATCGAGATATACCACGTCCAATGACTCACCGTGGTCCAGTCTATAGCTTACCTCTTCATAAAAACTGATTAGACTGGTTTGACAGGAGCGATTTCTCATAAACCCCTGCTGATATGGAGTTAAACAGTTATTCTCATTGAGATAATCCAGAATAACATCCCTCAGAAACCCTTCAAATATTTTACCAACAATAGAGGTTAGACTTACTGGCCTATAATTTCCAGGTTCACTTTTAGAGCCCTTTTTGAATATTGGCACCACATTTGCTATGCGCTAGTCCTGCGGAACAGACCCCGTCGCTATAGAGTCCCTAAAAATAATAAATAATGGTTTATCTATTACATTACTTAGTTCTCTTAGTGCTCGTGGGTGTATGCCATCCGGACCTGGAGATTTATCTATTTTAATCTTATTTAGCCGGTTTCGCACCTCTTCTTGGGTTAGATTGGTGACCCTTAATATAGGGTTTTCATTGTTTCTTGGGATTTCACCTAGCATTTCATTTTCCACCGTGAATACCGTGGAGAAGAAGGTGTTTAATATGATAGCTTTTTCCTCGTCATCTACAATCATTCTTTCCTCACTATTTTTTAAGGGGCCTACATTTTCAGTTTTTATTCTTTTACTATTGATATAGTTGAAGAACAGTTTGGGATTAGTTTTACTCTCCTTAGCAATGTGCTTCTCTGTTTCCTTTTTGGCAGCTTTAATTAGTTTTTTAGATAAAGTATTTTTCTCCCTATAGTTTTTTAGAGCTTCAATGGTGCCATCCTGCTTTAGTAGTGCAAATGCTTTCTTTTTACTGTTAATTGCCTGTCTTACTTCTTTGTTTAGCCACATTGGGTTTTTCCTATTTCTAGTCCTTTTATTCCCACAAGGTATAAACCGCTTACAGTGCCTATTTAGGATGTTCTTAAACATTTTCCATTTATTATCTGTATTCTTATTTCTGAGGATATTGTCCCAGTCTACCAGATTAAGGGCATCTCTAAGCTGGTCAAACTTTGCCTTCCTAAAGTTCAGTGTTTTTGTGACTCCCTGACAAGTACCCCTAGTGAAAGACAGGTGAAACTGTACAATATTGTGGTCGCTATTTCCTAGATGCCCGACCACCTGCAGATTTGTTATTCTGTCAGGTCTATTAGATAGTATTAGGTCTAAAAGTGCTGCTCCTCTGGTTGGATTTTGCACCAATTGTGAAAGATATTTTTTCTTGGTTATTAGCAGAAACCTGTTGCCTTTATGGGTTTCACAGGTTTCTGTTTCCTAGTTAATATCCGGGTAGTTAAAGTCCCCCATAACCAGGACCTCATTATGGGTTGCAGCTTCATCTATCTGCTTTAGAAGTAGACTTTCCATGGTTTCTGTTATATTTGGGGGTTTGTAACAGACCCCAATGAGAATTTTGTTACAATTTTTCCCTCCATGAATTTCGACCCATATGGACTCGACATCCTCATTCCCTTCGCTAATATCCTCCCTTAAAGTGGACTTTAGACAAGACTTTACATAGAGACAAACCCCTCCTCCTCTCCAATTTTTACGATCCTTTCTAAACAGACTGTAACCCTGTAAGTTAACTGCCCAGTCATAGCTTTCATCTAACCATGTCTCGGTTATTCCCACTATGTCAAAGTTACCTGTAGATATTTCTGCTTCTAGTTCTTCCATCTTCTCACTATCCAACAAGCCCAAGAAACTTGTTGACACCTTTCACTCCCTCCTCAGGCCAAAAGCACAAGCCCCTATCACAGACATTTGTGCTGATGACCTAGCCTCTCACTTTATAGAGAAAATAGATAATATCCCTCAGGAAATCCGCTCCCAAGTGCTGTGACTCCCATCCCTCCCTGCATTTCCCCTGGCTCACTCTCCACATTTGATCCCATCACAGAAGAAGTCTCTAGGCTCCTCTCTTCTTCTCGTCTGACTACATGCACTACTGACCCCATTCCCTCACACCTCCTCCAGTCATCACAACTCACTTAACTACAATCATTAATCTCTCCCTCTCCTCTGGCATTTTCCCTTCCTCCTTTAAACACTTTCATTACTCCATTACTAAAGAAACGCTCTCTCGATCCATCCTGCACAAATATCTACAGACCAGTCTCCAATCTCCCCTTCATCTCTAAACTCTTGGAGCGCCTGGTCTACTCCCGCCTTTCTGCAGCTTTCGACACTGTTAACCACCGTCTCCTACTCTCTAGGCTCCAGTCACTAGGCATTAAGGACACTGCTCTCTCCTGGTTCTTTTCCTATCTTTCTGACCGCTCCTTCAGTGTATTGTTCGCTGGCTCCACTTCGTTCCCTCTTCCTCTCACTGTCGGGGTACCTCAGGGCTCACTCCATGGCCCACTTCTCTTCTCCCTCTACACGGCCCCAATTGGACAGACCATCAGCAGATTTGGCTTTCGGTATCATCTTTACGCCAATGACACACAAACTATATAAGTCATCCCTTGACCTTACCACAGCTGTACTACAGAACGCCAGTGACTGTCTGTCTGCAGTCTCCAACATCATGTCTGCTCTCTAACTGAAACTCAGCATCTCCAAAACTGAACATCTTCTGCTCCCACCGTCTACTAACCTCCCTAAACCTGATATTTCCCTCTCCGTGGGTGGCATCATAATAACACCCCAGCAGCAAGCGTGCTGTCTGGGTGTTATATTTGACTCCGATCTCTCCTTCACATCCCATATACAATCTCTTGCCTGCTCTTGCCGCTTACACCTAAAGAACATCTCTAGAATCCGCCCTTTTCTCACCATGGAAACAAAAACCCTCACTGTCACCTTGATCCACTCTCACCTGGATTACTGTAATGCTCTATTAATTGGCCTCCCCCTAACTCGACTTTGACCTCTCTAGTCTATACTAAATGCAGCAGCCAGGGTTATCTACCTGACTTATCGGTATTCAGACGTGTCCGCTCTTCGCCAGTCGTTACACTAGCTGCCCATTCATTATAGGATCCAATTCAAAGTACTTGTTCTCACCCACAAAGCTCTCCACAGTGCGGCACCCCCTTACATCTCTGGCCTTATTTCTGTCTATCAGCCAAATCACTTTTGACTATCCTTTGCACTAATCCCACTCCCCTCTCCAGGACTTCTCCCGCGCTGCACCAATCTTCTGGAATGCTCTATCCCAAGAAATTAGGACCATTCACAATTTGCATAGTTTTAGGCGTGCCCTCAAAACATATTTGTTCACTCAAAACATATTTGTTCAGAGCGGCCTATCACGTCCCCTAATAAAAGTAATTTTATGTGTAAGGGCGCGTGTGTAGCCAAATTCATTATCTCCATCTATCCCCCACCCCCTGAAGATGCTGGACTATCATTGTAAATACATAATTGTAAATAAGCTCCTGTACTTTGTATCTCCCCCATCTCATTGTAGATTGTAAGCTCTCACGAGCAGGGTCATCTTATTGTGTTTTAATTATTGTATTGTTAACGTTGATACTTATGACTTGTGTTTGAAACTGTTAAACTGTAAAGCGCTGCGGAATATGTTGGTGCTATATAAATAAAGATTATTATCTAGATGTGTGGCATGCACCTTGAACCCTCAAGGGCTTCACAGAATGTTATAGTGTTGAGCCATGAAAATTAAAAAACGCATGACGGACATGGGTAAAGTAGTACTGCAATGCACATAGAAAGAAAACACCCACAACAATGTGGGTTGGGGGTTTAAGAATGAGCATATGGTTATACAGTAGAAGTCCATGCATAATTATGCATAATTTTTCTATCATGTGATTTTGCCTGTTTTTTTTGTAATTTTCAATAAACTTGTTTTGGTACTTTTGAAACAATAGTGGATATATACTCTCTGTTTATTGTAGGAATTTGTGACCAGTACGTTGTAGTGACCAGTACATTGTAGTGACCAGCTCATGCTTCTGAAGACACGCACCTGTAAATTAGGTGGGCTCTTATCGCTACAGAAATACCAAGCGTGTGGATTAGGTACACTGTGGGGTTCAGAAGGGGGCATCTGGATTTGGGAGCATAGAATTAGTTGGATTTCTTTTGGGGGGTGAGGAGCTATAGCGCTTTTCCTGAGCCTTTGCACTACCAGTAATGTGAAAGCCCCCTATATTTCCGTTGACGGACCTGAGTGGGGGCTTTTTTGTGTATTAAGCTGAAGATGTTATACAAAACATTTACATAACATTTTGGATCACATTTATCTGGCGCTCAACGCTGAGCACTTATTTTGGTGGTTTCCATCCAAATCTCAGAGTGAAGCGATTCAGATGAAACCCCCCAGGGATCCATTCACTATATTGAGGCAGCAGAGTTACTCTGGAATCCGTCTGGCCTCTGTTCAGAGTTGTTCTTTCCAGAAGTGCACAAAACTGTGGCCGACAGCACATTTATGCACACCTAAAAAGATGGATAGCGCTGAATCACAGGTCAGACAGTGTCCACAGTGTCTCCCTCTGCCTCACTGTAGGGAATATTCTGCCGTGGGGTCTATCTGAATGACGTATTTCAGAGATTTACATGGAAACCATGGCGTAAGCGCTCAGCGAAGTGTGCAGGATAAATGTGAGCGAGCCGTGCTGCGATCAATAAGAGGCAGAATGAAAACAATTAAAAAATCAACAGCAGGTGAAGAACTTTTTTCTTACGCCGTTCCTTATACGGTGTAAGTGACTAGATACCAGATTTATATTGGCTTTTTATATTTGGCTGCTGTCACACAGTAAAAAACGCTTTTTTTTCTTTTTTTTAGAAAAACAAGTTTTTGCATCGCCGTATTTAGATAATTTTTCCATATTTCTGCTAACAGAATCATGTGATGGCTTGTGATTTGTGGGACAAGTTTTTCTTGGTACGATTTTCGAGCACATTCAATTTTTTATTCAGATTTTTGGGAGGCAGAATGAACAAAACCAGCAATTCATTAATTGTTTTTTTCTTTTGCTGTTCCGTGTGTGATAAAATTGACAAGGCACCGTTATTCTTCAGATCAGTACGATTACATCGATACCACATTTATATAGTTTTTTTATGCTTTGCCGCTTTTACACAATAAAAACTATTTTATAGAAAAAAGAATTGTTTTTGCATGGTTTTATTCTAAGAGCTATAACTTTTTATTTTTCCACTGATTGAGCTGTATGATAGCTTGTATTTTTTTTGAGGACAAGATGATGTTTTTATCGGTACCATTTTTATTTATTGGTATAATATTTTTTCTTCTTTTTTTATTTGTTTTGTGATATTTGTTTTTAATAGTTTTAAACATTATTTTAACTTTTTTTTACTTAGTCCCTGTATGGGACTTCAATTTTTATCTTTTTTGATCACTGGCCTCATGCAATGCAATACTGTACACATGTATTGCATTCCATGAGACCTGTCAGTTTTTCATTGGCAGATCACTTGTTAGACTCAGCTGCTGGCTGAATCTAACAGGCCACCATTGATGACAGACCAGGAGGTCATCATGTGACCTCTGGCTGCCATGACAAAGCTCGGCCCCCCCCCATGATCTGATCACATTTCATCACGGGGGGGCATCGGAGAGGTCAGTGATGCAGCCCTCATCCTCTCACTATCTTCTAAATGCCACATCCAGAATATAGCAAAGAGTTAACATCATTGGGACCTGATCCAATAAGGTACCGATGATGTAACTTGTCAGAGCTAACGCTCTTCGCTGGAATTGCAGCACTTGCAGGATACTGGGGGTCCTGAGTGCTGAGAGACCGCCGACCATAGAGAAATGTCGGAGTTGCACAAAGCCCAGCTGTGACGATCCATTTTTGGATTCGTGGCAGCTCTGTTTTCCCTCTGTTTTAAATGTAGATTTTTTTCTTTCAGGACCAGCAAGGGTTAATGTCAGTTTTTCCCCGCTGGCAATCTGCTGTAAGTTGCAGAGTTGCTGGGTCAGCTGATGTGGGTGGTGACCACTTCCACCATCCTTTAAATGGTCACTTGATGCATCAGCTAACTGTTGGTGATTGAGTTTCTCTATGGAGACCAGCCGTGCAGTTGCAGATCTCTGGTGTCAGCTACTTCTGGTGTTTGGAGTCCTGTTTCTGTGTCATCTGCAGTGTGGAGCTTGACAGTGGTGTCTGGAAGCTAAGTGTTATGTTGCTTGTCCCTTTCGTGTTTGCCACTGTCCCCTTTGTGGTAGTATCTGCAGTGTTCAGGCCTTCCAGGCCAGTGCACTAGCCAGGGCAGTGCTAGGTGACAGCTAGGGACGAGGTTCCTGACGGCGGTGGGGGAAAGGACCCACTTAGGGCATTAGGACAGTGCAGGGTCAGGCTCAGGATTGAACTCAGGTGGTGACCATCCCCATTTCCCTATCAGTAGGGCTTTTCTCTCCCCATTTCTATTCCGTTGTGTATGTGCTGCGCCATCCTCTGACCGACCCCCCGCTGGGTTGTTTCACATTGTGACACCAGCAAGTGCCAGCGTTTATCCACAGTAGGAGGTCGGGAAGGGGTTAAAGGTCAGTTTTAAATGCTCAAACGTGCAATAATAATTGACATAAGTATCTTAATCCCCTCCTTTTCAATTCTCCAAACATTTCCAAATGTAGCAATTCTCTCAAACAGGGGTTATTCCAGATAGATGCTAAAATCATCTCTAAGGACCTTCCACCTACCTCTAACTTTGTCATTGGTGCTGATGTGCACCATGACTGATCGGCCCTCACCAGTCCAATACAGTAATGTGAAAACCCTACCAGCGATGTGTCAAACTCAAGTGCCAGGAAGACAACACACCATTCGGCGATCCTTGTCTTTGTGACAGATTGCCCTATCTGTTCCGTTACTAATGGAGTCTCCCACTACCAGCATCTGTCTGGCCTGCCTTGCGCTCCTATTCCCCTCCTTACTGGAATAGACATTCCCCTGGATCTTACAGAATGTGTCTTGCCTGTACTGGCACCCCTCTCATCTGCCAATTTAGCAAACTTGTTGGGGTGTGCCAGATCAGGACTAGGCTCTCTGGCACTCTGCCCTCTACCCCAACTTCTAAATGTCACCCAGCTGGCTGAATCACTGCAATTTAGCTCCATACTACGATCCTCTCCCATATTTACCCCAAAGATCACTCCTTTACACATAGTTAGTGGATCTCAGTGTTACTACTTAGATCCAGGACCTGGGCTTCCAAATGGGCAATATAGCATGCACACATCTTGCACAGCAGAATGCACCCTCAAATGGCTGGTCAAGAATTGCATACATGAGACAAGATGCACATTGAATGGTTTAGTCATCGGCCTATAACTGCTAGCACCAAGCAGCTGCTACTTATAAACTCTTAATTAGGTTCTTAATTAGCTATTCAGGACTCATGAAACTGCACCTTCTAGTGACCCTTTATGAGCATACCTATACATCAGAACGTATACCTTAAGTACAATGTAATTAGCCCTTAAACAATCTCAGATAAAGATGCAGTAAGGTAAAGGTACCGTCACACTCAGCGACGCTGCAGCGATATAGACAACGAGCCGACCTAAATTAGATCGCTGGAGCGTCGCTGTTTAGGTCGCTGTAGAGACGTCAAACACAGCAGCTCCAGAACGATGCAGGAGCGATCCAGTGACGTAACGGCGACTCACTTCTCGTTCTCGCTGGTTGTTAGCTCCATGTCAAACAGCCGCAGTGTACCGATCCGACACACATCTAGGGGCCCTATGCTTGTTGCTGGCGTCGTTGCTTTTGATGTCAAACATGACGATACACGCCGACCTGACGACCAAATAAAGTTCTGGACTTTTAGCTCCGACCAGCGATGGCACAGCGGGATCCAGATTGCTGCTGCGTGTCAAACACAACGAGATCGCTATCCAGGACGCTGCAACGTCACGGATTGTTGTCGTTCTCTTTGCAAAGTTGCTGAGTGTGACGGTACCTTAAGACAATTGTGACCTGTAGGAAAGAAAGAACTAGAATAGTTCAGTAAGAAAGTACAATTAACTTAAGAGATGCAGGAATCCCAAATACGGTACCTCTTCCCCGAATCAAAAGTCGCACGTTTGAACCAAATCACACTTACAAACCAATGACACCCGCCAGCTCCCACACTCGCTATAACAGATGATTTATATACGGTTGCTTATCCCTTAGCTGCAATAAAACTTGCATCTCACTGCAATGTTTACATTGTTTGCTATTTCATGTTATGCTACTGGGGGAGTTCTATCAATATTATGAGCAGATGCATCAAGTTATCAAAATAGTCAAAAGTCAAAATTGTTATTCATTTTTCAAATTGGCACACAGCATTACATGTGGGCTCCAGTCATTTTAGACAGATCTCTGTACAATAACTTATGACTTGATTAAATTGATATCAATAAGTTGTTTCAAAAATGGTGAACTTTACAGTTTCTCTTAGCTATACTGCTGTTGGTGAAAGTTTGAAAAAAAAAATTGGCAAAATTAGCTTGGTAGTTCTGCATTGTGGTTAGTCTACATTCTGCTGGGAATATTTTGCTCCTATTTTTTTCCAACTTAATTTTACTGACTGGGTTTTTTTTTAGATAGCAATAGCAGGTTTGATTTTATCCAAAAAAATGAAAATAAAGGGTAGGAATCCCACAATAGATAATGTAGAACAGAGGTGTCAAACTGCATTCCTCAAGGGCCGCAAACAGGTCATGTTTTCAGGATTGCCTTGTACTGCACAGGTGATAATTTAATCACCTACACACATAATGATTACAGCACCTTGTGCAATGCTAAGGAAATCCTGAAAACATGACCTGTTTGCGGCCCTTGAGGAATGCAGTTTGACACTTCTGATGTAGAATAAGCAAGGAGTAGGATTATAAAACATCATGTTTACTTATATTAAAATAAAATATGACAACACACTATTAAAAAGGTTAAAAAGCTCAACCAGTTTAGGCAGGTAAGGACCTCTTACATCCATCTGTAGGTAGTCTTGTGAAGCATTCCGCGTCATGGTGCTATGTGGATAGCCGTATTGTGGACCCATGTAGTGGAGTCCTCATGTCAGTGAATATGGCCTCTTGCTTTCACTGGCATATAGTATGTATGTCCATACTCATCAGCTGCTGATGTCAGGTCCAGCCTTCTAATATAGTACCACTCATGGTGTCCATTTATTACATGGAACCAAGCCATGCAGCAAAAATTGCGTGTCCACTATTATTTGGATCTTCTCTATGTTCATCACATAGCATGTCCTGTTGGGAGCAACAGAAGGGCTGGGAAATTGTGCTTCACCATGAGATCCTCTACGCATATAATGTTATCTACAATAAACTTTGATCTTTCTGTAACTCATTAACTAATCCAAAGATTCTACATTTCCATGAGAGTGGTACCAGGGACAGCATCATCCTGGAGTCAAAGTTCACTCATATTAGTGACTGTGCTATATCGTGTTCTATTGTACAGACAGACAGCAAGGTAAGAAGACACAAGAACTATTTATTATCAGAAGATGTAAGTTAATACTAATATACAGTATATATAGTAAATGACACTAATATAAATATACTTACACATTCATTTTCTGCAGGTATTAAAAATGCCTTGTACATTAATCTGTCATTATTAATAATCTCTATATTAGGATATTGTACCATTGTATTGTACATCACTTTTTCTATGAAAGGGAACAAGGCAGCTACAGTGTAATATACATAGTTTAGTATGTTCAGATGTGTAATTAAAGGGGTTCTCCAGTGATGACATATCAGATCAGTAGGGGTTGGACACTCAGCAGCCTCATCCATCAGTTGACACTGGAGCTGTGGGCGATGGAAATACCTGAGAACAGCCAATGTGCTATGGTTATTTGGCGCTGTCTACTGTGTGCTTCCATTGTCCTTGGCTCTAGTGTGACCCTTTTTTGTAGGTTTTTTAAAAGGCACTGGCCATAGTCAGCACCAACAAAGGCACACTACTCTCCTTGCACCCTGGTGGTTGATAATGACCCATCCATACTGCCTTAGATTCGATGACCTTCTCCCATGATGCTCTTATTTAATGCTCTAACAATATCAATGTATCATAAAATATTTGATAACCATCCTTTTACTGTTCATGAGGTGCCAAAGTATCACTGCCAGAATCAATGTACAGTATATACTAGAAAGCCACTTACATCCCATTGTTCCTGCCTTTACATAGATTTAGGCGAGACGTCTGGAATCCAAGAAACAAAGTGGGCGGCTAGGCCATCAGGGCTATTTTTATCCCCTTCAGTAATGAAAGTCAATGTAACCTGTGCAATTACTCAATCTTTAGGGTCTGAGGATCGCCTCTATGAATACAGTTAGTGTTGTAATAGTGTATAATGTAACTATGTAATAATTATTAGTGATGAGCAAATATACTCGTTACTCGAGATTTCTCGAGCATGCTCAGGGGTCCTCCGAGTATTTTTTTTAGTGCTCGGAGGTTTAGTTTTTCTTGCCGCAGCTGAATGATTTACATCTGTTAGCCAGCATAAGTACATGTGGGGGTTGCCTGCTGCTGGGGTACCAAGGGGGTACGTTGTGGCAGCCTGGACTTTGGGTAATTATGTGTTTCTGTTAGTCTAACATTTATTATGAACGCTCTTTCACTTTATCTTATGTATGACTATGATGTGCAGAGGAATTCCTGAGCAATTGTTCTTATTTTACATTGCACCTTATCACTGAACTATTTGCACCAAGTCCTTTGGTATGCCGTTGGTCCATATGTATATGTACTTTTTCATCTGGCCCAGCTTTAAACATTGTGCTCTCTAATGATTTACTCATGGTAGGTTACTTTTGATGTTATGAATACAAGTACTCTTTTTGGACCTGATGCATATCTCTGCCCAATGTTTGCTTGTCCCTTTTGTATGATGTCATCCCTTTTGTAATCATGTTTTATATGGCTCAATAAAAATTATTTTAATATGATTTTTTTTGGAGGACTTTCTTTGTAGGTTGTCCTGATTTTCATAGTCCTCCGTGTTTGCATTCTAGGGAATATTTTGTGCTTAGAAATTTTTTGGAGTTGCAATATCCCTTTAAAGTTAATGAGTTTTGATCTTAAACTTATCACATCCAGCTAAATCACTGTATTTTCTGTGATAACAATATGATCTAGATTGCTAAATATTGTTTAGCTGGAACAAAGGTGGTTCTGCTACTCGGTGCCCAGAATAAAATCTCTTCCACATATACTTAGGAGATATTCTTGTATAGCGTCACACAGCTATTGCTCCGCATATTTGGCATGTAACCTGATCACTCCTAGGTATTTATTAGATACTAGATGGCAGCCCGATTCTAAAGAATCGGGAGTCTAGAATCCATATATACTTTATTTATTCAAATGTAAGAATAATACAATTAATAAATAATAGTAAGAAAGAACAAAAATAATAGGCAGTATATGGAGAAAACACCAAACAAAAGTTCAAAATTGGTGTGAAAATGTCACTGAACCACTTCACAACTAAATATATATAGTTTTGGTAAATGGTATTATCATTTTTTTGACGAAATTCGGCAGGAGCTTGAAGAGCAACGTCACTGGGCCCGCCTCCACGCAGTAGAAACTTGCTGTGAGGTAAAAATTCAAAAATCACACCAAAATGGCGGGCGGAGTGTGTCACAGTACGGCACGTTTCTGATTGGTCGCTCGCAGCAGGCGGCAACCAATCAGACACTGGACACTGTTGACGTCACTTATCTCCAGACATTAGCTCTGGACATTAGCTCCGGACATTAGCTCCGGACATTATCTCCGCACATTAGCTCCGGACATTAGCTCCAGACAAAGCCACGGAAGTTGGCACAAATTGCAGGAAGTAGTATTCTAGGCAATTAATCTCCGGACATTAGCTCCGGACATTAGCTCCGGACATTAGCTCCGGACAAAGCCACGGAAGTTGGCACAAATTGCAGGAAGTAGTATTCTAGGCAATTATATCTAACTAGATGGCAGCCCGATTCTAAAGAATCAGGAGTCTAGAATCCATATATACTTTATTTATTCAAATGTAAGAATAATACAATTAATAAATAATAGTAAGAAAGAACAAAAATAATAGGCAGTATATGGAGAAAACACCAAACAAAAGTTCAAAATTGGTGTGAAAATGTCACTGAACCACTTCACAACTAAATATATATAGTTTTGGTAAATGGTATTATCATTTTTTTGACGAAATTCGGCAGGAGCTTGAAGAGCAACGTCACTGGGCCCGCCTCCACGCAGTAGAAACTTGCTGTGAGGTAAAAATTCAAAAATCACACCAAAATGGCGGGCGGAGTGTGTCACAGTACGGCACGTTTCTGATTGGTCGCTCGCAGCAGGCGGCAACCAATCAGACACTGGACACTGTTGACGTCACTTATCTCCGGACATTAGCTCCGGACATTAGCTCCGGACATTATCTCCGCACATTAGCTCCGGACATTAGCTCCGGACATTAGCTCCGGACAAAGCCACGGAAGTTGGCACAAATTGCAGGAAGTAGTATTCTAGGCAATTATATATTAGATAACCTGCATCGCATAAATCTTGTGAGAGCTCATATTAACGCTGTCCAATTATTACTATTGTTTGACAGAGAATAAATGGATGACAACAATGAGGTCACCATTAATCTCCTTCTCCTGGGAAAGACGCAATATGGTAAAAGTTCTCTTGGAAACAGCCTGCTGGGAAGTTATGAATTTGAAAGTCGGATTTTCCCACAATCCGTTACTGAAGAGTGCCGACTCCGTAGGATGCGAATCTCCGATTTTGCTCGAAGAATGGGGAGAGAGCTGGCCTTAAGACTGCAGGTGCTGGACACACCTGGCATCCCTCATAGCAGTCTGAACCAGGATGAGGTGAAGACGAGAGTGAGAAAAGCCCTCTCAGAGCACTTTCCAGAGGGGTTACATATGGCTCTACTTGTCTTAAGGGCTGACATACCACATTGTGAAGAAGATAACCAGCACACTGTCAAATTAACCGAGGTAATTCCTGTAATAAGATGAGTAATTTCTAGCACTTGCTAAAGATGAGCCTTTCTCTCTCTGTCTGTTTTGTGTGTCTGTCTTTATCAATTTTCATGATAAAAAGAAGAATAGATAAATGAAGATGTTTAGCTCTTGTACGAGGAAAGGTTTCTCACTCTACTGCCAGGCCCTCCAGAAATTGAGGTTTTCTCTGTAATCCCATATTGGGAGATGTGCCTCGTATGTTTTTCAAAAAATATGGATGAAAATGTTAATTGCTGCCAGATGAAAACAGCCTTATACAAGCTTACCTTCCCTATTACCAGCAAGGCCAGGCCAGGTTACACTATTCACACACAGCCTGTCAAGAGGTATTAGATCCCAACAAGAGAAAAAATGTTGGATTTACGTTAGACCAATTTTGTAACCTTTCCCATTGTAATGGCTTTATTGGCAAACAATTTTCTGAGGAAAACAAGAGAGGAGATGACTTCCATAAATATCGCTTTTTTGGGTCTCAGAGCAAAACTTGTCATAATACATTAAAGAATGATAATTTATTTTCTAAGTATATGAGATATAAAAATATGCATATATAATATATTAGAGTGGCAGATTGAAGGGGTTGTCCGGTCAAAACCGATAAGACTGCAGGTAGTCTGTTTGATTGTAGACTTTTGAATCCCCCCAACACAAAGGATTCAACAGTTTCAGACCCGGGAATGGAGGATATGTATGAGTTATACGTACCCAGGCCTGTTTAGCCAGAACGAGGCTCTCAGAAACTTTTATTGAAAAGTGGCCTCGGCAGAGCTCCATGAAACACTGGAGCTGCGAGCAGATCACTTTTTGCCGGAAACAAACCGGAGAAACCCTAGGAAACTGATGAAAGTGGGTTAGATGAGTATCAGGAAGGTGACAGGGGAATTACATTAAAAGCACCACTCCACTGGTGAAGTAAAAAAACACGCTGGAGTGGTGCTTTAAGTATAGAAACAGCAACGCTATTTTATGACACATTCTCAGCAGGTTGTATATCTTTAGAGGTGGCAGACCAGTAACAGAAATTTCTGCAAGAAGTCCATTCCACACATTTTAATATATTGTAGTATGTGATTTTTTTAAACACTATTCAAATGTATGAGATGGATATCTTCCCTTAATCTGTCACGTATGGCCATGCCGTAACATTCTCAGATTACTTCTCAGACAATTTTTGTTCAAATTGTTCTAAAGATTCATTTAAAAATCTGCATGGAAAGAATCCATAAAAATAATTGGCCATATTGTATCTATGCACAAGTTACACTTGGAAGAAATGTCCCGTACGTTAGTAATACGCAATCAGCTTACCCTTACTGAGAGCAGCTCATCCAATGCAGCCTTTGTTATGCTTCTCACTTTTCCATTAGAGACTTAGGGTTCATGTACACGGACCGACCACAGTAATCGACTGTCGATTGGTAAACATTTACCGATCGGTGGTCGTTTAATAGTCTGTGTAAGCGGGCAAAGCGCGATAGACAATGCACATTGATTTGTAGTGGGTGGTTCACTGTGCATAGGCTGTCATTGTTCTCAGCGGCAAGAGTCCTATTTACACTTGATGAACCACCAAGCTAAATTCATAATTTCACTAAATTAACAAGCGTTCTGCTCGTTAATCAGGTGATCAGCAGCATGCTCACACTGAAAGATTATCGTCATGAAACTAGCATTCTTAAGATATTGTTCAGTGTAATTGCAACTTAATCGGGTTATCCAGGACTTTTTTCTGGCTATTGGGCTAAGGACTTACCGATATGTAGTTGCTAACAACCTGCCAGTTCTGCCCTGTGACGATGTGTTTTGGCTCAAGGCGGTGGCAGACTGCTTCTGCTGGGGATTCTTCTGCTTACTCTTGTGGCACCCCTAGGGGTATTTGCCACAAAAATAGTTACTGACACTGAATACAAATACTAAAATAGCAAAACTGCACTACCACCTCCGGCCAGAAGGGGGAGCTCCAGAGACTCCCCTTGATCCATTCTGGTCTGAGTAAAGAACTGGCAGTTGGGCTAAGGAGTTGAAAGTGAGAGGTCATACAGCTGAATTTCTAACAGCCCTATGACGGTTTCCAGGCCCAAATCACCGGCCTGAGGAGAAGAGGGACAGAGAAAAAGGACATTGTGAGAACCGGGTAGCATTAATCACTACCCAGAACAGGCGCAAAGACGGATACCGGATTCGCGGCTGTATTCATTATATATAATACAGCAACCGGAAAAACGTGAGGTGATATCAGCTTCACTAGGGCCGGACGCAGCAACAGACACAGAGTTCAGCGGTACTCCCGGAGGGGGTAAGCCGATAAAAGGACTCGGGTTGCCCGTCGAACCAGGGTCCGGAGGGGACAGATTGGGCCGGCAGCCAGTTCACATACAGCAGCAGGGCCACACAGAAACTGCGTACAATAAGAGGCGAAGACCCCGGCAGGGTCAAAGTAACTCAGAGTTCCCATACAGACTCCGGTGACAGGACTGGTTGTAAATCCTTTTTTGTTAAAGTAAACTGGTTAAACGTTTCAGTGCCTCAGTCTTTCATTTGGACAATAGCCATCTATCCAGGATTGGGATCATCACCGCTGGGAGAACCTGCTGCTGATCAAGTAAGTGCCTGTTCCCTCACGATACCCTTTACACTGTGCATTGCCTGAGGCCACAGCACCGGGTCAAGCCACCCGTGACATCCCCCTCAAGAGACAGACCCCATTGGTCCGGTGCTGGGTACCCCGGTCTCCTGGGCGTCACAATTGGCGTCACGAACAGGATCGAGCCAGCCCGTATACCGGCTATTGTGTGCCGTGATTGGAGCCCAAAACTGTGAAAACTTGGATGAAAAATCTTGAAAATTGACTTTATTAAAGAAAATTCCGTTCCCCATTGAAAACTATTGAAAGTGACTTTTCCCCATTGGTTATAATGGAGTAAAGATGGCCGCCATCCCCTGAGGTAATCACTTTGTAACCGTTAGGCACGAGACTGTTAATAGGGCTACGCCATTACTTGAGCCCCAGTCTGACTGAAAAACTTCAGAATCTGCCATTACGGAGCGCGCGGCGGGCGGGAGAAGCAGGGGCCGTGTCATTGTGGGCGGCATTAAGCTGAGCGCTCTGACGTCAGAGCAAGGGGAAAACCAATCCTGCTGCACAGCGGAACAAATCTACACTATCCCGACGGAAGCGGAGGACCGGAAGGGTCCGGATTAACTAAGGGGGCACAGTATGTCGCAGCACGGAGACGTCGCAGCACCCGGCGACGCTAATGCAGCTGAAAGACAGAGTGTCGATAGAGAGTCCAGCAGCGCAGCGGTGCAAGGAGTGGCGCCCATCATGCCGGTGCTGATGCCATATACCCCGGGTGGCCCGTGGCTTCCAATGTATGAAGGTGAGCCTAATACCCTTGACAATTTCAGAGAAAAGATGCTGGCCCATTTTGACATGTTCCCCGTGGGTGAAGTTCAGCGTGTTAGTCTCCTGATGATGCAGTTAAGTGGCCATGCTAAGCGAGAAGTCACGGCATGGGCAGCTGATCTAAAAGGCACTGTTGAACGCATATTTGCTGGATTAAAAGCTACATTTGAAACCACGGCCAGCAGCAAAGCTAAAATACGATTCTTTAATTGCAAACAAAAAGCTAATGAGGGCGTGAGAGACTTTGCCTTAAACCTGCAGGAAGCCCTTAAATCACTTACACTGGCTGAACCCATTTTTAACACCGGAGCGAATAAACTGCTAAGAGATCAATTTATTGAGGGACTCTACACCCCTTCTCACCGGGGGCATGTGAGCATGCTTGTTTTTAAGAACCCTGAATTGACATTTGCCCAATTAAAGGAGAGCGTTATATGTCTCCAGCTGGCAGAGGCACCTCGGGATCAGGAGCCTGCGCAACTCATGGCAGAGGCTCCTCAACAACATGGAGTACCAGTGACATCAGCTATGTCCGGGGCCATTGCTAAGCCCCTGGGGCCCAGTACTAATGAGGCTCTTCAACAAAAGCTTGACTCTTTAACTGATGTTGTTGCTTCAATGGCTAAAACCATGCAGGAGATGAGAGGACCCAAGATGGAGTTGGCAAACTGTAGAGAGGATGTTCCATGGATGAGACCCCGGAGATACCCGACATGGAGAGGACGACCCCGCGACCGCTACCAACCGGATGGACAGCCCATTTGCCGCCGTTGCCAGGAGCCAGGCCACTTTGCACGAGATTGTGATTTAAACGGGAATCCCCTGGGAATGCGGGCCGCTTCGCAGGAATGAACTTTCAAGGCCCAACACCCTGGCACGACAGGTACATCGGAGGACGACCCATTATCCCTATCGTGCTGGACGGAATTCCCCTCAACGCTTTGCTGGACACAGGTTCCCAGATTTCATCTATACCGTATATCCTTTATAAGAGGTACTGGGCTGATGCAGATATTGATAAAGGGCCCTCTGATGTTGAACTAGATATATGGGCCAGTAATGGTAAGTTGGTACCGAAACTAGGATTCAGGGAGATGAACATAAAGATTGGTAAAGTAGAATTGAAGAAACAGGGTATAATTGTTGTTGATGTTGACCGGTGGAACTGTGAACCCACTGTATTGATAGGAATGAATGTGTTAGAGAACTGCTTTTCCGAAGTTATTTCTGTCTTACAGCAAATTGCTGAAACTGCCCAATCCTGCCAGCAGAGAGTTCTCCGAAGGGAAATAAAAGTATTGATGTTAAGGAAACAGGTAGAAGTTGCAGGTGGAGAAATCGGCAGTGTGAGGGTAAGTGATCCGACATCTATTGTAATCCCACCAAAAACAGAAATGCTGGTATGGTGTAGAGCAGCCATTGGTACTAAGGGACGAGATTATCAAGCTTTAATAGAACCAGTGAACACCGACAGCAGGCCCACTATACTCACAGCACGAGGGGTAGTCGAGGTACACCGGGGACGAGTGCCGGTACGACTTTTGAACTGTGGAGAGGAAGAGGTCACTTTGCCAAGGTATGCTACAGTGGCAAAGCTATATACTGTTGACAACAATGCCATCACAACCATTGAGCCCTTAGAACCAACCTGTCAGGTGGAAGGCAACGGCTCAGACGGAGAATTGGAGGATTGGTGCCAACAGCTACACGTGGGCATAAATTCAACACCTACCCATCAAAAACAAGGGGTGTATAGGCTAGTGACGGAATATGAACAAGTCTTCAGTAAACACCCATTGGACTTCGGACGGATAGAAGGGGTAGAACACACAATCCCCACCGGTGACCATCCCCCAATAAAAGAAAGATATAGACCCATACCGCCCGCTCACTATCAGTGTGCAAAAGATATGCTGAGGGAGATGAAACAGGCCGGGGTAATAAGAGACAGCTGTAGCCCCTGGGCGGCCCCTCTAGTGATTGTCAAAAAAAAGGACGGAACCATGAGAATGTGCGTAGACTACCGGAAGATTAATAACATCACCCATAAAGACGCCTACCCCTTGCCTAGGATAGAAGAGTCCTTAACTGCTTTGAAATCTGCTAATTATTTTTCCACCTTAGACTTAACAAGCGGGTATTGGCAAGTCCCTGTGGCTGAGAGAGATAAGGAAAAGACGGCATTCACCACACCAATGGGTCTATGTGAATTTAATCGCATGCCGTTCGGACTCTGCAACGCATCCGGTACCTTCCAGCGGCTGATGGAATGGTGCCTCGGACACAAGAACTTCGAGACCGTCCTCCTGTACCTAGATGATGTGATCGTCTACTCAAAGACTTACGAACAACACTTAATAGACCTGGCAGAAGTGTTCGAAGCCTTATCCAGGTATGGCATGAAAGTCAAGCCATCCAAATGTCTCCTTCTCAAGCCAAAGGTACAGTACCTGGGACACATCGTGAGTTCGGAGGGAGTAGCACCATGTCCCGAGAAAATAAGCGCCATAAGGGATTGGCCAAGACCTACCAGCGCAAAAGAAGTGAAACAATTCCTGGGATTGGTGGGTTACTATCGCAGATTTATAAAAGGATTTACCAAGTTGGCAGCACCCTTGCAAGACACCTTGGTAGGGCAGACGAAGAAACCTTCAAACCGAAACCCTCCTTTTCAGTGGAACGACGAAAGGGAAGACTCCTTTGAACAACTAAAGAAGGCACTAACCGGAGAAGAGGTTCTGGCATACCCAGATTACCATCAACCTTTCATCCTCTACACCGATGCCAGCAATGTGGGACTAGGAGCGGTGCTGTCACAAAAGCAAGAAGGTCGGTAGAAAGTCATCGCCATTGCAAGTAGAAAGCTCCGGCCTACTGAAAGAAATTCAGAAAATTACAGCTCCTTCAAATTGGAACTACTGGCAGTAGTTTGGGCTGTGACTGAACGTTTCAAACACTATCTGGCCGCTGCAGAATTTATTGTCTATACTGACAACAATCCGTTGACCCACCTGGACACAGCCAAATTAGGTGCGTTAGAACAGCGATGGATAGCCCGGTTATCTAATTACAACTTCATAATCAAGTATCGAGCAGGTCGCAAGAATGGAAATGCCGATGCCCTATCCCAGATGCCACACTTGAGAGATGTAGAAGAGGAAACGGGGGAGCTTGAAGAAATTGAACTACCAGCCTTCCATCGTCCCAAGGCAAAATATCATCAGTCAAGTACCTATCAGAAACAACAAGAGGTGAATTTTCATCCGTTAGCACACCATAGATGGGCTGACACCCAAGACAGCAATCCGGCTGTGAAGTTGGTGAAGGAACTGTTGACTGAGCAAAGTGCATATCCCGATGAGGATGCCCCAGAAGAGACGCATCAACTCTGGAAAGAGAGAGGCAAAATGTTCCTGTATCAAGGGAAGCTCTGTAGAAGATACACCAATCCGAAAACACATGAATTGGTTTGGCAGATTATTGTGCCTAAACAAGATGTGAAGATGGTCCTCGAAGCTTACCATAATGGTGCTGGTCACTTCGGTTGGAAAAAGTTAGAAGTACTTCTAAGAGAAAGATTTTATTGGGTCGGGATGAGAAAATCAATCGAACAGTGGTGCAGAAACTGTGGCCCGTGCAACCACAGAAGAAACGATCAAGAGAACCAAAGAGCACCACTGCAGCCCATAATCACCAAACAACCACTTGAACTTGTAGCCATAGACCACGTGAAGTTGACACCAAGCCGGTCCGGCTATGTCTATGCCTTGACCATCGTGGACCATTATTCACGCTTCTTGGTAGTAGTACCCGTAAAAGATCTGACAGCAAAAACAGCAGCCAAAGCGTTCCAAACGTACTTTTGTAGACCCCATGGATATCCGGAACAGGTTCTCACCGATCAAGGTACAGCCTTTGAATCAGAGATCTTCAGAGAATTCTGTAATATGTATGGTTGCAAAAAGATCCGGACGACGGCCTATCATCCACAAACAAACGGCTTATGCGAGAAGATGAACCATATTGTAATAGACCTACTAAAGACTTTACCTGAGACAGAAAGGAATCAATGGCCAGAGAAATTGCCTGACTTGGTGGATCTGTATAATCATGTCCCGGTGAGCTCCACCAACTGCACCCCAGCTTACCTTACGCGTGCAAGACCCGGCCAATTACCAATCGATCTAGAAATGGGAATTCTGAAACCAGATGCAGAAGTTCAAGACTCCAATTGGGATATCATACGGCAAAAGCAGTATCGCCAAGTGCAAGAGAGTGTGGAAAAAAGCCTTCAGCAAACTAGAGAAAGACAAGAGCGAACTTTCAACCAGAATGCTCTAGCGACCCCATTAAGACCGGGTGACCAAGTGCTCAAGAGAAATCGTCGAACCAATAAACTAGACAATCAGTGGGAAGCCGTACTGTTATGGCTGGCAATCAGGCAACACAGCGTGCAGTAATCAGCGCACATACAGAGATCTAGCAATAACCAAAAACAATAGGACGAGCTCTGAGACGTGGAATCTCTGTAGACTGCAGTACCTGATCTATCCTCACACAACTATAAGCAGCAGTGGATTGCGCCTATCACTACCTATGCAACTCGACACTGCCTGAGGAGCTGACTAGCCTGAAGATAGAAATACAAGCCTGACTTACCTCAGAGAAATCCCCCAAAGGAATAGGCAGCCCCCCACATATAATGACTGTTAGCAAGATGAAAAGACAAACGTAGGAATGAAATAGATTCAGCAAAGTGAGGCCCGATATTCTAGACAGAGCGAGGATATCAAAGAGAACTATGCAGTCTACAAAAAACCCTAAAACGAAAACCACGCAAAGGGGCAAAAAGACCCACCGTGCCGAACTAACAGCACGGCGGTGCACTCCTTTGCCTCTCAGAGCTTCCAGCAAAAGTTAATAGCAAGCTGGACAGAAAAAACAGAAAACAAACTAGAAGCACTTATCTAGCAGAGCAGCAGGCCCAAGGAAAGATGCAGTAGCTCAGATCCAACACTGGAACATTGACAAGGAGCAAGGAAGACAGACTCAGGTGGAGCTAAATAGCAAGGCAGCCAACGAGCTCACCAAAACACCTGAGGGAGGAAGCCCAGAGACTGCAATACCACTTGTGACCACAGAAGTGAATTCAGCCACAGAATTCACAACAGTACCCCCCCCTTGAGGAGGGGTCACCGAACCCTCACCAGAACCCCCAGGCCGACCAGGATGAGCCACATGAAAGGCACGAACAAGATCTGGGGCATGGACATCAGAGGCAAAAACCCAGGAATTATCTTCCTGAGCATAACCCTTCCATTTGACCAGATACTGGAGTTTCCGTCTAGAGACACGAGAATCCAAAATCTTCTCCACAATATACTCCAATTCCCCCTCCACCAAAACAGGGGCAGGAGGCTCCACAGATGGAACCATAGGTGCCACGTATCTCCTCAACAACGACCTATGGAATACATTATGTATGGAAAAGGAGTCTGGGAGGATCAGACGAAAAGACACCGGATTGAGAATCTCAGAAATCCTATACGGACCAATAAAACGAGGTTTAAATTTAGGAGAGGAAACCTTCATAGGAATATGACGAGAAGATAACCAAACCAGATCCCCAACACGAAGTCGGGGTCCCACACGGCGTCTGCGATTAGCGAAAAGCTGAGCCTTCTCCTGGGACAAGGTCAAATTGTCCACTACCTGAGTCCAGATCTGCTGCAACCTGTCCACCACAGAATCCACACCAGGACAGTCCGAAGACTCAACCTGTCCTGAAGAGAAACGAGGATGGAACCCAGAATTGCAGAAAAATGGAGAGACCAAGGTAGCCGAGCTGGCCCGATTATTAAGGGCGAACTCAGCCAACGGCAAAAATGACACCCAATCATCCTGGTCAGCGGAAACAAAACATCTCAGATATGTTTCCAAGGTCTGATTGGTTCGTTCGGTCTGGCCATTAGTCTGAGGATGGAAGGCCGAGGAGAAAGATAGGTCAATGCCCATCCTACCACAAAAGGCTCCCCAGAACCTCGAGACAAACTGGGAACCTCTGTCAGAAACAATATTCTCAGGAATGCCATGTAAACGAACCACATGCTGGAAGAACAAAGGCACCAAATCAGAGGAGGAAGGCAATTTAACCAAGGGCACCAGATGGACCATTTTAGAAAAGCGATCACAGACCACCCAAATGACCGACATTTTTTGAGAAACGGGAAGGTCAGAAATGAAATCCATCGAAATATGTGTCCAAGGCCTCTTCGGGACCGGCAAGGGCAAAAGCAACCCACTGGCACGTGAAGAGCAGGGCTTAGCCCTAGCACAAATTCCACAGGACTGCACAAAAGCACGCACATCCCGCGACAGAGATGGCCACCAGAAGGATCTAGCAACCAACTCCCTGGTACCAAAGATTCCTGGATGACCGGCCAGCACCGAACAATGAAGTTCAGAGATAACTTTACTAGTCCACCTATCAGGGACGAACAGTTTCTCGGCCGGACAACGATCAGGTTTATTAGCCTGAAATTTCTGCAACACTCTCCGCAAATCAGGGGAGATGGCAGACACAATGACTCCTTCCTTGAGGATACTCGCCGGCTCAGATAACCCCGGAGAGTCGGGCACAAAACTCCTAGACAGAGCATCCGCCTTCACATTTTTAGAGCCCGGAAGGTATGAAATCACAAAATCAAAACGAGCAAAAAATAACGACCAACGGGCCTGTCTAGGATTCAAGCGCTTGGCAGACTCAAGATAAGTAAGGTTCTTATGATCAGTCAAAACCACCACGCGATGCTTAGCACCCTCAAGCCAATGACGCCACTCCTCGAATGCCCACTTCATGGCCAGCAACTCTCGGTTGCCCACATCATAATTACGCTCAGCAGCAGAAAATTTCCTGGAAAAGAAAGCACATGGTTTGAACACTGAGCAACCAGAACCTCTCTGTGACAAAACCGCCCCTGCACCAATCTCAGAAGCATCAACCTCGACCTGGAACGGAAGAGAAACATCAGGTTGACACAACACAGGGGCACAGCAAAAACGACGCTTCAACTCCTGAAAAGCTTCCACGGCAGCAGAAGACCAATTAACCAAATCAGCACCCTTCATGGTCAAATCGGTCAATGGTCTGGCAATGCTAGAAAAATTACAGATGAAGCGACGATAAAAATTAGCAAAGCCCAGGAATTTCTGCAGACTTTTTAGAGATGTCGGCTGAGTCCAATCCTGGATGGCCTGAACCTTAACCGGATCCATCTCGATAGTAGAAGGGGAAAAGATGAACCCCAAAAATGAAACTTTCTGCACACCGAAGAGACACTTTGATCCCTTCACGAACAAGGAATTAGCACGCAGTACCTGGAAAACCATTCTGACTTGCTTCACATGAGACTCCCAATCATCTGAGAAGATCAAAATGTCATCCAAGTAAACAATCAAGAATTTATCCAGATACTCACGGAAAATGTCATGCATAAAAGACTGAAAAACAGATGGAGCATTGGCAAGTCCGAACGGCATCACCAGATACTCAAAATGACCCTCGGGCGTATTAAATGCCGTTTTCCATTCATCTCCCTGCCTGATTCTCACCAGATTATACGCACCACGAAGATCAATCTTAGTAAACCAACTAGCCCCCTTAATCCGAGCAAACAAGTCAGAAATCAATGGCAAGGGATACTGAAACTTAACAGTGATCTTATTAAGAAGGCGGTAATCAATACACGGTCTTAGCGAACCATCCTTCTTGGCTACAAAAAAGAACCCTGCTCCCAATGGTGACGACGATGGGCGAATATGTCCCTTCTCCAGGGACTCCTTCACATAACTGCGCATAGCGGTGTGTTCAGGTACGGACAAATTAAATAAACGACCCTTAGGGAATTTACTACCAGGAATCAAATCGATAGCACAATCACAATTCCTATGCGGAGGTAGGGCATCAGACTTGGACTCTTCAAATACATCCTGAAAGTCCGACAAGAACTCTGGGATGTCAGAAGGAATGGATGACGAAATAGACAAAAATGGAACATCACCATGTACTCCCTGACAACCCCAGCTGGTTACCGACATAGAGTTCCAATCCAATACTGGATTATGGGTTTGTAGCCATGGCAACCCCAACACGACCACATCATGCAAATTATGCAGTACCAGAAAGCGAATAACTTCCTGATGTGCAGGAGCAATGCACATGGTCAGCTGGGCCCAGTACTGAGGCTTATTCTTGGCCAAAGGTGTAGCATCAATTCCTCTCAACGGAATAGGACACCGCAAAGGCTCCAAGAAAAATCCACAACGTTTAGCATAATCCAAATCCATCAGATTCAGGGCAGCGCCTGAATCCACAAACGCCATGACAGAATACGATGACAAAGAGCACATTAAGGTAATGGACAAAAGGAATTTGGACTGTACAGTACCAATAACGGCAGAGCTATCGAACCGCCTAGTGCGTTTAGGACAATTAGAAATAGCATGAGTAGAATCACCACAATAGAAACACAGTCTGTTCAGACGTCTGTGTTCTTGCCGTTCTACTTTAGTCATAGTCCTGTCGCACTGCATAGGCTCAGGTTTACTCTCAGACAATACCGCCAGATGGTGCACAGATTTACGCTCGCGCAAGCGACGACCGATCTGAATGGCCAAGGACATAGACTCATTCAAACCAGCAGGCATAGGAAATCCCACCATTACATCCTTAAGAGCTTCAGAGAGACCCTTTCTGAACAAAGCCGCTAGTGCAGATTCATTCCACAGAGTGAGTACTGACCACTTCCTAAATTTCTGACAATATACTTCTACATCATCCTGACCCTGGCATAAAGCCAGCAGATTTTTCTCAGCCTGATCCACTGAATTAGGCTCATCGTAAAGCAATCCCAGCGCCTGGAAAAATGCATCAACATTACTCAATGCAGAATCTCCTGGTGCAAGAGAAAACGCCCAGTCCTGTGGGTCGCCGCGCAAAAAAGAAATAATAATCAAAACCTGTTGAATAGGATTACCAGAAGAATGAGGTTTCAAGGCCAAAAATAGCTTACAATTATTTCTGAAGCTCAGGAACTTAGTTCTGTCACCAAAAAACAAATCAGGAATCGGAATTCTTGGTTCTAGCATCGATTTCTGATCAATAGTATCTTGAATCTTTTGTACATTTACAACGAGATTATCCATTGAGGAGCACAGAGCCTGAATATCCATGTCCACAGCTGTGTCCTGAAGCACTCTAATGTCTAGGGGAAAAAAATGACTGAAGACAGAGCTAAGAAAAAAAAATGCTGTCAGGATTTCTTTTTTCCCTCTATTGGGAATCATTGGTTAGGCTCCTTGTACTGTTATGGCTGGCAATCAGGCAACACAGCGTGCAGTAATCAGCGCACATACAGAGATCTAGCAATAACCAAAAACAATAGGACGAGCTCTGAGACGTGGAATCTCTGTAGACTGCAGTACCTGATCTATCCTCACACAACTATAAGCAGCAGTGGATTGCGCCTATCACTACCTATGCAACTCGACACTGCCTGAGGAGCTGACTAGCCTGAAGATAGAAATACAAGCCTGACTTACCTCAGAGAAATCCCCCAAAGGAATAGGCAGCCCCCCACATATAATGACTGTTAGCAAGATGAAAAGACAAACGTAGGAATGAAATAGATTCAGCAAAGTGAGGCCCGATATTCTAGACAGAGCGAGGATATCAAAGAGAACTATGCAGTCTACAAAAAACCCTAAAACGAAAACCACGCAAAGGGGCAAAAAGACCCACCGTGCCGAACTAACAGCACGGCGGTGCACTCCTTTGCCTCTCAGAGCTTCCAGCAAAAGTTAATAGCAAGCTGGACAGAAAAAACAGAAAACAAACTAGAAGCACTTATCTAGCAGAGCAGCAGGCCCAAGGAAAGATGCAGTAGCTCAGATCCAACACTGGAACATTGACAAGGAGCAAGGAAGACAGACTCAGGTGGAGCTAAATAGCAAGGCAGCCAACGAGCTCACCAAAACACCTGAGGGAGGAAGCCCAGAGACTGCAATACCACTTGTGACCACAGAAGTGAATTCAGCCACAGAATTCACAACACCGTACCCTACACAGTTTTACCAAGAAGAATGGATAATCCTAAAATGTGTCTCATTAGCAAAAACGGAGGCTTAACATCTGTACTAGTGTCAAGAGACAATCTTAAATTATGTCCGGAAGCATTGAAAGAGCCAGACGTTGTCCAGCCAGAACCAGAAGTTATTCAACCCATACTGGTTCAACCAGTAAAGGAAAAAGAAGAGGAAATGTATCACACCTGTATAGGAGACTTTCCCAAAACCCTACTAACATACCATGGTGCAGTAGTGGTTCCCATGGTGGCCTTTTACCCAACACCGAACCCAATACCAGAAGTCCCAAGACAGGAAGAGGCTGACCCCGTACTACAGGAGGTTCCAGGCCAGGAAGAACAGATTCCTGATCAGAGTAATCCCATTCACGGTGGACTTGCCAACTCCATAGTCGTGGAATTATCTTTAGCAGAGCGGGCAGATACTACATCCACAGTAGACAGTAGTACACCACAAGAAGAGACACCGCTATTACGTAGATCACAGCGTAGTACCCAGGGTCAATTACCGGCCAGGTATGCGGATTACCAACTATAAAACTATAGTCATTGTTATCATTCTGCAACGTTTAAGCCCAGTACCTACAGAGACTTGTCTGTATGAACTTCTTGCATATTCTTGAACTTTTTATCAGCCCGGAGGCACTAAATCAAAACTCTGGAAAGTCTGCTTTTTTAACTTTTCTTTTTGCTCTTTTTGAACTTTCTTTAGACTTTATATTGATAACTCCGTTGGAAAAACGGAACTAAATTCCTGGACACAAAGTGCAGTGCCTTTCCTAGTACCTTCAAGGATAGAACTGTATTAATGGACGCTATTTGAAGTGACTTTTTACAGAACTCTATTTTTGTTTCTTTGAGTGGTTTTAATTGTTATTTCAAAATGTTATCGTCCCACAGTCCCGGAGTACTGTTCTTAACTAAGGGGGAATGTGGCACCCCTAGGGGTATTTGCCACAAAAATAGTTACTGACACTGAATACAAATACTAAAATAGCAAGACTGCACTACCACCTCCGGCCAGAAGGGGGAGCTCCAGAGATTCCCCTTGATCCATTCTGGTCTGAGTAAAGAACTGGCAGTTGGGCTAAGGAGTTGAAAGTGAGAGGTCATACAGCTGAATTTCTAACAGCCCTATGACGGTTTCCAGGCCCAAATCACCGGCCTGAGGAGAAGAGGGACAGAGAAAAAGGACATTGTGAGAACCGGGTAGCATTAATCACTACCCAGAACAGGCGCAAAGACGGATACCGGATCCGCGGCTGTATTCATTATATATAATACAGCAACCGGAAAAACATGAGGTGATATCAGCTTCACTAGGGCCGGACGCAGCAACAGACACAGAGTTCAGCGGTACTTCCGGAGGGGGTAAGCCGATAAAAGGACTCGGGTTGCCCGTCGAACCAGGGTCCGGAGGGGACAGATTGGGCCGGCAGCCAGTTCACATACAGCAGCAGGGCCGCACAGAAACTGCGTACAATAAGAGGCGAAGACCCCGGCAGGGTCAAAGTAACTCAGAGTTCCCATACAGACTCCGGTGACAGGACTGGTTGTAAATCCTTTTTTGTTAAAGTAAACTGGTTAAACGTTTCAGTGCCTCAGTCTTTCATTTGGACAATAGCCATCTATCCAGGATTGGGATCATCACCGCTGGGAGAACCTGCTGCTGATCAAGTAAGTGCCTCTTCCCTCACGATACCCTTTACACTGTGCATTGCCTGAGGCCACAGCACCGGGTCAAGCCACCCGTGACATCCCCCTCAAGAGACAGACCCCATTGGTCCGGTGCTGGGTACCCCGGTCTCCTGGGCGTCACACTCTCATGTTACGTCAAGAAAGAAACACTTTCTCTCCCGCTCTGTCGAAGGTGCATCACTACCAACATCGTCTTGATAGACAGCAGCTTCCTAAGTGTGGTGAGCCAAATGTCAAACAGTATGTTGTAGGCTGTGATGTTCCGCCAGCAAAGCAGATGTGTGGTCAAATGTAGCAGGTGAATTGCCAACTTCGTCAGAACAAATCATCGCAGGGCAGGTAGGTAATTAGCAATTACCTACCAGTAAGTTTTTAGCCCAATAGCCAGAAATAAAAAGTCCCAGATAACCCCTTTAACTTTAGTCTGCAAACATAAAGTGATGTTGCCCAACAATGGCATCCTGGAGGACTCAGCTCGTTAGTATTCATATATCTATGCACAACCCCAACATCTGGGATCCCCGATAACCCTGAAAATGAGGACCCCAACTTTCTTTTGCCTTTTTCTTGCATACTAGTTATCCTAAACTGTTACGGAGAAGAAAAAAAACACAGCAGTATAATGTAAATTACAATTCTCCTTTTTGTTCTAATTTCCATAAGCACAAGCTAGAAAAGCATTAGTCCTATTAAAGCATAAGCCCAAAGTATGATATTCAAAGATATTTAACTTTTTTTGCTTTCAATTTCTCTTTAAAAGTAATGAAATAATACATAGGATTGTAAAAAAAATAAAAAAAAAAGATCAGTTACATTTATGAAAAAAACAACATATTTCTAAGCACGCATTCTTTAAAATATGTTGATGCTCCAAAACCTGTAACGTTCAGTACCGTAACGGCGGGCAGTGTATTAGGTTTCATCATTTCCACAATTAGTTCAAAAATGAAAACATTCTTGAAGATCATGAAACGTGAGTCGTGTTTCGTCTTTCTGGATACAATCATTTAATCACATGGTAGAAGCAGTAAGCGAAAGGCCACACAAACTTGTGGTCATTTCCTTTTATGTCAACCTTGTGAATTACTTGATATGAGCACTTGCAAGTTTCAGAATATGGATTCTTAAATAAAATATGATTTTTACATATGGTTATGGAGCATTTTGAAGAAAAGCATGTTAGACCTGTCAAGTGCCTGCTCTGGAAAAAAAACAAATTCATTATTAAACGCAGCTTATTCCGAATGTGCTCAGAGGCAATGGTAGCCAATAATGACATATGCATATTGTCACTGAGCACTATAGACATAACAATGGAGACTTAGGTGCCATTCCAACTATACAACGCTGGCTTGTGGGCAGACTGATACATTTCACAGCGGATACATGTACCCGTGCCATACCCTCAGGAAAACATCCTAATACTGTATATCTCAGATCTTTTATGGTAGTAGGTGAGCACCTCATATACTACCAGTCAGGTGTGGACATAACATTGGTGCAACCTGTACCGCCGTACAGGGACCAAAAGGTAAGGGGCACACTTCTTCCTCCAAAGCAGGTACAATTTTACATAATGATGGGTTATTGAATTGCAAAGGGCCCATGTAGTCTTATTGCAGAATGGCCGCTTCTGCCTGTGTCCACCAGTGCTACCAGTACTGCACTTTGTAGATCCAAATTATGGCAAGAAAGGGACAGTGATAACCTTTATATGGCACCAACATATTCCACAGAGTTTTACAATCAGGGGCAATACTAAAGAAGGAAAATAAAAAATAAACGTGAATGCAGTGGAGCTTCAATACTAGACATAGTGCTGATTCTTGGGGGAAAAAACATTTTCCAATTTGAAGCTCTCTTGACTATTCTTGCAGTGCGTCATCTTGTTCTCACCTTTCTCGAGGTTTATAAGAGTTTGGACTTAGGTCCTCTCCTCCTTTCTCTTCTCCTGACATCACTCTTTGATTACTAGGAAATACCAGTGATTGTCTGTCCTTTGTCTATAACACTATGTCTTGTCTCTTTTTCTGACGCTGAATCTATCCAAAATAAATTCTTTTGTTTTCGCATTTTACTTTTCTACCTAAACCTGGTATTTCAATTTATGTGCGTGATACAACCACGACACCTGGGTAACACGACCACAGTCTTGATACATTTGACTCAAACCTTTCCTTCACACCCTATAATCAAATCAGTCGTATTCTCATGTCATCTGCACCTAAAAAATATCTCCTGCATCCACCCTTTTTCTTACCAGTTAAACTGCAAAAACGCTTACTGTCGCTCTAATTCATTCTTGTCTGGACTATATGCAGCAGCAGCAGGCCACCCCTTGTGAATCTCCCCCAAATTTTTGAATGGCCTTTTCTTAACAATCCTTTTAAGGTTGCGGTTATCCCTATTTGTTTGTGCACCTTTTTCTACCACAATTTTCCTTCCGCTCAACTTTCCATTAAGATGCTTGGATACAGCACTCTGTGAACAGCCAGCTTCTTTAGCAATGACCTTTTGTGGCTTTTCCTCCTTCTGGAGTGTGTCAATGACTGCCTTCTGGACATCTGTCAAGTCAGCAGTATTACCCATGATTGTGGAGCCTACTGAAACAGACTTTTGTAAATGCTTTGGAAACCTTTGCAGGTTTTTTTGTTAATTAACAGAAATAAACGCTTGAAATAGATCACTGTTTGTAATGACTATATATACCAGTCTCCCTCTTACTAAACTATGCAGTCCAATCTATCCTTAAAGCAGCAGCCAGGGTCATATTTCTGTCCAGCTACTGCACTCGACACAACTGCTTGTCCATTCACTTTAGTTTACGATATAAACTTATGACTCTCCCCCACAAAACTCTCCACAGTTCTGCACCGCCCCACATATCCTCCCTCATCTCTGTCCACCACCCTACATGACACTCCATTCTGCTAATGAATAGTGATGAGTGAACGTGCTGGTATAACGTGTTATCCGAATATCTTGGGTGTGCTCGGATAATATGTTTGGGTCCCTGCAGTTGCATGTTTTGCGGCTGTTAGACAGCTGCAAGACACGAGGGGATTCCCAAACAGGAAATTTGCCATGTCTTGGCTGTGATACAACCACAATGTGGCCAAAATGTGCCTGATGCGGTCTATCTGGCCTTATCTTTAGGGCTCTTTCAGGTGAAAGTATAATCGGTAAATGACGGCCACACATCGCACATGGCCCATTATAGTCAGTGTGCCAATTCACACTACAGATTTTCCATGGCGCTAGTATGTTGCATGGTAAAAAATTTTACGCAATGTGGATGAGCACACCAAGCCAGTCATGTCAGCAAGTTAAAGTTCTGACTAGACTGATTCTTAGCACAGAAGTCCACATGCCGTGGCTGGCTGCATGCGTCTGAATCTACCTATTCCGAAGCCCAATGCCCGCATGATTCAATTTTAAAAGCTTGTGTCCGTAGGGCAACATTATTGTCCGAGTTGCGGACACATGTATCTAGTCACCTCTTAAGGTCTTATTCTTAGGTCTCATTCACATATGCATTTTTGTTTTCCTTCGAGCATGAAAAAGACAAAAGGATTTTCATCAGTGTGCTGGATTAGATTTTTATCAGTGGGTCAAAAAAAAAATTAGACGTTTATCAAGCGTCTGTCAAACAGCACTAGGATGCAACTAGGAAACCATTAGAATGCTGTCTGAATTATTCATGGACCCACAGATTTGCATTGGTGAGTTTGATCCAGGACTCTGATCAAAAATGAAAATCTATTTTTTTTTTCATTTTTGCTGACACTCGCCGACAAAAAACATGGACATATGAACAGCCATAGACTATAACATGTATGTGTCCTATCCGGGAATAACATAAATAGAACTCGTATGTGAAAAAAAATAGACATCTGAATGAGGCCCTAGATTCCTGACACAAAGGAATTTTTCCTTGACAGATGCAGTACTATGATTTGTAACATTTAATAAGGAAAACAAAGAAAAACTATACTTTATTTATTGCCACTATTTTTATTCCAGGTTTTGGCTTCGAAATATGTAGACAAGAAAACAAAATATTAAAAAGATGCTGTGTGAATAAGGTCTCATAACACCATAATCTATGACATCAAATTACCTTCTTTTCTACAGGATCTCCTGGGCCCTGACTGGAAGTATTTTACTGCTGTCATATTCACTTATGCAGAAAGACTTGAAGACATGGGGATGACAGAAGAGAAGTTCATCAGCTTGGCCCCAAAAAGTCTTTCTACTCTCTTGGAAAATGTGCATGGTCGATGTATCTTTAGGGACAAATCAAATGAAACCTTGCATGAGGAAAGAACAGCACTGCTCAATCAAATCATGCATTTCATCAGGCAGAACAGCTACCAGACTGTACAAGCCGTATAAAACTCATCTGGAACAGCCTGGAAAGGGATCACAACTAGGACTGACACCATTCACTAACAGATATCACAATAGGATGAGTCTTCTGAAACTGGGGATGTACATATTAATATATTAATTGAGTCACATTTTGCAGTTTTCACTAAATTACAGAGTTATGTATCAGCATGTATCTTTGGTCCTTGGTCCAGAAGTCATACATGGTCTAAGATGATCTGTAAAATGCTATTGGCCATTGTACAGTGTGTCTTAAAGTTTAAAGTCTAAGCAGTTTTAACATGCATTGCGAACAGGATTAAAAAAAAAAGTATTTTTCTTAAAATATTAAGCAGAACTGAAAAAATTCTATTAATGTGAATCACGTCTTTAAAACCAAACAGTAGATATGAGCAGGAGTGTTGGAGACAGGTGACTAAGAAAATCATAAGAAAAACAAGAGGCTACATGTTCATCGTCAAGTGTGTGTGAGCTACCATAACAGTCTAGAATGATGAACGGGGTGAGTCTAATCTGAAGCACCGAGAAGAGAATGGAGAAAGCCAAGCCGAGGCTCTTCCACCCAAGATATGATGAAGCTCCTCGAATGCTTTTCTCCATTCTCTCCACTTACCACACGTTGGAACCCTTCTATGGAATTGTCTACGTTAACCACGCTGGCAGAAAACCAACACTGGGGATCATTACCGGAATTTTGTAATTTCCAGAGTTGTGGCTGATTGCACAACTCCACAAGGTGAGCAAAACCATTTCTCACCTTTTTCTGGTTTTAAATTGACATACTACGCTTAGATAGTGCTTCCGTATATCCACTTTCTTTCTAGGTTATACTCCATAAACAGATGGCCAACTAATACAATTTGTACTGTGGGCCATTAGTCTTGTCTGGCAACCAGTGAAAAAAGTGTGGAGGCCCCATTCCCCAATACAGTGGGGGAAATAAGTATTTGATCCCTTGCTGGTTTTGTAAGTTTGCCCACTTGACAAAGATATGATCAGTCTATAATTTTAATGGTAGGTTAATTTTAACAATGAGAGATAGAATATCAAAAACAAAATCCAGAAAATCACATTATATAAATTATATACATTTATTTGCGTTTTGCAGTGCGAAATAAGTATTTATAAGGATGTCAGTGACAAGGTCATAGACCTGCACAAAGCTGGAATGGGCTACAAAACCATAAATAAGAAGTGAGAAGGGTGAGGAGACAACTGTTGGTGCAACAGTAAGAAAATGGAAGAAATACAAAATGACTGTGAATCAACATTGATCTGGGGCACCATGCAAAATCCACCTTTTAACTGTGGTCATAAGGGTACTTATTCCTCAGTACCGCTTTTTAACAGCGCTGAGGAAAAAGAGTATAGCGCCAGTGAGAGGAGATTCCCGTGGGAGTCAGCTGTATGTGATACTCTGCAGTATCAGCCCCGGACAGTTTTGCAACCGATTGGGGCCAATTAAGCCCTTAAATACCGCTGTCAACAGCGACAGCGGTACTTACATTGTTAAAGGGAGTCACAAGACCCACTTAGTAACCATTGGACACCCGTGATGAGAATGTGACCCCAGGGTAAGGTGGCCTGTGAGAGCCCGCTATAAACTGAGTCTCACAGGCAGTTAGTGAGACACTGACTGCTCAAATGCACTGCAGTACACAAGTATAGCAGTGTATGAGACCAGTGATTAAAGTAAAAATTATATATCTCCCACAGTAAAAAAGTAAAAAAAAAATTAATTGTGGGGTCTAGCTTCACACATTAATCCTTGTGTACCTAACAAATTTTCAGCAAATACAAACATTACCATACATTTTACCACTAAAAAGTCATGTTTCCACGTCTCAAATGTTATAAAATTCTGAGGCACCTATGGGTTTAAAATACTCACTACACCCCTAGATGAATTCCTTGAGGGGTCTAGTTTCAAAAATTGGGTCACTTATGGAGGGTTTCTGCTGTGTTCACATGTCAGGGGGTTCTTCAAATGTGACATGGCATTCACAATCTATCCCAGGCAAATAAAGCTGTTTCCCTTTCTAGTATAGTAGCGTTTTAGACAAATTGCGCAACAAATTATGAGGTCCGTTTTCTCCTATTATCCATTGTGAAAATTACAAATTTGGGGCCAAGACAACATTTTCGTGAAAAAAATTTACATTTTTAATATGATATCCTAATGTTATCAAATTCTGTGTAGTACCTGTGGGTTCAAAATGCTTTTTTTCACTGTTTAGGCACATCAGGGGCTCTTTATATGTGACATGAAGTCCCTAGACCATTCCATCAAAGTCTGCGTTCCAAAATGTCACTCCTTCCTTTCCGAGGCTGCCGTGCACTCAGAGGTTTTTTTCCACATAAGGAGTAATCAGGAGAAATTGCACAACAAATTTTTGGGCCTATTTACTCCTGTTTCCCTTGTGAAAATAAAACATTGGGGCGAAAAGCAAATTTTTTTCAGCAAAATGTGATTTTGTATTTTCACAGCTCTATGATGTAAACTTCTGAGAAACATCTGGGAGCTCAAGGTGCTCATGACACATCTAGATAAGTTCCTTGATGGCTCTAAGTTCCAAAATAGTGTCACTTGTGGGGGGGTTTCAACAGTTTAGGCACATCGGGGGCTCTCCAAACGTGACAAGGTGTCCGCTCTCTATTCCAGACGTTATTGCATTCAAAAAGTCAAACGGTGCTTCTTTTTCTTCCTTTCCGAGCTCTGCTGAGCACCTAAATAGTAATATTCCCCTACATTTGGTATCAGCATACTCAGTGGAAATTGTACAACAAATTTTGGGGTCCATTTTCCCATTATTACACTTGTGAAAATAAAAAAAATTGGGGCTAAAAGTACATTTTTGTGGTAAACCCCTTTCTGACCTAGGACAGGATAGTACGTCCGAGGTCAGAAGCCCCGCTTTGATGCGGGCTCCGGCGGTGAGCCCGCATCAAAGCCGGGACATGTCAGCTGTTTTGAACAGCTGACATGTGCCCGTAATAGGCGCGGGCAGAATCGCGATCTGCCCGTGCCTATTAACTAGTTAAATGCTCCGTCACAAGATCAGAGATCGGCGATGCTTCAGTATTGTAACCATAGAGGTCCTTGAGACCTCTATGGTTACTGATCGCCGGTAGCTGTGAGCACCACCCTGTGGCCGGCGCTCACAGCACACCTGATTTTCTGCTACATAGCAGCGAACAGATCGCTGTTATGTAGCAGAGCCGATCGTGCTGTGCCAGCTTCTAGTCTCCCATGGAGGCTATTGAAGCATGGCAAAAGTAAAAAAAAAGTGAAATAAAGTGAAAAAAAGTGAAAAAAAAAATATAAAAGTTTAAATCACCCCCCTTTTGCCCCAATCAAAATAAAAAAAAAAAAAAAAAAAAATCGAACCTACACATATTTGGTATCGCCGCGTTCAGAATCGCCCGATCTATCAATTAAAAAAAAGCATTAACCTAATCGCTAAACAGCCTAGCGAGAAAAAAATTCAAAACGCCAGAATTACGTTTTTTTGGTCGCCACGACATTGCAATAAAATGCAATAACGGGCGATCAAAAGAACGTATCTGCACCAAAATGCTATCATTAAAAACGTCATCTCGGCACGCAAAAAATAAGCCCTCAACCGACCCCAGATCATGAAAAATGGAGACGCTAAAATGGCAAAGTTTGGAATTTTTTTCACCACTTACGTAAAAAAATTACCTAGTCATGTTAGGTGTCTATGAATTCGTACTGACCTGGAGAATCATAATGTCAGGTCAGTTTTAGCATTTAGTGAACCTAGCAAGAAAGCCAAACAAAAAACAAGTGTACACGACATGCTAAAACCAATGATGTCGTTCAAAAGTACAACTCGTCCCGCAAAAAATAAGCCCTCACATGGCCAAATTGACGGAAAAATAAAAAAGTTATGGAGGGGAGTGAAAAGCGAACACGGAAAAACGAAAAATCCCAAGGTCATGAAGGGGTTAAAATGTGATTTTTTTTTATTTTCACAGATCTACGTTTTAAACTTCTGTGAATCACTTGGGGGATTCAAGGTTCTCATGACACATCTCGATAAGTTCCTAGAGGGGTTTAGTTTCCAAAATGGGGTCCCTTGCGGGGTGGGTTCTACCGTTTAGGCACTCCAAATGCGACAAGACGTTCACTCTCGATTCCAGCCAGTTGTGTGTTCAAAAAAGTCAAACGGTGTTATTTCCCTTCCGAGCGCACAAACAGTGGATTTCCCCCACATATGGGGTACAGGCATACTCAGGAAAAATTGCACAACACATTTTAGGGTCTTGTACAAACCAAAATAACAGAAAAAAGTGGTACGCACAATCAGCTCAAAACACCTGCCCCACTTCCTTTTTGCTGAAAATGCGTTCTTAAGCCACACTGGATTACGGGTGCTCATTCAGAAAAAAGTAAGTGCAAAACATCGATGAATTATTAAGAAAGAAGAGCACTCACCATCCGTGCAAAATGTCCATTCTTTATTGTTTGTGGCTTCATATAAAAATAGCAGAACATGACAGGGAGAAACTGTGGATCAAAGAGACGACGGCCGTTTCGCGCTCCTGCGCTTCTACGGGTCTGATGGTAACATCAGGTGGGAAGACTTCTTAAGCATATCCGCCCAAGGAGTGCTAACCCACCTGTCTACGTCACCACACTATGACACTCCTACTAATCGGTAAAAAACTTTTAAAATCAATACAGAATAGAACAAACATGACCTTAAGACAAAAACTAAATCAAAGAGTACTACAAAGAATACAAAAGACCACTTTTTTCTATGTTATTTTGGTTTGTACATGACTGACTGTTTGGATCAGCACTTAGCTCTGCCTACCACCATCCATTTGTGACAGATTTGGACTTTGCACTATGTGTGCTGACAGGTCCAATATGGAATCTGAAGTTGCCACTGTCCCATGACTTATTAGCAGGCAGGGAGAACGTGGACTCCTATTTTTTGGAGGTAGAACGGGATGAGATTTTTTTCTTTGAGTACAAAGACCTTGGAACATAAACTTTTCAATTTAGCCAAAAGAGAAGTAAATCTCTTCTGGACCAACAAATCGTTAAAATCCTATATGGAAAATGGCAGAGTTCCACGAGGCCTGAGAGTATATAAGGACATGTCCCAGTTCAAAGATAATGTTAATTTTGTAAAGGAATGGGAAAAGATTTTATTAAAATGCTCCCAGGACCTCCTTGAGTTGGTCTTGCAACAGAATATCACTAATTACAAAACAGTAAAATCTGAATTTATTAAAACTAAAGAAGAAATTAAAACACGGCTGACGGAGACCCAGTGGACTTCCATGGACAAGAGGTTGGACAACAAATTGGTCGTTCTCCAGTCTGACATCAAACAAAGGAAACGCGATAAATTTATTCGAGACAAAGCAGACTTTGATAATGGCCAAATATTTTCTTAAAATAAAACACCACAAGGTTTCCGTAGGCTACCCAGATCCAGGGGCAACAAAAATCACAACTTTAAAAGACAATCCAAAAAAGATTATTTGACAACAGATTCGGACTCGAGTATGAATGAAGATTCGTCACCATCAACCAGCATGTCATTTTGTGATTTACCATCGACGGATACAGCCCCTTTTCGAAGAAAAACACCGGGGCGGGGGGGGGGGAAAGTTTTGAGTTAGAATCCGAAAATCGGCGGAAAAGGAAACGGGTGTCATGGAAACGGACTTTTCCACAGACACATCGTTGAGCACAATACTGAACTTGTCCACACATGAACTAAGCGAGGCCCACCTGTCGGTTTTGTCCAAGGGTCTTAATTTTGGTTTACCGGGAAATTTTGACATAGTTGAATTCAAAATTGACTTATTTAAAGCAGTAAGAAAAATGAATTTGTTTAAGTTTTTTGCTTCCTCTACAGGTGCAGATAAGATGCAATGCCCAGGCGGGGTTCCTTGCTCTGTAGGCCAGGGGTGTCAAACTGCATTCCTCGAGGGCCGCAAACCATGCGTGTTTTCAAGATTTCCTTAGCATTGCACAAGGTGCTGCAATCATTATGTGTGTAGGTGATTAAATTATCACCTGTGCAGTACAAGGAAATCCTGAAAACGACCTGTTTGCAGCCCTCGAGGAATGCAGTTTGACACCCCTGCTGTAGGCCCTTTGGGCTTTATGGTGAACCCTAGTACCAATACAGATATACATAATGATGCACTTTTATTGCTGAGTCTTACGGATCCTGATGCATCTACAGGAAGGATGAGGACGCCAACTGATGTTTCTTTTACGGGTGGAGTACAATCTACCTTTATGCCCCCAGTTGCTCCAGGCAACGTCATATAAATTTTTGAAAGACAAGTTATAAAGGAAGTAGAGGCATTAGTATATCAACAATCACCGTCTAATTTGACGGAGTTGGAAAAACGAGCTTTGAGGGAGATGAGCAGTTGGGAGGATGTAGTGATCCCTGCAGCGGACAAAGGCGGCAATTTGGTGCTATTAACTAAAGAATATTATATGTTGGAAGCTCACAGACAGTTAAGTAAAACTGAAACTTATTGTGTATTAAAATCTGATCCCACTGTCAAATTTAAGAATGATTTACGTTCGTTACCAAGACCATTTGTATAAGAAGGAACTTTATCTGTGAGACAGGCAGAGAAATTATTTCCAGCTTTTCCCAAAAAACGGCATTGGTACCATGTACCTAAAGTACATAAGTCACTAGTTGCATCGCCAGGTCGTCCAATAGTGTCAGGGGTGGGAGCAATAACAGAACCCCTGTCACGCTATTTAGATTGGTTACTACATCCCCTTCTTCCCGACATCCCTTCATACATACGTGACACTAAGCATTTCTTGGAAACTTTAAGAGGTTTTACCTGGCAGGATAGTTTTCGTCTCGCGTCAATAGACGTGGAGAGTCTTTATACTCGTATTCCCCAACGTCAGGGAGTGGAGGCAGTAAGAGAGGTTCTCTCTTATACCCCGACGGACAATAAAACTATTGCCTTCATTTGTGATGGATTACATTTTGTTCTGACGCACAATGCCTTTAAATTCGATTCCTCTTGGTTTCTTCAAACGGAAGGGACAGCAATGGGTACGCCCGTTGCATGTACTTTAGCTAATTTGTATCTAGCCGTGTTTGAGAAACGTTTCGTGTATGTCGTAGATAATCCCTTCTTGAAACACATAAAGCTTTATATAGATTCGTGGACGATATTTTTATAGTCTGGGACGGAGATCAACCGGCTTTTCAGTCTTTTGTTGAATACCTGGAGCAAGTGAATGACATGAACATGAAATTCACGTCGGTTTTTGGAGGGTTAAATTTAGAATTTTTAGATGTTAGGATTAATACAAACGGAGGTGTTCCGTAAGCACTCAGCAACAAATTCACTTCTACATTATCACAGTGCACACCCGCAGTATACAAAAAAATCTCTCCCCTATAGCCAATTTTTAAGGGTTAAGAGAGTGAATAGCAGTCAGGATGGGTTCCAGCGACAATCACAGTAGCTATATAAAAGGATTAGGGCAAGGGGTTACCCTCCTTCAGATTTAGATCAAGCCCTGGCAAAGGCAGAAGGTATAGGTACTGTGGGGCAAGGTAATAAAGCGGGGAAAAACAACAAAAGAAGTTTGTCTTTAGCTTTAAATTTGGTACCATGGATAAGTGCATAAGAACAGCCATACCCAACAGCTAGCACATTTTAGAGAGAGACCCTTTATTATCGGATCCAGTAAGTAAGGGCCCTTTGTTCGCCTGTCGCCGGGGAAAAAATTTAAAGGATGTATTGGTGCGCAATAGAGTGAAGTCCAATCAAGACAACTGGTTAGCAACAGGTATTCCACAAGGTAATGTTAAATGTGGACATTGCAATTTTTGCGTATATCATTTAACAGTGAAAGTCATTCAAATCGGCTCGGTCTGACATGTAGTTCAGGATTTCATATCCTGTAGAACCACGTACGTAGTATACGTCTTGTTCTGTCCATGCGGTTTCTACTATGTGGGGAAAACAATCCGTCCCCTCTTTATTAGATTTAGGGAACATTTTAAATCAATTAGTACTGGTAAAGGAGTCCCTAGACTTATTAGTCACATGCGCACTCATCACGGAGGAGATGCGACATGCCTGCGGTTTGCGGGATTTGAAAAGGTAACCCTGCCAGAGCAGGGAGGCGACCATAATAGGTTGTTGTTGAGAAGAGAGGGGAGGTGGATATTGAGAGTTAATGCCATGGGCCCCTTGGGGTTAAACGAAAGAGCCGACCTGTCAGTCTTCTTGTAAAGTAATTTATGTATTCTTTTGTAGTACTCTTTGATTTAGTTTTTGTCTTAAGGTCATGTTTGTTCTATTCTGTATTGATTTTTAAAGTTTTTTACCGATTTATAGGAGTGTCATAGTGTGGTGACGTAGACAGGTGGGTTAGCACTCCTTGGGCGGATATGCTTAAGAAGTCTTCCCACCTGGTGTTACCATCAGACCCGTAGAAGCGCAGGAGCGCAAAACGGCCGTCGTCTCTTTGATCCACAGTTTCTCCCTGTCATGTTCTGCTATTTTTATGTGAAGCCAGAATAAAGAATGGACATTTTGCACGGATGGTGAGTGCTCTTCTTTCTTAATAATTCATCGACATTTTAGGGTCTATTTTCTCCTGTTACCCTTGTGAAAATAACAAATTTGAAGCCAAAGTAAAATTTTTGTGAAAAAAAGTTAAACATTCATTTTTGCCTTCAACATTGCTTTAGTTCCTGTGAAGCACTGGAAGGGGTAATAAACTTTTTGAATGTGGTTTTGAGGACTTTGAGGGGTGTGGTTTATAGAATGGCATCACGTTTGGGTATTTTCTGTCATATAGGACCCCCCAAAGTCACTTCAAATGTTATGTGGTCCCAACAAAAATGGTTTTGTAAATTTTGTTGGAAAAGTTAGAAATTGCTCATCAACTTTTAACCCTTGTAACATTCTAAAAAAATGTTTAAAAATTATGCAGACATAAAGTAGACATGTGGGAAATGTTATTAACTATTTTGTATGACATAACTTTCTGATTTACGGGCATAAGAATTAAAAGTTTGAATATTGCAAAATTTTCACCAAATTTCCTATATTTTTACAAACGCGAGTCATATCGAATAAATGTTACCTCTATTATGAAGTAAAATATGTCACGAATAAAAAACAATCTCAGAATCAGTGGGATCCGTTGAAGCCTTCCAGAGTTAACCACATAAAGCGACACTGGTCACATTTAAAAAAATTTGGCCTTGTCATTAACCTTCGTCCGGTTGAGTAGGTACAATTGTAACTATTCCGTTTTAAAATTGCAATAATTTTTTTTTTTGGAAAAGCAGTAGAAGGCTGAAATTTCGTGACATCTCTGCAGTTTTGGTCCAGAATATATTGGCCAAATTTCAATAAAATATATATGAAGGTACAATTGTACCTCTGCAGCCTGTTAACGTTGTAAGATTATGCAGCCTGACGAAGGTTAAGGTTAAAATTGGCTCGGTGACAAAGGGATTAACCTTATATACTCATGGTAATAACATTTGCGGATATGACAGGTTCCCAATAAATGCAGAATTGAGCAGCTTTCTCCTTATCGTACCATGATTGGAAATGTAACAAGATCAAGATGATATAAGTAAATGTTTTTAGTATTTTTTTGCTTACATTAAAAGCATGAAAAAAAACCACAAAATAAACCTGAAACCAGCATCAACAAATTATTGGCCTTTATTATTCTAGTTCTCTGACAGGTTCTTGGCATCCGCATTACAATGTGCACGTCACACAGAAATTACTTAATGTCGCTTCGGGACATGGTTTGGGCTTTGCATACGCCTTTTCCATGGACTTCAAATGATGCTCCTCTGTAAGTAGCCACACAGTCATCATTGGTGAGAAGATCTGGCTGGATCTGCTCCCATGTCTTCTTCTTCGGATTCAGTTCCTTGTCAGGTTCGCCTATAAGAAAAATGAAAAGGACCATATTATGACCAGATCACCTACAAAAAGCAAGAATACATTGTTCATTTAATAAATACAAATCATAAAATTTACATAAAATAAAGGGAAGGAAAATAACTATGCAAAATCTACTATATAAAGCTGAATGTGTGTGTGTGTGTATGTGGCATCTGCACCGTCGCAGCTACAGCCACACAATTTTGCACAGTCACACGTCTGGACTCCGAGAGCGTCAAAGGCTATATTGTGAGGCGAAATTTTAACCCCGCGCGTTCCAATTCACCAAACAATTTTGCCCCTATCTACATAATGGGGAAAAAAGTGAAAGGAAAAGTGTTGGAGGCGTCGCAGCTACAGAAACAAAATTTTGCACAGTCACACGTCTGGACCCTGAGAGCGTCATAGGCTATATTGTGAGGTGAAATTTTAACCCCGCGCTTTCCAATTCACCAAACAATTTTGCCCCTATCTACATAATGGGGAAAAAGTGAAATGAAAAGTGTTGGAGGCGTCGCAGCTACAGCCACAAAATTTTGCACAGTCACACGTCTGGACCCTGAGAGCGTCATAGGCTATGTTGTGAGGTGAAATTTTAACTCCGCGCTTTCCAATTCACCAAACTATTTTTCCCCTATCTACATAATGGGGAAAAGTGAAATGAAAAGTGTTGGAGGCAAATTGACAGCTGCCAGATGTGAACAAGGGGGACTTAAAGAATGAGAGCGATGGCGCAAAAGAGTATATACCGATCAGTTGCTAAGGTGGGGCCCCGACATGAGATACTCACCACACATGGGGATATGAACACACACACAAAATGCGCCACACACTACCACGTGCTTGAACACATATACCACCCTCAGCACACATTTCACCACACATACACCGACCTTGCCACATAAAAGTCGAAACACAAAAGTCGCCGCTCAAAACTCGCCACGCGCAAAACTCGCCACATGCAAAAACTAGGCTCACGCAAAACTCGCCACAAGTGCAAAACTCACCTCATGGAAAACTCGCCACACGCAAAACTTGCACATGCGGAAAAATTGCCACATGCACAAAATTTGCAACACATGCAAAATTTGCCTCACACAAAACTTGCACATACTCAAAAGGCACCAGACATAAAACTCACCACGTGCAAAACTCGCCATGCGCAAAACTTGCTGCACACAACTTGCTACACTAACCTGTTACATGCAACTCGACACACAAAAAGTTGCTACACGCATGTTGCCACACAAAACTCATCTCACAAAAGTCGCTACATGCATGTCGCCACACACAACTCAACACACACAACTTGACAAACGAAACTCGCCCTAAAACACACACAAGTCTGGTATTAGCCTTCAAAAATAAAAATCTGATTAATAAGCAGACAAACTACAAGAGCAACAAATGTACCATATAGGAAATACAGCAGCTGTCAGTCACATGACCTGTCTATTATGTGTATGTGTGAGCTAATATATACTGCCAGGGGGAGGGCTTCCTGTTGGCTGGGGATTTATCAGGCTGCCAATTTATCTTACAAATACTGAGGTAAAAATACTGAGCAAATAACGTGTTAACGAGGTCTAATACAGGAGATCACACAGGTATATACTATATACAGGAGGAGATGACACACAGATGTATACTATATACAGGGGAGATGACACAGGTATATACTATATACAGGAGGAGATGACATACAGGTATATACTATATATAGAAGGAGATGACATACAGGTACAGTGGGGCAAAAAAGTATTTAGTCAGTCAGCAATAGTGCAAGTTCCACCACTTAAAAAGATGAGAGGCGTCTGTAATTTACATCATAGGTAGACCTCAACTATGGGAGACAAACTGAGAAAAAAAAATCCAGAAAATCACATTGTCTGTTTTTTTAACATTTTATTTGCATATTATGGTGGAAAATAAGTATTTGGTCAGAAACAAACAAACAAGATTTCTGGCTCTCACAGACCTGTAACTTCTTCTTTAAGAGTCTCCTCTTTCCTCCACTCATTACCTGTAGTAATGGCACCTGTTTAAACTTGTTATCAGTATAAAAAGACACCTGTGCACACCCTCAAACAGTCTGACTCCAAACTCCACTATGGTGAAGACCAAAGAGCTGTCAAAGGACACCAGAAACAAAATTGTAGCCCTGCACCAGGCTGGGAAGACTGAATCTGCAATAGCCAACCAGCTTGGAGTGAAGAAATCAACAGTGGGAGCAATAATTAGAAAATGGAAGACATACAAGACCACTCATAATCTCCCTCGATCTGGGGCTCCACGAAAAATCCCACCCCGTGGGGTCAGAATGATCACAAGAACGGTGAGCAAAAATCCCAGAACCGCGCGGGGGGACCTAGTGAATGAACTGCAGAGAGCTGGGACCAATGTAACAAGGCCTACCATAAGTAACACACTACGCCACCATGGACTCAGATCCTGCAGTGCCAGACGTGTCCCACTGCTTAAGCCAGTACATGTCCGGGCCCGTCTGAAGTTTGCTAGAGAGCATTTGGATGATCCAGAGGAGTTTTGGGAGAATGTCCTATGGTCTGATGAAACCAAACTGGAACTGTTTGGTAGAAACACAACTTGTCGTGTTTGGAGGAAAAAGAATACTGAGTTGCATCCATCAAACACCATACCTACTGTAAAGCATGGTGGTGGAAACATCATGCTTTGGGGCTGTTTCTCTGCAAAGGGGCCAGGACGACTGATCCGGGTACATGAAAGAATGAATGGGGCCATGTATGGTGAGATTTTGAGTGCAAACCTCCTTCCATCAGCAAGGGCATTGAAGATGAAACGTGGCTGGGTCTTTCAACATGACAATGATCCAAAGCACACCGCCAGGGCAACGAAGGAGTGGCTTCGTAAGAAGCATTTCAAGGTCCTGGAGTGGCCTAGCCAGTCTCCAGATCTCAACCCTATAGAAAACCTTTGGAGGGAGTTGAAAGTCCGTGTTGCCAAGCGAAAAGCCAAAAACATCACTGCTCTAGAGGAGATCTGCATGGAGGAATGGGCCAACATACCAACAACAGTGTGTGGCAACCTTGTGAAGACTTACAGAAAACATTTGACCTCTGTCATTGCCAACAAAGGATATATTACAAAGTATTGAGATGAAATTTTGTTTCTGACCAAATACTTATTTTCCACCATAATATGCAAATAAATTGTTAAAAAAACAGACAATGTGATTTTCTGGATTTTTTTTTCTCAGTTTGTCTCCCATAGTTGAGGTCTACCTATGATGTAAATTACAGACGCCTCTCATCTTTTTAAGTGGTGGAACTTGCACTATTGCTGACTGACTAAATACTTTTTTGCCCCACTGTATATACTATATATAGGAGATGACATACAGGTATATACTATATATAGGAGGAGATGACATACAGGTATATACTATATATAGGAGGAGATGACATACAGGTATATACTATATACAGGGGAGATGACACACAGCAGGTATATACTATATACAGGGGAGATGACATACAGGTATATACTATATACAGGAGATGACATACAGGTGCATACTATATATAAGGGAGATGACAAACATGTATGTACTGAGGTGAAAATGAGAGGTGTGAGATGAAAATGAAAAGGTGTGAGTGCAAAATGAGAGGAGTGAGGGAAAATAGTGTAGTGATCGGAAAATGACAGATGTGAGGTCGAAATGACAAGTGTTAGGGGAGAATGAGAGGAGTGAGGGAGAAAATGAGAGGTGTGAGGGAGAAAATGAGAGATGTGAGGGGGAAAATGAGAGGCGTGATGTGAAAATAAGAGAAGTGACGTGCTATAACTAACCACAGATATTTACTATGCCCAGGCAACGCCGGGCTCTTCAGCTAGTGTATATTAAAATGAATGAAACTAATATAAAAAAATTGAAACCGAAATAAGTACAATTTTACTTTCAGTTATTCCATAATGCTTTTTTTTTATTGTTGCACCTGGATACAGAGATCAGTTTATGAAACCTCCCGTTCACCGCAATGGATAATCCTGACAGTGTACTGTGTGTGCAATGTGAGTACCTGCAGATTTGTAGCTTAAAACCAGATAACCCCTTTAATAATCTAATATATAATTGCATAGAATACTACTTCCTGCAATTTGTGCCAACTTCCGTGGCTTTGTCCGGAGCTAATGTCCGGAGCTAATGTCCGGAGATTAATTGCCTAGAATACTACTTCCTGCAATTTGTGCCAACTTCCGTGGCTTTGTCTGGAGCTAATGTCCGGAGCTAATGTCCGGAGCTAATGTGCGGAGATAATGTCCGGAGCTAATGTCCGGAGCTAATGTCCGGAGCTAATGTCCAGAGCTAATGTCTGGAGATAAGTGACGTCAACAGTGTCCAGTGTCTGATTGGTTGCCGCCTGCTGCGAGCGACCAATCAGAAACGTGCCGTACTGTGACACACTCCGCCCGCCATTTTGGTGTGATTTTTGAATTTTTACCTCACAGCAAGTTTCTACTGCGTGGAGGCGGGCCCAGTGACGTTGCTCTTCAAGCTCCTGCCGAATTTCGTCAAAAAAATGATAATACCATTTACCAAAACTATATATATTTAGTTGTGAAGTGGTTCAGTGACATTTTCACACCAATTTTGAACTTTTGTTTGGTGTTTTCTCCATATACTGCCTATTATTCACTGACTGTTATACTGAGAGACTGCCGTTTATTAACCTCTTCTTTGCCACATTGGGTATATTGCTCTATTATTTGCCACATAAGGACATTGTCCATTATTGCCCAGCAATTTCTCTGCAATATAAACTGCCTATTTATTAACCCCTTCCCGACCCATGACGCCACGTAGGCGTCATGAAAGTCGGTGCCATTCCGACCCATGACGCCTATGCGGCGTCATGGAAAGATCGCGTCCCTGCAGATCGGGTGAAAGGGTTAACTCCCATTTCACCCGATCTGCAGGGACAGGGGGAGTGGTAGTTTAGCCCAGGGGGGGTGGCTTCACCCCCTCGTGGCTACGATCGCTCTGATTGGCTGTTGAAAGTGAAACTGCCAATCAGAGCGATTTGTAATATTTCACCCATTATAACGGGTGAAATATTACAATCCAGCCATGGCCGATGCTGAAATATCATCGGCCATGGCTGGAAATACTAGTGTGCCCCCACCCCACCCCTCCGATCGCCCCCCCACCCCCCAGATCTGGCCGGTACACTGCTCCGGCTCCCCTCCGTCCAGTGCTCCGCTCCCCCCGTGCTCGTGTCCGCTCCCCCCGTGCTCCAATCACCCCCCCGTGCTCCAATCACCCCCCTGGCACTCCGATCCACACCCCCCGATGCTCCGTTCCACCCCCCCGTGCTCCATTCCAGCCCCCCCGTGCTCCGTTCCACGCCCCCCGCGCTCCGTTCCACCCCTCCCGCGCTCCGATTCCCCCCCCCCGTGGTCCCCCCCCACCCTATCATACTTACCGATCCAGCCGTGGTCCCGTCCGTCTTCTCCCGGGCGCCGCCATCTTCCAAAATGGCGGGCGCATGCGCAGTGCGCCCGCCGAATCTGCCGGCCGGCAGATTCGTTCCAAAGTGCATTTTGATCACTGAGATATAATCTATCTCAGTGATCAAAATAAAAAAAATAATAAATGACCCCCCCCCCTTTGTCACCCCCATAGGTAGGGACAATAAAAAAATAAAGAATTTTTTTTTTTCCACTAATGTTAGAATAGGGGTAGGGTTAGGGTTAGGGTTAAGGTTAGGGCTAGGGTTAGGGGTAGGGTTAGGGCTAGGGTTAGGGTTAGGGTTAGGGTTAGGAATGTGCACACGTATTCTGGTCCTCTGCGGATTTTTCCGCTGCGGATTTGATAAATCCGCAGTGCTAAACCGCTGCGGATTTATGGCGGATTTACCGCGTTTTTTTCTGCGCATTTCACTGCGGTTTTACAATTGCGATTTTCTATTGGAGCAGTTGTAAAACCGCTGCGGAATCCGCACAAAGAAGTGACATGCTGCGGAATGTAAACCGCTGCGTTTCCGTGCAGTTTTTCCGCAGCATGTGTACAGCGATTTTTGTTTCCCATAGGTTTACATTGAACTGTACACTCATGGGAAACTGCTGCGGATCCGCAGCGTTTTCCGCAGCGTGTGCACATACCTTTAGAATTAGGCTATGTGCACACGGTGCGGATTTGGCTGCGGATTCGCAGCAGTGTTCCATCAGGTTTACAGTACCATGTAAACATATGAAAAACCAAATCCGCTGTGCCCATGGTGCGGAAAATACCGCGCGGGAACGCTGCGTTGTATTTTCCGCAGCATGTCAATTCTTTGTGCGGATTCCGCAGCGTTTTACACCTGTTCCTCAATAGGAATCCGCAGGTGAAATCCGCACAAAAAACACTGGAAATCCGCGGAAAATCCGCAGGTAAAACACAGTGCCTTTTACCCGCAGATTTTTCAAAAATGGTGCGGAAATATCTCACACGAGTCCGCAACGTGGGCACATAGCCTTAGGGTTAGGGTTGGAATTAGGGTTGTGGTTAGGGTTAGGGGTGTGTTGGGGTTAGTGTTGTGGTTAGGGGTGTGTTGGGGTTAGGGTTGTGATTAGGATTATGGCTACAGTTGGGATTAGGGTTAGGGGTGTGTTGGGGTTAGTGTTGGAGTTAGAATTGAGGGGTTACCACTGTTTAGGCACATCAGGGGTCTCCAAACGCAACATGGCGCCACCATTGATTCCAGCCAATCTCGTATTCAAAAAGTCAAATGGTGCTCCCTCACTTCCGAGCCCTGACGTGTGCCCAAACAGTGGTTTACCCCCACATATGGGGTACCAGCATACTCAGGACAAACTGCGCAACAATTACTGGGGTCCAATTTCTCCTGTTACCCTTGTGAATCTAAAAAAATGCTTGCTAAAACATAATTTTTGAGGAAAGAAAAATGATTTTTTATTTTCACGGCTCTGCGTTGTAAACGTCTGTGAAGCACTTGGGGGTTCAAAGTGCTCACCACATATCTAGATAAGTTCCTTGGGGGGTCTAGTTTCTAAAATGGGGTCACTTGTGGGGGGTCTCTACTGTTTAGGCACACCAGGGGCTCTGCAAACGCAACGTGACACCCGCAGACCATTCCATCAAAGTCTGCATTTCAAAAGTCACTACTTCCCTTCTGAGCCCCGACGTGTGCCCAAACAGTGGTTTACCCCCACATATGGGGTATCAGCGTACTCAGGAGAAACTGGACAACAACTTTTGGGGTCCAATTTCTCCTGTAACCCTTGGGAAAATAAAAAATTCTGGGCTAAATAATTATTTTTGAGGAAAGAAAACGTATTTATTATTTTCACGGCTCTGCATTATAAACTTCTATGAAGCACTTGGGGGTTCAAAGTGCTCACCACACATCTAGATAAGTTCCTTTCAGGGTCTAGTTTCCAAAATGGGGTCACTTGTGGGGGGTTTCTACTGTTTAGGCACATCAGGGGCTCTGCAAACGCAACGTGACGCCCGCAGAGCATTCCATCAAAGTCTGCATTTCAAAACGTCACTACTTCAATTCCAAGCCCCGGCATGTGCCCAAACAGTAGTTTACCCCCACATATGGGGTATCACCGTACTCAGGAGAAACTGGACAACAAATATTGGGGTCAAATTTCTCCTGTTACCCTTGGGAAAATTAAAAAATTCTGGGCTAAATAATTATTTTTGAGGAAAGAAAACGTATTTATTATTTTCACGGCTCTGCATTATAAACTTCTATGAAGCACTTGGGGGTTCAAAGTGCTCACCACACATCTAGATAAGTTCCTTTGGGGGTCTAGTTTCCAAAATGGGGTCACTTGTGGGGGGTTTCTACTGTTAAGCCACATCAGGGGCTCTGCAAACGCAACGTGACGCCCTGCATTTCAAAACGTCACTACTTCACTTCCGAGCCCCGGCATGTGCCCAAACAGTGATTTACCCCCACATATGGGGTATCAGCGTACTCAGGAGAAACTGGACAACAACTTTTGGGGTCAAATTTCTCCTGTTACCCTTGGGAAAATAAAAAATTGCAGGCTAAAAGATCATTTTTGAGAAAATAATTTTTTTTTTTTTTTCATGGCTCTGCGTTATAAACTTCTGTGAAGCACTTGGGGGTTCAAAGTCCTCACCACACATCTAGATTAGTTCCTTTGGGGGTCTAGTTTCCAAAATGGTGTCATTTCTGGGGGATCTCCAATGTTTAGGCACACAGGGGCTCTCCAAACGTGACATGGTGTCCGCTAATGATTGGAGCTAATTTTCCATTTAAAAAGCCAAATGGCGTGCCATCCCTTCCGAGCCCTGCCGTGCGCCCAAACAGTGGTTTACCCCCACATATGGGGTATCAGCGTACTCAGGACAAACTGGACAACAATATTTGGGGTCCAATTTCTCCCATTATCCTTGGCAAAATAGGAAATTCCAGGCTAAAAAATCATTTTTGAGGAAAGAAAAATTATTTTTTATTTTCATGGCTCTGCGTTATAAACTTCTGTGAAGCACCTGAGGGTTTAAAGTGCTCACTAGGCATCTAAATAAGTTCCTTGGGGGGTCTAGTTTCCAAAATGGGGTCACTTGTGGGGGAGCGCCAATGTTTAGGCACACAGGAGCTATCCAAACGCGACATGGTGTCCGCTAACGATGGAAATAATTTTTCATTCAAAAAGTCAAATGGCGCTCCTTCCCTTCCGAGCCTTACCATGTGCCCAAACAGTGGTTTACCCCCACATGTGAGGTATTGGTGTACTCAGGAGAAATTGCCCAACACATTTTAGGATCCATTTTATCCTGTTGCCCATGTGAAAATGAAAAAATTGAGGCTAAAAGAATTTTTTTGTGAAAAAAAAGTACTTTTTCATTTTTACGGATCAATTTGTGAAGCACCTGGGGGTTCAAAGTGCTCACTATGCATCTAGATAAGTTCCTTGGGGCGTCTAGTTTCCAAAATGGGGTCACTTGTGGGGGAGCTCCAATTTGTAGGCACACGGGGGCTCTCCAAACGTGACATGGTGTCCGCTAAAGAGTGGAGCCAATTTTTGATTCAAAAAGTCAAATGGCGCTCCTTCCCTTCCAAGCCCTGCCGTGCGCCCAAACAGTGGTTTACCCCCACATATGAGGTATCAGCGTACTCAGGACAAATTGGACAACAACTTTCGTGGTTCAGTTTCTCCTTTTACCATTGGGAAAATAAAAAAATTGTTGCTAAAATATAATTTTTGTGACTAAAAAGTTAAATGTTCATTTTTTCCTTCCATGTTGCTTCTGCTGCTGTGAAGCACCTGAAGGGTTAATAAACTTCTTGAATGTGGTTTTGAGTACCTTGAGGGGTGCAGTTTTTAGAATGGTGTCACTTTTGGGTATTTTCAGCCATATAGACCCCTCAAACTGACTTCAAATGTGAGGTGGTCCCTAAAAAAAATGGTTTTGTAAATTTCGTTGTAAAAATGACAAATCGCTGGTCAAATTTTAACCCTTATAACTTCCTAACAAAAAAAAATTTTGTTTCCAAAATTGTGCTGATGTAAAGTAAACATGTGGGAAATGTTATTTATTAACTATTTTGTGTCACATATCTCTCTGGTTTAACAAAATAAAAATTCAAAATGTGAAAATTGCGAAATTTTCAAAATTTTCGCCAAATTTCCGTGTTTATCACAAATAAATGCAGAATTTATTGACCTAAATTTACCACTAACATGAAGCCCAATATGTCACGAAAAAACAATCTCAGAACCGCTAGGATCCGTTGAAGCGTTCCTGAGTTATTACCTCATAAAGGGACACTGGTCAGAATTGCAAAAAACGGCAAGGTCTTTAAGGTCAAAATAGGCTGGGTCTTGAAGGGGTTAATATCTGCATTCCTGCAAAGAACTATTGCCTATTATTAAATGGCTATTTTCCTACTACCTGACACTGCCTCTTATTAACCTGTTGTTTGCCACCACCACGCTTAAAGCTAAATAAAGTATATATGGATTCTAGACTCCCGATTCTTTAGAATCGGGCTGCCATCTAGTTTCATAATAAGCAGCTGACTATTTGCATAACGTTATTAAAGGGACCCTGTCACCTGAATTTGGAGGGAACAATTTTCAGCCATAGAGGCGGGGTTTTGGGGTGTTTGATTCACCCTTTCCTTACCCGCTGGCTACAATATTGGATTGAAGTTCATTCTCTGTCCTCTGTAGTACATGCCTGCACAAATACATGGTAACCTTTGGAGGACATGAAATGTACCAGGTAATGATAACAGGTCATAGGTAACCTTAAGAGGCTTCGAATGGAGGCCCGGTAGAGTCCTGTGCAATAAAAAGCGTTGCTTTTTGTATGTAATATATTTTTCGTATCTGGTATGGTAAGATATACCTGTTGCTTCGTACTTAAAGTCAGAATAGTGCCAATCATTAGTGGCCAATGGTGGTAACTGTAACTATATAAATGGAGGGCACCACCTTAAACATAAATTATAAATCAAGACGTCCTGAATCCCCCTCAACACGTAAAAATGCATAAACCACATAGAGAGAAGACATATTGAACAGGAGATCAACAGGACAAATATACAAAATTATCAAAAAGTATTTATTAGTGAACAGTCCAATAAGCGCACAATACAATTAAAAACAATTAAAAAACACACAGAGGTGCCCGTAATACCGGGAACCACAGAAAACCTTAGCCCACAGACAAAAATACTGGATATGGTGGCACCTGAGAGAGCTAACATAAATAGAGGAGCGTTTCCAGAGCAAAGGATTAACATGAAAGTACATGTAATATATCCCAGTTCAATAAAGAAATAATAAATAAATAATAATAGAATCAAATAACCCTGGAACACACTCTAAACTCCTGAGGGGCAGACAGACCACATATGTAACCAAAACACCCTATTTAAAGACCTATAGTAGTCCACATGTCATTACACTCACACATGAATATGGTGATCCCACTGAAAAGATATATAAATAAATAATACTCTAAAGGTGAGGTGTAGTAAGTGGACATACCAAAAAAAGTAATCAAAAAAATGCGAGACCCATGCGGGGCCATAGAGGGTGAATAGCAGGTAAATGACAAGTCAAAAAATTACCGGTCCAGTCCGTCCTATCAGTCAGGGTGCCAGTCAGATAGTCATAAAAATTGTGTCCATGGGGCTAAGTTGCCCTACGCGTGTCGCCGCATGCAAGCAGCTTCATCAGGGGCAGGCAACTTTAAATAGGGTGTTTTGGTTACATATGTGGTCTGTCTGCCCCTCAGGAGTTTAGAGTGTGTTCCAGGGTTATTTGATTCTATTATTATTTATTTATTATTTCTTTATTGAACTGGGATATATTACATGTACTTTCATGTTAATCCTTTGCTCTGGAAACGCTCCTCTATTTATGTTAGCTCTCTCAGGTGCCACCATATCCAGTATTTTTGTCTGTGGGCTAAGGTTTTCTGTGGTTCCCGGTATTACGGGCACCTCTGTGTGTTTTTTAATTGTTTTTAATTGTATTGTGCGCTTATTGGACTGTTCACTAATAAATACTTTTTGATAATTTTGTATATTTGTCCTGTTGATCTCCTGTTCAATATGTCTTCTCTCTATGTGGTTAATGGTGGTAACTGCATCCTGAGGCTGTAGAACCGTCCGGGATATGCTTGCGCCCTGCTCCCCTGGCTCCCATTCCTTTTGAACCCAAGTAAACCCCATGATTAAGACCCGGGAGGGTCAAAACGTCGAGTGTCTCTACTTTACTGGGTTTTGGACCAATTGTTCTAACTTGGCACTTTTCTTTGTCTAAAATAAAATTCCACAGATGGTTGCAAATCAATCCATCAGAGTGTGCAGTGAATTTTTGCTATTTATTTCAGGGACCACCACAGTCCGGTCTACCAGCGCCTCGCTTCTACAGTGACCTTGAGTGCACACCAATACCTACTCTCCTCCAGGTCAACAGGCAGGAAGAAGCCGCAGAGGACCTGACTAGTCTATAGAGCAGTCTCAGTCCCAGGCAGCACATATCAGGTGCCAGGTTCACTTTAAGGATATGTGCGCATGAAATCTTTTAGATGCCTTCCCACTCACATAGTTTTAGAAGCAAAAGACCATGGCTGTGTTTTTCCTGAAGCATCTTTTCGGACACATTTTTGGACATCGTTTGTGGGGTTTTGCCACCAGTCATGCTTTTTTTTTTTTAAATTCCATATGGAGACGGTTTTCAAACAGAAGCCGCCAAAAGAATGCTCAGGTGACTTCTTTTAGTTACTTCTCAGCTTTAAAAGTACGGATCAGTTAAAAGAATTGACAAAACATGGAACCTAAGCAAAGAAAGTTGTTTTGACTTTGAAGTGCATATGTTCATTCTGTTTGGCAGTTTGAAATACTTTTTAACCAGGTTTCTGACGTAATCCAGCTGAAAAAGATGGGTCTACATACCATCCTAAGACATGCAGCTTTCTGACCATGAAAGATGATTAACAATATAACAAGTCGATGGGTGCTTGTTTATAGGCCCTTTTATGCAGATGGATGCATACCTTAAACCTATAACGTTTGCATACTTTAGGAGGTACATCCTCTGTTTATCACATATAGATGCAAAACACTGCTGTGGAGTTGGAGTCATGGAGTCAAGTGTTCATTCTGGTTGTGTCGTAGTCGGTATAAAATAGACCGACTCCTAAAATATATACCACCGTACATTGCGTACAGTAGTTTAGTGCAGTATGTACTCTAAATTTTCATAAGAACTTGGGAAAGTTATGAAATGTCCTATAAAAGTCTGTTCTGCCCTAAGGCTAGGGTCACATTGCGTTATGTGACCGCGTTTAACGGACTACGTTACACCGCGGCATAACGCGGTGTAATGTAGTCCGTTAACACCATTGCCTGTAATGGCGAACGCATCGCTAGCGCACGCCCACATTGGGCGTGCGCTAGCGATGTGCCGTCATTTGAGTGATTGGGGATCTGCGCTAGCGAGATCGGCTAACGCGATCCCTTTTGGGACATTGCGTTAGCGCAGTCCGTAGCGCTATGCGCTAAACGGACTGCCCTAACGCAATGTGACCCTAGCCTAATCTAAGGATCTTGGCTTTTGAGTTGAATCTGTGCTGCACTTTATGTACATGCTCAGCAGTGCTGTGGAGTCGGAGTCAAGGAGTCAGAGGTTTGGCTTACCGACTCCACAGACTTGGATTCCATAAGCATTTGCTTGCCTATCACTGCCATTGTTCACACAGGGAAATTACTAAGAAAGCTCACTAGGCTGATTATTGCCCAGTGTAAAAGTGTCGTTAATAAAATATGCACAAATCAAAGTATCTACAAAATTTCCAAAGTATCATTTTTTACAAGTTTAGCTTCTGATAACATAAGGCAGTATCTAAGTCCCAGCTGTACCATGTGCTAAGGGATATCCAGGATTCAGTAGTCCCCGATTATACCATTGGTAGGATGGGCCTGAACAATATATCGTATCATTGAGCCATGTGGCAATTATTTAATAAGCTGTGAAATTTAAAATGTGTATAGATAAAACAAGCACCAGCTCGCCCCAAACACTCTAAAAAGTGCTAACAGGAGGGAATTTATTCTACAAGTAGCTCTGAGCAAAAAGACCCAAGTTAGAGTTCAGCTCCAGTTACTTGATGAGCCACTGTGGTCATCTGAAGATTTGCTATTTTAGTCATTAAGTGCCTCCTGCACCAAACTGAGAACCCGTGATGGAACCACAAAGTAAAAGAGCAAAAACAGGTGGTATTCATAGTGGTGAGAATATTCATAAGCAGAGCAGTAGTCAGTAACCCCAGGTTCTAACTCCAGCTCCGAATCCTTCATAAATGAGCAATTAGCAATGACAAATGTACGCCATGAAAAAAATAGGTGATCAGTTTATCATTTTACAAAATAGGGATCCTGACTTAATATAAATAATACAATAAACACTGTGTGCAGAATTATTATGCAAGTTGTATTTTGATCACATGATACTTTTTATACATGTTGTCCTACTCCAAGCTGTTCAGGCTTGAGAGCCAACTGCCAATTAAGTAAATCAGGTGATGTGCATCTCTATAATGAGGAGGGGTGTTGTCGGACATCAAAACCCTATATAAGGTGTGCTTAATTATTAGGCAACTTCCTTTCCTTTGGCAAAATGGGTCAGAAGAAAGATTTGACGTGCTCTGAAAATTCCCAAATTGTGAGATGTCTTGCAGAGGGATGCAGCAGTCTTGAAATTGCCAAACTTTTGAAGCGTAATCACCGAACAATTAAGCGTTTCATGGCAAATAGCCAACAGGGTCACAAGAAGCGTGCTGGGCAAAAAAAATGCAAAATAACTGCCCATGAATTGAGGAACAGCAAGCGTGAAGCTGCCAAGATGTCATTTGCCACCAGTTTTGCCATATTTCAGAGCTGCAACGTTACTGGAGTAACAAAAACGCAAGGTGTGCGATACTCAGATACATGGCCAAGGTAAGGAAGGCGAACGACCACCTTTGAACAAGAAACATAAGATAAAACGTCAAGACTGGGCCAAGAAATAGTTTAAGACTGACTTTTCAAAGGTTTTATGGACTGATGAAATGAGAGTGACTCTTGATGGGCCAGATGGATGGGCCAGAGGCTGGATCAGTAAAGGGCAGAGAGCTCCACTCTGACACCAGCAAGGTGGAGGTATGGGCTGGTATCATCAAAGATGAACTTGTGGGACCTTTTCGGGTTGAGGATGGAGTTAAGCTCAACTCCCAGACTTAGTGCCAGTTTCTGGAAGACAACTTCTTCAAGCAGTGGTACAGGAAGAAGTTGGTATCGTTCAAGAAAAAACATGATTTTCATGCAGGACAATTGCTCCATCACATGCCTCCAACTACTCCACAGCGTGTCTGGCCAGTAAAGGTCTCAAAGAAGAAAAAATAATGACATGGCCCCCTTGTTCACCTGATCTGAACCCCATAGAGAACCTGTACACCTCTCGGAACAGTGTCTGGGAGGCTGTGGTGGCTGCTGCACGCAATGTTGATCGTAAACAGATCAAACAACTGACAGAATCTATGGATGGAAGGCTGTTGAGTGTCATCATAAAGAAAGGTGACTATATTGGTCACTAATTTTGGGGGGTTTTGTTTTTGCATGTCAGAAATGTTTATTTCAAAATTTTGTGCAGTTATATTGGTTTACCTGGTGAAAATAAACAAGTGAGATGGGAATATATTTGGTTTTTATTAAGTTGCCTAATAATTCTGCACAGTAATAGTTACCTGCACAAACAGATATTCTCCTAAGATAGCTAAATCTAAAAAAAAAAAACACTCCCACTTCCAAAAATATTAAGCTTTGATATTTATGAGTCTTTTGGTTGATTGAGAACATAGTTGTTGATCAATAATAAAAATAATCCTCTAAAATACAACTTGCCTAATAATTCTGCACACAGTGTACTTTATGTTGTTTCTAAACTTGTCTAAATTCCTAAGAAAGTAAATATATATATATTTTTTTATAAACTTGCAATGGAAGTGCATTTCTACTGATTCCAACTCCGAAAACCATCTGAACTTCACAGAAAATAGTAATTATTTGTGTCAAAGTCCTTCATCAGACAGTTGCTAATGTGCTGCAGGGGGATATAACAGAAATGAAGGCAGTGCTGGAGAAAAGCGATCTTAATCACAGGACGTATACCTTCACATTGCGATTAAGACCGTTTTTCTCCATCACTGCCTTCCTCTCGGATATATCTGCTTGCAGCACATTAACAACCTGTGTCTTATGAAGCTCCATACTTCGGGACCGAAGCATTACTCCTATTTTTTGCAGAATTACCACAATAAAAATCTGATTTATCTACATTTTAGGGTATGTGCACACGTCAGGATTTTTTCCTGACAAAATCCTGAGAATTCTGCCAGAAATCCGTGTGCTTTTTTCGCGCGGATTTCTCACGGAATTTGCGCGTTTTTTTTTTTTCCGGAATGACCTTTTTGATAGGAAATCCGCAAAAAATCCGGAAAAAGATAGAGCATGTCCGGATTTTTTGCGGGATGCATTTTTTTGGCACAAAAAATGTGGAATGCATTCTAAAAGATAGGATGCATAATGTTAGCGTTTTTTTACCGGATTTATAGCGTTTTTATGGTGAAATTCCGCAAAAAAAAACCGCTAAAAATCCTGACGTGTGCACATACCCTTAAAGTTTCATGTATCTCTATATTTTTAGTCTAACAGAGTGGAATCCTTTTCAAGCCCCCGATCCTTCTCACGGGAGTGCCATATACCTATTATTATATATCTAAACTCCATAGTTCTGCTTAAGGGCGCAGTCAGAAGGCCATATAGCACGGGCAATAATTGTATCACACTGCACAGTCTGGCCGGCGGCTCTCCTCACCGGAGAGTGACAGCTGGATAGAAATATATGTTGTCACACTTGGGACAGCAGAGCAGACGGCCAGTCCGAGCATTACGATATGATCATCGTCCGTGTTATATGGCCATCTGACTACACCTTATAAGTGATATTTCTTTCATTTGCTGACCCCCGAAGTTTCAAGCTGGACTAGTTAATAATAATGTCCCAGCACAAGTCCGCTGAACACTATAGCCATAGCACTTAATGGACGCTTTTTTGATAGTCACGTGATTGCCGAAAGGCAATTCTTTACATAGCAGGATATTAGCAGAGGGGAAATAAATGCCACCTAAATTAGATTAAGAATACATAGAAATAAATAAATTAATCCAAGTACTGTTCCTACGTCAGTGTATGCAAGGCGCCTTTGTGGCAGCTGAAGTATGGGACGTGGTAACGTAACTCATGTTTGCAGACAGTGCCCGGGCTGTAAAGATGAACTACGTGAACTCGAGACATATTTTACTTTTTCCAGACTTTTTTGCTTGCCATATGAGGCAAAGCTCTTGCACTCCTTGAGACTAGCTTGTGTTTTGAAGTAACTGCAATCTGGATTATTAGCTAATAAGGTCTTGTTCTGCACCTCATTAATCGCGCTATTCTGTATCCTGGATCACAAAGGACGCTGGAAATGTTTTACGACTGAAGAATCCTCCATCCTCACATTGTAACAATATGAAAAACAGACAGATCTTTAGTTGATGCAGCAAAAAAAAAAAAAAAGGAAACAAAGTCTGTGCCAATTATTTTACACACAGATGAGAAAAAGTAAAATGCAGCTGTGGAGAACATATGGGCCGGCCCTGCAACGGAGACAGACTGGAGAGTATGGTAGATGTTCTATCAGACATTGTCGTATCCAGATGTCAGACAACGCGTCAAGTGACAAATGTCAATGGAGACTTGTGCACCAGTGGAAATTTCCAGCAGCTTGTATACAGCGTGGTTCTTATTCAGATTTACAGCCAGGACTTGGGCATACAGCATGGCTTTGGCTGGTGCACATCATCCCACGTCCTAAACTGCTTTTTATCTATTCTATGTGCACACGTTGCAGAATTGCCGCGGAAATTTCCGCAGCAATTCTGCAACTCCCTGCTGCAGGTATAACGCATGCTGAATTGGCATGCATTTTCCCGCTAAACACTTGCGTTTTGCAAGCGTAATCAGCCTGCAGAATGCTAGCATTTTCAAAGCGATCTGTAGCATCACTTGAAAAACTGATTGACAGGTTGGTCACACTTGTCAAGCATAGTGCTTGACAAGTGTGACCAACTTTTTACTATTGATACTGCCTATGCAGCATCAATAGTAAAAGAGAGAATGTTAAAAATAATTTTAAAAAATGGTTATTCTCAACGATCTACCCGCAATCTACTCAGCGGCGCTCCCGACTGCTTCCATTCCAATGGATGCTTTGCGCGAAGGACCTTTGTGACGTCGCGAGTCCTTCGCGCAATGTATCCCTGGGAACGGAAGCAGCCGGGAGCACTGCTGAGAGCCGGGAGGACTCCAGGGGCCATAGGAAGGTAAGTATATCATTATTTTTTATTTTAATTCTGATGTTTAACAGAAATATGGTTCCCGAGGGCCTGGAGGTGTGTCTTCTCTCCTCCAGACCCGGGCACCACCGCACATGAAGCGCTCACTTTACGCATGGTGGGCATAGCCACATGAGTAAAGTGAGCATTTCAATGCATTCCCATGTGCGCGGAATCGCCGCGATTCTGCACAAAGAATGAGCATGCTGCGTATTTTTCCGTATTGTGATTCCGCCGCGGAAAAATACGCAGCATTAGCACAGCATTGCGGAATCCCATTGAATTCAATGGGCTGTGTTGGGCATGTGTTTTTGCAGTGTTTTCGCGGCAAAAACGCAAACAATCCGCAACGTGTGCACATAGTCTAAGGGTTAAGACAATTTTTTCAAGAAATCTATAAAGTTAGATAGAATGTCAATAACTAGAAACAATAAGACAAGTATATTAAAGTTGTTAGTGACCTGGCATTTGTGTATTTGCCTATGGAGATTAAGGTCTCATTTGCTTTTCTTCACTTCATTATTTTTTTCCATAAAAAGTATTACAAAGCCATAATTGTCTTATGAACAATAGATTATGTATAAAAAAATCAAACTTTCCTTTTATTCAACGTAAAATTAATCTTACAGTTTTCTGACTTTTACTATGCAGCATACATAACGCACTACCCTTTTATTTCATTTCAGTGTGGTTTTTTTTAGGTTTGTTAGTTTTGTTCAATAATTAATTACACTTTGAAATAGAATTATTATGTGAGGGCTCGTTTTTTCCACTAACAAGTATAAGTTTACAAGACTGCAGTTTTGGGGTACATATGACTTTCTGATCTATTTTTATTCCACTTTTTGAAAGGTAAAATAAACAAAAAAAATAACAAACAATTGTTTGAGTCAGAACACTGTGATACACAATTTATATCATTTTTCCTAAAAAGATCCTTGGTTTATTTTTTTTTCTAAGAGCCATAACTTTATTTTTTTTGGTATCATTGGTACACGAGGGCTTATGATTTGCAAGAAGAGATGGATGGCACCATTTTGGGGAACACACAACTTCATGATCATTATTTAACTGTGTTTTTTGGAAGTCATAATGCATTAAAAATATCAATAAAAATAGGCTAGGTCCTGGCAACGACAATCGCCTTATCGCAGCTGCTGGGTACACATGAATTGGCATATTTATGCGCTAAGTATTCTAAATTTTACAAATTTTCTAGAACAGGAATGCAATTCAAATTTCATGTTTGCATGCTATAGCGCTACAGAGTGCTACTTTATTTTGTTACTTATCCTAAGGATAGGTCATCAATGAAAAGTAGTGGACAACTTCTTCAAGCTTGTCTCGTAAATTATCTAATGGGATTATATCAGGACTTTTATATCTAAGGTTTACGTCATGGGAATGAGGCTTGGGGAACTTAAGTATGGCAACTGGCACTGATTTCCTCTACTAGTCCTTCAACGTGTCTTGAAATTCAGATACTACCGTAAAGCTCATCGATCGCCAGGACTCCCTACCTGAGGGGTCCAACACACCTCCCAATAGAAATCCCACACTGAAAAGGGGTATCCCACAAATGACATATGATAGATGGCTGATAAATGACTGATTAATGAGAGCCAACCAATAAATGGCATTGTCTCTCAAAAAACAAGTGTTTGCATGACTATATAAAAAAAAATGAACGCATTCAGAAAGATCACATTGACAGGGGTTCACCAACTATTACCCATATGGATTTCAAAAATACCACTATCTATGCTGCGCAAAGTTAATCATTTAGGCTACGTTCAGATTAGCGTTTCCCGACGCTGCGTCGCGAAACGCAGCGGCGACGCACGCGTCATGCGCCCCTATGTTTTACATGGGGGACGCATGCGTTTTTCTTGTTGTGTTTTCCGACACGTGCGTCGTTTTTGACGCTAGCGTCGGACGCAAGAAAACGCAACAAGTTGCATTTTTCTTGCGTCCGAGTTCGTCAAAAAAACGACGCACGCGTCGCAAAACGCAGCGTTTTTGCGTGCGTTTGCACGCGTTTTTTCGTGCGTCGTGCGTTGCGTCGCCGACGCAGCGGCGCGCAACGCTAATCTGAACGTAGCCTTATGTCATGGGGTATTAATGGAATAAAGGGTCTTAGCTAAGTAATAACGTATTTCATTGTTTTCAAAGATGGAAAGAAGTATTTTTTTTTAATAAAATGATCTAAAGATTACCTGGGAATCCTTGAAATGTAATTCTATCTCCAGGAACTGCTCCACTGGGGGGATCCAATATCTCAACCTTCTCCGGAGAGCTGGCACACATTACCATGGCTTGAGACAGCACCCCTCTCATTTTAGCAGGTTTTAAGTTACATAGCAGCACCGCCATCCGATTCTGCATCTATAAAACAAAAACAACACTGGTTAACAACAGATACTAAATAATAAAATAAAGACCTCAGAATCCGCAAATTTCATGGGCATTACTGAACATATATACGATCGCAGGGCGGCGATGGGTTGACATGACAACTGGGGGGTCTACCCCAATGCTAGACATGACGATGCTCCTATAAAAACCAGCTTGTGTCTGGTATTCTTAGGAGACCGCGATTTATACTATATACGGCAAAACTGTAAGAATTCGGTGACTAACAAATAAAGTGAAAATTGACATTATATATATATTGCAAAAATTGTTCCTCTTTTCCCCCCCCCAAAATAAAGCCAACACACAAAATTCAATTATACATGTGGCATTCCTGTGTCCAGAAAAGTGTAGACTATTGAGTTATAAAACTAGTTATCCTGATCGGTAAACGCCATAAAGATAACAAAACTATCTGAAATGCCAGAGAGGTCATCAAAACATTATAACTTCCCCAAATTGGTGTCAATAAAAACGTCAGCTTGCCAAGCAAAAAAGAAGTTCTCCCATAGCTCCACAAAATTAAAACGTTATGGGCCACAGAAAATAACGACAATCAAAATGTTCTTTTCAACACTTAAAAATGAACCTATAAGTTTTGTATCTTTGTAATGATACGGACTTGGAGAATCAATTTAATACTGTGGCTAGTGCTGACCACTCTAGATTTTTTAGTGTTAGGCATGAACACTGGGACGTTACTGATTGGAAAAGTGGGAGACACTGATCCAGACAACTGTCCCCTCCAACCACAACACAGTGGCAATTAATTTCTCTCGAGCACATGTGCTGCCATTCTCTCCAGACTCCACAGCAGCAACTAGAATTGAGCGAATATGTTCAGGATCGGTCGCCGAATCTGAATTTGTCATATTTGTCTGAATTTGTCATAGTCGTGCCATATTGACACCCTATTTGTACCGAATTTATGTTTGACGATCGTTTCTGAACATATTCGGTCACTTCCACTCCCATTGACTCCAATGACATTCGGCGAATAACGCAAATACAATATTCGCCATCGATCGTAATCGGAAACAAATTCTGAACAATTCGCTCAACTCGAGTAATGACCAGAACATGCAAGCACAGCGCCCACTGACCCATTCAAAATTCTACCTTACTGATGGCGTGAAATCATACAGTTCACTTAAGGATACTGTAGAAGTACATAAAAATAAGATAAGTAATGTACCATGTGATGCACCTCTAGATGTAATATAAAGGCATAGAGATTTTATTATTTCATAAAAAGCTATTTGTGAAGACCAGTATGGGATACTGCTTTACCATACAGGATGGGGCTAAGCACATAATCCATCTTACATGTATATAAAAAAAAAGTGTCAACAAATTGAAAACACTAAATCCTGCATGTGCCCAAATCCAATCATTGTAACAATGTTAAATTTTTCAACACATGTTCAGAGAAAACCCAAAAAGCCAAAATACACACAAAACAGGTTTGGTTGTATTGATCCAGCCAGTCAGTGTACTTTCATGTTTTTCCTGCCAGAAATAAGATATAGCTGCGTTTTATTATACAGCCGAAAAGAAAACTTCCAAAACATCTGAATGAAAAGGAGTCCTTCCTTTACGTGTAACTCAATCCCAAGTTTACAATGGCTCACAGCAGGAATATTTCCCTTGAAGTTATTTTCGGAAGGAAAACTAATTCGCAGCATTTACCTTCTCCTTTCCCCCAAGAAAATAGAAGATTCTAATATAAATGAAAATAAGCAATAGCAGAGACTTAAAGGAGACCTAGGGCAAGAAAACTTATGAAGGCCATTAAATGTGAATAATAATTAAAAAATATACCGTATATTCTTACTTAGATGCTAAAATATACAAATTGTCTCGTCAGAGAGGAAGAGGACAAGAACGCTAGTGCCACCTGTTGGAAGCAGTAATCCTAAATGTCAATGTTGACCCTTTAACGATCCTTGTCACATGACTTCGGAAAAAAGCCAAAACCAGAATCTCAATTTGCAGACACTGTGATTCAGGGTACTGCCCCTCATCAGTGCAAAGTGTGAGTTCTATTTAAAGGGTCGACATTAACTTTTAGGATTGCTACTTCCAATAAGTGGCATACTGAAAAAAAAGTCGATCACAAAACACCAATTAAATAAAGGGGTTGAGAGCATATTAGTGTCAAGCTCCTCCCACTAAGTACAAGATCACAAGTCAAGTGGAGTACTCCAAATATGTAAATTACAACCAAGAAAAAAACGGAGTAGCAACAAGCCACAATATGGATAAACATTACAAAAACTTTATCGTACAATTAGAGTTAAAAACAGATCAAACAAAATCACCAAATAATATATATATGCATGTATATGTATGTATGTATGTATGTACCGGTATGTATGTATGTATATACACACACATATATATATATATATTATATATATATATATATATATATATATATATATATATATATATATATATATATGTGTGTATATATATATATATATATATATATATATATATATATATATATATATATAAAAATGGAGGAAACATAAAGGTAGGTGGAGGATGAATGGAAAGGTCACGGAATAAATAGACCAGGGAAAGCTGGATGAAAGAAATATCCCAAATGTGCCAGGGCAATATTACATTTGAAAAGTAGCTTGCGCCATATAAAATGGCCATAAAAAGAGTGGATCATCCATACAGAAGCTTACCCATAAGTCCAGACCGAAGCAGCCCCCAAGGTAAAAAGGCAGCAAAAATGTTAAAGGGAACCTGTCACCCCGTTTTTTGAGATTGAGATATAAATACTGTTATATAGGGCCTGTGCTGTGCGTTACTATGGTGTATGTAGTGTACCCTGATTCCCCATGTATGCCGAGAAATACATTACCAAAGTCGGCGTTTTCGCCTGTCAATCAGGCTGGTCTGGTCAGGTGGGCGTGTTCACAGCGTTCTTTTCTTCCCCAGGTTTCCGTTGGTGGCGTAGTGGTGTGCGCATGTCCAAGGTCCGGATTCCCTGTGCCCACGTGAAGACACAGCGCGCGATCTGCGCTGTCATTCCTTTCATCGGTGCGGGCGGCCATCTTCCTGGGGCCGCGCGTGCGCAGATGTAGTGCTCTGCTGCACGGGGCTTCAGGAAAATGGCCGCGGGATGCCGCGCGTGCGCAGAAGAGATCGCGGCGGCCATTTTCCCAAAGCCGAGATGCAAACTCGGCTTTGGGAAAATGGCCGCCGCGATCTCTTCTGCGCACGCGCGGCATCCCGCGGCCATTTTCCTGAAGCCCCGTGCAGCAGAGCACTCCATCTGCGCACGCGCGGCCCCAGGAAGATGGCCGCCCCCACCGATGCAAGGGATTACAGCGCAGATCGCGCGCTGTGTCTTCACGTGGGCGCAGGGAATTCGGACCTTGGACATGCGCACACCACTACGCCACCAACGGAAAGCTGGAGAAGAAAAGAGCGCTGTGAACACGCCCACCTGACCAGACCAGCCTGATTGACAGGCGAAAACGCCGACTTTGGTAATGTATTTCTCGGCATACATGGGGAATCAGGGTACACTACATACACCATAGTAACGCACAGCACAGGCCCTATTTAACAGTATTTATATCTCAATCTCAAAAAACGGGGTGACAGGTTCCCTATTAACTTTTGATTATTTTTTAATTTTCTATGTGCTCCATAAATTTCAAGGATTAAATTTACTACATTGTATTTCACAGATGCATTTGTTTTTTATTACTAGCTGCCTAATTGAAAGTGTAAGGGAAATCTTAAATCATGAAATGGGAAATTGTTGTGTGGTTACTAAGAATAGCGTAGACTGTAGACTATCCATTTAAAAGCAGAAAGTACCCTTACAGAGTAACTCTAAACTTTTTATGTATTGATCAGCCTTTGCAGAGTTCTGAATTTTACAAATATATCTCATTTTGCTCCCCTCTCTCCCAAATTCAATGCTGAATGTGCCGTCTTTAACTGTCCAGGTCATGCTCTTCAGGAGGCTGCTTTGAACTGCTGCTCTGGCAAGAATCTGGACTCAAATACTATTTACAAACTCGCTCCCAGTTGGAGCATGGGGAAGGGGACAAGGTGACCATCAAAAAGCCCCAATCTCGATCTTATGGAAAATTTCTAGGCACAACTGAAAAAGTGTGTGAGAGCACGAAGGAGTATAAACCTGGCTCAGTTCTACCAGTTTTGACAGGAGAAATGGGCCAAAATACCAGTAACATTTTGTGAGAAGCCTGTGGAAATCTACCCAAAGCCTGTGACTCAAGTTAGATAATTTAAAGACAATGCTATGAAATACTGACCAGATGTATGTAAACTTCTGAGTAACTGGGCATGTGATGAAAGAAACAAAAGCTGTATTAAAATCATTGCCTCTAGCATTACATGCCAGAGATTGTGAAAAAACGAGTTTTAATGATTGTGGCTAAGATGTATGTAAACTGTAAAATGATTGCAAACTATGACTTCAACTGTGTATATGTATATTCAGCCAAACACAGAGTATCCCATCTCTCCCATAAACACAGTAACAGAAAAAAAAGTAAGTAACTAAGCACTCCTTTTTCTGGAGCAGAGCTAATTTGCATAACAAAATAGGGGAACGTTTAGCTCATTGGAGACAAGGACAAAACACACTTCATAGTTGAGATCCTGAGATATAGGAATCACTGATTGTGTCATACCACATAGCGCCAGATTCTCTTAAGGTACCTTCACACTCAGCGACGCTGCAGCGATACCGACAACGATGTCGATTGCTGCAGCGTCGCTGTTTGGTCGCTGGAGAGCTGTCACACAGACAGCTCTCCAGCGACCAACGATGCCGGTAACCAGGGTAAACATCGGGTTACTAAGCGCAGGGCCACGCTTAGTAACCCGATGTTTACCCTGGTTACCATCGTAAAAGTAAAAAAAACAAACACTACATACTTACCTTCCGCTGTCTGTCCCCGGCGCTGTGCTTTCCTGCACTGACTGTGAGCACAGCGGCCGGAAAGCAGAGCGGTGACGTCACCGCTGTGCCTTCCGGCTGGCCGGCGCTCACAGCCAGTGCAGAGAAGCACAGCGCCGGGGACAGACAGCGGAATGTAAGTATGTAATGTTTTTTTTTTTTTACTTTTACGCTGGTAACAAGGGTAAATATCGGGTTACTAAGCGCAGCCCTGCGCTTAGTAACCCGATGTTTACCCTGGTTACCAGTGAAGACATCGCTGAATCGGCGTCACACACGCCGATTCAGCGATGTCTGCAGGGAGTCCAGCGACGAAATAAAGTTCTGGACTTTCTGCAGCGACCAACGACATCACAGCAGGATCCTGATCGTTGCTGCGTGTCAAACTGAACGATATCGCTAGCCAGGACGCTGCGACGTCACGGATCGCTAGCGATATCGTTCAGTGTGACGGTACCTTTAATAGGAATCTGTCACCAAGTTTTTGCCACCTAATGTAGAGACAGAGCTGTGTGTCCCTTACTGGCTCGCTTGCTGTAGCCTTGATAAAATCAGTTTTCAGCAACAAGAGATTCTCACTAGAAGACTAGATAACCTGCTGATATGTAGTCCTCACCACTGATTGGTACCTTTCTGCCTATGCACAGTGTACACAAAAAGCTGAAAGATAGTGGTGAGGGCGGGTTATACAAAGCTCAGCATTCAGAGAACTGGTAGATCTGCAGCAGATAAAGTGGTGATTTTAACAGAATCGCAGCAACTAGCTCAGAAAGTGACACATTGCTAGAATCAGGGTCTATGTCCCTACATCATGTTGCTCTCTGATCCGACAGCAAAAACCTTGTGCCAAATCTCCTTTGATTGCATTTCACCGGGAATGATATAAAAGGCTCATCATCCTGCAAACAAAATCTAAGGAACAAATTAGGAAGTTTCCTAGTCTTCATTTGTGGTGCAAAACCCGAAGAAAGAATCAACAATTATCGCATTCTTCAGACTATAAGATGCACCGCACCATAAGACGCACCCCAAATTTTCAGGAGAAAAATGGGGGAAAAACCTGAATGTGTCAAATGGGGTCTGTCTTACAGTCCGAATTCAGCTTATTAGTGGGGATAGGCAGTAGAGTGGGGTCACAAGAGGTGTTTGGAGGTTCAATGCTGCGGGGAGATGCTGCGAGTCCCATCCCAGGTTGGTAGAAAAAAAAAAGGGTGTTTGGTGGTGCAACGTGGCGGTGCGGAGGGTCCCATGCTGGTAGAAGCCTGGGCTTTCACAAAATGTCAGCGGAGTCCCTACACCACCAAACACCCTCTTCTACCAGCCCAGGGCCAGTAGCATCGCCTGCGCTCCACTCCTGCTGATGTCCCCCCACACCCCGATAATCTACAATTGGTCTGTAAGATGCATCCTCATTTTCCCCAAATACAGTGCCTTGCGAAAGTATTCGGCCCCCTGGAACTTTTCAACCTATTCCCACATATCATGCTTCAAACAAAAAGATACCAAATGTAAATTTTTGGTGAGGAATCAACAAGTGGAACACAATTGTGAAGTTAAACTTAATTTATTGGTTATTTAAAATTTTTGTGGAAATTCAAAAACTGAAAAGTGGGGCGTGCAATATTATTCGGCCCCTTTACTTTCAGTGCAGCAAACTCACTCCAGAAGTTCATTGTGGATCTCTGAATGATCCAATGTTGTCCTAAATGCCTAATGATGATAAATATAATCCACCTGTGTGTAATCAAGTCTCCGTATAAATGCACCTGCTCTGTGATAGTCTCAGGGTTCTGTTTGAAGCACAGAGAGCATCATGAAGACCAAGGAGCACAACAGGCAGGTCCGTGATACTGTTGTGTAGAAGTTTAAAGCCGGATTTGGATACAAAATGATTTCCAAAGCTTTAAACATCCCAAGGAGCACTGTGAAAGCAATCATATTGAAATGGAAGGAGTATCATACCACTGCAAATCTACCAAGACCCGTCCGTCCCTCTAAACTTTCATCTCAAACAAGGAGAAGACTGATCAGAGATGCAGCCAAGAGGCCCATGATCACTCTGGATGAACTGCGGAGATCTACAGCTGAGGTGGGACAGTCTATCCATAGGACAACAATGAGTCGTACACTGCACAAATCTGGCCTTTATGGAAGAGTGGCAAGAAGAAAGCCATTTCTCAAAGATATCCAAAAAAAAGTGTAATTTAAAGTTTGCAACAAGCCACCTGGAAGACACACCAAACAAGTAGGTGCTCTAGTCAGATGAAACCAAAATTGAACTTTTTGGCAACAATGCCAAAAGATATGTTTGGCGTAAAGGCAACACAGCTCATCACCCTGAACACACCATCCTCACTGTCAAACATGGTTTGGGCCTACTTTTCTTCAGCAGTGACAGTGAATATGGTTAAAATTGATGGAAAGATGGATGGAGCCAAATACAGGACCATTCTTGAAGAAAACCTGTTGGAGTCTGCAAAAGACCTGATAGTGAAAGATAAACTTAGGCACTCAACTTAAATGGAGTTTTTTGTAATTTATTGTAGTCATAAAAATAAACGTTTCGCTGGATATCGCGTCGCACTAGCACAAGCCGGCACCGGTTTCTTGATAACTGTGGACACTATAACCTAGATTTCATTACCTCGAGCAGCTCATACTGCACTAGTGCCGTACATCCCACATCACACCCAAAGGACGCTTCTATATCTTCCTTATGGAAATTGTTACTGAAGAAGGCCAAGCATTGAGGCCGAAACATTTTTTTTGATGACTACAATAAATTACAAAAAACTCCATTCAAGTTGAGTGCCTAAGTTTATCTTTCACTATATAGGGCTTTGGACCCTACTTAGGCACCATTTCCGGATAGTGCACGCGGTTTTCTTCTATACTGCAAAAGACCTGAGACTGGGACGGAGATTTGTCTTCCAACAAGACAATCGCAAACATAAAGCAAAATCTACAATGGAATGGTTCACAAATAAACGTATTCAGGTGTTAGAATGGCCAAGTCAAAGTCCAGACCTCAATCCAATCGAGAATCTGTGGAAAGAGCTGAAAACAGCTGTTCACAAACGATCTCCATCAAACCTCACTGAGCTCGATCTGTTTGCCGAGGCAGAATGGGCAAAAATTTCAGTCTCTCGATGTACAAAACTGATAGAGACATACCTCAAACGACTTACAGCTGTAATCGCAGCCAAAGGTGGCACAAAAAAGTATTAAGTTAAGGGGGCCAAATAATATTGCACGCCCCACTTTTCAGTTTTTGAATTTCCCAAAAAATTTAAAATAACAAATAAATTTCGTTCAACGTCACAATTGTGTTCCACTTGTTGTTGATTCTTCACCAAAAAATTACATTTGGTATCTTTATTAGTGATGAGCGAATATATTCGGTACTCGAGATTTCCCGAGCACGCTTGGGTGTCCTCCGAGTATTTTTTAAGTGCAGGAGACTCTACAGGAGTCTTGAGTGTGATTGTGCCCATCTGACACATGGTATACATGCCGTCATTAGGCCTAGTACTTTCATAGCAATCCTTATGGAAATTCGATGTTCCAGTAAGCACCTGACTCGGGCTCGAATTGTCTCCTGCTTGTCTTCTGGTAAGTGGGATATTCTGCATCTGGAGTCTAGATGCACTCACAGGAATATCTTTCTGTGTTCTGGTAACAGGTCGGACTGCTGCCAGTTTATGACCCAGCCAAGATGTTCCATTACTGATATTGTCCGAATCCTGTGATCCGTCAGGGCTTCTATCGATTTTGCCACAAGAAGAAAGTCGTCCAGGTATGGAATTAAGTAGAAACAAGGACTTCGGGATCACTCCTTTCATCCCTATAAACGGAATGCAGCTCCCTCCAAAATGCATAGGGATAATAAGGTAATTAACTTGAGTGATCTCCCACTTTCAGAGGCAGATCTACGCCTATTGGGAAGGGGTCTTTCATATGTGCCTACGTCAAGTTTTGATTTATTTTCAGCTATTAAAGATGTACATATTTTTGCATGGTCGTTGCTTTTTAAAAGATATTTTTACAACAATTCTTTGCATTCCCTTTTCCCTACAGAGGAGGAACAAGAGGCCCTAAGAATATTAGAGGAATTAGCTTTAGAACACGTGGGAGAAGGAGGTAAGATTCCCCCATCGATCCGCCCACGTTCCAAGAAATTCCCCCCGTTGTCAATTTGTGCAAATATTGAATTTTTTATCCAGGTGGTTGTGGCAGAGTTATATAAAATCCTGAAATTCACAATTAAGGATAATCTATCCAAAAGAGAGAGGAGCAGGTTGAAATACTTTCAGGAACTACCTGATACTATTCTTAAGCCAGCAGACAAAGGGGGTAATGTCGTCCTCTGGCCCAGAGAGATGTATGAGAAAGAGGCTTTTCGCCAACTTAACAACTCGGCATGCTATAGGAAACTTTCCTATAACACTCTCTCAGCATACTCTTCACAATTAGATGGGATTATCCAGCGGGCCCTTGAGGACGGCATTATCGCTAAAGATCTGGCATTGGCTCTTATAGTTCCTGAACCTAGAATTTCTACTCTTTACCTGCTCCCCAAGATTCATAAAAGCTCTGCCACACCACCTGTTAGACCAATTATTTCTGGGGTTGGTAATTTCTTGGAAAATATTAATAAATGGATCGACTACTATCTTCAACCTCTCGTTTCGGGCCTCCCTTCCTTCCTCAGGGATACAGGGGACCTCTTGCGCAGGGCTGACGGACTGTATCTTGAGGGTGGTACTCTGATGGTTTCAGCAGATGTCGAGTCATTATACACAAACATCAAACACACCGATGGTATAGCAGCTGTGAGGTTCTTTCTGGAAACTTCATCGCTATCCATTGGGATTCGTACTTTTCTGCTGGAACTATTAGAGTTCACCCTCACTCACAACTTTTTTGTCTTTAAGGGGTGCTTCTACCTGCAGCTCCAGGGGACCGCCATGGGGGCGGCCTTTGCGCTGTCCTATGCCGGTCTCTTCCTGGGGTTGTGGGAGAGGGACCTCTTCCTGTCAGACAGATTGGGGTCTATGGAGCGTGTCCCTCTTTGGACACGCTACATAGACGATATCTTCTTTGTCTGGCAGGGCACTCTAATCGAGGTATTAAATAACAACGACCGCAATCTTCATTTAACTTTTTGCTTCAGTGAAGTGATGTTGGACTTTTTGGATGTGACCATAAGTAGGGACTCTTTTGGCATGTTACAGACTGATGTCTTTAGAAAAGAAACTGCCACCAATTCCCTCCTACATGCTACATCTGGTCACCCGCGGCACATGATTAGGTCGGTCCCCACCGGTCAGTTCCTCCGCATTCGCAGAATCTGTTCTTTGGATACCGATTTTGAACGTATTGCGGAGGAACTGAAACAACGTTTTTTTTATCTAGGGGATATAGCCGACGGATGATCAAGAAGGCATACCATAGGGCCAAACACTCTTCCCGCCAGGAGCTTCTATATAATCATTCACGATCCCAATCTTCTACCACTAAGCAGGTGACAAGATTTGTCACAACCTTTAACTCCCAGTCCGACAGGGTTCATTCCGCCATTTTGAATGCTTGGCCAATACTTAAGGTGGACACCACTCTTTCTAAAATCATTCCTGATAGACCATCTATAGCATATAGGCGTGCTAAAAATCTGGGGGACCGTCTCGTCTCCAGCCACTATGATAATTATCATAAAACAACGTTTTTGGACAGATTTCCAAGGAGGGTTGGCTGTGTTCCCTGTGGAGGCTGCGTCGCCTGCCCTAACATAGATCGCACTGATACGTTTTCTAATTTTGACAATACCAAGACCTATAAAATCAGGCAACACATTACGTGTACAACTAGATACGTGGTATATTATGCCACGTGTCCATGTGGCCTTATATATATTGGACTTACCTCAAGGCAGTTTAAGGTCCGTATCAGGGAACATGTTTTGGGCATTGAGGCGGCGGTTAGCCACACGGAACCGGCCACCTTGAAAACAATCCCCCGTCATTTTAAGTTATTCCACAACAGTAATAGTGCTCTGTTGCGAGTACAGGAGTATAGATGCCATTAAAATCAACATCCGAGGTGGGAATCTGTCCAGGGGTCTAAGTAGGTTGGAGACGAGATGGATCTGGCAGTTGAACACGGTCCATCCTTATGGCCTTAATGAATGCCTTTCATTTGCTCCCTTTCTTTAAATTGGCTGTTTATTGGGTTTGCCTAGTCTGTAAACCATTGTATAGTTGTTTTTTCTTTATGTGCATTTTATTTTTATCTTTTATTTTTTCGTAGTATTCTAAACACCGCCAGTCATGACATCTGTTTGCAGTTTGCACCATTATCACCGTGTTATTGGAGTGACGCAGGATCGGTCTATCACATATCTCTTTATATGTCTGATATGAACTTGGTTTTGAATATCTACCCTGGTGTCCTATGTATATATGTATATGTTGATGGTAGGCCATCTGCGTCGATTAGTATTCATATTCATTGCTGTTTTTTGTTATATGTTTGTTATTGTGTATTATGTCTGAGTTATAATTTATTATATTGTTATAATTATGACATGATTGTTTAATGTATTTGTGGTTTGTATGCAACGAATATGTATATATTGATATATGCAATATGATTTATTATATAAACATTGGTGGTATTTGGTGTATTCTATGCTGTTTCTTGCTGCCGCTTTGCATGTTATTTATACATCATGTATACGATGCGATGTTATCTTTGGCGACTTAGTAAACGGCCGTATTTATGCTGTAATTCTCTTTTTAAAAAATGGCCGTGATTGCACTTCTGTCCATGCGCATTTTCAACTTTTGTTCCTTTCTCTTTTGGATCATAATGAATATGTGCATGGGCGAGATATATATACTAATATATAATCCACCTTTTATCATTGGTGGTATATTGTGTACTCTATGCTTTTTTCGCAGTTTTGTATGTTATCTATACATTTGTATATCGTTACCTCTGATGTCTTGGTAAAGGGCTGCCTTTATGCTGTATTGCCCATTTTAAAAATGGCCGCGAGTGCACTTCCGCTCATGCGCACTTCCAACTTCCATCCCCTTCTCTTCCGGATTGTGGCCTGGCGCCGGATTACATGGGTAGGTGCTTTCCGGTGCTGGCCTGTGTGCCGTGTGAGTGCAAGGTGGTTATGTATTGGTTTGATTCTATTTATGGCGGCTATAAATTACATGCGCGGCGCTGTGATGACACGCCCCCTGAGGAAGGACAACTCCGAAACGCGCGTCGGGGTGGGTCTGGAGTGGACACGTTCCCCGCATCATCTGCTGGTATGGTATTTACTTAGGCGATTACTCCCTATTATTCTAAATACTTACTACTCTGTCACCTTTATCTACATGCTCCTGCTTTGTTATTTGTGCTGCTACTAAAATGGAGCATGCAGTGACTATTGTATGGTCTGTGGTCTCTAATTCACTGTACTCGGCTGTTGGTGTGGGTTACGTTGTCTGACTCCATGCGGTTCATACAGTGTGTTTGCAGTTTTTAAACCCACTACTATTTTGATTCCTTGCATTATTACATGTATATTTAACAAAGATTTTGTATTTTACATCTTGGACTTTTGCACCATTTTTCAGTGTGGTTTGCTTTTCAGGTATGGAATTATTATGATGCCCCGACTTCTCAGGAAGGCCACCATCTCTGACACCTGTTTTGTGAATATACGGGGCGCGGAAGCCAGTCCGAAGGGGAGGCCCTGAAACTGGTAATGGCAGGTCCGGGTTGGCAGTGCTACCGCAAATCTTAGCAGATTTTGTGATGAAGGATGCACTCTTCAGGTCGAGGGTGCACATTACTGCGCCCTGATCTATGAGATGAACTGCTGACCGGATAGATTCCATTCGGAACCTTTTGGTTTTAGATTTATAATAGTGCGAGTTTCGCCGGACGGCTTTGTGATGGCGAATAGGGAAGAATAATGCCCTCTTCCTATTTCTGACGGAGGAACCGGAATTATCACTGCCGCACTGAGCATGTCCTGTAAATCTATCAGTATGGCAGAATCTGCCACGACTATGGTAGGAGCAAAGTACCTTTCTGGAGGAGGGGCATAAAGCTCTATGCTGTATCCCTCTGACACGGTTCTGCGAACCCTCTGATTCTGAGTGATTTGGGCCCAATTTCCTGCAAAGTGACATAGCATCTTCCCCCAATGCAAGTGGCGTCATTGTGTCTTGGTTCTGGAGGTTGGACTAAAGAAGAAACCTCTGCTCTTATTACCCTGGCTATGGGAGCCCCTGTAGGACCCTCTGCTGGACCTACTCTGCCCTCTGAAATCATACTGCTTTCTGAAGAATCCTCTCCGAAAGGGCTGGGACCGTTTAGGTTTGTCTTCAGGGAACCCCTTCTTTTTGTCAGAGGCTGACTCAAGGATACTATCGAGCGCGGGTCCAAATACCCTCTGCCCTGAAAATGGGATGGAGCAGAGCTTGGTCTTAGAGGCATTATCTCCTGACCAGGAACTTAACCATACAGCCCTCCTAGCAGCATTAGACAGGGAACTGTTTCTGGCTGAAAATCTAACCGACTCAGCCATCATATCAGAGAAAAATGCCATGGCAAACTTCATAATAGGAAGGGAACTCAGAATATCAGATCAAGGGGTCTTATAGGACAAATGCTTTTCCAACTGATCCATCCATAAGTACATAGATCTGGCCACCGAAGTGGCTGCTATGTTTGTCCTAATTAGGGCCGCGGAAGCTTCCCAGGCCCTCTTTAGGAGAATGTCGGCTTTTCTGTCCATAGGGTCACGCAAGTTAGAGTCCTCAAAAGATAAGGCAGTCTTTTTGGTGACCTTTGCTATGGGAACGTCAATTTTAGGGATTTCTTCCCATAACTTGACTTCCTTTGGGTCAAATGGTAGGCGGCCTTTAAAGTCACGAGATAGTACCAGCCGGCGCTCAGCATCCTTCCACTCGTCTAGAACCATAGCCTTAATATGTTCACTTATAGGGAAAACTGTCTGATTTCGTGACACCAGTCCCCCGAACATCAAGTCCTGTCTGGACTGTGGCTTAGATGTGTCCTCAATCTGCATAGTACTCCTCACTGCCTGGACAAGCTCGTCTGTCTCTTCTGACTGGAAAAGGTACTTTTTGGCTCAATCCTGGTTTTCTGCTGGGAGCTCCCCCTCTTCTTCCGAAAGAGAGTCCCTTAGATCGGAACCTTCATCAGAAGTATACTCCAGCTCCCTTTGGCTCGCTTCCGGCCTGAGATAGGGCTGGACGGACGTGGTTGTGAGAGGCTGGACATAGAGGCCTGAACCTCCTCCCGAATTAGGGATCTCTTCTCTTTCATGACCTTTGAAGTACAAGGTGCACAGAGTGTCTTGCCATGGGAGTCTGGAAGTTTTACGTGGCATACAGGACATCTGTTGGACTTCACCGAGGCTTTGCCGGGTTTTTTAGCTGTGGCCGGGGGAGCAGCGGGAGTTCCCTTATCCTAAATGACATAAGATAGGGAGTAATAGGCTAGAAGGCGTGCTGGAGTTTTTATCTGAGGTGAGGGTGGACTGCACAAGGCGGACTTACCCCCTCCATCCTGGATCATGTCTCCTTCCAGAGTCTGAAGCTGGCTAGCCAAAAATACCCCGGCACGACGCTGGACGCTATCGCAAGTAGCGACACGCTGCTATGTGTTCCACCGCTGGAACGCTCTTCTCTATCCCGCTTTCAACACGTCACCGGAAGTGACATTACCGGCATTGACGACACCGGAAGTGGCGCGGGCACCATCGAGACTCGGGAAGCTGCTCGGAAACTCAGCGTGTCACGCTGGATGTAGCGTTGCCAGGACAGCGCCCCCTCGCTGACTGCAGGAAACACTCCTCACTCGGATCCCTATCTTTGTGGCACCGCGTCCTGAGCAGAGAGCCTCCCACTGGGAGGAATGTCCCTATCCCGGAGCCTCATCCTGCTCCAGGCCTTTGGGGTAGAGGCACTCCCCCTTGGGAAGATTCGACCCTGAGCCTCTTGACAGGGGGAAGGATATTGGCGGGCCGCACGATCCCGCTCGGTAAGCTTGCACAGCTCTTCTCGTGTGTCCCTCCATGCAGGGACAGGAAAAACACTGAGGAATTGGGGGTGGGACCGGACCTTAAAACTCTCGTGTTTCCTGTCCCGGCAAGGAGGAGGAGGACGTCCTCCAGGGTGCTGTCAGGAGGGATGTCCTGGAAATTAAAAAGTTGGACAAGGTGGAGAGCCAACCTTGATAGTTATTAAAAAAATGTCTACAATTGCGGTTTTTCCTTATCTTAATATATACTTACCTTGTAATGTCTTCACATCCTGTTCAGTCCAGATGTGTCCGGATCCCAGAATTCCAAGAGACGGAAGTTCACCAACCGTCATATTGGGACAACCAAGTGATGGGTGTCTCAATATGGAAATTGCTGGTGGTACCTGCCTCTTGCGCGGTACCACCAGAAGACCATCACACCACACACACACTGTATACGCCATACACAACACACACTGTATATGTCGTATGCACCACAAACACACACACAGTATACGCCATACGCACCACACACCCTGCGAATTCCGCACAGGTGCAGTAAATCATTCGGCGGATCCCGGAGGCTGATGCGCAATGTGTTTACAGGCAAAGGAAGCCGGTCACATTAAAGGGGTTTTCCCACGAACGAAAGTTCATTTTAAAAATTGTCAGTGTCTGACCGTGTACGGAGCATACCACATCTCCTGGGCAGGGGAGGAAGCAAAAGACAATACTGACATTACAGGAGGGGATCACAGAGGATTCTTTTTGTCAGGTAAAATATTTCACTGACTGTTATTAAACAATATTTTACCTCACAAAAAGTAACCTCTGCGACCTCCTGTTGTAATGTCCGTATTGTCTTTTGCTTCCTCCCTGTGGTATGTTCTGTACACGGTCAGACACAGACAATTTTTAAAATTAATTTTCATTCATGGGGAAACCCCTTTAAAAAGCAAATATCAATGCCAACATGGCTCCTCCTAAAAAATACACCAATGACAATGAAAGGAAAGCAGCAAAGGCACAATGTCGAAGACAACAACGGGCAAATGAGACTCTTGAAGAGCAATAGCATCGCTGGGACAAAAACAATGCATATAGCACATGGGGTAGACAGGTCAAAGAAGAGAGCACAGACGAGAGAAAGAGAGAGTGGATAGGTGGGTGATCACATGGGGGGAGAGATTCTCAACGCAGCAAAACCTGCCCCCATCGTGACATTACCATCACGATGGGGGAAGACATTTCCTGTAGTTCTTAACCAAGTTTGCACACAATGCAACAGGGATTTTGTCCCACTCCTACATACAGATCTTTCAGGTTTTGGGGCTCTCAATGGGCAACATTGAGTTTCAGCTCTCTCCAAAGATGTTCTGTTGGGTTCAGGTCTGGAGACTGGCTACTCCAGAACTTTGAAATGCTTCTTCTAAACCACTCCTTAGTTGGCTGGCTGTATGTTTCGGGTCATTGCCTTGCTGGAAGATCCAGCCAGGACCCATCTTTAATGCTTTTACTGAGGGAAGGAAGCTGTTGGCTAAAACCTTGTGATGCATGACTCCATCCTTCCTTCCGTCAATATGGTGCAGTCGTCCTGTGCCCTTTGCAGAAAAGCACCCCCAAAGTATGATGTTTCCCCCACCATGCTTCATGGTTGGGACACTGTTCTTCCTGTTCCTCTAAACAAGGCGAGTGGTGTTCGTACAAAAAAGTTTTATTTTGGTCTAATCTCCCATACCTCCTCTGGATCATTCAGATTGTCATTGACGAACTTCAAACGGACCTGGACATGTGCTGGTGTGACCATTGCAGGATTTTAATCGATGATGGCGTAGTGCGTTACTAACTATAATGTTTGAAACTGTGGTCCTAGCTCTTTTCGGGTCATTGACCAGGTCCTCTTGTGTTGTTCTGGGCTGGTTCCTGACCTCTCTCAGAATCATGCTTACTAGGGATGAGCGAATAGCTTCGGATAACTCCATATCAGAATAGCACTTACCAAATAGCTGCATCGGGAACCCGGATACCTGGAGCACTCCCGATAACTAGCTGTTCGGCGCGCAGTTGGATATGTCGTGGCTGTGTGACAGTCACAACACATGCATGGAGAGCCTGTTTGTTGGGCTCTCCATGCATGTGTGACTATTACACAACCGTGTCACATGTAGCTACGGTGCCGAACAGCTGATTATCAGGAGTGCTCCAGGTATCCGGGTTCCCGATGCAGCTATTCGGTAAGCACTATAACTAATTGGATAAGGAGTTTTCTGAAGCTATTTGATCATCTCTAATCCTTAACCCACGAGGCAAGACGTTCTATGGAACCCCAGACCAAGGAAGATTGAGTCATCTTGTGTTTATTACATTTTCTAATAATTATGCCAACAGTTGTTGCCTTTTCACCTAGCTGCTTGCCTATTTCCATGTAGTCCATCCCAGCCTTGTGCAGGTCTACAATTTTTTAGCTGGTGTCCTTAGACAGCTCTTTGGTCTTGGCCATGCTGGAGAGGTTGGAGTGTGATTTATTTTGTGTGGACAAGTGTCTTTTATACAAGTAACGAGTTCAAACAGGTGCTATTAATGAAGGTAATAAGTGCAGAGCAGGAGGGCTTCTTAAAGAAAAACTAAGAAGTCTTTGAGAGACAGAATTCGTTCTGCTTGGTAGCTGATCAAATACTTATTTCATGCAATAAAATGCAATTTAATTATTTAAAAAGCATAATGTGATTTTCTGTTTTTTATTTTTAGATTCTGTCTCTCACAGTTGAAGTGTACCTATGATAAAAAATTGCAGCCTTCTCCATTCTTTGTCTGTAGAAAAACTTGCAAAATCGGCAGTGTATCAAATACTTATTTTCCCCACTGTATGTTCTACTGATTCTTCAGTACTGCTTCAACATATCCTATTTACCTATGAGCCACACCTCCTCCCACTGACTTCTGAACACACTATTCTCCCTGTAAAACAGCTAAAAATTTGTCTTAAGGTACCTTCACACATAACGATATTGTTAACGATATCGTTGCTATTTGTGACGTAGCAACGATATCGTTAATGAAATCGTTCTGTGTGACAGCGACCAACGATCAGGCCCCTGCTGGGAGATCGTTGGTCGCTGAATAAAGTCCAGAACTTTATTTCGTCGCTGGACTCCCTGGAGACATCGCTGGATCGGCGTGTGTGACACCGATCCAGCGATGTCTTCACTGGTAACCAGGGTAAACATCGGGTAACTAAGCGCAGGGCCGCGCTTAGTAACCCGATGTTTACCCTGGATACCATGCTAAAAGTTAAAAAAAACAAACAGTACATACTTACCTACCGCTGTCTGTCCTCCAGCGCTGTGCTCTGCACTCCTCCTGTACTGTCTGTGAGCCGGAAAGCAGAGCGGTGACGTCACCGCTCTGCTTTCCGGCTCACAGACAGTACAGGAGGAGAGCAGAGAAGCAGAGCGCAGCGCTGGAGGACAGACAGCGGTAGGTAAGTATCTAGTGTTTGTTTTTTTTAACTTTTAGCATGGTATCCAGGGTAAACATCGGGTTACTAAGCGCGGCCCTGCGCTTAGTTACCCGATGTTTACCCTGGTTACCGGCATCGTTGCCAAACAGCGACGCTGCAGCGATCCGGATCGTTGTCGGTATCGCTGCAGCGTCGCTTAATGTGAAGGGGCCTTTACTCCAGACTATGCAGACTGTCAGCTCAAAGAATCAGAATACAGCTGCCTATTAGTGTCTACAGAGAGTGTAGGGGAATAGAGAGGTGGAGAGAGAGAGGGAAAGTGAGAGAGGTGGGAGAAAGGGAGAGAGAGAGAGAGAAAGATGTAGAGAAACAAAAGAGTTTGAGAAAGAAAGTGAGACAGCAAGGGAGGCAGGAGAAAACAGAGAGAGAGTTGGAATGAAAGCGGCACAGAAATAGTGCTGTTTTATAGTGTTTAATTTCACCCCAGTTAGTTTGATTCATGGCTACACTGTTCAGTACTGTTGTTTACAATTTAAAGCGAATCTGTTAGAAACGTTATTCCTCTCTTCCCACTTTAATAAGACTATGTAGCCCCATAAAAGATAAGCCCGTCGATCCCTTTATGATCCTAAAGTTGGGTTCAACAGCAAGAAACGCGCGTTGGGGATGTGAGTCTAAGTCGCACAGGAATACATATGGGCAAAAATGACCGCCTGGGTTTACTGACATTGAAATAAGGTTGCAGCACTAACAGGGATTATGTCACTTTGCAGAAATGATGGCTGTATAATAACTATAATGGCTATTAGCGGTATTCACTTGCCTTTTTCTGATTTTACCTTGACTCGTCAAGTTGGCTAGTTATATTTGCATATTCCTGTACATTCTTGTGGACAACACTCCAAGGAAAAGTTTTCCCCGTATCCTGATACTGTTTGTGATGAGCCTTGACTCTTATTACCCGAGTCCTTTTTGTCCAATCATCTTATCTTTACGTATTTGGGACGCACTATCGCCCTTTATATATAAAAAATTATTGATATGAAATAATAAAGATTTATAGAATTTTAATATACAGACTATGGGACACCATGTTTTACAGTCTCTTGTTTGGGTTGTTCTGTTGGTTAACTATTTAGGCCTATATGGTGATCAGGTCCATGTTCAGGTTCTGGTGATGGTTTCTGTTCTGTTAGGCTTCTTTCACACTTTCATCGGTACGGGGCCGTCACAAAGCGTCGGCGCAACGTACCGACGGACAGTGATTTTTTGCACAACGTGAGCAGCGGTCGCAGTGTTTCAACGCGTCAGCTGCCCTTTGTGAAGTCCCAGGGAGGAGGGGGTGGAGTTCCAGCGGCGCCTGCGCAGTTCAAAATGCAGGACCCGACGTACAAAAAAAAGTTCCCTTGAACGTTTTTTAGCTACGACAGTCCGCCAAATACCGATGCATCCAGTGCACGACGTATGGAATGTGAGTCCATACTTCGCGATGCGTCGATAATACTAGTCTATGGAGAAAAAAACGTATCCTGCGGGCAACTTTGCAGGATGCGTTTTTTTTCTCCAAACCGACGCATTGCGACGGAGGCCAAATGATGCAAGTGTGAAAGTAGCCATAATCATTTTCCTAGTTCAGGAATACAGCGGAGGCTAAGAAGCTGAAAGTACATCATCACGCCCGAATGCACTTCCAGACAGAATTTAAAAATATGACCTCTTGCTGCTGAAGCAGCATTTTCAAATAATAAAATCGACTGACTTATCTTTTAAAGGGCTACACAGTCATATTAATGGCTTACCGAGGGGGGTAAGGGGTTCAAGTTTTTGACAGGTTTCTGTAATTATCCTTGATCCTTTTGTAGTTTATGAACATTGTCTCTGTGTACTGTGTATGGAACACATCGTAAAAGATATTCTCCAAACCCCAGCCTAGAGACAGTTGAAAATTAGAGATGGAGCCTGTAGAGGGGAAAGTGAGTAGAGAACAAAATACTGTGATATCGTGACCAAAACTGTGCAACAGTTTTAGGTCGGTGTGGAGTAAAATGCTTTCAAAAACAAGTGTTGATATCTAATTTTTATCTATTAATAAAATGGAAAGTCAACAAGCAAAAGAGAAATCTAAATCAAATCAATATTTGGTGTGACCACCCTTTGCCTTCAAAACATCAGCAGTTCTTCTAGGCACACTTGCACACAGTTTTTGAAGGAATTCGGCAGGGCGTTTGTTCCAAACATCTTAGAGAACTAATCACAGATCTGTGGATGCAAGCTTGATCAAACCCTTCCGTAGCTTCACGTAATCCCACAAAGACTTGATAGTGTTTAGATCACAGCTCTCTGTGGGCCGTATCGTAACTTCCAGCACTCCTTGTTCTTCTTGATGCTAAAGCTATGGTTGTATTTTGGAGGTTGTTCTCCTGCTGCAGTATAAATTTGGAAGCAATTGGATGCCTCACTCATGGTATACTATGATGGGTAAGCTTCTGCCTGTAATTCCTTGGGCAATGTTGAGAACTGTAGACACAGTAGCCCGCCTTGGAAACTTAATGCAGCAGAGGAAAGATACTTTACTTCCCTTCAAAATAAGATGTTCAGCAGTACCATCCACTCAGATCTGGCAGCAACTAGTAGGACCCAACTACACCCATCTACTGCTTGGACAAATCTGGCCAGAAATAGTCTTCAAGGATGAATAAACAGGCAAAAAAAAAACCATACTTTCTACAAGCATGAAAACACAACAAACGAGGTGCAGGAATCTGGCATTGAGTGCTCTAAACTAAAGGGTCAAAATCTGAAATATTTGGCTGTAATAAAAGGCAGTGTAAGCAGGCAACAGGGAAGAATAGTGGAGATTAGTGGAGAAATATAGGCAGATAAGTATCCATCCGGCAATACCATCAGAGAGGTGTCGGATTGGTTCCAAATTTAGTCTGCAGCCGAGTAACAACCCCAAACATACAGCTAATGTCATTTAAAACTTTTTCAGTGTAAAGAAGAACAAGGAGTCCTGGGAGTGATGATATGACCCCAAAGAGCTCTCATAATCAAGTCTGTCTGGGATTACATGATGCAACAGAAGGATTTGTAGAAGCCTAGAGCCACAGATCTGTGGTTAATTCTCCAAAATGATTGGATCAACCTCCGTGCCGAGTTCTCTCAAAATCTGTGCAAATGTAACTAGAAGAATTAACGTTGTTTTGAAGGCAAAGGGTGGTCACACCAAATATTGATTTAATTTAGATTTCGATTTTCTTCATTCACTTCACATTTTGTTAATTTATAAAAATAAACTATTAACACTTCTATTTTTCAAAGCATTCTTACAATGCAGCCTTTTTTTTCATATGTGCTTATAACCTTTTGCATGGTACTGTATCTCAAGTACACACATGGCCTTCAGAATTATATAAATTACATTTAAAATAAAAGAGAAAATGAAGACATCTAAAGTGATTGCATCATCATGTACACTTTGGGACTTTGCCAGGTAAACCTAAATCAATGAGAAGACATGAATTTTAGAGGCATGTACAATTTTGGTGATCACTCCCCCATACATACATTTATATTTTCATTTGAGAAAAAAAATGTCAGGGCAATTCTGCCATTGCAACGTTGGCCATCTGGAGATTGACTTTGGTGGCCATTTACCGCTTTGATAAATTGCTCCCCTGGTGTCTCTCTTAGTTGCATGTTAAGCAGTTCAACATCCAGGAAGCTTGTGGTTAAAGGGAATGTTAAAAAGCAGAGAGAAAATGAACTTCTTTAAGCCCTACCACTTCAGTCTACATTTGGACTGCACATACCAGTCATAAAATGCTCCATTTTCTCCAGAGCTGGAAAATGATTTTCCTTGATAGATACCTAACTTAAGAGTATTTATAGCAATGATGAAGATATACGACTCTAACATGTAATTGACCAGATGTTTTATTTTTCTATTGTTGTTTTATATCTGTACTTAGGAGCACATGATTCACATCAAGTGCCGTTTTTCTTCTTATTTCCCAGGTGCTCCTTATTATTTATGCATGTATTTATTTTAAAGCTCAAGCAAGCATCAGAGACAATTATCTAATTACTTGAATGACTTGGCAGCACACTGATCTTCCCTGCTGCACCCCGAGGACTATTGATCAGCAGTTTGCAATCGTTCCCAAGGTTAGCATTAATCTTGGCACTAAGAATGTAGCCATAAACGATGGGTCCCCAAGGAAAAAATGAAAAAGAGAAAATAGCCTTCAAATTAGATCCTACTCTTACCACATTCAAAGGTTCATAAAACAGGGATGAAGCACATGGAAACCTAAAATGTATAAACTTTGGTTTCACAGACAAAAAAACAATGTGCATATATTCATTTTAAGAAAAAAAAAGCCTTATATGCACAAATCAGGACACTTCTGCTCGGAATCTGCCTAACAGAGGGCTGAAATAATGCCTCATAGACAAACATAATGCACATCAGTGTCAAAATAAAATTGCTGTGCAATTGTTCTGTCTTATGTCACTTCAGAGTTAGAAAATCCTGATTAAAAGAAGTGGTCAGTTGATTCTTCAGGCGGCTTCTGCTAGAAAGCCGCCCATTCTCTATACTACAATACAAAATGCCACGGGCAGAACCGCTGCGAGAGAGATGGCACCGGCAGAGCAGCTTCAGGAGAACAACCACTGGGGTTTTCCTCAAGCGGCATTTAGTGGGAAAACTAAAAAAAAAGCAGCGTTAACATAGACTAATATTAGCAGAAGAGAACAAAAGGTTTCTAGAGCACCGAAATTATGTTTTACCACTACAGCTGTTCAAGGAAACAACATATCCACAACCACTCCCCTAAAAAAAAAAAAATCAACAATCAATAATAAACTAAATAAAGAAATAGTGATCATTATATAGATAAACATTTGGAGCAAATATGCAGTCACAGTTCATAACCTTAACAATGACTTTATGCATTCCTAAATGTTTGCTCAATGTTAGATTTTCGACTGGAAACATTATTTTGGGAGGACCACACATGCTACGCAGAAGAAAAACTGGAAATGTATTTAAGAGCTGCATTCAGCCAAAGAGAGTGGAGATGCATTTCACATTCTGGAATCTATTCTTATAAATTATGTTGGACACATGTATGTTTTCAACCATAGTATGATACACAGGGCCATCTCCATGTGTCTGTGGCCCCCCTCGAAGCAGCATCATTGTAGTCACATTCTCTCCTAAACCAGTCGACTGACATATGCCCTCTACCAAGGTTTGGATGGTGCTGATGTTGTCCCTGAGGATGCACATGGCTCCCCAATTTTTTTCTTTCGGACTGGTAAATACAAATTATATGAAATTATTACTAAAGAATTTCTTCAGTAATCCGTATTTTTTTTGTGGGGACAGCGGTCATCATGAAACCCTTAAACGCTGGCTTCACTGTTCATACATCATATGCTTAAAGAATTAAGGATCAACAAAATCATATAATTAAAAAAAAAAAATCTACATTGTGGTTTAATCTAAGGATCCCCTTATACCCTACAATTCTGACAAGCAAAGTTGTAGGAAATTGGCAAATGGAAAACAGCACTCATATACAAAGGGCTTCTCAGTGAATGAGAGTATCATCAAAAAGTTAATGTATTTCAGTTCTTCAATACAAAAAGTGAAGTCATTACAAACAGAGTGATCTATTTCAAGTGTTTATTTCTGTTAATGTTAATGATCATTACCACAGTAAATTAGAATACTTTATAATACCAGCTTGAAAAAATGATTTTAAAATCCAAAATGTTAGCCTACTGTATTGTATGTTCAGTTAATGCACTCAGTACTTGGTCGGGGCTCCTTTTTGCATCAATTACTGCATCAATGCCGCATGGCATGGAGGTGATCAGCCTGTGGCACTGCTGAGGTGTCATGGAAGCCCAAGTTGCTTTGGTAGCAGCCTTCAGCTCATCTGCATTGTTGGGTCTGATGTCTCTGATCTTCCTCTTCACAATACCCCATAGATTCTCTATGTGGTTAACGTCAGGTGAGTTTGCTGGCCAATCAAGCACAGTGATCCTGTTGTTTTTAAACCAGGTATTCTTACTTTTGGCAGTGTGTACAAGTGCCAAGTTCTGCTGGAGAATGACATTTCCATCTCTAAAAAGCTTCTCGGCAGAAGGAAGCATGAAGTGCACTAACATTTTCTGGTACACGGCTGCGCTGACTTTGGTCTTGATAAAACACAGTGGACCTACACCAGCAGATGACATGGCTCCCCAAACCATTAATGATTGTGGAGGATGCAGTTACACAGAGCAAAGGGTAACAGGGGAATACAATTACTTATTTAATAGGTACAGGGATAATCTCCTCCCAGAGAGTAACAGGGAATAAACAAGGTGGAAGCTGAGGGGTACAAGGGGGAAAATAACTCAAGATGGCAGTTCAAAAATGTCAATTGAGCTTAGCGTAACTCAGATGTCCTTCTCTATTCTTGGTGTGAGTGGCTGGCTGCCGGCTGAGGCCGGTGCGGAGTTCTTCCGGCTTCCCCGCCTAACAAGTCGGTCTCTCTTCTGGCGGCAGCGGGCAGTCACCGGTCTGACCCACTGAGCCCCTAGTACATTATGCTGAGACGCAGCAGGGAGTAACTCACTGCAATCCTCCACTCGGCGTACGTCCCTCCGTGCACCCGGCGAGGTCTGAGAGTCCTTGCTGTACCCGGGCGTAATTGCTGCCGTGCGGCCTCTTTCCACCCACGGCCCAGCGCCGGTCCTCATTAACTCCTGTCTTTGGCTGGACGCCCTGCTCTTTTCCTGCACAAACCCTTTTATAGAGCTCTGGAAAAATTAAGACACCACATCAAAACCCTGTCATGAGCAGCCCAATCTCCAGACCTGAACCCCATTGAAAACCTCTGGAATGTAATCAAGAGGAATAGGGATAGTCCCAAGTGTGAAAGACTGGTGGAAAGCCAAGACGCATGAAAGCTGTGATTAAAAATCATGGTTATTCCCCAAAATATTGATCTCTGAACTGTTCCAGAGTTAAAACATTAGTATTGTTGTTTCTAAATAATTATGAACTTGTTTTCTTTGCATTATTTGAGGTCTGAAAGCACTGATTTTTTTTATTTGACCATTTTTCTTTGTCAGAAAAAAAATAGAAAATTTATTGCTTGGAAATTCGGAGACATGTCAGAAGTTTATAGAATAAACGAACAATTTACATTTTACTCTAAAATATACCTATAAAGAGAAAAATCAACAACTGAACATTGTGCAGTGGTCTCTTGCCAGAGTTGTACTTCCCTGGCTCACCACGCCCCCTTTACACAGATCAAGGGTCGGTTCCGTCCTCAATCCCCTTTCTTCCTGCAACAGTAGGCCCAGCCCCAGCAGCTCCGGACCCAGTGCCTTGTTAGCACACACAGCCCGGTCTACTCCTCTACAGAAACTACACACTAGACCTCAAGCAGCTTGGATTGTATGCCACTCCACTGTTCCTCCACACTCCGAGTCCTTGATTTCCACATGAAATGCAAATTTTCTTTCATCTGAAAACAACACCTTGGACCACTGACCAACAGTCCAGTTCTTTTTCTCCTTGGCCCAGGTAAGACACTTCTGTCTTTTTCCTACTGGTCATGATCATGAGTGGCTTGACACAAGGAATGCGACACTTGTAGCCCATGTCCTAGATACGTCTGTGTGTGGTGGCTCTAGAAACAATGACTCCAGCATCAGTCCACTCCTTGTGAATCTTCCCAAAATATTTGAATGGCGTTTTCTTAACAGTCCTTTCTACCACACTTTATCCTTCCACTCAACTTTCCATTAATATGCTTGGATACAGCACTCTGAGCAGCCAGCTCATTTAGCAATGAACTTTTGTGGCTTACCCTCCTTGTGGAGTGCGTCAATGACATCTGTCAAGTCAGTAGTCTTCCTCATGATTGTGCAGCCTACTGAAACAGACTAAGGGACCTTTATAAACGCTTAGGAAGCCTTTGCAGGTGCTTTTTGTTAATTATTCTAATTTACGGAGATAACGACTTTTGGGTTTTCATTGGCTGTAAGCCGTAATCATCAACATTAACAGAAACAAACACTTGAAATAAATCACTCTGTTTGTAATGACTATGTAATAAAGAAGTTTCACTTTTTGTATTGAAGAACTGAAATAAAATTAACTTTTTGATGATATTCTAATTTAATGAGAAGGACTTGTAAGTTTAACTCTGAAATGTTGTGGAAAAGTGTTTTCAGTCTAGAGAAACGGTGCAAAGAAGTCTTGCTTGGACTAGTCATTCAAAACGCATAGTCCCAGGCTGTTTTTTCAAAATGTTTCTCTGAGGAGCCACAATATTTGTGAATAAAACATACACGGAAGCTATAATGCATCCAGGGACTGAATCATACTATTATTTTGCCTGTGGTTTGGTCACCTGAATCTCCTGTCACGTTCCCTTTCATCTTTAATATCTGGCCCCATTTCCATATGTACACACTGGATTCAATTCATACTGTACATACGGTGTATAGTATATATGGCATTTATGCTATAGAATTAGTACAATTCATTATCGTATACCTGTTCTAGAGGAATATGCTTCACAAGACCACTAACAACAGTTCTTGGAGACGCTTCTCCTACATCTACTTCTTCTACATACAGGGAGTCGGCATCTGGATGTTTCTTGGCAGAGACAATGCAGCCAACACGCAGGTCCAGTCGAGACACATCAACAGGTCTGGTATCATCATCTGCTGTAGCTGACTTCTTCTCCTTCTTCTCTCCTTTACATAAAAGAATAAAAGCCAATACGGTTATGCTAAATGTTTACATGAAAGCCAATTTTTTCCCAATTTATAAATTCCAAAAATCACTTTCGGAAAAAAAAAAGAAGAGTAATCACCTCCCTCTCATGAAGTTATTCAATTAAATATCCAAAGTAATATAGTTATAAAAAATGTAGTTCACATCACCATAAGAACGGAGCAAGTTTTATATATTAGAAAGGTCACATAGGTATACACTTTATGTACTTGAGGTCAAGCTCGGGAGAGGAGAACCAAGTAGGGAGCCAAATAAGCAAAGACTGATGGCAAGAGCTGGAACTACGGGGGATTTAAACAGTAAGTAAAAGTCTTTTATTATCACATTTCTCTTCTTGGACAATCTTTTGCTGACCTTGGAAAACCCCATTAAATATATACTAAATAGAAAGGTTTGTGGAAAAGACAAGAAAGGTTAAGAATGGCCAGTGAGGTTACCTGCAGTAAAGTTCTGCCATAAATTACATAAAATTTCCAGAAACTCAATTCAAGACATACAAGAATAAACTTTCAGTTGGATGACTTTTTGCTGACTTCTGATCTTTTTTCACAGTAATGAAGGACACAGTACCCTCCTGCTTGCCGTACACTTATTTTTATTCTTTAGAGTCCTTTGACATGTGAAGATAACATTTGTACAACATGAGCACCAACCAACAATTTATTACAAAACATAACAGGAATATTGTTATGTATACCGTATGCATTGCACTAATCGTATGTTAGTTTAGTCATTTTGACTGCTTGATTTGCCTTGCGTTTCCGCTACCAATAACTAGCACATGCCTGCTTACATGAGCAGCTATAACGACGACAGATGAGAATTTTTTGGCCATAATAAAAAATAAAAGAAAAACGTAATCAAGAAAAGTGAAATTTCCAGCCCATTGTTCAATTGCTGCACATGTTCGGATTGGTCAATGTCTGGGGACCCTTGATTAATCTTTCTCTTTCTACATGACAACCACCCATTAAAAAAAGCTATTTACTGGAATAAAATGTGGGCCAAAAAACCAAAAACGCATGACATTTTATTTATGATCAAAAGACAATAATGAAGCACCGGTGCTCAGGAAGGATATAATGGAACTAGAGAGAGTACAAAGGAGGGCAACAAAATTAATAAAGGGGATGGGAGAACTACAATACCCAGATAGATTAGCGAAATTAGGATTATTTAGTCTAGAAAAAAGACGACTGAGGGGCGATCTAATAACCATGTATAAGTATATAAGGGGACAATACAAATATCTCGCTGAGGATCTGTTTATACCAAGGAAGGTGACGGGCACAAGGGGGCATTCTTTGCGTCTGGAGGAGAGAAGGTTTTTCCACCAACATAGAAGAGGATTCTTTACTGTTAGGGCAGTGAGAATCTGGAATTGCTTGCCTGAGGAGGTGGTGATGGCGAACTCAGTCGAGGGGTTCAAGAGAGGCCTGGATGTCTTCCTGGAGCAGAACAATATTGTATCATACAATTATTAGGTTCTGTAGAAGGACGTAGATCTGGGGATTTATTATGATGGAATATAGGCTGAACTGGATGGACAAATGTCTTTTTTCGGCCTTACTAACTATGTTACTATGTTACTATGAAGTGAATGCCATTACTCCAGATACACCATCATCCCTTCACAGCAAAGATCTGTCATCTGATCCTTTGAAACATGTCCTGTCTTCTGATTCATTACCGACTACTAAGGAAAATCAACGTTGTAAAATAACATTAAAAAACGAACTACTCCAAAATCAAAGAAGACGCTTTCACCTCTGAAGATTTATCTTAGACTTCTCTTATCTTGGAAGGAGGCTGTAATATTCATTGTACACAGATTAAATATGGATAAATATAGATTTAAATTGATGTTTTATTTCTTCACAAATTGGACACACTTTCGCTAGATATAATAATAATTTACGATTTCAGAGCTCATTAATTAGAACCCCCCCCCCCCTCAAAAGACAGAAAAACATAGAAATTAAAATCTTTTTAAAAGTCCCACATTTTGATTACAAGAAACCTGCCCCATAACATACTACACATTTTATGTCCCCTCTGATCATTATTGCCTTACGATCTCTGACATAGGAGATCACATAAGTTCTGCCCTTTGTGCATAAGCACCTACAGAGATGCTATACCTACACCAGAAGGCTTGAAAGTCGCACTCATCAGCAAAGAGAATACTCATGGATGACCTTCATATTAAACTAACGAAGCCCTGTAGTCAAATATATAGCAACTAGTAGAAACGCTCTTGAATGCACATGATTGCGAAATGTAAAATCCAAATTTTAGCCAAAAGTCAAGAAACCACTTCACAGATATCTACTTTTGCCTCTCTCGCTGTGTTCTCTGCTAGAATCCAACACAAGCGTCAAATGTAATTACAGCAGAATAAAGAAAAATTGATAAAAGAAAAAAGCTATGCTGGTTGAGATCCAATTTCTGGAAATGAAACCTTATACCCTTGAGGTAAACCTTCCCTTTTTGTAAGTCAGACAATAAATGCCTCTAGAATGAATTTAAAAAAAAGAAAAAGAAATAACATTAGTCTGACTAGATCCTAAAAAGAACTGATGGCAAAAACAGGGATTTTTGTGTTACTCACCGTAAAATCCTTTTCTCCGAGTCGTTCATTGGGGGACACAGAACTGTGGGTGTATGCTACTGCCGCCAGGAGGCTGACACTAAGTAGGTATAAAAAAAAAAAAAGTTAGCTCCTCCTCCATAGTATACACCTTGCCACTGGCCCTGACAGCTCCAGTTTGGTGCACAAGCAGTAGGAGATAGAGAAAACAAAACAGCATTAGAGCAAAGACAACATGTCTAGAATAACACTACAGTCTGAACAACCCCATAGACAAATAAAATGAATAGGGAGGGAGCTGTGTCCCCCAATGAACGACTTGGAGAAAAGGATTTTACGGTGAGTAACACAAAAATTCCTGTTTCTCCATCGTCTCATTGGGGGACACAGGACTGTGGGATGTCCCAAAGCAGTCCCAGGGTGGAAAGAAGACTCACTGGAAGAAAACCCCTAGGCACTTACCGCCTATAGGTGTGATACCGCAGCCTGAAGAATTTTCCTTCCCAAACTTGCATCAGCAGAGGCCTGAGTGTGGATATTATAATGTTTAGAGAAAGTGTGCAGGCTGGACCAAGTGGCCGCTTTGCAAACCTGCTCTGCTGAAGCTTGGTGCCGAAGCGCCCAGGAAGCCCCTACCGCCCGAGTAGAGTGTGCCCTAATCCCAGCCGGGATGGCTGCACCCTTGATACGGTAGGCCTCCTGAATAGTGGTTCTTATCCATCTGGCTAAGGTCGATCTAGAGGCTGCGAGTCCCTTTTTATGACCCACAGGAAGAACAAACAGAACATCCGTCTTTCGAAAGGAAGCGGTCCGAGAAACGTATCTTCTCAGAGCTCTCACCAAATCTAGAGTATGGAGAGCTTTTTCCACCCAGTGTGTAGGCGCAGGACAAAAAGAAGGCAAGACAATGTCCTCATTAATGTGGAATGAGGAGACTACTTTTGGCAAAAAGGAAGGTGCTGGTCTCAGCACCACCTTATCCTGATGAAATTGTAGAAACGGCGCCTGACAGGACAAGGCCGCTAATTCCGATACCCGCCTAATGGATGTTATAGCTACCAGAAACAAAACCTTCCATGTTGTGAATTCTGTGGCAGAGCTCCCTCCTGTGGTCACAAGTGGTACTTCGGCTGATTCTCTCTGTGAGCTTCTGTTGGTGGAGGGAAGTGGTACTGCGGCTTCTGAGTTTCCTCCCTCAGGTGATCTGGTGAGGTCGTTAGGTGCTTCTCTACTTAACTCCACCTAATGCTTTGATCCTGGCTTCCTGTCAATGTTCCAGTGTTGGACTTGCTTTTCCCTGGATCATTCCTGTGGCCTGCTGCTCTGCATAGCTAAGTTCTTCTTTGCTATTTGTTTGCTATTTTTTCTGTCCAGCTTGTCTAATTTGTTGCTGGAAGCTCTGGGACGCAAAGGGTGTACCTCCGTGCCGTTAGTTCGGTACGGAGCGTCTTTTTGCCCCCTTTGCGTGGTTTTCTTTAGGGTTTTGTGTAGACCGCAAAGTTACCTTTTCTATCCTCGATCTGTTAAGAAAGTCGGGCCTCACTTTGCTGAATCTATTTCATCTCTACGTTTGTCTTTTCATCTTAACTCACAGTCATTATATGTGGGGGGCTGCCTTTTCCTTTGGGGTATTTCTCTGAGGCAAGGTAGGCTTATTTTCTATCTTCAAGCTAGTTAGTTTCTCAGGCTGTGCCGAGTTGCATAGGCAGAGTTAGGCGCAATCCACGGCTGCCTCTAGTGTTGTTTGGAGAGGATTAGGGATTGCGGTCTGCAGAGTTCCCACGTCTCAGAGCTCGTTCTATGATTTTGGGTTATTGTCAGATCACTGTATGTGCTCTGACCGCTATGTCCATTGTAGTACTGAATTGCCTTTCATAACACTTCCAAGAAAGGTACCTTAAAGGAATATCTTGGAGGGGCTCAAATGGAGGTTCCTGAAGAGCACTCAAGACCAAATTAAGGTCCCAAGCTTCTATCGGAGCTTTGTAAGGAGGGACTATATGAGAGACTCCCTGCAAATAAGTTTTTACTTGCAGATTGGTGGCGATCCTGCGCTGGAAAAGAACCGATAAGGCGGATATTTGCCTCCTAAGGGTACTTGGAGCGAGACCTGAGTCTAGACCAGATTGGAGAAAAGCTAGGACATTAGGAATGGAAAACCGAAGAGGAGGAAGACCCTTCTTCCTGCACCATGAGAGAAAGACTTTCCAGGTGTGGTGGTAAATGCGTGCTGAAGCTGTCTTTCGAGCATTAACCATAGTTGAGGCTACTTTCTGAGAAAAACTGGCCTGGGTCAGAATCCAAGATTCAATGGCCAAGCCGTCAAACACAGGGCCTCTAAGTTCTGGTGGAATATCGGCCCCTGCGACAGAAGATCTGGCTGCATTGGTAGCTGCCAAGGAACCCCGACGATCAGCTGAACTAGGTCTGCGTACCATGACCTCCAAGGCCAATCTGGGGCGACTAGAATTGTCGGAACTCCCTCTAACTTGATCTTCCTGACGACCTTTGGAAGCAGCGCCAGAGGGGGAAACAGATATGGAAGACGAAATTGGTTCCAAGATAGGACTAGTGCATCTACAGCAATTGCTCCTGGATCTCGAAACCGTGCAACGAACCTGGGTACTTTGGTATTCGACCCGGTGGCCATTAGATCCACGTCCGGGATTCCCCAGCGTAGACATATCTGCCGAAAAACATCGGGGTGAAGAGACCATTCCCCGGGCGCAAGACCCTGTCGGCTCAGAAAGTCCGCTGCCCAGTTCTCCTTGCCCGGGATGTAAACTGCCGAGATCACAGAGTGATTGTTCTCGGCCCAGCGGAGGACTTGTCCTACCTCGCGCATGGCTGATCTGCTGCGAGTGCCCCCCTGATTTACGTAGGCCACGGCCGTGGCATTGTCCGATTGGATCCGCACCGGGCGACCCGCCAGAAGATGGTGAAAGTGCTGCAAAGCCAGCCAAATTGCCCTTATCTCCAACAGATTGATTGGAAGGGTTGATTCCCTTGGGGACCAACGACCCTGAGCCGTGTACTGGAGAAACACTGCTCCCCAACCGAGAAGGCTGGCGTCCGTAGTGACTACCAGCCAATGAACTGGAGGAAAGGCTTTCCCCTGAAGTAGGGAGGAACTCCTCATCCACCATATCAGGGATTGCCTGACCCCAGGAGCCAGACGACACCTGAGGTTGAGAGACAAAGGACTCCTGTCCCAGGCTGACAGAAGTGCCTGTTGGAGTGGAAGATGGAATTGGGCGAATGGAACAGCTTCTATAGCTGCTACCATTCAGCCCAAGACCTTCATGCAGAACTGGATTGAATGGAAACTCGGCTGCCGAAGAATTTTTACCTCCTGCCGGAGACAAAGCACCTTGTCCTGGGGTAAAATAGTTAGCCCCCGAGAGGTGTCGAAGATCATCCCTAAAAAAGAGATCTTCCGAGATGGTACTAGAGATGACTTCTTTAAATTGACCAGCCACCCTAGACGAGCTAGGGTGTCCAAAGAGATGTTGACGTTGTCCCTGCATGCCTGAAAAGTTGGTCCTTTGACTAAGAGATCGTCTAAGTAAGGCAGAATGACTATGCCTCGAGAGTGCAGGATTGACACCACTGTTGCCATCACCTTCGTGAACACCCTGGGAGCAGTGGCGAGCCCGAAAGGTAATGCAGTGAATTGGAAGTGTCGCTCGCCTATGGAAAACCGTAGAAATTTTTGATGAGGAGGAAATATAGGAACGTGCAGATAGGCGTCTTAAATATCTATGGAAGCCAGGAATTCTCCCTTTTCCATAGCCGCAATGACCGAGCGGAGAGATTCCATACGGAAGCGACGAGTGCTGATGAATTTGTTTAGACACTTTAGGTCCAGAATGGGTCTCACGGTCCCATTCTTTTTGGGAACCGTAAACAGATTTGAATAAAACCCCTTGAACCTTTCTTCCTTTGGAACAGGGACAATGACCCCGTTGGACTGAAGAGACTCGACTGCTCTGAATAAAGCTCTTAGACGGGTTTTTGAACTGGGAAGACTGGACGGAAAAAACCAGCCTGGAGTGAGACAGGAAAACTCTATTTTGTACCCTGAAACCACCAGGTCTCTTACCCATCTGTCGTGAACAACTGACAGCCAGGACTGATGGAACAGTAGTAGGCGACCGCCTACTCTGTTGGAAGCGACGAGAGGCTGCCTCCAGTCATTTAGCCGTAGATCGAGGATATCTAGATCCCCTAGATCTTGACGGTTGATACCGCATTCTTGCCAATGGATTGGCCTTATAGGAGACCTGGTGCTCCCGGTCTTGGACAGGCCGACTTGGGGGGCCTGCGCTTGGTGCCGCAGACCACCGGGAGTTACGAAAGGATTTAAATCTTGCTTGAAATTGGCGACAAAAAGGTTGCTTAACCTTTTGTTGAGGAAGGAAATTGCTTTTACCTCCCGTGGTATCAGATATAAGCTGATCCAATTTTTCGCCAAAAAGACGGACACCTTGATAAGGAAGGGATGTAAGGGACTTTTTTAAAGTAGAGTCCGCCCGCCAATTTCTTAGCCATAGGGCCCTTCTGATAGCAATAGCATTTGCCGCAGCCAATGCTGTGCCGCATCCAAGGATGCATTAATCAGATAATTTCCTGCTAAAGATATCTGATTTGACATCTCTATCACCTCTACAGGAAACCCCTTATCCTGAAGAGCCTTAGTTACAGACTCTGACCAAGCTATCATAGCTTTGGCAACCCATGTGGCCGCAAAAGACGGTGCGAGGGCTGACCCTGAAGCCTCAAACAGAGACCGAGCTAGACTCTCTAGGAGCCGATCAGTCGGATCCTTAATAGTCGACCCATTAGGAAGAGACAGCAACGTACTAGAGGCCAAACGGGACATGGGAGGATCCACTGAAGGGGATTCTGCCCACTTTTTACAAAGCTCTGGAGCGAACGGATACCTTGCACCTAGGGCCTAAGAAACGTTTATCCGGTCGATCCATGTGACGTTGGACTAAATCCTCAAACTCAGGATGAGTAGAAAACACCTTATGAGGTTGCTTGAATTTCTTAAAGGACACCTTATGACCAGAAGGTAAGGTGGCCACATCCTCTACTCCCAAAGTCTGGTTAAAGGCCTCAATGAGACTGTCAACAGATTCCTGATAACCAGGAGCTTCTAAATCAATAGTCCGAACCGTGCTCACTCAATTCCGCAGGAGAGGGAGATCGAGAGACAGGATTCAAAGATGCTGATGCACCTGACGGACCGGGAGACGCTGTGTGGGATCGTTTCCCCTGTGTCTGCCTAGAGGGAGTACGGCCCCTGCAGGCCGGAGGATCCTGAAAATCGGAGGATCTTTCCAAAACAGGCGGATGAATGTCCCTGACAGGGGCTTGAAGGGACTCAACCGCCTTTGTTAGAGACGCCATAGACTGCGTTAATGATATGACCCACTCAGGGGGAGACACTGCCGACCCAGGTACAGGCACACCCGGCAGGATAGCCGGCGGGGTAGCAGGCAGGGTAGCAGATGGTTACTTTGCGCATGCGGAAAAGCAGACTGACAGGTAATGCATGAGGTATACAGAACTGAGTCTTAGGGTTTCTAGACATGATGACTCTAAAGCCGTTATGCTCCGTATCTCCTTATGAGCTACTAGGTCTAGAACAAATACTGTTGTCAGGCTGAGGGAAGTAGCACTTACCCCAGTCCTGTGTCCCCGTATGCTCTCAAACACTGAACCATGTCTCCTGTGCAAACCACACATATAAACTAATTCACAGGGCGGATGCCTGAAAAAGTGGGAGGAGTTACCGCACATGGACCCGGTTTAGGCCGAAGCAGGGATCTAGATTTTACTCTTTCCCCTGCGCTCCCGGGAAAGCTGGGTGCTCGAAACCGGAAGTAAACCGTCGCCATGGAGGCGGGACTTCTCCCAGACTACAAGACCCATAATGCCACAGGCTGTACAGAGAAAACCGGAAGCCGCCGAAAAAGGGGCGGGACTTCCGCCCATGCTCAGACTACAAGATCCATAATGCCTCAGGCGAACAGGAAACCGCCTAAAAAAGGGGCGGGACTTCCGCCCATGCCTCTGCTGAAGTTTGCTTGTGGGAAAAAATGCTGGAAACCAGCACAGTGCCGGATATAGTCGCCAGCAGAACGCGCGATGAAGCAGGAGCCCCCCCTGTGCAGCCCTCTGACAGTGCATAAGGTTAGACATAAAAAATCCACATATAAATATATATATACATATATAAATATTAAAAGACGGTGCAGGCACCCTAACTCCTTACACCCTTCAGAAGGCGAGGAGAGGGACCGTCTGCCTCCTTTAAACACCGTAGTCGTGCATTGGTGATGAAGTGGAGGCTGCACGGACAAGGAATGAATGCCTGTACAACCTAGGGTTCCGTTACCTCAGGGTGGTCAGGTTCTTAGTCCGGCAAAAAAATTCCACGTCGCGGGAGAGGATATGTGGAGGCGACACTCCACGTGCTCGCCCGTTGTTGGTTTGCGGAGATCGGACCCCTTCAAAAGGGTCCGTCGCCCCGGTCTTATCTTCAGAGAAAAAAAGCATCTGGGAAAACCCAGAGATGTGCCTCCTACGGACACTAAGCATAAACTGGAGCTGTCAGGGCCAGTGGCAAGGTGTATACTATGGAGGAGGAGCTACCTTTTTTTTTTTGATACCTACTTAGTGTCAGCCTCCTGGAGGCAGTAGCATACACCCACAGTCCACAGTCCTGTGTCCCCCAATGAGGCGATGGAGAAAGAACAGGTCCATCCACTTAGCCCCCTGTACAGTCTCTCACTCCTCTATCTCCTAACCGATGCGGCTTCCTTCACCGTATCCTAGGACTAGTTACAGAGCTCTACCGGTCTATACCTACCGACACTTAATTCACGCAGGAGACATTAGGACCACCTTCTTGGGATCAATGGAAGTGTCAGTAGCCCTGCAATCACTCATATTTATCAACTATCCTGTGATTAGTGAATAAATGTTATTTATGGAACAACCCCTGGTCAAACTTATTGTTTTCCAATATCCTTTGCATGTGAACAACATTTAGATTTACCTCTCTGGTCTTCCTTACCATCTACAGTGACAAACTGTATTAATGGTCTCAAGTTCGCAAACAAATGAATTTATACAATCAAGTAAACTTCTCCTCATCCCATCTTTTCTGAAACTCTTCTCTTAGCTCATGCATGTGTCCTTGTTCTTCTTTATCTGAACTATCTCTACATGTTTCTTCACCAAAAAACACCTACAAAGTGGTCCTCCACCTAGCTGCTTTGTATAGTTCTAAATTTATCTCTGCATCCAACATCCACATTACACGTGACTTTCTCACTTAGTTCCTTAGAAAAGTGTCCCCTCCAAGACTGTATGTACCGCTGCTCCTCAGGAATACACACTTGCTCGGATTTTCTTTTTATATATACTTTACAGTTCTCCCCACCTAATGGCCCGGACTACAGCCCTTTTTAGGAGCCTACTGACAGTGTAATTTATTGAGCCGTGTTGATAGAGAAGACATTAGAGCTTGGATCAAGGGCAAAGATGTTCTTGATCAAACCCAGAGTTGTCCCAGAGGGTAAGATCATCAAACAGTCTTATTTTGGGTATGTGATGAGGGCAAATTTACTTGGAATGTCAGTGGTAAAAAGAAATAGAGGATGCTGCCCACTGGGCAACATCAAGAATCAAACGGAAATGAACATCAAGCATTTCATAGAAGCAGTGGAAAAGAGGGAAACATGGCGAGAACTCGCCTACAGAGTATCCAAGGGATGACGGAATAGTTAGAATCAGAATCACATCCTCAGAAGATCTCTAGGATCTTCTGTGGATGTGATTAGATAGTTAGTTCTCTAAGATTTTTGGGACATCTATTCTGCCAAGATTCTACGAATTGATGTTTTTTTTTTTGTTTAAAGGAATTGACTAAGTTCTATTTTCCAACACATTCTTACTTTGCAGCTTTTCTTCCTCACCTATCGAAAACTTCTGCACGCACGAAATTTAATATATTCCCCCATCTCGTAATTGAAATATATGCTTTAAAGATAGAAGTCTCTTTTTTTCCCTATACATGATGTGGATATTATACATGTCAAAAGAGATGGGCTGTTATTTACGATATAATGGGGTCTCATTATAAGATATTTTATCCGCTAACTTCAAAGCTTTCTGCTGATTTATTTTATCATTATGTAGAAGCACAGCATTACAACTGAAAGATATGTTAATTAAAATCTTCCATTTTCATGAAGCAAAAAAAAAACAAAAACCGCTAGTTCTTCTCAATCCATCATAGCCAGACTGCTCTCCAGAATAAGGCTAACAAGTGTAGTTGTAGTAATGATACTTAGGTAGAAACGCATTTCTCTCATCGTTCTCATTCGTCAGCTCTAGACCATTGCTCACTTGATGCATTAATTTTTACATGTAAGGGACTAGAGACTTGTAAAATATTACCTGCACCAATCTGCTGACCGACACAGTGCAATGTCAACATCAATCGCAGAAGCAGCAAAGTTGTGGGGGGGGGGGGTTGTAATCTCAAAAAATGACTTGTAAAACGGGATCAAAATGTCATATTTATCCCAAAATGGTATCAATTAAAACACTGCATCACTTTGTAAAAAATAAGCTCTCAATAAGATATGTTGACCAACAAATTAAACAGTTATTGGTCTCAGAAAATGAGCACAGTCAACATTTTTTTTTTAAATGTCATTTTTTTTATACTCCTAAAATAATAAAAAAAAAAATGGACAAGTTTAGTATCGTCATAATCATATTTTTACCACACAATATAGACAGTTTAAACAATTCCCACAAAAAACTCCTGGTGCAATGCAAAAAACAAAACATGTGTGAGACGGTTATTTAAAGACTAAGACAGGTGGGAGACAGACCTTGCCTCCAACTGACACTAGAAAAAAACGGAGGAAGCCGAATGCCAGCAGGCAAGGAATAGTCTGCCGAGGAGGAGACCATCTTTATTTGGATGTAATAATAGCGCCTGCCTCCACATGGCAGCAGACTGTCCCATGGTTTCGGTGTCCCCAATGAAGAGACTGAGAAAGAAAAGTTTTATTTATTTACACTGCACCAAAAAAAATTAAAAAAAAGTTAACTTAAGAAAACTTAAGAAACTTAAGAAAAATCAGACAAGCTGAACATTTTGCAGTGGTCTCTTAATTTTTGCCAGAGCTGTATCTGGCAAAAATTAAGAGACCACTGCAAAATGTTCAGCTTGTCTGATTTTTCTCTTTATATGTATATTTTTGAGTAAAATGTAAATTGTTCTTTTATTCTATAAACTTCTGACAACATGTCTCCGAATTTCCAAGCAATAAATTTTGTATTTTTTTTCTGAAAAGGAGAAATGGTCAAAATTAAAAAAAACAAGTGCTTTCAGACCTCAAATGATGCAAACAAGTTCATAATCATTTAGAAACAACAATACTAATGTTTTAACTCGGAAAGAGTTCAGAAATCAATATTTTGTGGAATAACCATGATTTTTAATCACAGCTTTCATGTGTCTTGGCACGCTTTCCACCAGTCTTTCACACTGCTCCTGGCACAATATTGTAAGCAGTTCTTCTTTGTTTGATGGCTTGTGACTATCCATCATCCTCTTGATTACATTCCAGAGGTTTTCAATGGGGTTCAGTTCTGGAGATTGGACTGCCCATGACAGGGTTTTGATGTGGCGGTCTCTTAATTTTTGCCAGAGCTGTATGTATGCCAAAACTGTACTATTAAAAAAAAAAAAACTCGTTTGACAAATGTCAGAAGAGGAAAATTAGAGTGCAGAACTTGGCCCAAGTAAAGCAAGCAGGGAGGATTTACACTGGGTAAAAAAAAAATGTTCTTCCCAATTTCAAAATCTAAATGTAATCTTTTTAGAAAGTCCCTGGCAAAGGATGGATAATACAGTAATTAGGATTTCCTTTGGGGGGATTAAACTTGCATGTTTCGCTGGATACACAGCGCTGTTTACCTCGCTCACAAGTCGGATTCCTTCCCTTCGTCTACGCTATTTGCTGTGTGGTTTAATTAAACAGCGTGAAATGGAAAATGCCCTGCTGTGAGCGCAGGGGGTAAGCATGGCACAGATCGCCTTTTTTGGAGACAACAGTCAGTAAACCTTTCTGGCGTTAAAAACAAGTTGAGTTTCTTAATTGGCTTATTGGATTACAATCAATGAGAGCAATTTCATAATTATGACATATGTATTCCAGATGGTATTCTGCTTTCTTTTCCAGGGGAGATCGGCTCTTCCAAGTGTGAATTAGTTTGCTGAAATGCGCTTTACTGCGTTCTCGGACCTCCTTGATAATGTTCTGTAGATTACGGTGCTGCTGTGTGTGCACAGAACCAACACTAAGTTGTATGTTAAAAGATATCTGTAAGTGTAGACTGTATAAAAGAACTTGTGGTAGAGATGTGCTTTATTTTCTTTTGTAGCAGCATTATATGCTCAGTAGATGGTGGCCCGATTCTAACGCATCGGGTATTCTAGAATATGCATGTCCACGTAGTATATTGCACAGTCCACGTAGTATTTTGCCCAGCCACGTAGTATATTTCCCAGTCACGCAGTATATTGCCCAGTCACGTACTATATTGCCCAGCCACGTAGTATATTGCCCAGCCACGTAGTATATTGCCCAGCCACGTAGTATATTGCCCAGTCACGAATTATATTGCCCAGTCACGTAGTATATTGGCCAGCCACGTAGCATATTGCCCAGCCACGTAGTATATTGCCCAGCCACGTAGTATATTGCCCAGTCACAAAGTATATTGCCCAGTCACATAGTATATTGGCCAGCCACGTAGTATATTGCCAAGCCACATAGTAGACAGCACAGAGCCACGTAGTATACAGCACAGACACGTAGTATATTGGCCAGTCCCACGTAGTATATAGCACTGCCCATGTAGTATATAGCAGCCATGTAGTATACAGTACTGTCCACGTAGTATATAGCAGCCATGTAGTATACAGTACTGTCCACGTAGTATATAGCAGCCATGTAGTATATAGTTCTGCCCACGAATCTTGAATCTTGAATCTAGTCCTGCCCACGTAGTATATAGCAGCCATGTAGTATATAGTACTGCCCACATAGTATATAGCAGCCATGTAGTATATAGTACTGCCCACGTAGTATAAGAGCCATGTAGTATATAGTACTGCCCACGTAGTATATAGCAGCCATGTAGTATATAGCAGGGGTCCCCAACTCCAGTCCTCAAGGCCCACCAACAGGTCATGTTTTCAGGATTTCCTTTGCATTGCACAGGTGATGCAATTATTACCTGGGCAAGACTAAGGAAATCCTGAAAACATGACATGTTGGTGGGCCTTGAGGACTGGAGTTGGGGACCCCTGGTATATAGTACTGTCCACGTAGTATATAGCACTGTCCACGTAGTATATAGCAGCCATGTAGTATATAGTACTGCCCACATAGTATATAGCAGCCATGTAGTATATAGTACTGCCCACGTAGTATATAGCAGCCATGTAGTATATAGTACTGCCCACGTAGTATATAGCAGCCATGTAGTATATAGTACTGCCCACGTAGTATATAGCAGCCATGTAGTATATAGTACGCCATGTAGTATATAGTACTGCCCACGTAGTATATAGGAGCCATGTAGTATATAGTACTGCCCACATAGTATACAGCAGCCATGTAGTATATAGTACGCCATGTAGTATATAGTACTGCTCACGTAGTATATAGGAGCCGTGTAGCATATACAGGTCCTTCTCAAAAAATTAGCATATAGTGTTAAATTTCATTATTTACCATAATGTAATGATTACAATTAAACTTTCATATATTATAGATTCAATATCCACCAACTGAAATTTGTCAGGTCTTTTATTGTTTTAATACTGATGATTTTGGCATACAACTCCTGATAACCCAAAAAACCTGTCTCAATAAATTAGCATATCAAGAAAAGGTTCTCTAAACGACCTATTACCCTAATCTTCTGAATCAACTAATTAACTCTAAACACATGCAAAAGATACCTGAGGCTTTTATAAACTCCCTGCCTGGTTCATTACTCAAAACCCCCATCATGGGTAAGACTAGCGACCTGACAGATGTCAAGAAGGCCATCATTGACACCCTCAAGCAAGAGGGTAAGACCCAGAAAGAAATTTCTCAACAAATAGGCTGTTCCCAGAGTGCTGTATCAAGGCACCTCAATGGTAAGTCTGTTGGAAGGAAACAATGTGGCAGAAAACGCTGTACAACGAGAAGAGGAGACCGGACCCTGAGGAAGATTGTGGAGAAGGACCGATTCCAGACCTTGGGGAACCTGAGGAAGCAGTGGACTGAGTCTGGTGTGGAAACATCCAGAGCCACCGTGCACAGGCGTGTGCAGGAAATGGGCTACAGGTGCCGCATTCCCCAGGTAAAGCCACTTTTGAACCATAAACAGCGGCAGAGGCGCCTGACCTGGGCTACAGAGAAGCAGCACTGGACTGTTGCTAAGTGGTCCCAAGTACTTTTTTCTGATGAAAGCAAATTTTGCATGTCATTCGGAAATCAAGGTGCCAGAGTCTGGAGGAAGACTGGGGAGAAGGAAATGCCAAAATGCCTGAAGTCCAGTGTCAAGTACCCACAGTCAGTGATGGTGTGGGGTGCCATGTCAGCTGCTGGTGTTGGTCCACTGTGTTTCATCAAGGGCAGGGTCAATGCAGCTAGCTATCAGGAGATTTTGGAGCACTTCATGCTTCCATCGGCTGAAATGCTTTATGGAGATGAAGATTTCATTTTTCAGCACGACCTGGCACCTGCTCACAGTGCCAAAACCACTGGTAAATGGTTTACTGACCATGGTATTACTGTGCTCAATTGGCCTGCCAACTCTCCTGACCTGAACCCCATAGAGAATCTGTGGGATACTGTGAAGAGAAAGTTGAGAGACGCAAGACCCAACACTCTGGATGAGCTTAAGGCCGCTATTGAAGCATCCTGGGCCTCCATAACATCTCAGCAGTGTCACAGGCTGATTGCCTCCATGCCACGCCGCATTGAAGCAGTCATTTCTGCAAAAGGATTCCCGACCAAGTATTGAGTGCATAACTGAACATTATTATTTGATGGTTTTTTTGTTTGTTATTAAAAAACACTTTTATTTGATTGGATGGGTGAAATATGCTAATTTATTGAGACAGGTTTTTTGGGTTATCAGGAGTTGTATGCCAAAATCATCAGTAACATAGTAACATAGTAACATAGTTAGTAAGGCCGAAAAAAGACATTTGTCCATCCAGTTCAGCCTATACTCCATCATAATAAATCCCCAGATCTACATCCTTCTACAGAACCTAATTGTTTTAAAACAATAAAAGACCTGACAAATTTCAGTTGGTGGATAATGAATCTATAATATCTGAAAGTTTAATTGTAATCATTACATTATGGTAAATAATGAAATTTAACACTATATGCTAATTTTTTGAGAAGGACCTGTAGTACTGCCCACGTAGTATATAGCAGCCATGTAGTATATAGTACGCCATGTAGTATATAGTACTGCCCACGTAGTATAAGAGCCATGTAGTATATAGTACTGTCCACGTAGTATATAGCACTGTCCACGTAGTATATAGCAGCCATGTAGTATATAGTACTGCCCACATAATATATAGCAGCCATGTAGTATATAGTACTGCCCACGTAGTATATAGCAGCCATGTAGTATATAGTACTCCCCACGTAGTATATAGTACTGCCCACGTAGTATATAGCAGCTATGTAGCCCACGCAGTATTTAGCAGTGTGGGCACATATCGCTGTTAAAAAAAAAAAAGAATTAAAATTAAAAATAGTTACATACTCACCCCTGGGATCCAACGGCGCTGTGGCGATGGGCGCACGGCTGCCATCATCTTCTATTCCCAGGATGCATTACGAAATTACCCAAAAGACTTAGCGGTCTCGCGAGACTGCTAAGTACTCTGGGTAATTTCGCAATGCATTGCTGGGAGCGGAAGATGGCGGCAGGCGCGAGCGGCTCGGCGGACTACGGAGGGTGAGTATAGCAGGTTTTTTTTTTTATTATTATTGTTAACATTACATTTTTTTACTATTGATGCCGCATAGGCAGCATCAATAGTAAAAAGTTGGGGACACACAGGGTTAAAAGCGGTGGTAACGGAGTGCGTTACCCGGGGCATAACGCGGTCCGTTACCGCCGACACTAACCCTGTGTTAGCGGTGGCTGGACGGGAGCATGCGGACGCCGGGCAGTGACTGCGGGGAGTAAGGAGCGGCCATTTTCTTCCGGACTGTGCCCGTCGCTGATTGGTCGTGGCTGTTTTGACGTGACCAATCAGCGACTAGGATTTCCTTGACAGACAGAGGCCGCGACCAATGAATATCTGTGACAGAAAGAAGGACAGACAGAAAGACGGAAGTGACCCTTAGACAATTATACAGTAGACTAGCTGAAGAGCCCGGCGTTGCCTGGGCATAGTAAATATCTGTGGTTAGTTATAGCACCTCACTTCTCTTATTTTCCCTCTCACATCTCTCATTTTCTCCCTCACACCTCTCATTTTCCCCCTCACTCCTCTCATTCCCCCCTAACACTTGTAATTTCGACCTCACATCTGTCATTTTCCGATCACTCCACTATTTTCCCTCACTCCTCTCATTTTGCACTCACACCTTTTCATTTTCACCTCACACCTCTCATTTTCACCTCAGTATATACATGTTTGTCATCACCCTTATATATAGTATACACCTGTATGTCATCTCCTGTATATAGTATATACCTGCATGTCATCTCCCCTGTATATAGTATATACCTGCTGTGTGTCATCTCCCCTGTATAAAGTATATACCTGCATGTCATCTCCTCCTATATATAGTATATACCTGTATGTCATCTCCTCCTGTATATAGTATATACCTGTGGGTCATCTCCCCTGTATATAGTATATATCTGTGTGTCATCTCCTCCTGTATATAGTATATACCTGTAGGTCATCTCCTCCTATATATAGCATATACCTGTATGTCATCTCCTCCTGTATATAGTATATACCTGTAGGTCATCTGCTCCTGTATATAGTATATACCTGTGTGTCATCTCCTCCTGTATATAGTATGTACCTGTATGTCATCTCCTCCTCTATATAGTATATACTTGTGTCATCTCTCCTGTATAGTATATACCTGTGTGTTATCTCCCCTGTACATAGTATATATCTGTATGTCATTTCCTCCTGTATTAGACCTCGTTCACACGTTATTTGGTCAGTATTTTTACCTCAGTATTTGTAAGCTAAATTGGCAGCCTGATAAATCCCCAGCCAACAGGAAGCCCTCCCCCTGGCAGTATATATTAGCTCACGCATACACATAATAGACAGGTCATGTGACTGACAGCTGCCGGATTTCCTATATGGTACATTTGTTGCTCTTGTAGTTTGTCTGCTTATTAATCCGATTTTTATTTTTGAAAGATAATACCAGACTTGTGTGTGTTTTAGGGCGAGTTTCGTGTGTCAAGTTGTGTGTGTTGAGTTGCGTGTGGCGACATGCATGTAGCGACTTTTGTGAGATGAGTTTTGTGTGGCGACATGCGTGAAGCAACTTTTTGTGTGTCGAGTTGCATGTGACAGGTTAGTGTAGCAAGTTGTGTGCAGCAACTTTTGCGCGTGGCGAGTTTTATGTGTGGTGCCTTTTGAGTATGTGCAAGTTTTGTGTGAGGCAACTTTTGCATGTGTTGCAACTTTTGTGCATGTGGCAATTTTTCCGCGGGTGCAAGTTTTGCGTGTGGCGAGTTTTCCTATGAGGTGAGTTTTGCACGTGTGGCGAGTTTTGCGTGAGCCTAGTTTTGCATGTGGCGAGTTTTGAGCGGCGACTTTTGTGTTTTGACTTTTATGTGGCGAGGTTGGCGTATGTGTGGTGAAATGTGTGCTGAGGGTGATATGTGTTCAAGCACGTGGTAGTGTGTGGCGCATTTTGTGTGGGTGTTCATATCCCCGTGTGTGGTGAGTATCCCATGTCGGGGCCCCACCTTAGCAACTGTAAGGTATATACTCTTTGGCACCATCGCTCTCACTCTTTAAGTCCCCCTTGTTCACATCTGGCAGCTGTCAATTTGCCTCCAACACTTTTCCCCCATTATGTAGATAGGGGCAAAATTGTTTGGTGAATTGGAAAGCGCGGGGTTAAAATTTCACCTCACAACATAGCCTATGACGCTCTCGGGGTCCAGACGTGTGACTGTGCAAAATTTTGTGGCTGTAGCTGCGACGGTGCAGATGCCAATCCCGGACATACATACATACATACAGTACATACATACACACATTCAGCTTTATATATTAGATTACAATAGCTATACCAAGAGGACCACGGTGGCCACCAGGGGACGTCAGATGCCCTCGGATCTCACATCAGTACACTCTGCTGCCCTGTGTAAGTGCTGGTTTTAGACTTCCAGACAACAAAATACATCTCTAAGATTTGGCCTGTGTTTTCATATCGAAAAAACCCAGCATTATTACAGATACTTCACACTATGTATTGTGTACAGGAGGCTGTACAATACCCAGTTATGATGTCATCGCAGCCAGCAAATCTGCACAGGCCACCAGATTGCCCCCCACTGTTTTATGTTCAGCTGTTGTGTCCAGTTTCCTTTACAGAGCCGGATGCCGGAGACGACATGATGCGGGTATGTGCACACGTTCAGGTTTTTTCGCGATAAAAACGCATTAGAAAACGCCTACATATGCATCCTAACATTTAGAATGTGTTCTGCTATTTTTGTGCACATGATGCGCTTTTTTCCGCCAAAAAAACGCATTGTGGTAAAAAAAGCAGCATGTTCATTAATTTTGCAGATTTTCTGCGTTTTTCCCACTATTCTATGCATTTGGAAAAAACGCATCAAAAACGAGCAAAAAACGCATCAAAACGACAAAAAAAACGCATGCGGATTTCTGGCAGAAATGTCAGGTTTTTGTCAGGAAAATTTCTGCCAGAAATCCTGACGTGTGCACATAGCCTAATATGGTCTTCTTCCAGGAGAGGGCACCTCACAACAGTGGGAGGAGGAGAGTAAATATGGTGCAGAGTCTGCAGGCGTAGGGGGGAGTCCTGGGGTGTCTATTTAGGCAATCAGGGTAATCCTGCCATCGTCTGACCCAATGTAGACTAGTGTGGTTGGGGGCTGCAGTGACTACGGAGACAATTACTGTGACTACTAGGGAGACGATGTGGGGGGACCTTCACTGCTGTAAATGTGGAGAGTGTCTCTGAGAACACACGTGTGAGGAACATGTTTTGTTACTAGATGGGAGGGAGAGCTGAGCCATCATTCATAACCTAGGTTGTGTGGAGTAGACTGATCCGATATGGAGTTGTTACCGGCTCTTAGATTAGACTAAAAGCCCCCAAACATATGAGATGAAAGCCAAATGAACCCACTTCAGAGGGACCATCCATCGTTCTGATCTGTGTGGTATCCTCCTGACTCTCCCCACACAGATGTCAGGGAACAGAAGGATCAGACATTGGAAATGTCCACAGTTTATTAAGAAGAGATGAGCAGCTGCCAGTATTGTCTGGCAGCAGACACTAGTTGCTCATATGTATAAGGAACAATCACATTTCTGGTTGGCACTCATAGAAGACAGTGGTGGTCTATAATAGGGGACATCTCTCCAAAGAATAGTGCAACATACCACGGCACTCAATTAAAGTTTTCTTCATAAGTCAGCATGTGGAAACAGAAAGAACGGCCAACATTTCAGTCTGTCCATGGCTTGATCAAGGCCTGTGCTATGGTTTATCGCAGATACAGAGGATGGCAGTCAGCCCCTATATCGGCTATCAACCATAGCACATAGGCCTTGCTCAAGCCATGGACAGACTGAAATGTTGGCCATTCTTTCTGTTTCCACATGCTGACTTATGAAGAAAACTTTAATTACTTATTTAAGTGAGTGCTGTGGTATTTTCCATGAAGGAATATGGGAAAGTCTGCTCGCCAAACATTTGGCTATCAGCTATCGCATGTACGGACAGCTTCATATCTGATCAAAGCTGATTTATCAATTTTGAAACATTAATGACCAAGCAAGAAATATGCTTCTTAATCTGCCTTAAAGCACGAATCCAGCATTTTTACTTCAGTGCTGGAGTGGGGCAATTATCAGGGGCTGTTTTCTGCTCTTCCCAGTGCTGCTCTGGTCCTGCACCGCCATCTTGTGACTACAACTTCTGACTGACTGTAAGTCAGAGGTAACGGTCACAAGCTCTCAATGTAAGTCTATGAGAGCCTCGTTCAGGCCTTGATCTTGCTCTCATAGACTTACATTGAGAAGTGACCTCTGATTCATCCATCAAACACTGGAGCGATCCGGCAGGTCACAACCTGCAGAAAATTGAGCTGGAGCAGCGCTGATAACAGAAGAACAGATTGGCTGCACCACTCCAGTGCTGAATTAGAAAAACAACGCTGGATTGGTGCTTTAAAACAGCTTGTCCTATAATGAAGATTAAATTACACAGGGATTGCATAGGGAATATATCAATAAAAAACTTGTCTGGTGACCAAAATTAGGATAGCCAATTAGGAGAAAGCGTAGGAAAGGGTTTGTAGAAGCTAGGGTTACACAAGAACCTCTGCCCTCAGGTCACCTTGTCACACTGGATCGGAAATATGATTTCTATGTGAAAAGCAATACTTCCTCTGGAAGCAAATTCCACAGAGTAATCTCCATCCAGATAAAAACAAAAGGAAATGGTCATTAATCAAAATCTTTTTTTTTTTCTTTGGAGATTTTGCCTTAGATGAAGCAGATTGCAATTACATTCTTCTTCATTTACACAGATTTGGCAATAGCTGCATCTCCTCCATGACCTCCTTCAGGCACAGTCCAAGACTAGTTACGAAAATTGCCATACCCCCCAAATAAATGTCTAAAATACCAGAATAAGTATAGACAGGAGAGGCGCACTCTGTATCTAGTGTCCAGTGGTGCTCAGAGGAAAAAATACAATATCAAGTTTTATATATAACCTCTGGCACTCAAAAGAAGAAAACAACTTGGTTTTGAATTTCAAGGATTTATTCACCACCGGTCATAATTATCAGGACATTCCATATCTCAATTGAGATTTCAGGTTCTAGAGAGTATTCCCCCACTGAGACGGGGTGGAAATAGAGTTTTAACCCCTTCAAGACCCAGCCTATTTTGACCTTAAAGACCTTGCCGTTTTTTGCAATTCTGACCAGTGTCCCTTTATGAGGTAATAACTCAGGAACGCTTCAACGGATCCTAGCGGTTCTGAGATTGTTTTTTCGTGACATATTGGGCTTCATGTTAGTGGTAAATTTAGGTCAATAAATTCTGCATTTATTTGTGATAAACACGGAAATTTGGCGAAAATTTTGAAAATTTCGCAATTTTCACATTTTGAATTTTTATTCTGTTAAACCAGAGAGATATGTGACACAAAATAGTTAATAAATAACATTTCCCACAAGTTTACTTTACATCAGCACAATTTTGGAAACAAAAGTTTCTTTTGTTAGGAAGTTATAAGGGTTAAAATTCGACCAGCGATTTGTCATTTTTACAACGAAATTTACAAAACCATTTTTTTTAGGGACCACCTCACATTTGAAGTCAGTTTGAGGGGTCTATATGGCTGAAAATACCCAAAAGTGACACCATTCTAAAAACTGCACCCCTCAAGGTACTCAAAACCACATTCAAGAAGTTTATTAACCCTTCAGGTGCTTCACAGCAGCAGAAGCAACATGGAAGGAAAAAATGAACATTTAACTTTTTAGTCACAAAAATTATCTTTTAGCAACAATTTTTTTATTTTCCCAATGGTAAAAGGAGAAACTGAACCACGAACGTTGTTGTCCAATTTGTCCTGAGTACGCTGATACCTCACATGTGGGGGTAAACCACTGTTTTGGCGCACGGCAGGGCTTGGAAGGGAAGGAGCGCCATTTGACTTTTTGAATCAAAAATTGGCTCCACTCTTTAGCGGACACCATGTCACGTTTGGATAGCTCCTGTGTGCCTAAACATTGGCGCTCCCCCACAAGTGACCCCATTTTGGAAACTAGACCCCCCAAGGAACTAATTTAGATGCCTAGTGAGCACTTTAAACCCTCAGGTGCTTCACAAATTGATCTGTAAAAATGAAAAAGTAATTTGTTTTCACAAAAAAATTCTTTTCGCCTCAATTTTTTCATTTTCACATGGGCAGTAGGATAAAATGGATCATAAAATTTGTTGGGCAATTTCTCCCGAGTACGCCGATACCTCATATGTGGGGGTAAACCACTGTTTGGGCACTCGGCAGGGCTCGGAAGAGAAGGCGCGCCATTTGACTTTTTGAATGGAAAATTAGCTCCAATTGTTAGCGGACACCATGTCGCGTTTGGAGAGCCCCTGTGTGCCTAAACATTGGAGCTCCCCCACAAGTGACCCCATTTTGGAAACTAGACCCCCCAAGGAACTTATCTAGATGCATATTGAGCACTTTAAACCCCCAGGTGCTTCACAGAAGTTTATAACGCAGAGCCATGAAAATAAAAAATAATTTTTCTTTCCTCAAAAATGATTTTTTAGCCTGGAATTTCCTATTTTGCCAAGGATAATAGGAGAAATTGGACCCTAAATATTGTTGTCCAGTTTGTCCTGAGTACGCTGATACCCCATATGTGGGGGTAAACCACTGTTTGGGCGCACGGCAGGGCTCGGAAGGGATGGCACACCATTTGGCTTTTTAAATGGAAAATTAGCTCCAATCATTAGCGGACACCATGTCACGTTTGGAGAGCCCCTGTGTGCCTAAACATTGGAGATCCCCCAGAAATGACACCATTTTAGAAACTAGACCCCCAAAGGAACTAATCTAGATGTGTGGTGAGGACTTTGAACCCCCAAGTGCTTCACAGAAGTTTATAACGCAGAGCCATGAAAATAAAAAAAAAAATTATTTTCTCAAAAATGATCTTTTAGCCTGCAATTTTTTATTTTCCCAAGGGTAACAGGAGAAATTTGACCCCAAAAGTTGTTGTCCAGTTTCTCCTGAGTACGCTGATACCCCATATGTGGGGGTAAATCACTGTTTGGGCACATGCCGGGGCTCGGAAGTGAAGTAGTGACGTTTTGAAATGCAGACTTTGATGGAATGCTCTGTGGGCGTCACGTTGCGTTTGCAGAGCCCCTGATGTGGCTTAACAGTAGAAACCCCCCACAAGTGACCCCATTTTGGAAACTAGACCCCCAAAGGAACTTATCTAGATGTGTGGTGAGCACTTTGAACCCCCAAGTGCTTCATAGAAGTTTATAATGCAGAGCCGTGAAAATAATAAATACGTTTTCTTTCCTCAAAAATAATCATTTAGCCCAGAATTTTTTAATTTTCCCAAGGGTAACAGGAGAAATTTGACCCCAATATTTGTTGTCCAGTTTCTCCTGAGTACGGTGATACCCCATATGTGGGGGTAAACTACTGTTTGGGCACATGCCGGGGCTCGGAATTGAAGTAGTGACGTTTTGAAATGCAGACTTTGATGGAATGGTCTGCGGGTGTCACGTTGCGTTTGCAGAGCCCCTGGTGTGCCTAAACAGTAGAAACCCCCCATAAGTGACCCCATTTTAGAAACTAGACCCCCCAAGGAACTTATCTAGATATGTGGTGAGCACTTTGAACCCCCAAGTGCTTCACAGACGTTTACAACGCAGAGCCGTGAAAATAAAAAATCATTTTTCTTTCCTCAAAAATTATGTTTTAGCAAGCATTTTTTTAGATTCACAAGGGTAACAGGAGAAATTGGACCCCAGTAATTGTTGCGCAGTTTGTCCTGAGTATGCTGGTACCCCATATGTGGGGGTAAACCACTGTTTGGGCACACGTCAGGGCTCGGAAGTGAGGGAGCACCATTTGACTTTTTGAATACGAGATTGGCTGGAATCAATGGTGGCGCCATGTTGCGTTTGGAGACCCCTGATGTGCCTAAACAGTGGTAACCCCTCAATTCTAACTCCAACACTAACCCCAACACACCCCTAACCCTAATCCCAACTGTAGCCATAATCCTAATCACAACCCTAACCCCAACACACCCCTAACCACAACACTAACCCCAACACACCCCTAACCCTAACCACAACCCTAATTCCAACCCTAACCCTAAGGCTATGTGCCCACGTTGCGGATTCGTGTGAGATATTTCTGCACCATTTTTGAAAAATCTGCGGGTAAAAGGCACTGTGTTTTACCTGCGGATTTTCCGCGGATTTCCAGTGTTTTTTGTGCGGATTTCACCTGCGGATTCCTATTGAGGAACAGGTGTAAAACGCTGCGGAATCCGCACAAAGAATTGACATGCTGCGGAAAATACAACGCAGCGTTCCCGCGCGGTATTTTCCGCACCATGGGCACAGCGGATTTGGTTTTTCATATGTTTACATGGTACTGTAAACCTGATGGAACACTGCTGCGAATCCGCAGCCAAATCCGCACCGTGTGCACATAGCCTAATTCTAAAGGTATGTGCACACGCTGCGGAAAACGCTGCGGATCCGCAGCAGTTTCCCATGAGTGTACAGTTCAATGTAAACCTATGGGAAACAAAAATCGCTGTACACATGCTGCGGAAAAACTGCACGGAAACGCAGCGGTTTACATTCCGCAGCATGTCACTTCTTTGTGCGGATTCCGCAGCGGTTTTACAACTGCTCCAATAGAAAATCGCAATTGTAAAACCGCAGTGAAATGCGCAGAAAAAAACGCGGTAAATCCGCCATAAATCCGCAGCGGTTTAGCACTGCGGATTTATCAAATCCGCAGCGGAAAAATCCGCAGAGGACCAGAATACGTGTGCACATTCCTAACCCTAACCCTAGCCCTAACCCTAACCCTAGCCCTAACCCTACCCCTAACCCTAGCCCTAACCCTACCCCTAGCCCTACCCCTAACCCTACCCCTAACCCTAACCCTATTCTAACATTAGTGGAAAAAAAAAAATTTCTTTATTTTTTTATTGTCCCTACCTATGGGGGTGACAAAGGGGGGGGGGGGGTCATTTATTATTTTTTTTATTTTGATCACTGAGATATAATCTATCTCAGTGATCAAAATGCACTTTGGAACGAATCTGCCGGCCGGCAGATTCGGCGGGCGCACTGCGCATGCGCCCGCCATTTTGGAAGATGGCGGCGCCCGGGAGAAGACGGACGGGACCACGGCTGGATCGGTAAGTATGATAGGGTGGGGGGGGACTACGGGGGGGGGGATCGGAGCACGGGGGGGGGGGGGTAATCGGAGCGCGGGAGGGGTGGAACGGAGCGCGGGGGGCGTGGAACGGAGCACGGGGGGGCTGGAACGGAGCACGGGGGGGCTGGAACGGAGCACGGGGGGGTGGAACGGAGCACGGGGGGGGGGGGGGGGTGGATCGGAGTGCAGGGGGGGTGATTGGAGCACGGGGGGGTGATTGGAGCACGGGGGGAGCGGACACGAGCACGGGGGGGAGCGGAGCACTGGACGGAGGGGAGCCGGAGCAGTGTACCGGCCAGATCGGGGGCGTGGGGGGGCGATCGGAGGGGTGGGGTGGGGGCACACTAGTATTTCCAGCCATGGCCGATGATATTTCAGCATCGGCCATGGCTGGATTGTAATATTTCACCCGTTATAATGGGTGAAATATTACAAATCGCTCTGATTGGCTGTTGAAAGTGAAACTGCCAATCAGAGCGATCGTAGCCACGAGGGGGTGAAGCCACCCCCCCTGGGCTAAACTACCACTCCCCCTGTCCCTGCAGATCGGGTGAAATGGGAGTTAACCCTTTCACCCGATCTGCAGGGACGCGATCTTTCCATGACGCCGCATAGGCGTCATGGGTCGGAATGGCACCGACTTTCATGACGCCTACGTGGCGTCATGGGTCGGGAAGGGGTTAAAACTAAAGGAGAGGGAATCCTATTGGATTTTTACACTCCAAACACTTCATCCCTTAGGCATGAATAGGGAATATGAGGTGATCCCCCATTGAAATTTCAAGTGGACATATTGTCTTGCTATGCATTATGATATAATTGGCTGTTTTCTTGTCTTTTTGTTTTTTCAGATGCCTACATGACTTGAATTTTCTGCTATTGTTTTTTTGTTAGAGGACATGTTCTCAAACTAATATATTGACGTAATTATGTATGATTCATTATAATGTAAAACAAATGAATTGATGTGTTTCTGTATGTATATTATTTTCCCTTTTTTCTTTTCTTTTTCCTTAGTCTGTGTCTTCTATCATATTCCGGCACGGGTGTTTTTTCCTCCTATCCCTGCATCTTTAAACTATGGTAGGGCTACTATATACATGCGATCAGAGCCCTTTGTATAGTGTTCCGTTTATATCTAACATCTAGTTTGACCTTTAAGATTTCACCTTTAAAATTGTACCATTAGCGGTCATTATTGTATATAGTCTCCCTCTTTATGCACATTTGGCCATAGTGGCCATTTCAAATGAGATTCTCGCAGCACTCAAGATTTTTTCTACCTTTATTTGCTTTGCGACCATACTTGTTTCCTCTGCGCATGTGCCTTCTTTCACTTTCGTTTTCCATACTTAGCACGGTACACTGCGGTGACCGGATATGATGTAACGGTCTTTACCGCATTTATACATGCTTTTCGGCATTATCCACCACCGCAGGTCAGCGTACACACCGGTCTCCCCGAGGACACACATATACTAAGGTATTTGGTCTCCAGGCTACTCATTTATCATCTTATGCATATCGGTTTTCATCAGAGGGATTCCTCATGTCTTTTATAACAGGAGTGGCAGATTCCCCTTTAGTTTTCTACTGATGTAGGTTGGATACAGGTACCTGTTTTTCTATGAGCATTTGAGACACACTGTTTTCACTTATCTCCCTTAGTCATTAATGGCGGCGTGGCGTTATCAGCTGTTTTTCACTTTGATTTCCTTAGGCCTTTTCTTGGTACTATATAGCTTTGGACTTATTCTTTTTCCTTTTCACATTCCTGATATATGATTCACTAAGACTTTGGTGATCTTTACGCTAGGATCTTTCACTACCACCGGGTACTTTTTGGTACTTTGATAGGGTACAAAGTACAGTATATGTGATATTATCTGATGAAATTATCATTTATTATTTATTGTTTATCTTAGACTTCCTTGAAAAAGGCTAAAAAGCCGAAACGTTGGAGATGGTCTGATTTAAAATATGACCGGTGGTGAATAAATCCTTGAAATTCAAAACCAAGTTGTTTTCTTCTTTTGAGTGCCAGAGGTTATATATAAAACTTAAAATACCAGAATGTCAGAAGTCCTCCATACTAATTTCTACATATAGAAATATAGGATGCATGTGTAAATGATATGCCGTAACGGACGTACAATGCTCCCAATGCCATATCATAGTCGCATAGTTCTTATTTGGATACTACAAGAATGAGGCTGTAGCTATCCGGTGATGAACTCTGAACAAGGACTTCTTCTGAAAGTCCGTTTTACAGCTCGGAGAGGAGAGATTTTTTTCCAGCTCCAAAGTTCGGGTCCCCATTGATTTCTATGGGGTTCAGGTTTAGGTTCAAGTTCGGGTACAGTTCTAGCACCCAAACCGAACTTTGAACTAAAGTTGGGTTGAACGAGATGAACTCGAGCTTCCACAGGTCCGCTCATCCCTACATGTGACCAATCTGGTTGCCGACACTGAAGCATAAGTAGTAAAATCTGACTGGAGGCTATGGGAAAATCCTCCACTTTTCCCTTGTAATGTTTTGTTATACCTTTTTTTTCGGGCTTCTCTTTCTTTTTCTTCTCTTCTCCTGCTTTCGGTGCTGGAGGCGAGGTCTTCGCAGGTGCAGGTTGTGCAGCGGGTGGTGAGGTAGCTGGGCTGGAGACAGCAGGTGCAGTAGCAGGAGCACCAACCTGTTTTACTAAAATACCAAAAAAATAAGACAGGTGAAAATGAGCAGACTCCTCCACATACTCCAGTGTGCTGAATGATAAATTGCTTTACCGACCACAGCAGATCCTAGTGCTTAGTGACCAGAGACAGGTACAGCTATATCTATCCATTCCAACGGTAAAAACTGGATTTTCATTCTCATACTGCTGAGGACAATCTGGAGCAGAAGGGTAAATGCACACGGTGCGTATTTGGTGCAGATTTTATGTGTACATTTGTGTGCAGAAATACCACAGCGTAATACAGGACCACCTAGGTTAATGAGAGTCTAGAAATTTCACCTACATTGCAGATGTTAAAATCCACAGCTTGTCAAATCTTTGTAAATTCACTGCAATCTTGATTCTAACGAAGTATAGGGTGAAATTCTCAACCAAATCCATATGTGGCAAGTTTGGATTGTGATGCGGAAACACCGTGGATAAGTAGCAAAAAATCTGCATCAAATTCACGTGTGCATGTACCCTAATTCACCAACACTGCAGATCTGAAATCCAGAGCCTGTCATTTTATATTACCCTACCCAATACCGAGGATGAAGCGCACAGCATATCTGCACTGAAATCTACAGCAGTATTACCGCCAGGGCTGTGGAGTCGGTGTCCATTTTGGAGAAGTCAAAGTAGGTATAAAATGGACCGAGTCAGACTTCTAAAATGTATAATACATTGGGTACATTAGTATAGTGCAGTATATGTCATGTAAATGTTTTCATAACAATTTGAGAAAGTTATGAAATGTCCTATAAATGTCTGTTCTGTTCCTTATCTAAGGATCTAGGCTTTTAGATGAATCTGTGCTGCACTTTATGTACATGCTCAGTAGTGACCAGTGCTGTGGAGTCATAGTGGAGAAGAATCTGTGCTGCACTTACTGTACATGCTCAGTAGTGACCAGTCCTGTGGAGTCATAGTGGAGATGAATCTGTGCTGCACTTTATGTACATGCTCAGTAGTGACCAGTGCTGTGGAGTCATAGTTGAGATGAATCTGTGCTGCACTTTATGTACATGCTCAGTAGTGACCAGTGCTGTGGAGTCATAGTGGAGATGAATCTGTGCTGCACTTTATGTACATGCTCAGTAGTGACCAGTGCTGTGGAGTCATAGTGGAGAAGAATCTGTGCTGCACTTATTGTACATGCTCAGTAGTGACCAGTCCTGTGGAGTCATAGTGGAGATGAATCTATGCTGCACTTTATGTACATGCTCAGTAGTGACCAGTGCTGTGGAGTCATAGTTGAGATGAATCTGTGCTGCACTTTATGTACATGCTCAGTAGTGACCAGTGCTGTGGAGTCATAGTTGAAATGAATCTGTGCTGCACTTTATGTACATGCTCAGTAGTGACCAGTGCTGTGGAGTCATAGTGGAGATGAATCTGTGCTGCACTTTATGTACATGCTCAGTAGTGAGCAGTGAAGTGGAGTCATAGTGGAGATGAATCTGTGCTGCACTTTATGTACAAGCTCAGTAGTGAGGCAGTGTTGTGCGGTCGGAAGTCAGGGAAATTAAGGAGTCGGAGTAAGAGTTTTGGCTTACAAACTCCACAGCCCTGCCATAAAGGCAGCAATTGAAAAATCCAGTGGGATTTTACAAAAATCATCAATTAGGATCTATTCACATGGTAATTCATAAATATATGGCTGTAGGCCCCTCCAGATCTCCCTGCATCCTCCTCATCAACATTACTGGGGTGAGAAAGATTTTGGTCCTGTGTAACAGAAACCATCATGTGACACATCAGAAATGTATACCAATGCAATGAATACAGATGAGAGTACAATGGATGCAGCAATCTTACCTCCGTTATTTATCTCTGTTTTCACAAGTTGTTCTTTCAAGGCTTCAATCTCTTTCTTCAGCTTTGCATTTTCAACACGCAGCTTCTTCTCCTCCCGCAGAGAAGCTTGTAAAACTGAAGTTAAAATATTGCAATTTATAATCCTAGATACATATAGTTTCTTAGGATGAAAAAAAACTTAGGTCCATCAAGTTAAATCATTCTTCACCATTGCCACCAGAATCAGCAATTCTGACAGCCTGCCCTGACAAACTATTAACCATGAAGGCCTATTCACAGAAAAAATGTACAGCAAAGAGACTCAGATTATAAATAACTCTATCCTGAAAGTGCATGACAACTAAGGTTTCCCATCACTGGGGAGTGAGAAATAATGGTGCAATGCTGTTTAACAAGGTATATACATGTCAGGAGAATTCTTCCTAACTCAGGCTTTCATGGCTGAGAGGGGCAGAGCTCCATCTACGACAACAAGCAGTGGAGCTCCAGAAACAGATGGGCATGTGCTTCCATAACCCTGGAGCTATGCTGCTTCTGTAACACCCATTACACACAGTACATTTTTATTCCCAAATATTTTGTGCAGTTAAAATGTTTAATGACATATTTCCTATGCTATCCCTGAGTTATGGAAACAGTGTAGCTCAGCTATCTCTGTGGCCGCTTCTTCAGTGTTGGGAGCATGCATGGAGATATTTTCTGGGTTCATATTCCGCCAGGACAACATCAGCAAGGAGTTTGTATGTTCTCCCCGTGTTTGGTGGGGTTTCCTCTGGGTTCTCCGGTTTCCTCCCACACTCCAAAGACATACTGATAGGGAATTAAGACTGCGAGCCCCATTGGGGCGAGTGATGATAATGTCAGTAAAGCACTGCGGAATTAATGGCGCTATACAAGTAACATAAAATTAGTATTTTTCAGAACAGCATTAATATTTCATACTTGCTTTCTCTTTCAGGAGAGCGACTTGCTGCTTGAGGTATTCTATCACTTGATCAGCTTCGGAGGCCCTCTGTTCTAGCTTGTTCAACACTGGATTGCTGGAAGCCATCTTGGTTATGGACCTGACAAAGAACCTACAACCACAAAAAGAGAAATAAATAAAATGGTATTTTATGACACAAGCATACAGTGCAAATCATCAATGAAAAACACAATAGGCACCATTAAAAGGAAACAAAAAATATTCGGGGCCAGCATTTCTAGTCATATTGGCTATTATTTCTTACTAGATGGAGGCCCGATGCTATCGCATCGGGAGGGCGGTAATGTCCCGATGGGGGCAGGCTTTGCAGCACTGAGCATCTCTCGTCCCCAAGCGCTCACCCACCTATCCACTCTCTCTTTCCACCATGTGCCGAGTTCTCCTGTCTGTGTTCTCTCCTCTGACCTGTCTCTGCCCTGTGTACTGTCTCTATCCTTCCTGTGTGCTATCTCTCATGTTCTCTCTTCTTTGACCTGTCTACCCCATGTGCTCTCTCACTTGTCTACTCTCTCTCCTGTTCCTGTGCTGTCTTTTTTCATCTTGTGTTCTCTCGTTTGAGCTGTCTACCCCCAGTGTATTCTCTGTTTCCCGTGTGCACTTGCCCCTCCTCCTGTGGTAAAATGAAAACAAAGTAGGTAAAAAATAACTCGGTCTCATTTACTGCGCCTGTGCAGTGAATCATTTTCCTTCAGCTGCCCGGCGGGGAGGGTGCCCCGGTGGTCTGGATCCCAGCAGCGGTCAGGATCCCAGAGGTGGGGAGAGGTCCTTGCGGAGTGGGGTTCTTGCGGTGGGGGAGTCCCAGCAGCGGGGGGTCCGACGATGACCCGCTGGTGGTACTGCGCAAGCGCCTGGTACCACCAGCAGGTGCCATATTGAAATACCCATCACTTGGGTATTCCAATGAGGCAGTCAGTGTACTTCCGGCGCGGCGGATTGTGGGATTCAAGGACATCCAGACGGAAGTGGACAGACAATTTAAGGTAATTATATAGATTTATTTTTTATGCTTTGATTATATAGCGCTATCATATGCCGCAGCCGTAATCACTGTCCCAAATGGGACTCACAATCTAAGTTCTATATCTGTAAGTCTTTAGAATTGCTCAACAATATATATAGCTTTTGGATAGGACAAAACGGTGTTTGTTTAGTTGAGCTTTCATTAACACTTAACCCACGTACACGTCGAACGCCAAGTCTATTCCCTCTTCCACCACGACCTCGCTTTTCACCACTCATATTGTATTTACCCTTCCCCTCTTGTAACCTTAGGCCGACACCTGTCAGTCACTTGTCACTAAATGAACAATCACTATTTATTTTCTTAGATAGTGTGCCTGAACAACATGGTTACACCTAATGATTTTTGAGAGGAAATGTGGCCTTCTGATTTGTCAATGCAACACAGTTTTATTCTAAATGATTTGTATAAGCAAACTGGGCCTCCTGGCTGCACCCCAATATTAGGCCTAAAGATTTTTAGTTTCAACGGTTTTTATTTCAGAAAACATCTTTTAACATGAGACTCATAAATTGTAAGAATCAAGGATCCCCTCGCAGGGGAAAATATAGAACAGGTTCATAAGCAGTGAAGTACATTACAATATACAATATCCTTGATAGTGTAAACTTAATTGCAAGTATCTGATATACAATTAATTTAGTCATTTTCAGATTAGTGGGGGGGAAAAAAAAAACAAAGGTGAGAATCAGAGGCTTTGAGTGTAAGGCTACTTTCACTATAGCGTCATGTGACGTCCGTCGCAATGCGTCGTTTTGGAGAAAAAACGCATCCTGCAAAGTTGCCCGCAGGATGCGTTTTTTCTTCATAGACTTGCATTAGCGACGCATTGCGACGTATGGCCACACGTCGCATCCGTCGTGCGACAGAGGCGTTGTGTTTTGGCGGACCGTCGGCACAAAAAAAGTTCCATGTAACTTTTTTTGTGCGTCGCGTCTGCCATTTTCGACTGCGCACGTGCGGCCGAAACTCCGCTCCCTCCTCCTAGGACATTACAATGGGGCAGCGGATGCGTTGTATAACTGCATACGCTGCCCCGTTGTTCATTTATTTCACAACGTCCGTCGGTACGCCGGGCCGACGCATGGCGACGGCCCCGTACCGACGGAAGTGTGAAAGTAGCCTTAGTGACAAGAGATAAGCTGACATGTGTACTTAGGTCAGATATACCAATAAACTGCAGAAATCCAAACATTAGGGCACCGTTATATGTTGAATGGTGAGGGACATTGTCCTGGAAAAATTGTCATCATTGTGCGCTTGGATCCAGGGATCCCAGATGCTCTGGAACGTAACAATAGTATCAGATTTAGTGGCCTCGATTTTCTCGTATAGCATTAGTAGGTCTATCCGTCTCCTCACTTGTATAAATGACGTATTTTTTTTCCATTGACTTGTGATATGGTTTCTGGTGGCCACAGTAATAAAATCAATTAGATGACAAGTTCTGTTATCAGTATGAACCGGTCTGTCTCCCAAGAGTTAGGGTACCGTCACACTATACGATTTACCAACGATCACGACCAGCGATACGACCTGGCCGTGATCGTTGGTAAGTCGTAGTGTGGTCGCTGGAGAGCTGTCACACAGACAGCTCTCCAGCGACCAACGATGCCAAGGTCCCCGGGTAACCAGGGTAAACATCGGGTTACTAAGCGCAGGACCGCGCTTAGTAACCCGATGTTTACCCTGGTTACCAGCGTAAAAAAAAACAAACAGTACATACTTACATTCCGGTGTCTGTCCCTTGCCGTCTGCTTCCCGTACTCAGTGACAGCCGGCCGTAAAGTGAAAGCACAGCACAGCGGTGACGTCACGGGACCTGACGGACACCGGAATGTAAGTATGTACTGTTTGTTTTTTTTTACATTTACGCTAGTAACCAGGGTAAACATCGGGTTACTAAGCGCGGTCCTGCGCTTAGTAACCCGATGTTTACCCTGGTTACAAGCGAACGCATCGCTAGATCGGTGTCACACACACCGAGCTAGCGATGACAGCGGGAGATCCAGCGACGAAAGAATGTTCCAAACGATCTGCTACGACGTACGATTCTCAGCAGGATCCCTGATCGCTGCTGCGTGTCAGAAACAGCGATATCGTATGGATATCGCTGGAACGTCACGAATCGTACCGTCGTAGCGACAAAAGTGCCACTGTGTGACGGTACCCTAAGACTGTCGGTGACAGAAGCAGTTCTTTTTTTTAGAACTGTGTTGATTAACTTTACCACCTTTCCAAAGAGACTTCACTATTGGACACGTCCACCAAATGTGGAGTGTATCTCCCTCATCCGTGCATCCTCTAAAGCATTTGTTAGGGTTTGTATTATAAATGTTATGTAAAAAGCTAGGAATGTAGCGTATCCTATGGAATAGTTTAAGAGATGTCTCGGTTAATGAGATTTGGTGACTTACTTTTAATATATTTTCAGAACATTTAAACCATCTTTGGGGTGTGAGGGTAACTCATAAGTCATTCTCCCATTGTTCCATGACCGTAAGTTTTGAGTCATTTCTGCGGTGAATTGAATGTAGAATACAGATATGATATAAGGCCGTTTCCCAATGGGTCACAAACATTTTAATTCGAAGCTTGTAGGTTTTGGTGCGTTAGTGAACATGGTATGCAGGAAATTAAAGATTTGTTCAAGTCTGAAGTTTTCCGAGGATGGTATGTGATATTTTATGATCAAGTCTTGTTTCGACATTAGTGGAAAATGTGATGTTAAATCTTGTAACCTAGTTAATTTGTTTTGTTTCCACCAAGTATGATTTTTAGAAGCCACACCGGGAGGAAACATGGGATTGTCAAATAATTCTAAAAGTGGTGAGGGTTGTGATTGAAGTGAAAATTGGAATCTATTAGCTCTCCAGATACGTAATGAATGGGATGTATAAGGTGAATGTAAATCTTTTGGCAGTGGTCCGGTGGTCCAGATAAGACTCTCCAAGTAGTAGGGTGCTATATGGGAGCTTTCTGTCTGAGACCAGATGGGTGCATGTTGCTCAGCAGTCACTGCTGCTAGATGAGCTATTTGAGCTGCTTTGTAGTATATGGAAAAATTCGGTAAGGAGACTCCTCCTTGTCGTTTGTGTCTAAATAGAATCTGTTGGGAAATGCGTGATTTTTTATTGTTCCAAATGAAACGTAATATTTGTTATTGTTTTTTGAGTGTCAGTGAAGGTAATGGAATTGGTAGGGCGCGAAATAGATAAAAAAATTGGGGTAATGTTACCATTTTTATTGAGTGAATTCTGCCTAAAAAGGAGAGCGACGGGGTGGACCAATGTGATAAAGCTTGTGTGAACTTTTGTAATAGAGTTAGGCCTAAAGATTTTTAAGTGGAAATGTGGCCTTCTGATTTCCTGCTGAAACAGTTTTATGACAAACGATTTGGATAAGCAAATTAGGCCTTCTGGGTGCACCCCAATATTAGGCCTAACGATTTTTAAGTGGAAATCTGGCCCTCTGATATCTCACAGCTTTATCACAAAAGATTTGGATTAGCAAATGGGACCTCCTGAGACTGCAACACAGTTTTTTTGCACAATTTCACACAGGACAGGATCCTATCTAGCCAACTGACAAATTCATTTGCAAAACTAGCAAGAGCAGCTTCTCTGCACTGTGACACTGAGAAAATGGCGCCAGCAGAACAAGATGTCCGCTCATTATACAGCACCACTATCATAGCCAAAATAATAAAATCACTAGTGGAAAAGCAATGATTTACCGAACCTGTGACCGAATTTTGCCAACTTTGAGTAAAAATGTTTGTGAATCCAAACACGAATCCGAATATGCTATGTTCGTGCCGAATTTGAGACTGGCGAACGTTTTCCGAACAAGTTTACTCATCTCTAATTATTATAGTTCATAACGTTACAAATGTGAAGATATCAAGTTATATTTATGTAATACATGGGAAAATGCTTTGCGAATATTTACTACCAGGCCATATGTCTATATTATTCTTTATTCACTGTGGAATCCTAGGAGTCATCATTTTTATTTTTTTTCATCAAAGTAGCTGTATGAGAGCAGATTTATGCAGGATGAGCTGTATTTGTCAGTGGCACCATTTTGGGGCATATAAAACTTACCAACTAACTTTTATGAACTCTTTATAAGGAGAAATAGAGAAAAAAAACTGCAGTCTGTCTTTCATTTGTTGCACATATAAAAGTGGTAATTTTATTCTGTGGTCAACATAATTATAGTGATACCACATTTATGTAGTTCTGTGTTTTATTGTTAATATGCAATAAATATGTGATTTAATAATCATTTTTATTTATATGGCGCCAACATATTCCGCAGCACTGCACAATTAAGCAGGGACATGTACAGACAATAAAGAAACTACTATATAAAACATTTCAACTGTTACAGTAGGAGTGAGAGTTTGAAAAAAATAAAATACCGTAGTTTGTGTGTCGAGATATTCTAAGAGCCCCAAATTTTATAATTTTCCACGAGGGCTTATTTCTGGTGTGTGAGAAGGTGAAGCTTTAATTGGTACACTGTTATATACAAGCACTTGACCTCTCTTTAGTACACTTTTTGATAGGCAAAATGAACAAAAAACAGCTATTTTGGATTCCTTTTAGTGATGACCATAGGTGCTCCGATGTTATCCAAGCATCTGGGAGTGCTCGTATGTTCCAGCCCTTCCACCCCACCCGTATTATTTGCAGCTGATAGGGAATCCCTACATGTGTTGAGGCTGTCTAACAGGCAATTCCCAGGTGTCAATGAGGTCTACCGGCCGCAAATCATGCAGCCACGGGGACTGGAACATAATATACGAGCACGCCAGATGCTGGGATAACACCTGACCATGCTAAGAGAAGGCGTTATCCGAGCACGTTCGCTCATCGTTAATTCCTTTCCTCTTTTTTTTAACACTGTTCACCATTAAGTGTAAATGATATGTTAATTTTACTCTGCAGGTTGATATAATTATGATGATACCAAATAGAATTAGGGTTCCTTTTTTATCCATTACTACTTTTGCACGCAGAAAAAAAAAAATTACTTACGGTAAATAATATTTTATTGCCATATTCTGAAACCCATAACTTTTATGTTTTCTGTATACAGAATGGCACAAGAGATTATTTTCACTTATGCTGGCGGGGAAATAAAGATCATTTTCCCCCACTGAATTCAGCTGCGTGCAGACGCCAAATAGCATAATAACGCTATTAACCTGTAAATTAACAGCATGTCTGCAGGTTAATAGCGTTATTTCTGGTGACAGCTTTCATACTCTTGTATACCTGGGGTTACTAGGTGTGACATGTTACAGCAGATTGGTCCAAAAAGTGGACAGTTGGAATCAATGTACCAATTCAGCTTTCAAAACAGGGCAATATGGAGAGTTCTACTCTAGTTCCAGTAGTCAGCTGCCAGTGAACACTAGACAGATGGCAAACACTACACACCTCTAAAGGTACCGTCACACTTAGCGACGCTGCAGCGATACCGACAACGATCCGGATCGCTGCAGCGTCGCTGTTTGGTCGCTGGAGAGCTGTCACACAGACCGCTCTCCAGCGACCAACGATGCCGGTAACCAGGGTAAACATCTAAACATCGGGTTACTAAGCGCAGGGCCACGCTTAGTAACCCGATGTTTACCCTGGTTACCATCGTAAAAGTAAAAAAAACAAACACTACATACTTACCTTCCGCTGTCTGTCCCCGGCGCTGTGCTTTCCTGCACTGACTGTGAGCACAGCGGCCGGAAAGCAGAGCGGTGACGTCACCGCTGTGCCTTCCGGCTGGCCGGCGCTCACAGCCAGTGCAGAGAAGCACAGCACCGGGGACAGACAGCGGAATGTAAGTATGTAATGTTTGTTTTATTTACTTTTACGCTGGTAACAAGGGTAAATATCGGGTTACTAAGCGCAGCCCTGCGCTTAGTAACCCGATGTTTACCCTGGTTACCAGTGAAGACATCGCTGAATCGGCGTCACACACGCCGATTCAGCGATGTCTGCAGGGAGTCCAGCGACGAAATAAAGTTCTGGACTTTCTGCAGCGACCAACGACATCACAGCAGGATCCTGATCGCTGCTGCAATGTCAAACTGAACGATATCGCTAGCCAGGACGCTGCGACGTCACGGATCGATAGCGATATCGTTCAGTGTGACGGTACCTTTAATAGGAATCGCAGGGCCGCGCTTAGTAACCCGATGTTTACCCTGGTTACCATCCTAAAAGTAAAAAAAACAAACACTACATACTTACCTACAGCCGTCTGTCCTCCAGCGCTGTGCTCTGCACTCCTCCTGTACTGTCTGTGTGAGCACAGCGGCCGGAAAGCAGAGCGGTGACGTCACCGCTCTGCTTTCCGGCTGACCGACGCTCACAGCCAGTACAGGAGGAGTGCATAGCACAGCGCTGGAGGACAGACAGCGTTAGGTAAGTATGTGCGGTTTGTTTTTTTTACTTTTAGGATGGTAACCAGGGTAAACATTGGGTTACTAAGCGCGGCCCTGCGCTTAGTTACCCGATGTTTACCCTGGTTACCAGTGAAGACATCGCTGAATCGGTGTCACACACGCCGATTCAGCGATGTCTGCGGAGAGTCCAGCGACCAAATAAAGTTCTGGACTTTCTTCCCCGACCAGCGACAGCACAGCAGGGGCCTGATCGCTGCTGCCTGTCACACTGGACGATATCGCTAGCGAGGACGCTGCAACGTCACGGATCGCTAGCGATATCGTCTAGTGTGACGGTACCTTTACTCAGTAACACTAGACTGTCCCAAGAGGGCTTCATCTCCTTTCCATACCCCAGAGAAAACTGTACAAAGAAACTTGCCAGTGTCCCACCACTGGAAAAACAGAGGGGACGAAATCTAGATTACAGTTGTAACTATCACACCCATCAAAAAAACAAACAAAAAAACAAGGATTAAACCAGTGGGGATTACACAAGGGAATCCCCAACAGAACAAACAAATAGACTTGATTTTATTACCAGATTATCTAGAAAGGTCTAGGTCCACAAAGAACAGGAACATCAGCAGATGACTGGTGTAACAGCTACAGCGAATGCCAAACAGCTAAATTATTATGTCATGCTATGTTTTAGTAGTGAATTAACATAGTAACATAGTTAGTAAGGCCGAAAAAAGACATTTGTCCATCCAGTTCAGCCTATATTCCATCATAATAAATCCCCAGATCTACGTCCTTCTACAGAACCTAATTGTATGATACAATATTGTTCTGCTCCAGGAAGACATCCAGGCCTCTCTTGAACCCCTCGACTGAGTTCGCCATCACCACCTCCTCAGGCAAGCAATTCCAGATTCTCACTGCCCTAACAGTAAAGAATCCTCTTCTATGTTGGTGGAAAAACCTTCTCTCCTCCAGACGCAAAGAATGCCCCCTTGTGCCCGTCACCTTCCTTGGTATAAACAGATCCTCAGCAAGATATTTGTATTGTCCCCTTATATACTTATACATGGTTATTAGATCGCCCCTCAGTCGTCTTTTTTCTAGACTAAATAATCCTAATTTCGCTAATCTATCTGGGTATTGTAGTTCTCCCATCCCCTTTATTAATTTTGTTGCCCTCCTTTGTACTCTCTCTAGTTCCATTATATCCTTCCTGAGCACCGGTGCCCAAAACTGGACACAGTACTCCATGTGCGGTCTAACTAGGGATTTGTACAGAGGCAGTATAATGCTCTCATCATGTGTATCCAGACCTCTTTTAATGCACCCCATGATCCTGTTTGCCTTGGCAGCTGCTGCCTGGCACTGGCTGCTCCAGGTAAGTTTATCATTAACTAGGATCCCCAAGTCCCTCTCCCTGTCAGATTTACCCAGTGGTTTCCCGTTCAGTGTGTAATGGTGATATTGATTCCTTCTTCCCATGTGTATAACCTTACATTTATCATTGTTAAACCTCATCTGCCACCTTTCAGCCCAAGTTTCCAACTTATCCAGATCCATCTGTAGCAGAATACTATCTTCTCTTGTATTAACTGCTTTACATAGTTTTGTATCATCTGCAAATATCGATATTTTACTGTGTAAACCTTCTACCAGATCATTAATGAATATGTTGAAGAGAACAGGTCCCAATACTGACCCCTGCGGTACCCCACTGGTCACAGCGACCCAGTTAGAGACTATACCATTTATAACCACCCTCTGCTTTCTATCACTAAGCCAGTTACTAACCCATTTACACACATTTTCCCCCAGACCAAGCATTCTCATTTTGTGTACCAACCTCTTGTGCGGCACGGTATCAAACGCTTTGGAAAAATCGAGATATACCACGTCCAATGACTCACCGTGGTCCAGCCTATAGCTTACCTCTTCATAAAAACTGATTAGATTGGTTTGACAGGAGCGATTTCTCATAAACCCATGCTGATATGGAGTTAAACAGTTATTCTCATTGAGATAATCCAGAATAACATCCCTCAGAAACCCTTCAAATATTTTACCAACAATAGAGGTTAGACTTACTGGCCTATAATTTCCAGGTTCACTTTTAGAGCCCTTTTTGAATATTGGCACCACATTTGCTATGCGCCAATCCTGCGGAACAGACCCTGTCGCTATAGCGTCCCTAAAAATAAGAAATAATGGTTTATCTGTTACATTACTTAGTTCTCTTAGTACTCGTGGGTGTATGCCATCCGGACCCGGAGATTTATCTATTTTAATCTTATTTAGCCGGTTTCGCACCTCTTCTTGGGTTAGATTGGTGACCCTTAATATAGGGTTTTCATTGTTTCTTGGGATTTCACCTAGCATTTCATTTTCCACCGTGAATACCGTGGAGAAGAAGGTGTTTAATATGTTAGCTTTTTCCTCGTCATCTACAACCATTCTTTCCTCACTATTTTTTAAGGGGCCTACATTTTCAGTTTTTATTCTTTTACTATTGATATAGTTGAAGAGCAGTTTGGGATTAGTTTTACTCTCCTTAGCAATGTGCTTCTCTGTTTCCTTTTTGGCAGCTTTAATTAGTTTTTTAGATAAAGTATTTTTCTCCCTATAGTTTTTTAGAGCTTCAATGGTGCCATCCTGCTTTAGTAGTGCAAATGCTTTCTTTTTACTGTTAATTGCCTGTCTTACTTCTTTGTTTAGCCACATTGGGTTTTTCCTATTTCTAGTCCTTTTATTCCCACAAGGTATAAACCACTTACACTGCCTATTTAGGATGTCCTTAAACATTTCCCATTTATTATCTGTATTCTTATTTCTGAGGATATTGTCCCAGTCTACCAGATTAAGGGCATCTCTAAGCTGGTCAAACTTTGCCTTCCTAAAGTTCAGTGTTTTTGTGACTCCCTGACAAGTCCCCCTAGTGAAAGACAGGTGAAACTGTACAATATTGTGGTCGCTATTTCCTAGATGCCCGACCACCTGCAGATTTGTTATTCTGTCAGGTCTATTAGATAGTATTAGGTCTAAAAGTGCTGCTCCTCTGGTTGGATTCTGCACCAATTGTGAAAGATAATTTTTCTTGGTTATTAGCAGAAACCTGTTGCCTTTATGGGTTTCACAGGTTTCTGTTTCCCAGTTAATATCCGGGTAGTTAAAGTCCCCCATATCCAGGACCTCATTATGGGTTGCAGCTTCATCTATCTGCTTTAGAAGTAGACTTTCCATGGTTTCTGTTATATTTGGGGGTTTGTAACAGACCCCAATGAGAATTTTGTTACCATTTTTCCCTCCATGAATTTCGACCCATATGGACTCGACATCCTCATTTCCTTCGCTAATATCCTCCCTTAAAGTGGACTTTAGACAAACCCCTCCTCCTCTCCGATTTTTACGATCCTTTCTAAACAGACTGTAACCCTGTAAGTTAACTGCCCAGTCATAGCTTTCATCTAACCATGTCTCGGTTATTCCCACTATGTCAAAGTTACCTGTAGATATTTCTGCTTCTAGTTCTTCCATCTTGTTTGTGAGGCTTCTGGCGTTTGTGAGCATGCAGTTTAGAGGATTTTGTTTTGTTCCAATCTCCTCGCTGTGGATTGTTTTAGAAATGTTCTTACCTCCCTTCTGAGTATGTTTTCCTGGATCTTCTTTGTTCAAGTCTAATGTTTTTCTTCCCGTCCCCTCTTCTTCTAGTTTAACGCCCTCCTGATGAGTGTAGCGAGTCTTCTGGCGAATGTGTGTTTCCCAGGTTTGTTGAGGTGTAGTCCGTCTCTGGCGAGGAGTCCATCGTACAAGTAATTCACACCGTGGTCCAGGAATCCGAATCCTTGTTGTCTGCACCATCGTCTTAGCCAGTTGTTTGCATCAAGGATCCTGTTCCATCTCCTGGTGTCATGCCCGTCTACTGGAAGGATAGAAGAAAAAACTACCTGTGCATCCAGTTCCTTTACTTTCTTCCCCAACTCTTCAAAGTCTTTGCAGATTGTCGGTAGGTCCTTCCTTGCCGTGTCATTGGTGCCAACATGTATCAGAAGAAATGGGTGGACGTCCTTGGAGCTGAAGAGCTTTGGTATCCTATCGGTCACATCCTTGATCATCGCACCTGGAAGGCAGCATACTTCTCTTGCAGTTATGTCCGGTCTGCAGATGGCTGCTTCTGTGCCTCTCAGTAGTGAGTCTCACCACCACCACTCTTCGTTGCTTCTTGGCTGTACTTTTTGCTGTCACTTGTTGCTGTGTGCCCTTTTCTTTTTTGCTTGCTGGTATTGCTTCATCCTTAGGTGTGCCATCTTCATCCTCTACAAAGATTTGATATCGGTTCTTCAGTTGTGTGGTTGGTGATTTCTCCATGGTCTTCTTGCTTCTTTTGGTCACATGCTTCCACTCATCTCCTTTCATCATCATCTCTGACACTTTTTTCACCTTCTGTGACCAGTAGAGATGCTTCTGTTCTGTCTAGAAAGTCTTCATTCTCTTTGATGAGTTTCAAAGTTGCTATTCTTTCTTCCAGACCCCGCACCTTTTCTTCTAATAGGGCCACTAGTCTACACTTCTGACAGGTGAAATTTGATTCTTCTTCTGGTCGATCTGTGAACATGTAGCACATGCTGCAGCTCACCATGTAGGTTGTCACATCTGCCATGTTGCTCCTAGATCCTGCTGACTTGCTGTGTGTTTTCCTTCTTGTGTAATCTACTCAGCCAAGCTTTCTTGCAATAATGTCCTACAGGCAAAAATTCGCGCGCGGATTGGTGATGCTTTCCAAGCAGCTGGTCCCGGCTGTACCCAACGATCTTCTAGCTTAGGGAGACTCTTCGCTTTTCCCAGAAGGCACCTGGAATATGCAAATTAGCCTCTTCAAGCTTGAATCCCTGGTTTGGTGATGCTTTCCAAGCAGCTGGTCCCGGCTGTACCCAACGATCTTCTAGCTTAGGGAGACTCTTCGCTTTTCCCAGAAGGCACCTGGAATATGCAAATTAGTCTCCTCAAGCTTGAATCCCTGGTTTGGTGATGCTTTCCAAGCAGCTGGTCCCGGCTGTACCCAACGATCTTCTAGCTTAGGGAGACTCTTCGCTTTTCCCAGAAGGCACCTGGAATATGCAAATTAGCCTCCTCAAGCTTGAATCCCTGGTTTGGTGATGCTTTCCAAGCAGCTGGTCCCGGCTGTACCCAACGATCTTCTAGCTTAGGGAGACTCTTCGCATTTCCCAGAAGGCACCTGGAATATGCAAATTAGCCTCCTCAAGCTTGAATCCCTGGTTTGGTGATGCTTTCCAAGCAGCTGGTCCCGGCTGTACATGCTATACATGCTTTAAACTAGTTAAAGGGAACCGTCAGCAGGATTGTGCACAGTACCCTACAGACACTGTCACGTCGGCACCGTTATACTGATTAAATGATACCTGGGTGATGAAATCCGTAATGGGGTTGTTGTTTAATCTTTATTTTCAGTTTTGTGATATTGTGATTTTCGTGCCCTAAGGAAGGTCTGGTGTATGTGGTGCTCTGATTATATATTCATAACGCAGACTGACAGGTCACTGATACTTCACTGACCCGACCCCTAGTTTGCATAAGGAATACCTAACATGCTGAAGAGTGAGAAAAAGCGCTTCTTCAGGCAGGTTGCAACATAATTGCATGTTTAGTGTGGCAAGAATACATTTTCTTGATGTTATCCAGCTAGTGGGAAAAAATAAACAATTTATAAATGGCGCCCGCCGCACCTGCGCAGTAGCAGCTAATGGTGTCCATAACTGTGATGCAATAGCTGCTACTGCGCATGCGTCGGGGCACCATCTTACATCTCCTCCAAGATGGCGCCGCAGTAGCAGCTATCTGATCACAGCTAGACCCCGATTGCTGGTACTGCACATTTGCGGCAGGCGCCATTTTCAAACTGTTCTTTATTTTTCTTCCCCTAGCTGGATAACATCAAGAAAATATATTATTGCCACACTAAACATGTGATTATGTTGCAGAGCTGGTGCCATGGCTGGCACCTGCCAGCAGAAGCATTTTTTGTCTCTTTCTACAGCATGTTAGGTATTCATTATGCAAAATAGGGGGCAAGTCAGTGAGGGAGCAGTGACCTGTCAGGAGTCTGCATTATGAATATATAATCAGAGCACGCAGGGCAGCGATCAGGGCATTACTGCCCGTACTGCAGTATGGGGCCTGATGACCAGCAGCACACAGGGGCCACCCGCAGGGTTCCGGCCTCTTGTGCTTCTGCTCACTGGGCCCCATTGTGCACTAATGTGCTGTGTGCTGCAGGCCTGTGGCGCAAACATCGGCGCTGGGGCCCGGGAGCTTTCTAGGAGCTGTGCACGGCCGTCTAACCTTTTCTCACGCAGTGGTGCCGCAAGTGAGAGCACCGATCAGCTAATGAACTCCGGTGAACTCTCGCGGCGACTCAGTGATACACTGCGGGAGGGATTACCTCCTGTCAGTGTATCACTGGAGGCCAGGTAGAGCGGTCATGACTGTTTAATATTGACTTTTTGGATTGCTACTTCCAATAGGTGGCACTAGAGTTATAGTCCTCTTATTTTCTGAAGAGACAATTTGCAGATTTACTTTCACACAAAAATTGTAAGGCTCATTTTGATTTTGCCAAAAGACATGGGAGACTCTCCAAATGCCAAAGCAACGCAGCTCATCACCCCAAGAACACGATCACCACAGTGAAACATGGTGGTGACAGCATCATGCTGTGGGGATGTTTTTCGCAGACAGTGACAGGAAAAATGTTCCGAGTCAAGGGGAACATGGATGGTGCGAAATGTAGGGATATTCTTGAGCAGAACCTGTTTCGATCCATCAGTGATTTGAGACTGAGACAGAGGTTCCCATTCCAACAAGACAAAGACCCAAAGCATACTGCTAAAGCAGAGAATCTGTGGTCAGACTGAAGATTCCGTTCACCAGAGGAAACCATCTAACTTGAAGGAGCCAGAGCAGTTTTGTCTTGAGGAATGAGCAAAAATCCTAGTAACAAGATGTGGAAAGCTCATAGAGACTTATACAATGCGACTTGCAGCTGTAATTGCTGAAAAAGAAGGCTATACAAAGTACTGACATTAAGGGGGTGAATAGTTACGCAGACTGAAATTTTCAGTTATTTTTTCGTATTAGTTGTCTGCTTCACAATAAAAGAAAACCAAATGTTCACAGTTGTAGTAGGCATGTTCTTTACACGAACTGATGAAAACCCTCAAAAATAAAAAAAAGTGAAATTCTAGGTTGTGAGATAGCAAAGCATGAAAACTGCCAAGGAGGGAGGTAGGGGGTTGAATACTTTTGCATTATACTTCTCTGTACGACTGATGCAAAGTTTGTTGTAAGTACAGTTCCCTTTAACACCTGATACACAACTCTTGATATGTAACTATTTAATTCACACTATATATTATATATATGTATGTGTGTGTGTATATTAATATAAATGCTGTATATTGAGCTGTGGATAAGGCACAAATGTCAACATACACAGTATATATATTTTTATTTCTATTTATTTTTACTTAAAAATGGATTGGACAGCTAATCTCTGAGCCTAATCTTTTCTCAGTGGTAAAGTATTAACTGAGCTCATACATTCCTCAACTTGTAGGAAACCTTATCAGCATTTTGTCAAGTGAGGGAAGAATAATCACACAGACAGCAGAAAGCAAATGTCAAACTGCAATACACAAAAACAATCATCAGCTTACAAAAAAACCTAAATATTGGTGTAGTAGCGGTAGTTCTAGATTCTGTACACAAGTAATTCAAGCTGTGCCATGGTATGCATCCACTACTCAACAGTATGGTATGTAAGCACAAGAGACTAAATCTTAACCCCAAACCTCCTCCTTGGTGTGAGCCAACGCATAGATCGTCCATGCATAATACACAACGAGGATTGCTTACATTGTGCACACAAACCAGGTTGTAGGAGAACGTCACTCAACACCCACCAAGCAAAGAGGGCCCTGAAATGACACTGAAATGTCAAGAATGGGCAAGACCAAGCTCCTATCACAGGAATACTTGATCGTGTTGCCCCCATTTACGAAAGTTTACAAACAAGTTTTATAAAATTAAAAAGATATACGATACCTTATATTTGATGCAGAGAAAGAATAACGTGAGACTACATAAGAGTCAGACTTAGTCCGTCTGTGGTAAGAAGCAACTGGCCCGTCACTCAAGGAATGGCATTCCTCAGCGAGCTCCCACCTCCCCGCAGCATGGGCGCCCAGGCCTAGCGCTCCTGTGAAACACGAGAGGTCACACAAGGGGGTGTATGGCATGGACCCTTAAGGAACGCTTTATTTCATTTCAACATATTTTAGGTGACATTTGCTGCTAATATTGTAAAGTCTTCATACACGGCACCGTGTCTGGGGGCCAGTCGGGTTCTTGTTTTTCAAATTACATCATGTTTTGAATATAAATCCTAAAATTTCTCTATAGGAAAAAATATATGTTACAAAACAGAAACGCTTGTAAGACATGCCATATGTGCGCATGATGGAAGCTAGCCCAACATACGTCATTCACAATATAAAAAGAAACCCGCACAACCCCCAAAGGGATGTGCCCGCACACGTTTCCACATCACAAATACAGAATGAACCCAAAGCCCAATAATTCTACACACCAACAGCGTGTAAAGTGCTGGGCGGACTGGCATTCAGCATCGCCCACACCTGTCCATCACAAAATAGACCAGGCAAAGGAGGACAGCTGCACTGAGGCCGAGGGGGCCAAGCAATCAAACACGGTGGTCATTTCACTTGGTCCCAGGCCAAATCTTACAAATCACCATCCTAAAATAGACTAATTCAACTGCTGGGAACCAAGTGTGACATGGCCAGGCACTATGCATGAAGAACATTACCAGACACGCTCTGCCTGGTGGGGAGAATGAAAAACACAGAATTCTCACATGTGTGATATAGAAATGGACACTTAAAAGGAAACCTGTCAGTGCGGAGTAATCTACAGACAGTGTGAAGTGTTAGGTCGGTGCAGTTATACTGATTAAAATGATACCTTGGATGATGAAATCCGTCTTGTGGTGGTTGTTTAACCCCATCATGACCGAAGGTATTTTCGTCTTCATTTTTTGCTCTCCTTTTCCCAGAGCCATAACTTTTTATTTTTTGGTCAATATGGCCATCTGAGGGCTTGTTTTTTGAGCGAACAGTTGCAATTTTGAACTACACCATTGGTTTTACCATGTTGTGTACTGGACACGGCAAAAAAATTCCAAGTGTGATGAAATTGCAAAAAAAAATGCAATCCCACACTTGTTTTTTGATTCACTTTTTTGCTAGGTTCACTAAATGCTAAAACTGACCTGCCATTATGATTCTCCAGGTCATTACGAATTCATAGACACCAAACATGTCTGGGTTCATTTTTATCTAAGTGGTGGAAAAAAATATATAGCGCCATTCCATTTTTCGTGATCTCGGGTTGGGCGAGGGCTTATTTTTTGCGCGCCGAGCTGAAGTATTTAATGATACCATTTTGGTGCAGATAACGATCTTTTGATCGCCCGTTATTGCATTTTAATTCAATGTTGCAGTGACCAAAAAAAGTAATTCTGGCGTTTTGACTTTTTTTTTCATTATGTCAGTATCAATTAGGTTAATTTTTTTTATATATTGATAGATCGGCCGATTATGCGATACCAAATATGTGCATGTTTGAATTTTGTAATTGTTTCATTTTGAATGGGGCGTAAGGGGATGAGTTGAACCTTATTTTTTTATGTTTTTAAAAACTTTTTTTTTTACTTTTGGCATGCCTCAATAGTCTCCATGTGGTGCTCTGATTAGGTATTCATAATGCAGACTGCAAACAGGTCACTGATCCCTCACTGACCTGCCCCCTAGTTTACATACTGATTATTATATGTATTTAAAAAAAAAAAAAAATCACCTTCAGCACGCCTGCACTGCAATATCATCGCATGTATGCTGTGCATTAAATTGTTTATTTAGTATTATACATTGACTCTGGAAAAAAAAAAACCTCCAAAAATCAGAGATGCAAAAGATGCTACTGCGCAGGCAGTTCCATTTTGCTAGAGGAAAAAAAAATTGTTTCCACCAAGATGGCGCTGCTGGCGCCTGCACAATAGCATCAATCGGGATCGCCAATAGATGCTAATGCGCAGGAGCGGTCGGCGCCAATTTGAGAGATTTTTTTTTTTCAGAATCAATGTATAGGACTAAATAAAACAATTAAATGCACATCATACATGCGATCATGCTACAGTGCCGGCACCTGCTGAAGTTGTTTTTTTTTTTCTCTTCAATACATATAATAATCAGTATGCAAAGTAGGGGGCAGGTCAGTGAGGGATTAGTTACCTGTCAGAAGCCATCAGTATGAATATCTAATCAGAGCACCACATCAACCCCTCATTACAGGCCCGTACAGGAGAACGGGCATATCTAAGGGTATCGTCACACAGTGGCATTTTGATCGCTACGACGGCACGATTCGTGACGTTCCAGCGATATATCCGTGACGTTCCAGCGATCTCGCAGTGTCTGACACAATCCTGCGATCAGGGACCCCACTGAGAATCGTACGTCGTAACAGATCGTTTGAAACTTTCTTTCGGCGTCTAGTGTCCCGCTGTGGCGGCATTATCGCATGGTGTAACAAAGGTGTGCACGATATTGTATACGATGTGCTCATAGTAACCAACGGCTTCTACATCGCAAATACGTCATGAAATTATCGCTCCAGCGTCGTACATTGCAAAGTGTGACAGCAGTCTACGACGCTGGAGCGATATTGTTACGATGCTGGAGCGTCACGGATCGTGCCGTCGTAGCGATCAAAATGCCACTGTGTGACGGTACCCTAAGTCAAAACTGAAAATAAAGATTAAACAACCACAAGACAGATTTCATCACCAGGTATCATTGCAATCAGTATAACGGCGCCGACCTGACACTGTCTTTAGGGTACTGTGCACAATCCTGCCGACAGGTTCCCTTTAGTGTCTGCACATACACAGGGAGCAGAGATCTCACTGTCCCACCTGTAATTACGGTAATTATTTGCTGCACTTTTTGTAATTAAATCTTACATCAACTCAACTCTATTAATTATCCCACATAGACATTCTTTAAGATGATCGAGATCCTGAACTGTAGCTTCGTGATAAAAAAAAAAGACCATATGCAGGACTGCAGAGGTAAACGTTTTAAGATCTGAGCTGAACCACTAAGAAACAAATTTAGGACAATTCACCGAGCAATAAATTTTATTTGGTACACCTGATTTCCGAGAAATCTTTTCCAAGAAATGTTCTAACATCTGCAGTTGTTACAGAGTGCAATAAAAGATATTCTTCACATGTTTGCCATACATTTTATTATGGTATAAATTATGCCTCATACTTTAGTCCTCAGAACCCATTACCGGAAAACATGAATAAGAACCTATTACAGAAACAATTGCACATAATGATTGTTGGAAGGTGGATCATAGAAAACAATGTTTGTCTGAGGGTTGCCAGCTATGAACAGAGCTCTACTCGAAATAAGCGCATGGAAGCCATCACTCATCTTGAAGGAAAGCACTACAGTTTTCACAAAGTTTTCTGCGTCAGTGTTTTTAGATCTTTTAGTCAGATGTTTCTATGGTTGCTCAAATACAATTATCAAGTTTATAAGAAGGCTCAATAATTACAGTGTTGACCCTTATTTTTCAAGACTTTTGGGTTTTTTGCAATGTATTGCCCAACAGCTGGATATCAGCTTCTGGGTCAAATTCTGTCTGATGACAACACACCATAACATAGCAGGAATTACAAACCAACAATCTGCCTCTTCGTCAACCTCCCTATGGGAAGCCCATAAAGTAGTGTTGAGAGGCTGCTGTATTCAAGAAGCCTCTCCCAAAAAGTAAGAAAGAGGTAATAGAGTGGCTTATCTGGAGGGGAGAGTGTTGATCTTAGAGTCTCAGATCAAGAGCTCACCTACCCCAACAACGTATCGAGACCTCTTACACGCTCGCACCGAACTCGACCTTTGTCTTTCTGAAAATGCAGATCATGCCATTCGATGGTCACAACGCTTTTATGCTCTCAACAAAAGTAATTCCAATCTGGCTCGCCGCTTAAAGTGTTAACCATTTCCCCACCCTCCCATACGTTTACGTACATCTTCTGGCATCACATCAAACCCACAAAAGATTACCCATAAATTTCGACGTAAACTTGAACAATTATACAATGACCCTACCACTGATATCTAGCTTCTCTGCGTTACCTTCCTAAATTCCATTCCTCTTCCAATTCTAACCCAAATCTGGCTGAACTCCTCGATTAAACCATCACTCCTAATGAAATAGAGTTAGCTATCCGACAACTGAAACCTAACAAAAAAACAGGTGCAGATGGATTTACAGCTCTCTATTACAAATAATACACGCCTGTTCTAATCCCTCGTTAACTATTTTAATTACTTAAAGGGAAGGTACCGCGTTTGTAGATCATTAATTAATCAATGTAATGTAGCATAACATGCTGTTATAACCCAGATATGAATGCATGTAAAACAGATTCCGTGTGTTATATGAGTAGAAAGAATGCACTGGGGGCTGACATCTTGGTTTTGCAGCAGTAGTACGTCACTATCAGTGTCAGATTACGGCACCCCATGGACATAGGAGATAATAGACCGGCTCGGACCCTATCTGTAACATTGCAGCAGCATTAGCAGTGAGCTGGGCACGCCTCTGTGGGCTGCACAACTCACTGCTGTAGGTGTGACTGGCTGCCATTTTATTAGAGCCCTGTGCTATCTGCCGAGCTCCACTTGCTCTCTATCACAGGAGAGAAGAAGCCCTCACTTCTCCTCTGTACTCCAGGCACTGCAGGTTCTGGGCAGACATCCTCTGCTCTCACACTCTGCCGTGTGTGCTTCTCCTGCTCTGTCTCCGCCTCCCCACTTGCACAGAGTCCCAGTGATCTCCGGTAAACTGCACTCTCCCCCTGTGTCGCTCTCCCTCTCTGTGCGGCGTGTTGGGGTCTCTGTGCGGCGTGGGGGGGTCTGTGCGGCGTGGGGGGTCTCTGTGCGGCGTGGGGGGGGGTCTGTGCGGCGTGGGGGGGGGTCTGTGCGGCGTGGGGGGGTCTGTGCGGCGTGGGGGGGGTCTCTGTGCGGCGTGGGGGGTCTCTGTGCGGCGTGGGGGGGTCTCTGTGCGGCGTGGGGAGGTCTCTGTGCGGCGTGGGGGGGTCTCTGTGCGGCGTGGGGGGGTCTCTGTGCGGCGTGGGGAGGTCTCTGTGCGGCGTGGGGGGGTCTCTGTGCGGCGTGGGGGGGTCTCTGTGCGGCGTGGGGGGATCTCTGTGCGGCGTGGGGGGGTCTCTGTGCGGCGTGGGGAGGTCTCTGTGCGGCGTGGAGGGGTCTCTGTGCGGCGTGGGGGGTCTCTGTGCGGCGTGGGGGGTCTCTGTGCGGCGTGGAGGGGTCTCTGTGCGGCGTGGGGGGGTCTCTGTGCGGCGTGGGGGGGGTCTCTGTGCGGCGTGGGGGGGTCTCTGTGCGGCGTGGGGGGATCTCTGTGCGGCGTGGGGGGATCTCTGTGCGGCGTGGGGGGTCTCTGTGCGGCGTGGGGGGATCTCTGCGGCGTGGGGAGGTCTCTGTGCGGCGTGGAGGGGTCTCTGTGCGGCGTGGGGGATCTCTGTGCGGCGTGGGGGGGGTCTCTGTGCGGCGTGGGGGGGGTCTCTGTGCGGAGTGGGGGGGGTCTCTGTGCGGCGTGGGGGGATCTCTGTGCGGCGTGGGGGGGTCTCTGTGCGGCGTGGGGGATCTCTGTGCGGCGTGGGGGGGGGGGGGGGCTCTATGCGTGTATGCAAGCATCGTCCGATGGGACTACAAGTCCCATCGGACGATGCCTGCTACAATGACAGTGATTGACACATTAGCCAATTATGGGACAGTAATAGTCCCATCATCCGGCTAATGTGTTGAATGAAAAAAAAATACTCCATACATACATGCTACATACATGCTACATACAATACATTCATACATTACATACATATAGACATACAGTACATTAAACGTAGATTTCATACTCACCATTACTTGTCACATTGTTCCCCGAAGCCAGTGTCATCTGTAAAAAAAATATTAAAAAAACAAACAACCAATATACTCCCTGTCCGCAGAAATCCACGAGTGTCCCACGACGATCTCCCGTGGAGAGCAGCAGCATCAGATAATGCGACTGCTCTCTAGGGGCTCCAGGAACACAATGACAGCAGGAAGGTATCCTTCCACCACTGTATTCCTCCGCCACTGTAAAAAAAAAAGTCCCTAGTCTCACTTTATGCCATTGCTGTATGAGAAATTTTCCCAGGCAGCAATTGCCATAAAGTGAGACCTTGTCCTAAGGTAACCTCTCAGTGATGCACTGGAGGAGCCATTGTCTCCTGTCAGTGTGTCACTGAGGGTCCTATAGAGCGGTGACATCACCCGATGTCACTGTTCTATAGGGGAGATCGTCGTGGAACACTCGATATTAATTGGACTACGGCGGATAGGTAGTATACGGTTTATTATTTTACGTTTTTTGCAGGCGCTGAAGTATGGTAAGTATGGTGAAATGAAGAATATTAAAATACTTTTTTCCTAATGTGTGCGTGTTTTTTTTTAACCCTTTCTTACTATTAGATTAATAACGGATAGGCGTCTCATTGACGCCTCTCCGTTATTAACCCGGCTTAATGTCACCTTACAATAGCAAGGTGACATTAACCCTTCATTACCCCATATCCCACCACTACACGGGAGTGGGAAGAGAGGGGCTAAGTGCCGGAATTGGTGCATCTTACAGATGCGCCATTTCTGGGGCGGCTGCGGACTGGTATTTGTAGCCTGGGAAGGGGGGGGGGGGGGGGGAGGCAATATCCATGGCCCCTCTCTAGGCTATGAATATCAGCCTGCAGCTGTCTGCGTAGCCTTTCTGGCTATAAAATATAGGGGAACCCCACGCAATTTTTTTTTGGGGGGTCCCCCTATTTTAATAGCCAGTAAAGGCTATACAGACAGCTGCGGGCTGATATTCATAGCAGGCTACAGATATTGGCCCCCGGCCGTTGGCTTTCCCCCTCTGAAGCAGAAAATTGCACGGGCGCCCACGCGGTTTTTTTTGTTTTTTTTTTTTAAATTCAACCCTCATAAAGGCCTCTTTCACACTTGCGTCGGTACGAGTCCGTCGCTATGCGTCGGGCCGACGTACCGACGCACGTTGTGAAATTTGTGCCCGACGTGGGCAGCGGATGCAGTTTTTCAACACATCCACTGCCCATTCTGAAGTCTGGAAGGAGGGGGCGGAGTTTTGGCAGCGCATGCGCGGTAGAAAATGGCGGACGCGCTGGACAAAAAAAGTTCACTTGAACGTTTTTTCGTGCCGACGGTCTGCCAAAACACGACGGATCCGTTGCACGACGGACGCGACCACGCGACGTGTGGCCATCGGTCACGATCTGTCGCTAATACAAGTTTATGGGAAAAAAACGCATCCTGCGAGCACATTTGCAGAATCCGTTTTTTTCCGCCAGATCCGTTTTTTCCACTGGATCCATTTTTTCCCGCCGGATCCGTTTTTCCCCGCCGGATCCGTTTTTTCCCGCCGGATCCATTTTTTCCTGCTGGATCCGTTAATTCCCGCCGGATCCGTTTTTTCCCGCCGGATCCGTTTTTTTCCACAATTTCCTTTTTTTTCTGCCAGATCAGGTTTTTTTTCCATCGGATCCGTTTTTTCCCGCCAGATCCGTTTTTTTCCACAATTTTCTTTTTTTCTCTGCCAGATCAGGTTTTTTCCATCGGATCCTTTTTCCCCGCCTGATCCGTTTTTTTTCCGCCGGATCCGTTTTTTTTTCCACAAGTTCCTTTTTTTTTCTGCCAGATCAGTTTTTTTTCGCCGGATCCGTTTTTTCCCGCCAGATCCATTTTTTTCCGCCTTATCCGTTTTTTTCCGCCTTATCCGTTTTCTCCCACAATTTCCTTTTTTTTCTGCCAGATCAGTTTTTTTTTCCATCGGAACCTTTTTTTCCCCGCCTAATCCGTTTTTTTCCGCCGGATCCGTTTTTTTTCCACAAGTTCCTTTTTTTTTCCTGCCAGATCAGTTTTTTTTCCATCGGATCCTTTTTTTCCCGCCTAATCCGTTTTTTTCCGCCAGATCCGTTTTTTTTCCCCACAATTTACTTTTTTTTCTGCCAGATAAGTTTTTTTTTCGCCGGATCCGTTATTTTCTCATTGAGTTGTATTAGCGCCGGATGGCCACACGTTTCATCCGTTTTTTGCAGGATCCGTCAAAACAGCTGTTTCCGCCGGACGGAAAACACATACAGAGGAACGGTTGAATCGCGATCTCACCCGCCGCTATTGCGGGCACATGTCAGTCATGTTTTTTTTTTTATTGACAGATTGGGCGATTCTTAACGCGGCGATACTAAATATGTGTAGGTTTGATTTTTTTATTGTTTTATTTTTGATGGGGCAAAAGGGGGGTGATTTAAACTTTAATTTTTTTTTTTTTCATATTTTTAAAAACATTTTTTTTTACATTTGCCATGCATCAATAGCCTCCATGGGAAACTGAAAGCTGGCACAACTCGATCGGCTCAGCTACATAGCAGCGATCATCAGATTGCTGCTCCGTAGCTGAATTACAGGCTTGCTATGAGTGCCGACCACAGGGTGGCGCTCACAGCACGCCGTCATCAGTAACTATAGAGGTCTCAAGGACCTCTATGGTGACCATCCTGACGCATCGCCAACCCCTGATCATGTGACGGGGGTGGACGATGCACTCATTTCTGGCCGCGCGGCTGGAAGCGGTAGTTAAATGCCGCTGTCAGCATTTGACAGCGGCATTTAACAGGTTAATAGCGGCGGGTGAATTGCGATTTCACCTGCCGCTATTGCGCGCACATGTCAGCTGTACAAAACAGCCGACATGTCGTGACTTTGATGTGGGCTCACTGCCAGAGCCCACATCAAAGGAGGAGACACGAATGCGCAGAACATGTTGTGTTTTTTACTGCGATGCGTTTTCCCCCAGAAAAAATGCAACATATGCACAAAAAATGCGGAATGCATTATAAATGATGGGATGCATATGTATGCATTTTTAAATTGTTTTTATCCCATTTTTATAGCGAACAAACGCAAAAAAATGCGAAAAATCCTGAACGTGTGCACACAGCCTCAATGTGTATCTCCCCATCACACTCCATATGTGTCTCACTCATCATACTTCATGTCTCTTTCTCTCCCATCAGTCACTCTTAGGCCGGGGACACACACAACGTATAAAAAAACGGTCCGTTTTTGACGGACGAGAATCGCACAAATGTTACCAAAACAGTGATCCGTGTGCAGTGCGAGGATGCGATTTTCTCGCATCCAATGATCTGTGTGACATCCGTATGGTGAGATTTTCTCACACACTTGCAAAATGAGCAAATAATGGCTGAGCCTTTCCTGTCACCTGTCCTATGCCTGAGAATTTCTCGCACGTCACACTGATGGTCCGTGTGCTGTGCTATTTTTTCTCGCCCCCATAGACTTTCATTGGCGATTCTCAGCCGAGAAACGCTGACAATCACAGCATGCTGCGATTTCACTCGGATCCTGAATACGGCCGAGAAAATATCGGATGATGGGAGCTGCCCCATAGATTAACATTGGGACGAGTGCTATGCGATTTTTTTATCGCATTGCACTCGTCCGTATTGCGGTCTAGTGTGACCCCGGCCTTAGCCATACAATGCATCTCTCCCCTCCCTCCATAATGCCTGGCTATTCACTGCAGAGCTGGAGCTCCCAGACAGCTCCTAATGCTGCTCCATGCACACCACATGTCTTCACTCTTCTTGGGTCCAAATGCTGCTGAGCCCACTGTGTTCTGCTCCTCTGATGCAGTAACTGCTGGTGATAGCAGGTCACAGGGCAGTCACACACAAAATGGTGCTGCCCTGTGATGCTGCTCTTCATTCTTACTGTTGGGGCAGTAACTGCTGACATCACCATTTCCCTCCCCTTTTGGGTGGTCTAATATCCCTGGGGCAGAGCTGCTAAATCTTACTATAGCTGCTTGAGGTCTAAAACGGAAAATGCTCCCCCTAGTGGTAAATATGTATATTTGTAGAAAAATATATAATATTTTTCATATAGAAATGTTTGCAAACAGTGCAAACATTGCATTAATACATTTTAATTACTATTTTAAGCTTAATTTCACAAAAAAACAAAATACAAGAAAATTGGTGGCACCTTCCCTTTAAGAGAAGGCAATATACCGGGGACTGCCTCTTTAATGGCAGCAATTTCTATCACACCAAAACCAAATTCTGACCATTTACTCTGGTCTAATTATAGACCAATATCCCTCATTAATATAGACCATAAAGGGAACCTGTCACCCCGTTTTTTGAGATTGAGCTATAAATACTGTTAAATAGGGCCTGCGCTGTGTGTTCCTATAGTGTATGTAGTGTACCCTGATTCCCCACCTATGCTGAGATATAACTTACCAAAGTCGCTGTTTTCGCCTGTCAATCAGGCTGGTCAGGTCGGGAGGGCGTGGTGACATCGCTGGTTCTTCCTCAGCTTTACGTTGGTGGCGTAGTGGCGAACAAGCAGCGCGCGATCTGCGCTGTAATCCCTTGCATCGGTGGGGGCGGCCATCTTCCTGGGGCCGCGCGTGCGCAGATCGAGTGCTCTGCTGCACGGGGCTTCAGGAAAATGGCCGCGGGATGCCGCGCGTGCGCATTAGAGATCGCGGCGGCCATTTTCCCAAAGCCGAGATGCAAACTCGGCTTTGGGAAAATGGCCGCCGCGATCTCTAATGCGCACGCGCGGCATCCCGCGGCCATTTTCCTGAAGCCCCGTGCAGCAGAGCACTCGATCTGCGCACGCGCGGCCCCAGGAAGATGGCCGCCCCCACCGATGCAAGGGATTACAGCGCAGATCGCGTGCTGCTTGTTCACCACTACGCCACTATGCCACCAACGTAAAGCTGAGGAAGAACCAGCGATGTCACCACGCCCTCCCGACCTGACCAGCCTGATTGACAGGCGAAAACGGCGACTTTGGTAAGTTATATCTCAGCATAGGTGGGGAATCGGGGTACACTACATACACTATAGGAACACACAGCGCAGGCCCTATTTAACAGTATTTATAGCTCAATCTCAAAAAACGGGGGTGACAGGTTCCCTTTAAGATTTTAGCCAAAATTCTTTCTCAAAACCTAAACTCCAGCCTTGGATCCTTAATACACAAAGATCAGGTTGGTTTTGTCCCCTGTAGACAGGCCTCGGATAATATACGTAGAGTCTCCCATTTACTGCACCTCTTAAAGCAACATGGCCTAGCGGGTATGTTTTTGATCGCTGGATGTTAAAAAGGCTTTTGATTCTGTTTCTTGGCCATATCGGTTTGCAGTCTTGCAAAAATGGAAGTTCCAGGACCACTTTCTTTCATGGGTCCAAGCTCTCTGTGGCTCCCCTTCAGCTTACGTTCACTATATTAGCTTCTCTTCAGGGCTTTTTCTGATCAGGAGAGGTACTCGCCAGGGTTGCCCCTTGTCACCCCTTTTATTCATTCTCGCAATGGAACAGTTAGCTATCCATCTCTGTCACAATGCAAGTGTTCAGGGCTTAGACATTGCATCACCCCCCCCCCCATAAACTTTTTATGTTTGCAGACGATATCCTAATTCTCCTCTCAGACCCCAAGACATCCCTACCAGCTCTGCTTCAATCTTTAAATAACTTTGAACAAATTTCTGGCTTGCAAATAAACCATACAAAATTGTATGCCATGAATATTTCTCTCCCTCCCGACATTGTCCCACAACTACAACAAAATTTACCTTTTCAGTGGGCCACCAGCCACCTAGATTACTTAGGAGTGAAACTGACAGCTAATCTGGCCTCTTTTCAGCTAACTACCCCCAAATACTCCGCAAAATCCACTTGTTACTTCAAGAATGGGGAAAACTACACCTCTCCTGGCTCGGTCGGGTACGTGCACTTAAAATGACTATACTCCATAAATTGCTCTACCTATTTAGAGTCTTGCCAATTCCTATCCCTTCACACTACCTAAAAATGGCCCAACGACTAATTAACACTTTTATTTGGAAAGGTGGTCTCCATAGGGTTAATAGAACTACCCTTTATCGACATCACCTAAAAGGAGGCCTGGGAGTTCATAACCTTTCCAAGTACTATCAAGCAGCCCAACTAGCCCAGCTAACTTTATATCATGCATATTCAGAACCTCCCCTGTGGCTTTCAGTGGAAGCTCCTGAATGCCACCCAGTAACCCATGATGCTTTATTATGGACCCTCCCAGCTCATAGTAAACATATCTCAAACCCCATCATGACACACTCCCTTAAAATTTGGGACTCACTAAACTTACTCCTCAAGTTTGATTTCACTATTCTTACCTCTAGTTCCTCTATGGGGTAATCCCCAGTTTCCCCCCAGGTGTAGAGTCCCACAAGAACTTTCGCCTCTGGGTCGCTGCGGGAATCACCAGAGTCCATCATCTTTTTAATGTGGATGGAATCATTCCATTCTCAGCCCTACAAGAAAAACACCACTTCCCCCCTGGAGAAGTGTTTCGCTACCTACAACTCAAGAATTTTGCCTCTTCGCTACTAAAAAACTTTGCCTCACCTTACACCTTCACTCCCTTTGAGCAGAGATGACTCCCAAACCCACATGCTTCCAGCATAATATCACTTTTCTACTCCCATATCCATTCTTACACACATAGGCAAGGCCTGAACTATGTCTCTCGTTGGGAGTCTGATATCGGTTCTATTTTAACTGAGTTGGAGTGGTCCAAAATATGGTCTTCCTCCACAGGAGGAACACCTTGATGCGGAAAACAAACTACAAAGTGTTAACGAGATGGTACCTAACCCCAGCCAGAATAGCTAGAGCAATCACCAATTACTCTCCCAAGTGCTACAGAGGATGCAATTCCTCAGGGGATATGTTTCATATATGGTGGCTGTGTCCGATATACTCTGATCCAGAATCTGCAGACTATCACCTAAGTTTTTTCAATTACAAATCTTAATCTCAGAAAGAACCCATGGGAAGCTTTACTAAATAAAGGTATTCTCAAAATCCCTAGACATACCCAAGCCCTCATTAAATTTATATTTCTGGCAGCCAAACAAACAATTGCTTTAAAGTGGAAAAAAGCGAACCTTGATTTATCTGATGTTAAGAGGCGCCCTTCATGGTATATGATCAGCCATACTTACTGATAAGGTTAGTATATTTGAAAAAGTATGGCTTCCTTGGGCAGGATATGCTAATCATACCCCCTTTGCCAATCCTATTTTTCGCTTAAACGCTTCAGGTTCCCCTGATTCTGGCTGAGTCTCTACACTGGATTTGGATACACTATACCCTCCTTCCTCGGGCACCCTTCCCCCCCTTTTTTTAATTTATGTTTTCTTCTATTGTTCCATAATCTTGTGATTTTGTACATGTTAGTATTCTCCATTTTAGTTTCCGAGTATATACTTGTACTGAAACTATTTTCTCTGCATTTATTGTAAACTTTTATTCAATAAAAACTATTGTTGGGAAAAAAACATAGCAGGAATTACAAGGATTGGACTGCAGAGGACAGGAATGAAAGCTATTTTCTCAGATGAAGCCCTCGAGACTGTTTGGGACATTTGGAAAAATGACTGGCTGGAGAAGAAAAGGTGAGCGCTGTCATGATTCTTGTGTCATGCCAATACTAAAGCATCTTGAGACCATTCATATGTGTGGTTGCTCTTCATCCGAGGAAGTGGGACAACCTCCTTCCCTCCGCCAGGACATTACAAATTGGTCATGGCTGGGTCTTCCAGCAAGACAATGACCCAAAACATACAGCCTAGGCAACTTAGGAGTGGCTCAAAAAGAAGCACATTAAGGTCAAGGAGTGGTCTAGCCAGTCTCCAGACCATAATCCTATAGAACACTTATGGAGGGAGTTGAAGCTCTGAGTTGCCAATTGACAGCCTCAAAATCTTAATGATTTAGAGATGATCTGCAAAGAGGAGTGAACCAAAATTCCTCCTGACATGTGCTTAAGCCTCATCATCAACTACAAAAAACGTCTAACCGATGTGCTTGCCAACAAGGGTTTTGACACCAAGTATTAAGTCTTGCTTGCCAGAGGGCTCAAATACTTATTTCTCACTGCAAAATGCAAATAAATGTATATAATTTATACAATATGATTTTCTGGATTTTATTTTTGATATTCTGCCTTTCAATGTTAAAATGAACCTACACTTAAAGTTATAGACTGTTCATGTCTTTGTCAGTGGGCAATCTTACAAAATCAGCAAGGGATCAAATAATTATTTCCTTAACGGTAAGCCCCGATAGGATCAACGAACGTGGACAAAAACACTGTGTGAAAGGAGCCTTAAACCCCACCATATACAAGGAGCCAAAAGCATTTGTTATCGTAAGTCCAAGTTAACAAGCTCAGTATTTGATCTGAATTTTACATCAGTATTTGTAAGCTAAAACAAGGAGTGGGTGAAAAATACAGAGGTAATGACATGCTTCTATTATACTTCATCTCTAATTGTCCCACTCCTGATTTTCACTTATAAATACTGGATGTAAAATACTGACCAAATACTGAGCGTGTGAACGTGGCCTCAAAGGTGGAAGGAGAAGAAACTTCTCTAGAAGTTCTACTGCAGGAACCAAAAATGATAAGGTACAATGAAAACCAACATATTTAATGAATGAGACATCTGGTGATGAACAAGAATCAAAGGTAGACAGTTTCTGTCCACTATATACAGTTAGGTCCATATATATTTGGACAGAGGCAACATTTTTCTAATTTTGGTTATAGACATTACCACAATGAATTTGAAACAAAATAATTCAGATGCAGTTGAAGTTCAGACTTTCAGCTTTCATTTGAGGGTATCCACATTAAAATTATCTCCCCTCCAGCACTTTGCTAGTGATTTTGTGACAGAATGATTCAGATTTCAAATCTGCACCATGCTTTCATTTTTGTTAGGATTTTTTTCTGCAACATGTGAACTGTATTTTGAAAATGCCATTTTAATTGTATTGTAAATTGCTGCATATTTACGATGTGGAATCTGCAACAACTAACAGTGACGTGAAGTTTGCCAAAATTATGCCTTCTCTGAACTACCAGATTGACTGGAGTAAAGAAAAGGTATTTGAAATAAGGGAGCCTGTCCTTAAGTCATCTTGCCCATGGTTCGGACAGCCTAACTCAAATGACCAGTACTACAAAACCTGTCTCCAGGGGAAAGTGCACAACGGGTTTTTGGACAAGTCTGTCTGCAATGCACGGATCGAATAAAGACGCCCAGAAATGGGAATCTGCTTTTTGCTGTAAGATCAATTGCTAGGTAAAGGTGCAATTGTTGGGGTCTGCCCTGATTGTAAGGCATGTATTCCAGATAATGATGTTATAGGATGGGATTTATGATATGTTACATATTATATTCAGGCCTCCATTTACTCCATAATCATGAATACATTGACAACTATATCTACAGACTTATTTGAATACTTTAGTATGTATTCAGAGCATGGCTTTAGTAACCTCAAATGGGTTATCCCATCTACAAAATTAATTTTAATCAATAACTATGAATAATAATAAGTTCCACAATTGGATGTGTTTAAAATAAAAATGTTCCTGTGCTGAGATAATCTTATAAATGAGCCCGTGCAGTGTACTGTGTAATGGCTATTGGAGTGTTGATGTTTTATATAATACTCCAGTGTTCCGAATGGTAATGGCCTGGGCACGTTTTGAGGCTATCCATAAATTCCTTCATTATGCCGATAATGCAGTGTCCCGCACGAGATGACCCAAACTTTGACCGTCTGTTCAAAGTTCGGCCGGTTATCAAACACTTCAACAAAAAGTTTGCTGAAGTGTATGTGTCCCAAAGGGACATCTGCGTGGATGAGTCCTTGGTTCATTTTAACCCCTTCCCAACCTTTGACGCACCGTATGCGTCATGAAAACCTGTGCCATTCCGACGTGTGACGCAGCATATGCGTCATTGCCGGATTGGGCTCCTGCAGGCCGGGTGAAAGGGTTAACTGTAATTTCACCCGGCCTGCAGGGACAGGAGGAGTTGTACTTTAGCCCAGGGGGGGGGGGGGGTGGCTTCACCCCCCCCCCCCCCCCCCCCGTGGCTACGATCGCTCTGATTGGCTGTTGAAAGTGAAACTGCCAATCAGAGCGATTTGTAATATTTCACCTAAAAAAACTGGTGAAATATTACAATCCAGCCATGGCCGATGCTGCAATATCATCGGCCATGGCTGGAAATACTGATGTGCCCCCACCCCACCGATCTCCCCCCCAGCCTTCCAATCTGTGGTCCGCTTCCCTCCGTCCTGTGCTCCGCTCCCCCGTCCTCCTGTCCGCTCCCCCCATGCTCCAATCCCACCCCCCTGTGCTCCAATCCAACCCCCCTGCACTCCGATCCACCCCCGCACTCCGATCCACCCCCCCGCACTGCGATCCACACCCCCGTGCTCCGATCCACCCCCCATGCTCCGATCCACCCCCCCGTACTCCCCCCCCCACGCCATCATACTTATGGAGCCTCCCGAGGTCCGTCCGTCTTCTCCATGGGCGCCGCCATCTTCCAAAATGGCGGGCGCATGCGCAGTGCGCCCGCCGAATCTGCCGGCCGGCAGATTCGTTCCAATGTGAATTTTGATCACTGTGATAAAACCTATCACAGTGATCAAAATAAAAAAAAAAACAGTAAATGACCCCCCCCCCTTTGTCACCCCCATAGGTAGGGACAATAATAAAATAAAGAATTTTTTTTTCCCACTAAGGTTGGAGTTAGAACTAGGGTTGGGGTTAGGGTTCGGTATGTGCACACGTATTCTGGTCCTCTGCGGATTTTTCCGCAGCGGATTTGATAAATCCACAGTGCTAAACCGCTGTGGATTTATCGCGGATTTACCGCAGTTTTTCTGCGCATTTCACTGCGGTTTTACAACTGCGATTTTCTATTGGAGCAGTTGTAAAACTGCTGCGGAATCCGCAGAAAGAAGTGACATGCTGCGGAATGTAAACCGCTGCGTTTCCGTGCAGTTTTTCAGCAGCATGTGTACAGCGATTTTTGTTTCCCATAGGTTTACATTGAACTGTAAACTCATGGGAAACTGCTGCGGATCCGCAGCGTTTTCCACAGCGTGTGCACATACCTTTAGAATTAGGCTATGTGCACACGGTGCGGATTTGGCTGCGGATCCGCAGCAGTGTTCCATCAGGTTTACAGTACCATGTAAACATATGGAAAACCAAATCCGCTGTGCCCATGGTGCGGAAAATACCGTGCGGAAACCCTGCGTTGTATTTTCCGCAGCATGTCAATTCCTTGTGCGGATTCCGCAGCGTTTTACACCTGTTCCTCAATAGGAATCCGCAGGTGAAATCCACACAAAAAACACTGGCAATCCGCGGTAAATCCGCAGGTAAAACGCAGTGCCTTTTACCCGCGGATTTTTCAAAAATGGTGCTGAAAAATCTCACACGAATCCGCAAAGTGGGCACATAGCCTTAGGGTTAGGGTTGGGTTGGAATTAGGGTTGTGGTTAGGGTTAGGGGTGTGTTGGGGTTAGGGTTGTGATTAGGGTTATGGCTACAGTTGGGATAAGGGTTAGGGGTGTGTTGGAGTTAGAATTGAGGGGTTTCCACTGTTTAGGCACATCAGGGGTCTCCAAACGCAACATGGCGCCACCATTGATTCCAGCCAATCTTGTATTCAGAAAGTCAAATGGTGCTCCCTCACTTCCGAGCCCCGACGTGCGCCCAAACAGTGGTTTACACCCACATATGGGGTACCAGCATACTCAGGACAAACTGCGCAACAATTACTGGGTTCCAATTTCTCCTGTTACCCTTGAGAAAATAAAAAATTGCTTGCTAAAACATCATTTTTGAGGAAAGAAAAATGATTTTTTATTTTCACGGCTCTGCGTTGTAAACGTCTGTGAAGCACTTGGGGGTTCAAAGTGCTCACCACATATCTAGTGTAGCTCAGGTGAGCAATGGCAGGGCCGCAGTAATGAGGCAACACGCAGGCTTCCAGTCAAAACTTCAGTGGTTTATTGTCACTTTAAACAGTCCGAGACAAAAAGTAAGAGAAAAACCAAACATACTCCAGCTTGGAGAACCACTGGTCTCAGACTCACCCTTACACGGGACGGGCTTAACTAAGCGGCTGCCAGGTCAGCGGCTTCCGCCAGGTGCCATTCCCAGGGCTGCTAACAGTCGTGTCACCAACCTTTGTGACATGTGTGGGAGAGAAAACAGTTCAGGCTCCTTCCAGCCTAGTTCCATCCCCAGAATACCATGTGCCAAACAAAAGAAACTCCATTACATAGTCTATAGCCACACCCACAGGTGAGGTATCCATCACATGGGCTGATCACATGATCGTGACATCACTGCAGGTCCTCAACCTTAGGGAAATAACAGGCCAAAACTTATCCTGCTGGGAGAAACATATCTTCCGTCCAGCACTACACCTTTTAGTGCACAACACTAGATAAGTTCCTTGGGGGGTTTAGTTTCCAAAATGGGGTCACTTGTGGGGGGTTTCTACTGTTTAGCCACATCAGGGTCTCTGCAAACGCAACGTGACGCCCGCAGAGCATTCCATCAAAGTCTGCATTTCAAAACGTCACTACTTCACTTCCGAGCCCGGCATGTGCCCAAACAGTGGTTTACCCCCACATATGGGGTATCAGCGTACTCAGGAGAAACTGGACAACAACTTTTGGGGTCAAATTTCTCCTGTTACCCTTGGGAAAATAAAAAATTGCGGGCTAAAAAAATCATTTTTGAGGAAAGAAAAATTATTTTTTATTTTCATGGCTCTGCGTTATAAACTTCTGTGAAGCACCTGGGGGTTTAAAGTGCTCAGTATGCATCTAGATAAGTTCCTTGGGGGGGGGGGGGGGGTCTAGTTTCCAAAATGGGGTCACTTGTGGGGGAGCTCCAATGCTTAGGCACACAGGGGCTCTCCAAACGCGACATGGTGTCCGCTAACAATTGGAGCTAATTTTCCATTCAAAAAGTCAAAAGGCGTGCCTTCCCTTCCGAGCCCTGCCGTGTGCCCAAACAGTGGTTTACCCCCACATATGAGGTATTGACTTACTTGGGAGAAATTGCCCAACAAATTTTAGGATCTATTTTATCCTATTCCTTTTTCATTTTTACGGATTAATTTGTGAAGCACCTGAGGGGTTTAAAGTGCTCACTAGGCATCTAGATAAGTTCCTTGGGGCGTCCAGTTTCCAAAATGGGGTCACGTGGCGGAGCTCCAATTTTTAGGCACACGGGGGCTCTCCAAACGTGACATGGTGTCCGCTAAGAGTGCAGCCAATTTTTCATTCAAAAAGTCAAATGGCGCTCCTTCCCTTCCAAGCCCTGCCGTGCGCCCAAACAGTGGTTTACCCCCACATATGAGGTATCAGCGTACTCAGGACAAATTGGACAACAACTTTCGTGGTTCAGTTTCTCCTTTTACCATTGGGAAAATAAAAAAATTGTTGCTAAAATATCATTTTTGTGACTAAAAAGTTAAATGTTCATTTTTTCCTTCCATGTTGCTTCTGCTGCTGTGAAGCACCTGAAGGGTTAATAAACTTCTTGAATGTGGTTTTGTGCACCTTGAGGGGTGCAGTTTTTAGAATGGTGTCACTTTTGGGTATTTTCACCCATATAGACCCTCAAACTGACTTCAAATGTGAGGTGGTCCCTAAAAAAATGGTTTTGTTAATTTTGTTGTAAAAATGAGAAATCGCTGGTCAAATTTTAACCCTTATAACTTCCTAGCAAAAAAAAATTTTGTTTCCAAAATTGTGCTGATGTAAATTAGACGTGTGGGAAATGTTATTTAACTATTTTGTGTCACATAACTCTCTGGTTTAACAGAATAAAAATTCAAAATGTGAAAATTGCGAAATTTTCAAAATTTTTGCCAAATTTCCATTTTTATCACAAATAAACACAAAATTTATTGACCTAAATTTACCACTAACATGAAGCCCAATATGTCACGAAAAAACAATCTCAGCACCGCTAGGATCCACTGAAGCGTTCCTGAGTGATTACCTCATAAAGGGACACTGGTCAGAATTGCAAAAAATGGCAAGGTCATTAAGGTCAAAATAGGCTGGGTCATGAAGGGGTTAAGGGAAGGCTCGAATTCTGTCAGTACCTGCCCAGTAAGAGGGCCAGGTATGGAATCAAACTCTACAAACTGTGTGAGAATACCTCAGGGTACACCTACAGCTTTAGGGTATACGAAGGGAAGGACACCAGGATTGAACCCCCTGAGTGTACCACTGTCCTGGGAGTGAGTGGGAAAATTGTGTGGGATTTGGTGCACCCATTGCTGGATAAAGGTTATCACCTCTACACCGATAACTTTTATTCCAACATCCCACTCTACAAATCCCTCTCTGTGCGAGGTAAAGAAGCCTGCAGTACTGTCCGCAAAAGTCAGAGAGGCCTTCCGAAAACGCTACTTGGGCAGATGCTCAGAAGGGGTGACGGCAGAGCCCAATGTAGCGACCACCTGCTGGTGGTCAAGTACAAGAGGGCTGTCCTTCTCTTGACCACCATACATGGTGATGGCAGTGCCTTCAGCACTATACGAGGTACCTCTATACAGGTCAACAAACCGGACTGTGTACTGGGATACAACAAAAACATGGGGGGCGTTGATCTCTCAGATCTACTCCACCAACCGTACAGTGCTTTGAGAAAGGCCAGGGTGTGGTACAAAAAGCTGGCCATGCACATCGCTTTTCTGTGGGAAATTTTATTTATTAACTATTTTGTGTGACATTTCTTTTTTTTTAAGGTCATAAAAATTAAAAGTTTGAAAATTGCAAAGTTTTCCAAATTTTTGCCAAATTTCTATATTTTTTTTACAGTTCTATTGAAGAAATTTTACCACTAGAGTGAAGTACAATATGTCACAAAAAAAAAAAACATTTTCAGAATCGCCAAGAATCTGTTGAAGCGTTCCAGAGTTATTACCTCATAAAGGGACAGTGGTCAGAATTGTAAAAATTGGCTTGTTCATTAACGCGCAAACCACCCTTGCGGGTAATGGGGTTAAGGTATGTGCATATGTCTTTCTCACATAGGGCAGAGTAACGAACTGCAGTATGCATGTGCCAGGGATCTTTAACTTTTCCCAGCGCCTGCACACTGCAGTACTTTAGTCTGCCCTTGTCAGGAACGCGATGCCAGGGACCCTGTGTGGATGACATAGGGACGTATCATCCACACAAAGCAAGTAGGACAGCATCGCAAGAAGAAGCCAGGTGCCGGACCAAGACCAGCGACACCCCTCGGACCTGACCACCCTGCAGGTGTGTATAATAAAAGGTCTTTTTCTTGTCTTACAGGTCAGGTTGGGGCAGATATACAGCATTATAGAATGCTGTTTATCAGGCCTGAAAGGTGATGGCCGCATTCCATATCACTCAATCCTGGTGACAGGTTCGCTTTAAGGCCGATTCCATTCAGAAGCTGCTCGCTTTCTATACTTAAAGGGGTTGTCTGGGCTTTCTTCTTACTATGAGTGTGTACCTAGGGTGCAGAATGCTGACAATTTGTAATATACCGTACGTCTGTCTAGATACCACACTTGGGGATGTAATCAGATACCACACTTGGGGATGTAATCAGCTCTCTTCGGATTCTGGAGTAGCTGGTCTAGAGTTTTCCTGTCTGGCAGAGACTGGCGCCCTCAGTCTGTGGCAGACCCTTTCCCTGCCTCTTGCTTCCCTGTGCCAGCACACAGGGTATACCAGCAGTGGGAGGCCTCAGCTGATAGGAGAGACAGAGAAACTGAAGGTGGAACAAGGAGTTGAAAGCCGAAAGCTCCTTCCTCCACTGTTCAATTTCAGCAAAGACTGAAGATCCTGCCAGGAATTGTTTTCTTTGCAGATTTGAAACAAAAGCGTTTTTTCAAATCTACAGCAATTCTTTCAAAAACACATTTTCAGCAGCTTTTTTTCCTGCCAGCACTCTGCTTTTTGCTACAGAAAACAAAATGCGTGCTCTCAGCTCACCTCTCAAATGCTTAGTTAGATACATGGGAGTGCTTGGATGAAAAATCCTGGTTGGGAAAGAATGGACGAGGCGTAGAAAGCTAGGGAAAGTCCAGCACTTGTTCACCAATGTGAGCAAAAATTGAAAATTGCCCCTTCAGGAAGGGTTATTTTTTCAATGGTTTTAATTTGGACTAGATGGTGGCCCGATTCTAACACATCGGGTATTCTAGAATATGCATGTCCACGTAGTATATTGCACAGCCCACGTAGTATATTGCCCAGCCACGTAGTATACTGCCCAGCCACGTAGTATATTGCCCATCCACGTAGCATATAGCCCAGCCACCTAGTATATTGCCCAGTTACGTAGTATATTGCCCAGCCACGTAGTATACTGCCCAGCCACGTAGTATACTGCCCATCCACGTAGTATATTGCCCAACCACGTAGCATATAGCCCAGCCACCTAGTATATTGCCCAGTTACGTAGTATACAGCACAGAGCCACGCAGTATATTGCACATCGACGTAGTATATTGCCCAGTGACGTAGTATACAGCACAGAGCCACGTAGTATATTGCACAGCGACGTAGTATATTGCCCAGCCACGTAGTATATTGCCCAGCGACGTAGTATATTGCCCAGCCACGTGGTATATTGCCCAGTGACGTAGTATATTGCCCAGCCACGTAGTATACAGCACAGAGCCACGTAGTATATTGCACAGCGACGTAGTATATTGCCCAGCCACGTAGTATATTGCCCAGCGATGTAGTGTATTGCCCAGTTACGTAGTATACAGCAGTGCCACATAGTATATTGCACAGCGACGTAGTATACAGCACAGAGCCATGTAGTATATTGCACAGCAACGTAGTATATTGCCTAGTGACGTAGTATATTGCCCAGCGACGTAGTATATTGCCCAGTTACGTAGTATACAGCACAGAGCCACGCAGTATATTGCCCAGTGACGTAGTATACAGCACAGAGCCACGTAGTATATTGCCCAGCCACATATGTCACAGGTTAAAAAATAAACACACTCACCTAACGATCCGAGGGCCCCTTGTAATTCTAACATACTCACCATTCTGGTCGCTGCTCCTCAGCTTCCTGTCTCTGCGCCTCCTGAGATCCAACGGCGCTGTGCCGATGGGCGAGCGGCTGCCGCCATCTTGCGTTCCCAGGATGCCTTGCGAAATTACCCAGATGGCTTAGCGGTCTCGCGAGATCGCTAGGTCTTCTGGGTAATTTCGCAAAGCATCGCTGGGAAAGGAAGATGGCGGCAGGCGCCAGCGCCTCAGCGGACAACGGAGGGTGAGTATAGCAGGTTTTTTGTTTTTTTACTATTTTTAACATTACTTTTTTTACTAATGATGCCGCATCGGCAGCATCAATAGTAAAAGGTTGATGACACACAGGGTTAATAGCGGCGGTAACGGAGTGAGTTACCCGCGGCATAACGCAGTCCGTTACTGCCGGCATTAACCCTTTGTTAGCGGTGACCGGAGGGGAGTATAGAGCAGAGCGCCGGGGACACTGACTGCAGGGAGTATGGAGCGGAGCGCCGGGGACACTGCGGGGAGTATATAGCAGAGCGCCGGGGACACTGCGGGAAGTATATAGCAGATCGCCGGGGACACTGCGGGGAGTATATAGCAGAGCGCCGGGGACACTGCGGGGAGTATACAGCGGAGCACCGGGGACACTGCGGGGAGTATACAGCGGAGCACCGGGGACACTGCGGGGAGTATGGAGCGGGCGCCGGCCACCGACTGCGGGGAGTAAGGAGCGGCCATTTTCTTCCGGACTGTGCCCGTCGCTGATTGGTCGTGGCTGTTTTGCGGCGACCAATCAGCGATTTCCATGATACAGAGGCCACGACCAATGAATATCCGTGACAGACAGACAGACAGACAGATGGAAGTACTCCTTAGATAATTATATAGTAGATGTTTCCAGACAAGTTTTTGTTATTCTTCACTTTGGAAAACAAGTGCTGGATTTCCACTAACCTTCTAAGAAAAATCTGCTGCAAATACCCAACGTGCTCCAAGCATCCGCCATGCTGATGTGTAGCCGGTAAAATACACAAGTATACTGGGGTCACATTCCAGTTCAGGCCATGCCTAGAACCATACACTAAAATGGCCCTGAAATGCCAGCCTGGTAAGTCAATCAGTGGCCAAAGCTGTTGGAGACATGGCGGCTAAATTGGAACTACCGTAATCTAATCTACAAAATAGAGTTTCCAAAGTCAAAGATCTAATTTTTCACTTCGTTGTTTTCCCCGGGTACAGCAACATTCTCTGACAGCTCGGTGCTAGCATCTGCCATTCTGTACGCTTCACACCAAATTCAGGATTTATAGGTGGCGTGTGCAAAATCCATGTCACAGGTGGAAAGTGTAGATCTCCTCTCACACACATGGCCATTTGAGGCTTTTATCTTGTACAGAGCTGTGAGGGCATCCATAAGACCCCTGCTGCTCCCCCCTAGGGGTCAGTTCTTTCCTGCTGGACTCCGTATGTGAGAATACTTGTGATTGAGCCTCTACACGGTCACTTGGCTTTTCTGCCATTGTACATGAATCCTCAGGCCGAAGTGAAAAATATGCCCTGGAATTCCCTGAAAACCAAAACTTGTTCGGTATGTGTTAAATGTGGACTGGGCTACAGATCTCGCCCACATCAGGCGGCTGGGGAAAGAAGAGTTATGCAGCCCCATCTAATTACATGGTGGAACCAGCAGCAAACTACAAGACAATCTAAAGTGCGCAACAGTTACACTGTGTGAACACGGCCAAGATGGACTGAAAACTGGAAAAGCAAAAAGTCCCACAATTTTTATAAAATCCAAGTGCAAACAATTGTATGTAGGGACTGAGTTTTAGGCAGAACAAACCCCGTTACACATCCAATTATATAACCTACCAACAAACTTCTATTATCAAAGGTATCCAGATCCGAAAGCATCAACTCTGGTCCCAGGAAGCCCATCATCATGACATTATCAGGAACATGTATGAAGAAAGCGGGTCGACTGCTCTTTTCAGCTGCATAGGCAGCATCAATAGTAAAAAGTTGGTCACACTTGTCAAGCACTATGCTTGACAAGTGACCAACCTGTCAATCACTTTTCCAAGTGATGCTTCAAATCGCTTGGAAAAGCACAAGCATTCTGCAAGCTAAAAACGCTTGCAAAACGCCTGTTTTTTGCAGAAAAACGCATGTGAATTCCACATGCGTTTTACCCGCGGCAGGGAGTTGGGGAAATACTGTGGACATTTCCACAGCATTTCTGCAACATGGGCACATAGCCTAAAAGTGGACAACCCCCTTAATGTTAATTCTTTAGCTAGAGAGCACATTTAACCTTGGGCTATGCCATGCTTGAAAATGGCTCTCACATCACTGGATGCAGTCTGGTCCCAGTATTTAGCAGGAAGTGATACAATATGCTAATTATACAAGTGACAGGTAAATTCACATCCACCCATCACAGCACTGCATTATGGCTTCCCCGCATAGCCATGGATGGCTCTGTGGGGGCACTGATACCCACTCACACAGCAGTGGCTACGTTACCAATATAATAAGGTAGCAGTCCTTATACTGTACTGCTAATAATACTACCCTTTTCATCTTACTCTCCTGGGCAATCACTTTACAATACAAAGAACATAATATTTACTGAAAACACGTCAGCAGGCATGGAAGAGGTTAAATCATAGTGATAAAATGGAGATCCCAATGAAACCTTTATTTCCAAGAATTTCTGTGGCTTTTCAATCAGGTTCGTGTAGAAGCTGATAAGAAAGCACAAAACGTGAAGCCAATTCCTAATCAAAGTAAATGAAGCCAGGTGCTTCCTCCGTTATCGCAATGAACACAGCGAGCCGGGAGCTCGGCACCAAGACATAAGGCTAGCACCTTCACAGAAGTGGCACCTACAGCCTGACACTACTCCGAGTCATTAATGTCCAGCCCGTCTCTTCCGAAACTTCATTCTCCGTCACGATTCACATAGGCCGCTTTCCGACCAGCGGATTTCATGATACATAGAAAGCCCAGCTGCGGGTCCCCTGACCCAAACTATTAGCCTCATAAGCATATATTATTATTATTTATATAGCACCATTGATTCCATGGTGCTGTACATGAGAAGGGGTTACATACAAATTACAGATATCGCTTACAGTAAGCAAACTAACAATTACAGACTGATACAGAGGGGCGAGGACCCTGCTCTTGCGGGCTTACATTCTACAAATGGTGGGGAAGGAGACAGTAGGTTGGGGGTTAGCGTGCTTTCTCGAAGAGGTGGGTATTCACATTCCGTCTGAAGGATCCGAATGTGGTGGATGAAGTGTTTAAGAACCACAGCAGCCAATCACCGGCCTCAAGCGTGATGGCGGCAGCTTTGGCAAGTGACTGACAAGACCAGCATAGCAACTGACAAAAGAGCAGGGGTCCGCTGCAATGGGCAGACCTGTACAAATTCTCCAAATACAGTCAATTTACCCAGCAGGGGGAGAAATATACATAAAACATAACTTTTAACCAGAACTATAAAATATCTTAGTATAATTTGTATACATATGGAGCACTGGAATAAACATATAAAGTGCAAGTGCTCATAAAAGGTTAGGCGTCACCAGTATTGTATGATGAGCCTGAATCATAGACGCCGGAGGGATCGGAGTTAGTCGGCTCAGGGAATTACACTGCTATACCCGGTTATGCCTCAAGTATGGTACTGTCTAAATGAACCCCAAAGCCAAGTGTCTTCCTACGCGTTTCTTCCTCTGTTCAGAGGATTCATCAGGGGAATGTGTAACGAAGGGTAAAGATAGGGGGAAAACATACTATAGCTAGGGTTCTTGCAGTGGCAAGCAGCTCAGCAGGGGGTCTGACCGGTTATGTCACGACCCTCAGATGAAAATAATGTGAAGCTCAGGTGTGACAATCACATTACGTTCATCTAGCGGCTGTGACATAACCGGTCCCCTGCTGCTTAAATAGTATAGCAATTGGCCATATAATCATGTACAGCATGTGATGATGCAGAAAGTATAGACTGAAGAGGAGGGAATGCTTTATATGTAACCCATTCACTGCTCATGATGAACTTTTCACAAATCAGGGATAACTCCTTTAAAATGTACTGAGATTTATTAAGCAAAATGCACTGAAAATAGAATGTGAGCTATGAAGGCACAGACTGGTGACACTTACCGGCCGTCATCGTACCACACTGCTTGCAGTCGTGTCTCACCCTGCTGACAATCCCTCCCTCTCAGGCCTCATTCACGCAAACAGCTTTAGTCCACGTACATGACAGATGCACACTGACCAATGTTTGTCAATGTGTCTGCGACATGTGGGATGTTCCACATGGACCCAAGTGACGGGTCCGAGAAACCACACAATTGTGGAAATTCGCCCTCGGGCAAGAAGTCTAATAGAGAGATGACGGACTTGTCCTTCTGGGCCTGCTATGCCGGTACCATCAGAGCTCCTGCACCGTTACATTGTAAAGCTTAGCTCACATTTGCGTCAAAGGCCACCGCAAATTACATGAGATTTGATGGGAACAATAATGGTGTGTGATAGAATGGTATCAAAGGGATGCCACTTAATGCATGCCGAGGTCTGACGTACGAGGGACCTCCACACTGTGCAATATTAAAAGGGTTTTCCAGGCACCACATAAGTTAATTCAATTTGTGCAATGTGCTCACTGTAAGGAATCTGCACAAATGGCAGATCGAACAGGTGGTTACATGAGCGCAAGTGTGTGATTTGGAAACTAGCAGAAGCGCAGAATCCTGACAGTGCACACAATGCATTGCCAGGATTTGACAACCTGTACTGTAGAAAATTCATGCAGAGAAAATCCTGTTAGGGTTTGTGCATACAACATCTTTTTCAGGTGGATTCTGCCTGAAAATGCAATCAAACGTCTACAGTAATGAACATGTGCACAGCAATGCAGCAATGTCAGAACGACCTTCCGTGCATTTGTTCTGTCTTCTTTAACCACTTCAGGCACTGAAAGCCATGTAGAAGCTAAAAGACACTTGTTCATTCTTCAGGCAGTTTCTGCTATACTTTAGATATAGAATTTGTAAGTAAACAAGTCGGGGCCAAGCTACCAGAAGATGACATTGAAGGCATCAAAGATGACGTTTCAGGAAAAACACTGCCACTGCGCACATATAGTGAAGGAAATAAGTATTTGATCCCTTGCTGACTTTGTAAGTTTGCCACTGACAAAGACATGAACAGTATCATTTTATGAGTAGGTTAATTTTAACATTGAGAGATAGAATATCAAAAATAAAATCCAGAAAATCACATTGAATAAATTGTATACGGTAAATTTATTTGCATTTTGCAGTGAGAAATAAGTATTTGATCCCTCTGGCAAACAAGACTTAATACTTGGTGGCAAAACCCTTGTTATCAAGCACAGCAGTCAGACGTTCTTCGTAGTTGATGATGAGGTTTGCGCACATGTCAGGAGGCATGTTGGTCCACTCTTCTTTGTAGATAATCTCTAAATCATTAAGATTTTGAGGCTGTCGCTTGGCAACTCGGAGCTTCAACTCCTTCCATAAGTTTTCTATGGGATTAAGGTCTGGAGACTGGCTAGGCCACTCCTTGACCTTAATGAGTGAGCTTCTTTTTGAGCCACTCCTTTGTTGCCTTGGCTGTATGTTTTGGGTCACTGTATTGCTGGAAGTCCCAGCCAAGATCCATTTTCAATGTCCTGATGGAGGGAAGGAGGTTGTCACTCAGGATTTTACAGTACATGGCTCCATCCATTCTCCCATTGATGCAGTGAGGTAGTCCCTTAGACAAACACCCCCAAAGCATAATGTTTCCACTTCCATGCTTGACAGTGGGGACGGTGTTCTTTGTGTCATAGGCAGCATTTCACTTCCTCCAAACACAACAAAGAGGTGAGATTTTCCATGGTGCCCCAGAACGATTGACAGTCATTTTGTATTTCTTCCATTTTCTTACTATTGCACCAACAGTTGTCTCCTTCTCAACCCGCGTCTTACTTATGGTTTTGTAGCCCATTCCAGCTTTGTGCAGGTCTATGATCTTGTCCCTGACATCCTTAGAAGGCTCGTTGGTCTTGCCCATGTTGTAGAGGTTAGAGTCTGACTGATTAATTGAGTCTGTGGGCAGAAGTCTTTTATAAAGGTGACTATTACTGATGAGCGAATATACTGGTTACGGGTCATTCCATGTCAAGTGAACCAATGATTTTTACCACTATATTTAATTCTTTTGAGATTTTGTTTTTTGGTAACAGTGTGTCAGAGAATGCAAAATGTGAAGAAGAAAAAATTCTAGATATTTTTTTTTATTTGTTATTAATTTTCAAAGTTCGGAAAAGGTGCGAATTTTGGTGTTGCCTGCCTTTACCTTTCTCCCCATAACTCAGGCTAGAAAAGAGATAGAAAAACAAAATAAACACCATTCTACTCAGAACTGTACAGGCTTTCACCTGATATCTCACAAGAGTATCTTTGATAATATTTTACCTATGCGAACGCAAGCGCAAAACTTTAAAACGCATTTCCGAAAAAAACGTTTAATTTAAAAATTTCAAAAACTGCACATGTGCGTGCTATGTTCCTATCCACATCTGTACCAAAATACAAGATGGGATCATGATGGGATCATATTTTAAAAAATAAAACTATTACAGTGTCAGTTCAAAAATCTTGATTTCAGATCTGTTCAGCCTGGTCTAACAGTGTGGGGTCCATACTTACCAAATAATCCATGATTTTTAGATATTACTGTATTATTTTATTATGTTACCACTTAGAAGCAGGAGAGGACAGAGGAGAAGCTTTGTTAGGGCCGAGAATGACCAGGGGTAGACGATGACTGCAGAGCAGATGACCGACCGGCAGCTCGAGCCTCCAGAGGCCATATTCACACCAAATCTTATCACCCAGGAAACTCCTCAAATGGAGGGAGAAAAATATTCTTAACATCCAGTTCATGTATTTTACAAACCAGGACTACGAAGAGGAGGAGGAGAGTTTGTGAAAACATCGGTTACAGGAAGCAGAACCCATCACAGGGACTCAGCAATACCGCACTGTCATCCCATGTAGTGGAAATAAAGACAGTGACGACCATGAAGTGGTAGAAGGCGGCACAAGATCGGCAATGGATGACAGAACTGGTGATGTGACCTGTGAATATGATCGGCGCTGGCGGCTACTGGACTCTCCAAAGATTGTGAAAATGAAGACGTAGAAGTGACTTTTCTGCACTTTCTGGTCCAGCGCCGTCCTTTGTGTACCAAGAAAACCAGACATTGTAAAAGTGAACAAAAATCAGATATAACTCAGGTGGAGCCGAGCACCATGACCGGCCGCACATACTCTGACACAGAAGGAAACGGCCATTGCTAGTGAGCCCTTATGGACAAGATGACATCTCACCCACTAGAAAGGACACATTGATGATAACAGGCCGTGTAAAAACCTACTATTAATTGTTTGATTAGTTCATATTTTATAGAACGAGGATTTAACTACTGTACTATTCCTCTTAAACACTTCAGAAATGACATGTTTAGTGATATAGTAGAAAAAAATTTGTTCCATGTATAAATAGGTGGTAGAAATATTGGTTCTTTTAATCTTGTTTTTAACATGTAATTAGGATCAGACTGTATTTAGAAAACTACACTTGAGGATATGATCACCTTTTATCTTTTGGCTTGTTCAAAGAATTCAGATTGAAAATGCTGAGCAAGTTGTTATGATGATTAAGATGTATTTATTCTGGCACTTCGGTATTTGTTTTTTGTGTTTCTTTATTGTTACATATAAATGTTGAATGCAATAAGTCTACGTTCACATTAGCGTCGCGTCGTTTTTGACGAAAATCGGACGCACAGAAAATGCTACATGTAGCGTTTTCTTGCGTCCGACGCTAGCGTCGGAAACGACGCACGTGGCGAAAAACGCCACCAAAACGACGCACGCGTCCCCTATGTTAAACATAGGGGCGCGTCGCCGCTGCGTCGCCGACGCAACAGCGACGCACATTAGCGTAACGCTAATGTGAACGTAGCCCAAGTTGTAATTTGAAAAGAAAAAAGGAAGAAACTCACACAAACATAAAATCAGATGATTCAAGGCTTAAAAAAAAAAATACAAATTTGATAGATCCCAAGTTGAGTCCCTGTACAAATATAAACAAGAACACAAGTAACACATGCATGTTTTCACAATTTTAAAACATATGTTTTTTTCAGAATTGCGCATCAAAATTTTTAATTTGATTTCTCCAAAACAAAATATAAAGAAACATAGTCTTGTGACATATCAAATGAAAGCTGGTACCGTTCTGAGAAAAATGATGCCTCTCCCACCTCTCTATCTTAATTCTAGCCCGAGATATGATAAAAAATGTAAAGCCATACCAGGCCAAAATCCGCGCTTTTTCAAAACTTTAAAAATCTGTAAAAAATTAACTGATGAAGAAAAAAATTCTAAACTTTTAATTTGTAATTAACTAAAGTTGTACTTCATAAAAACAAAAAATAAAAAAAATCTAAAGACGTAAGGTAAAAAAAAAATATTCATATTTGGATCACTTGATATGATATGACCCTTACTCGAGATTTCCCGAGCATGCTTGGGTGTCCTCCGAGTATTTTTTAGTGCTCGGAGATTTAGTTTTCATCGCCGCAGCTGAATGATTTACATCTGTTAGCCAGGCTGAGTACATGTGGGGGTTGCCTGGTTGCTAGGGAATCCCCACATGTAATCAAGCTGGCTAATAGCTGTAAATCATTCAGCTGAGGTGATGAAAACTAAATCTCCGAACACTAACAAATACTCGGAGGACACACGAGCATGCTCGGGAAATCTCGAGTAACCAGTATATTCGCTCATCACTAGTGACTATGTAAGACAGCTGTCTTTATGCAGGTAACGAGTTGATTAGGAGCGGCTAACTGGTCAGTAGGAGCCAAAACTCTTAATGGTTGGTAGGGGATAAAATACTTATTTCTCACTGCAAAACGCAAATAAATTTATATAATTTATACAATGTGATTTTCTGGATTTTATTTTTGATATTCTATCTCTCAATGTTAAAATTAACCTACCCTTATAATTATAGGCTGTTCATGTCTTACAAAATCAGCAAGGGATCAAATACTTATTTCCCCCACTGTACACTTAAAGTGCACATGTTTTGAGGCTGAAATCACTATATCCTAATTATATAAATTCTTAAAACATTTCTGCTATTTTTACCAAGAGACAAAATCATACTAAAGGTCTAGTAAGAAAGATCAATAAGAAAGGCACTTACATGTATGGACAGTAACTTGCTACAAAGGGATTATCCACAGAAGCTGGAAATCTACAAGCAAAGACCAGAAATGTTTCACTTTTCAGTTGTCCAATGGCATTATTTGGTCAATGCTGGGGACCAGCAGACTCCAATTTTAGGGTATGTGCAATGATGGCATACTTGCATACGGTATGACGCGAGACGCTACGGTAAACGACGGCGGTGTTTCCTCTAAATCAGCTTTTCTAACATCTTCCTGGACATCTTTAGCACATCGTGCACTGCTTGTAGCTACTTCACAGCTTTTTAAGACTGAAGTGATTATACAAAAGAAAGAGTATATGTAAAGCAAGACGTTTCAACCTTGCTGTACAAATGTTCACTTTTTTGGCACAGAATCCACCTAAAACAGACGTTGTGTCCACATACTCTTAAGGTACCGTCACATTTAGCGACGCTGCAGCGTCGCTGTGTGGTCGCTGGAGAGCTGTCACACAGACAGTTCTCCAGCGACCAACGATGCCAAAGTCCCCTGGTAACCAGGGTAAACATCGGGTTACTAAGCGCAGGGCCACACTTAGTAACCCGATGTTTACCCTGGTTACCAGTGCTAATGTAAAAAAAAAAAAAACACTACATACTTACATTCCGGTGTCTGTCCCCCGGCGCTGTGCTTCCTTCACTGACTGTGAGCGCCGGCCGTAAAGCACAGCGGTGACGTCACCGCTGTAATCTGCTTTACGGCTGGCCGGCGCTGACAGTGCAGGGAAGCAGAACGCCGAGGGAAGCGACAGACACCGGAATGTAAGTATGTAGTGTTTGTTTTTTTTACATTTACACTGGTAACCAGGGTAAACATCGGGTTACTAAGCGCGGCCCTGCGCTTAGTAACCCGATGTTTACCCTGGTTACCAGTGAAGACATCGCTGAATCGGCGTCACACGCGCCGATTCAGCGATGTCTGCGGGAGATCCAGCGACGAAATAAAGTTCTGGACTTTCTGCTCCGACCAACGATGTCACAGCAGGATCCTGATTGCTGCTGCGTGTCAAACACAACGATATCGCTAGCCAGGACGCTGCAACGTCACAGATCGCTAGCGATATCGTTGTGAAGTTGGTCAGTGTGAAGGTAAGGTACCCAGTCACGTAGTATATTGCACAGCCACATAATATACAGCACAGAGCCACGTAGTATATTGCACAGTGACGTAGTATATTGCACAGTCACGTATGTAACAGGTTAAAAAATAAACATACTCACCATCCGAAGAGCCCGTTGTAGTTCTGGCGCTTGTGTACGGTGTCCGATCCCAGGGTTGGTATGAGCGCAGGACCTTCCATGACGTCGCGGTCACATGACTGTGACGTCATGGAAGGTCCTTCTACCATAGTATCTTTGGAAGCGGAACCTGCCGCTTGCAATGGCGAGGAGAGGACGCGACGGCGGAAGGTGAGAATAAGGTTTTTTTTTTATTATTATTTTTAACATTAGATCGTTTTACTATTGATGCTGCATATGCAGCATCAATAGTAAAAAGTTGGGGACACACAGGGTTAATAGCGGCGGTAACGGAGTGCGTTACCCGCGGCATAACGAGGTCCGTTACCGCTGGCATTAACTGTGTGTTAGCGGTGACCGGAGGGGAGTATGCGGGCGACAGGCAGACTGCGGGGAGTAAGGAGTGGCCATTTTCTTCCGGACTGTGCCCATCGCTGATTGGTCGCGGCAGCCATGACAGGCAGCTGCCGAGACCAATCAGCGAATGAATAACCGTGACAGAAGGACAGACAGATGGAAGTGACCCTTAGACAATTATATAGTAGACTAGCTGAAGAGCCCGGCGTTGCCTGGGCATAGTAAATATCTGTGGTTAGTTATAGCACCTCACTTCTCTTATTTTCCCATCACGCCTCTCATTTTCTCCCTCACTCCTCTCATTCCCCTCTAACACTTCTCATTTCAACCTCACATCTGTCATTTTCTGATCACTCCACTATTTTTCCTCACTCCTGTCATTTTGCACTCACACCTTTTCATTTTCACCTCATTACCTCAGTATAAACATGTTTGTCATCTCCCTTATATATAGTATACATCTGTATGTCATCTCCTGTATATAGTATATACCTGAATGTCATCTCCTTCTATATATAGTATATACCTGTATGTCATCTCCTCCAGTATATAGTATATACCTGTGTGTCATCTCCCCTGTATATAGTATATATCTGTGTGTCATCTCCTCCTGTATATAGTATATACCTGCATGTCATCTTCTATATATAGCATATACCTGCATGTCATCTCCTCCTGTATATAGTATATACCTGTGTCATCTCCCCTGTATATAGTATATATCTGTGTGTCATCTCCTCCTGTATATAGTATATATCTGAGTGTCATCTCCTCCTGCATATAGTATATACCTGCATGTCATCTTCTATATATAGCATATACCTGTATGTCATCTCCTCCTGTATACAGTATATACCTGCATGTCATCTTCTGTATATAGCATATACCTGTATGTAGTATATACCTGTATGTCATCTCCTCCTGTATATATATGTACCTGTATGTCATCTCCTCCTCTATATAGTATATACCTGTGTGTCATCTCTCCTGTATATAGTATATATCTGTGTGTCATCTCCCCTGTATATAGTATATACCTGTGTGTCATCTCCTCCTGTATTAGACCTCGTTCACACGTTACTTGCTCAGTATTTTTACCTCAGTATTTGTAAGCTAAATTGGCAGCCTGATAAATCCCCAGCCAACAGGAAGCCCTCCCCCTGGCAGTATATATTAGCTCACACATACACATAATAGACAGGTCATGTGACTGACAGCTGCCGTGTTTCCTATATGGTACATTTGTTGTAATTTGTCTACTTATTAATCAGATTTTTATTTTTGAAGGATAATACCAGACTTGTGTGTGTTTTAGGGCGAGTTTCGTTTGTCAAGTTGTGTGTGTTAAGTTGCGTGTGGCGACATGCATGTAGCGACTTTTGTGAGATGAGTTTTGTGTGGCAACATGCGTATAGCAACTTTTTGTGTGTCGAGTTGCATGTGACAGGTTAGTGTAGCAAGTTGTGTGCAGCAAGTTTTGCGCATGGCGAGTGTTGCGCGTGGCGAGTTTTATGTGTGGTGCCTTTTGAGTATGTGCAAGTTTTGTGTGAGGCAACTTTTGCATTTGTTGCCACTTTTGTGCATGTGGCAATTTTTCCGCGTGTGCAAGTTTTGCGTGTGGCGAGTTTTCCATGAGGTGAGTTTTGCACTTGTGGTGAGTTTTGCAAGAGCCTAGTTTTTGCATGTGGCGAGTTCTGCGCGTGGCGAGTTTTGAGTGGCGACTTTTGTGTTTCAACTTTTATGTGGCGAGGTTGGTGTATTTGTGGTGAAATGTGTGCTGAGGGTAATATGTGTTCAAGCACGTGGTAGTGTGTGGCGCATTTTGTGTGTGTGTTCATATCCCCGTGTGTGGTGAGTATCCCATGTCGGGGCCCCACCTTAGCAACTGTACGGTATATACTCTTTGGCGCCATCGCTCTCATTCTTTAAGTCCCCCTTGTTCACATCTGGCAGCTGTCAATTTGCCTCCTACACTTTTCCTTTCATTTTTTCCCATTATGTAGATAGGGGCAAAATTGTTTGGTGAATTGGAAAGCACGGGGTTAAAATTTCGCCTCACAACATAGCCTATGACGTTCTCAGGGTCCAGACGTGTGACTGTGCAAAATTTTGTGGCTGTAGCTTCGACGCCTCCAACACTTTTCCTTTCACTTTTTTCCCCATTATGTAGATAGGGGCAAAATTGTGTGGTGAATTGGAACGCGCGGGGTTAAAATTTCACCTCACAACATAGCCTATGACGCTCTCGGGGTCCAGACGTGTGACTGTGCAAAATTTTGTGGCTGTAGCTGCGACGGTGCAGATGCCAATCCCGGACATACACACACATACACACACACATTCAGCTTTATATATTAGACTAGATTGTGGCCCGATTCTAACGCATCGGGTATTCTAGAATATGCATGTCCCCGTAGTATATTTACAATGATGATTCCAGAATTCGCGGCAGATTGTGCCCGTCGGTGATTGGTCGAGGCAACCTTTATGACATTATCGTCGCCATGGCAACCATTATGACATCGTCGATACTGTGCCCGTCACTGATTGGTTGAGGCCTGGCGGCCTCGACCAATCAGAGACGCGGGATTTCTACGTTGATACTGTGCCCGTCGCTGATTGGTCGAGGCCTGGCGGCCTCGACCAATCAGTGACGCGGGATTTCCAGGACAGACAGACGGAAAAACCCTTTGGCAATTATATATATAGATGGCTCCCTTCTGGTGCCCACCCATCTACCCTGCTGTCATTCTCGAGCACCAGTGGGGACAGAGCCGGGAAATCAGAAACTTCTACTTAAAAGAGTGAAAAAGGTTCCAAAGAGATGAGTAGCATCCAAGTACCGGCAGAAGAAGGCCTCCACCGAGCCGGGGTCCGAGTGCCGGCAGTGCGGGCACAGAGCACACGTGTGCTGCTGGGCAGTGTCCGGTGACAGGCTGTCACCGCTCAGCACGGCCTCCCTCCCTCTTTGCCGGACCCCATGTGACCGGACTGACCGCGGGCACCTGCTCCCAACCGGACTGCAGATACCGCACACGAAACGCTGCGCTTACCTCTTCCTGAGGGCTGGAGACGGGCGCAGAGAGATGACGTCACAGGTCACATGGCTTGTCCAGGCACCTGCAGGCGGCGCTGTGTAAGTGATGCACAGAGAGCATCTCTCAGTACTAGTGACCTTCCCATAGGAGGGGCTGCACTTGTCAGTCACTCTGACCAGCTCCGGCCACTCCCTACTGTGAAGGGTAGAGCTGTGTGCACACTGTCACGGGCTGCGGTTCATGTTCCTGTGCAGTCGCCTCACCCACAGTACAGGGGGTAGCGGAGGCCGTCAGTCCCGGGGAGTACGGTCCGTACACCAAGCACCACAATGCCCAGACACCGCGGGGCCCCCACTGTGACCGGGCATTGCGGCCAGTCCAGGCGGGGGATGGGAGGACCGTCCGCTCTCCTCACATGGCGGCTTATGGCCAAGCATGTCCTGCAGGCAGGCGACAATGGTTCCCAGCCCTAGGTACAACATTACAGCGCAACCTTTCCTTCGGCCACGGTCACACATTATGTCAGTATCCAGTAGTTGTGAGCCAGACACCAGGAGTGGGGGATGGAAACAAGTCACCATTTCTGGAGTTCTTAGGCTATGTTCACACGTTCCTGATTTCCCTCCTTTTTTCAGGACTAAAAACAGCAGCTCTTGGCAGAAAACGCAGGTCCTTTTTATGCGTTTTTGGTGCGTTTTTGGTGCGTTTTTTAATGCAGTTTTCTATGCACAGTCTGTGTGTTTTCTAGGAAGTTTTTAGGGTTAAAATGGCTGAAAATACCCTAACCCTACCCCTACCCCTATTCTAACCTTAGTGGAAAAAAAAAATTCTTTATATTTTTATTGTCCCTACCTATGGGGGTTTCAAAGGGGGGGCGGGGGGGGTTCATTTACTATTGTTTTTATTTTGATCACTGAGATAGATTATATCTCAGTGATCAAAATGCACTTTGGAACGAATCTGCCGACCGGGCAGACTTTTGGAAGATGGCGGCGCCCAGGGAGAAGACGGACGGACACCGGGAGGCCGGGTAAGTATAAGGGGGGGAGATGAGGGCACAGGGGGGGGAGGGTCGGAGCACGGGGGGGGGGGGGGGGTGGCATCGGAGCATGGGGGGGTGGGATTGGGGCACGGGGGGGGGGGGGGCAGCCACACTGCAGCGGTTCTGCACCACAAACCGCAGAAAACCCGCAGATATTTTTTTCATCTGCGGGTTTTACTGCGGGTTTGACCTCACAATGGAGGTCAATGGGTGCAGAACCGCTGCAGTTCCGCAAAAAGAAGTGACATGGTACTTCTTTTTTACCACGGCTATTCAGCGCAGCATTTTTCGGGATTTTCCGCAATGTGGGCACAGCAGTTCCTGTTTTCCATAGGGTACATTGTACTGTACCCTGCATGGAATACAGCTGAGGACCCGCAGCGGGAAAATCGCGGCGATTCCGCATGAAAAAAAGGATGGTGTGAACATGGCCTTAGAATTTTGCTCGGATTGTTCTGCTCCTGGTTTTGGCTAACCAATACTGGATGTGGGCTCAGAACTCTAGTCCCTCCTTCCATTGTCCATGGACCCACATAGCCTACACTGATTTGACGGTATGAGGCCACAACGCCATCTGGTAACGCCTAGATAGCAATATAGTTCTGGAAGGAATAGTACAAAGCGCATATAAGAAGAGATGTTGCAAAAATTACAAAAAACGAACTACCAGATACCAAGAACACCAGATAACCACAAACTACATATTTGTGGCAAATGACAGGTTCTCTTTAACCCCTTAGTGACAGAGCCAATTTGGTACTTAATGACCGAGCCAATTTTTGCAATTCTGACCACTGTCACTTTATGAGGTTATAACTCTGGAACGCTTCAACGGATCCCGCTGATTCTGAGATTGTTTTTTCGTGACATATTGTACTTCATGTTAGTGGTAACATTTCTTCGATATTACTTGCGATTATTTATGAAAAAAACGGAAATATGGCGAAAATTTTTAAAATTTTGCAATTTTCAAACTTTGTATTTTTATGCCCTTAAATCAGAGAGATATGTCACGAAAAATAGTTAATAAATAACATTTCCCACATGTCTACTTTACATCAGCACAATTTTGGAAACAAAATTTTTTTTGTTAGGGAGTTATAAGGGTTAAAAGTTGACCAGCAATTTCTCATTTTTACAACACCATTTTTTTTTAGGGACCACATCACATTTGAAGTCATTTTGAGGGGTCTATATGATAGAAAATACCCAAGTGTGACACCATCCTAAAAACTACACCCCTCAAGGTTCTCAAAACCACATTCAAGAAGTTTATTAACCCTTTACGTGCTTCACAGGAACTGAAACAATGTGGAAGGAAAAAATGAACATTTAACTTTTTTTTGCAAACATCTTAATTCAGAACCATTTTTTTTATTTTCACAAGTGTAAAAACAGAAATGTAACCATAAATTTTGTTATGCAATTTCTCCTGAATACGCCAATACCCCATATGTGGGGGTAAACCACTTTTTGGGCGCACCGCAGAACTTAGAAGTGAAGGAGCGCCGTTTGACTTTTTCAATGCAGAATTGGCTGGAATTGAGATCGGACGCCATGTCACGTTTAGAGAGCCCCTGATGTGTCTAAACAGTGGAAACTCCCCACAAGTGACACCATTTTGGAAACTAGACCCCTTAAGGAACTTATCTAGATGTGTGGTGAGCACTTTGAACCCCCAAGTGCTTCACAGAAGTTTATAACGTAGAGCCGTGAAAATAAAAAATCGCTTTTGTTTACACACAAATGATCTTTTCGCCCACAAATTCTTATTTTCACAAGGGTAACAGGAGAAATTAGACGACAAAAGTTGTTGTGCGATTTCTCCTGAATACGTCGATACCCCATATGTGAGGGGAAACCACTGTTTGGGCGCACCGCAGAGCTTGGAAGTGAAGGAGCGCCGTTTTATTTTTTCAATGTAGAATTGGCTGGAATTGAGATTGGACGCCATGTCGCGTTTGGAGAGCCTCTGATGTGCCTAAACAGTGGAAACCCCCCACAAGTGACACCATTTTGGAAACTAGACCCCTTAAGGAACATATCTAGATGTGTGGTGAGCACTTTGAACCCCCATGTGCTTCACAGAAGTTTATAATGTAGAGCCGTGAAAAAAAAAAAATCGCATTTTTTCTACAAAAATGATCTTTTTGCCCACAAATTTTTATTTTCACAAGGGTAACAGGAGAAATTAGACCACTAAAGTTGTTGTGCAATTTCTCCTAAATATGCTGATACCCAATATGTGGGGGTAAACCACTGTTAGGGCGCACCGCAGAGCTTGGAAGAGAAGGAGTGCCGTTTTACTTTTTCAATGTAGAATTGGCAGGAATTGAGATCGGACGCCATGTCGCGTTTGGAGAGCCCCTGATGTGCCTAAACAGTGGAAACCCCCCACAAGTGACACCATTTTGGAAACTAGACCCCTTAATGAACTTATCTAGATGTGTGGCGAGCACTTTGAACCCCCATGTGCTTCACAGAAGTTTATAACGTAGAGCCGTGAAAAAAAAATTGCATTTTTTCTACAAAAATGATCTTTTTGCCCACAAATTTTTATTTTCTCAAGGGTAACAGGAGAAATTAGACCACTAAAGTTGTTGTGCAATTTCTCCTGAGTACGTCGATACCCAATATGTGGGGGTAAACCACTGTTTGGGCGCACCGCAGAGCTTGGAAGGGAAAGAGTGCCGTTTTACTTTTTCAATGTAGAATTCGCTGGAATTGAGATCGGACGCCATGTCGCGTTTGGAGATCCCCTGATGTGCCTAAACAGTAGAAATCCCCCACAAGTGACCCCATTTTGGAAACTAGACCCCCCATGGAACTTATCTAGATGTGTGGTGAGAACCTTGAATGCCCAAGTGCTTCACAGAAGTTTATAATGCAGAGCCGTGAAAATAAATATTTTTTTTTTCCACAAAAAAGATTTTTTAGCCCCCAAGTTTTTATTTTCACAAGGGTAACAGGAGAAATTGGACTGCAATAGTTGTTGTCCAATTTATCCCGAGTACGCTGATGCGCCATATGTGGGGGTAAACCACTGTTTGGGCGCACGGCAGAGCTCGGAAGGGAAGGAGCGCCTTTTTGGAATGCAGACTTTGATAGAATGGCCTGTGGGCATTATGTTGCGATTGCAGAGCCCCTGATGTACCTAAACTGTAGTAACCCCCCACAAGTGACCCCATTTTGGAAACTAGACCCCCCAAGAAACTTATCTAGATGTGTGGTGAGAAGTTTGAATGCCCAAGTGCTTCACAGAAGTTTAGAATGCAGAGTCGTGAAAATAAAAAATATTTTTTTTTTCACAAAAAAGATATTGTAGCCCCCAAGTTTTTATTTTCACAAGGGTAGCAAGAGAAATTGGACCCCAGAAGTTGTCCAATTTATCCCGAGTGCGCTGATGCCCCATATGTGGGGGTAACCCACTGTTTGGGCGCACGGCAGAGCTCAGAAGGGAGGGAGCACCATTTGACTTTTTGAGCGGAAAATTGGCTGTCGTGTTTGGAGACCCCCTGATGTACCTAAACAGTGGAAACCCCCCAATTCTAGCTCCAACCCTAACCCCAACACACCCCTAACCCTAATCCCAACCTGATCCATAATCCTAATCACTAACCCTAACCATAATCACAACCCTTACCCCAAAACAACCCTAATGTCAACCGTAACCCTAATCAAAACCCTAAATCCAATACACCCCTAATCCTAATCTCAACCCTAACCTCAAACCTAACCCTAATCCCAATACACCCCTAATCACAACCCTAACCTTAACCCTAATCCCAAACCTAACCCTAATCCCAAGCGTAACCCTAATGCCAACCCTAACCCTAATACCAACCCTAATCCAAACCCTAACCCTAATCCAAGCTCTAACCCTAACTTTAGCCCCAACCCTAGCCCTAACTTTAGCCCCAACCCTAAGGCTACTTTCACACTTGCGTCGTTTGGCATTCCGTCGTTTTGGACAAGAAACAGATCCTGCAAATGTGCCCGCAGGATGCGTTTTTTGCCCATAGACTTGTATTGCCGACGGATCGTGACGGATGGCCACACGTCGCGTCCGTCGTGCACTGGATCAGTTGTGTTTTGGCGGAGCGTCGGCACAAAAAAACGTTCAATGAAACGTTTTTTTGTACGTCGCATCCGCCATTTCTGACCGCGCATGCGTGGCCGTAACTCCGCCCCCTCCTCCCCAGGACATAGATTGGGCAGCGGATGCGTTGAAAAACTACAGCTGCTGCCCACGTTGTGCACAATTTTCACAACGTGCGTCGGTATGTCGGGCCGACGCATTGCGACGGCCCCGTACCGACGTAAGTGTGAAAGAAGCCTAACCCTAAATTTAGCCCCAACCCTAAGGCCGGCTTCACACTTGCGAGTTTTACGGACGTAAGAGCGCAGAAACTACGTCCGTAAAACTCGCAAAAAATACGGCACAATTATTCTCTATGCCCCTGCTCCTATCTGCCGTATTTTAATGATCAGTATTATACGGCTTTCTACGGCCGTACAAAATCGCAGCATGCTGCGTTTGTCACCGTACTGCGCAAGAAATACGCCAATGAAAGTCTATGGAAGCGTGAAAAATACGGATTACACACGGACAAGCAGTGTGACTTGCGAGAAATACGCAGCGCTGTTAGAGAGAAAAGCCGGTAATTCAGTGCGGTGTACAGTAAAATCACACTGACAGCTTACAGTAGAATAGGTAGAATAAATGTGTACACATAGAATAGGTATATATATATGTATATATATATATATATATATGTCAGTGAGACACATATATGTATATATATTAATATTTATTCCAGCGCTATACAGCTTGAAAGCCGGTAATTGAATTACCGGCTTTTTCTTTCTCCTTCCTAAAACCCGACATGATTTGAGACATGGTTTAAAACATTTTGCAGCAAGGAGCTTTGCTAATGCAATGCTACTCCTCGCTGCAAAACCCCGGGGAATGAGGCTAAATATAGATCAATGAGCTATATTTAGCTTCATTTGCGGTGAGGCGCCCTCTGCTGGCTGTTCATAGATCGTGGGAACTTTCCTAGAAAGCCTGGGAGCTTTCTAGGTAAGTTCCCACGATCTATTAACATCCAGCAGAGGGCGCCTCACCGCAAATGAAGCTAAATATAGCTCATTGATCTATATTTAGCCTCATTCCCCGGGGTTTTGCAGCGAGGAGTAGCATTGCATTAGCAAAGCTCCTTGCTGCAAAATGTTTTAACCCCTTCAGAAGGATTTACATCGTTGGACGTTACAGATCTGCGGAGGGTAAGTATATTGTTGGTTTATTATGTTTTTTCTTTCACAGAACGAGGGTCTTCAGTGACTGGATTGGGCGTAGAATAAAATACTCAAACAACCATTGTTTTTATTTCATTAAAATAATTTTAAATAATGTGTTTGTGTTTTATTTAACCCTTTCATTCAATTGGATTAATAATGGATAGGTGTCATAATTGACGCCTCTCCATTATTAATTAGGCTTAATGTCACCTTACAATAGCAAGGTGGCATTAACCCTTCATTACCCCATATCCCACCGCTACACGGGAATGGGAAGAGAGTGGCCAAGTGCCAGAATAGGCGCATCTTCCAGATGTGCCTTTTCTGGGGTGGCTCGGGGCAGATATTTTTAGCCAGGGGGGGGCCAATAACCATGGACCCTCTCCAGGCTATTAATATCTGCCCTCAGTCACTGGCTTTACTACTCTTGCGGAGAAAATTGCGCGGGAGCCCACGCCAATTTTTCCGCCATTTAACCCTTTATTTTAAGAGCTAGAACGGCCAAATTTTGCAGATACACACTACTGACATTAGTAGTGTGGAATCTGCAAAAAAAATGGAGAGAAGACATGGTTTACTGTATGTAAACCATGTCTCAAATCATGTCGGGTTTTAGGCAGGAGAAAGAAAAAGCCGGTAATTCAATTACCGGCTTTCAAGCTGTATAGCGCTGGAAAAAATATTAATATATATACATATACAGTGGGGCAAAAAAGTATTTAGTCAGTCAGCAATAGTGCAAGTTCCACCACTTAAAAAGATGAGAGGCGTCTGTAATTTACATCATAGGTAGACCTCAACTATGGGAGACAAACTGAGAAAAAAAAATCCAGAAAATCACATTGTCTGTTTTTTTAACATTTTATTTGCATATTATGGTGGAAAATAAGTATTTGGTCAGAAACAAAATTTCATCTCAATACTTTGTAATATATCCTTTGTTGGCAATGACAGAGGTTAAACGTTTTCTGTAAGTCTTCACAAGGTTGCCACACACTGTTGTTGGTATGTTGGCCCATTCCTCCATGCAGATCTCCTCTAGAGCAGTGATGTTTTTGGCTTTTCGCTTGGCAACACGGACTTTCAACTCCCTCCGAAGGTTTTCTATAGGGTTGAGATCTGGAGACTGGCTAGGCCACTCCAGGACCTTGAAATGGTTCTTACGAAGCCACTCCTTCGTTGCCCTGGCGGTGTGCTTTGGATCATTGTCATGTTGAAAGACCCAGCTACGTTTCATCTTCAATGCCCTTGCTGATGGAAGGAGGTTTGCACTCAAAATCTCACGATACATGGCCCCATTCATTCTTTCATGTACCCGGATCAGTCGTCCTGGCCCCTTTGCAGAGAAACAGCCCCAAAGCATGATGTTTCCACCACCATGCTTTACAGTAGGTATGGTGTTTGATGGATGCAACTCAGTATTCTTTTTCCTCCAAACACGACAAGTTGTGTTTCTACCAAACAGTTCCAGTTTGGTTTCATCAGACCATAGGACATTCTCCCAAAACTCCTCTGGATCATCCAAATGCTCTCTAGCAAACTTCAGACGGGCCTGGACATGTACTGGCTTAAACAGTGGGACACGTCTGGCACTGCAGGATCTGAGTCCATGGTGGTGCAGTGTGTTACTTATGGTAGTCCTTGTTACATTGGTCCCAGCTCTCTGCAGTTCATTCACTAGGTCCCCCCGCGTGGTTCTGGGATTTTTGCTCACCGTCCTTGTGATCATTCTGACCCCACGGGGTGGGATTTTGCGTGGAGCCCCAGATCGAGGGAGATTATCAGTGGTCTTGTATGTCTTCCATTTTCTAATTATTGCTCCCACTGTTGATTTCTTCACTCCAAGCTAGTTGGCTATTGCAGATTCAGTCTTCCCAGCCTGGTGCAGGGCTACAATTTTGTTTCTGGTGTCCTTTGACAGCTCTTTGGTCTTCACCATATTGGAGTTTGGAGTCAGACTGTTTGAGGGTGTGCACAGGTGTCTTTTTATACTGATAACAAGTTTAAACATGTGCCATTACTACAGGTAATGAGTGGAGGAAAGAGGAGACTCTAAAAGAAGAAGTTACAGGTCTGTGAGAGCCAGAAATCTTGATTGTTTGTTTCTGACCAAATACTTATTTTCCACCATAATATGCAAAAAAAATGATAAAAAAAACAGACAATGTGATTTTCTGGATTTTTTTTCTCAGTTTGTCTCCCATAGTTGAGGTCTACCTATGATGTAAATTACAGACGCCTCTCATCTTTTTAAGTAGTGGAACTTGCACTAATGCTGACTGACTAAATACTTTTTTGCCCCACTGTATGTGTCTAATGACATATATATATATATATAGACAGTATATATATATATTTTTTTCTTTTTGGGACACATGGATCATTTCTATAGCGGTATGTTGGTTTTGCAAGCCTGCGAGAAAACCACGCAGTACGGATGCCATACGGATTACATACGGAGGATGCCATGCGCAAAAAACGCTGACACACCCTGCCTACGGAGGAGTTACGGACCACTATTTTCGGGACATTTCAGCGTATTACGGCCGTAATATACGGACCGTATTTTCATACGCTGAGTGTGAAGCCGGCCTAACCCTAAATTTAGCCCCAACCCTAGCCCTAACCCTACCCTAACCCTACCCCTAACCTACCCCTACCCCTAATTTTAGCCCCAACTGCTGTTCTCCTGCCGGCCGGCAGATGGAGATAGATGGTGGGCGCACTGGGCATGCGTCCGCCATGTTCTTCTGCTGGCGGCCAGGAGGAGCAGCAAGAGGATCCAGGGACACAGGTGAGTATTGTAGGGTCCCCGAATCCCCCTATTTCTCTGTCCTCTGATGTGCGATCACATCAGAGGACAGAGAATTACACTTTACTTTTTTTTTTTTTTTTTTTTGCGGTCGCCGGTAAACAGTTAATTACCGGCGATCGCAAAACAGGGGTCGGTAAAACCGACCCCGATCATGCTCTTTGGGGTCTCGGCTACCCCCGGCAGCCGAGACCCCAAAGATTCTCCCGGTGCCGGCCGGCGGGCGCACTGCGCCCGCCATTTTGAAGATGGCGGCGCCCACCGGGAGACACGAGGAGCATCGGGGGAGCTAGGTGAGTATTGGGGGACCACCTGGGACCCCTTTTCTCTGTCCTCCGATGTGCGATCACATCGGAGGACAGAGAAATTAAAAAGAGATCGCGTTTTTGTTTTTTTTGCGATCGCCGGTAAACGGTTAATTACCGGCGATCGCAAATGCGGGGTGGGTTAAAAACCCCCCGAATCATGTTCTCTGGGGTCTCGGCTACCCCCGGCAGCCGAGACCCCGGAGAAAATCGGCCTCTGGGGGGCGCTATTGACTTTTTCCACAGCGTCGTTAATTAACGGCGCTGTGGTTTAAGTACCCTTAGCGGCCGCCATTAAAAGGCGTATCGGCGGTCGCTAAGGGGTTAAAGGATTATCAGAATTCAAATGGCCCCATGTCCTCAGAACAGGGAATAACCCAGTGATCACTGCAGGTCTGATCCCTAACACCGGAGCTCTGCACAGCCCTGTCCTGAATGGGGTGGAGGTGCAAATATTTGACCTGCGCTCCATTCATTGTCTATGGGACTACTAGAAATAGAGTGCAGAGATGAGCGAATCAATTCACAAACCCCTCGTCCAGCGGCTCCTTCAGGGGCCATAGAATGGCAGCGCTGCAGACCCCCTTACCTGCCAGCGTGCTTGGCGTCTCTTGTGACTAGCAGTGTAATAAGAGAAGGAAAGCTGCAGTCACACAATACAGAAAGGGATTGGCAAAACCTGCCCTGGCAAATCTATACAGAAAATGTAACATAGAATGTACCAATGAATAAGGAAACCCCGACATCACATGAGTAATATACTAATAACCCCTGGAATAAGAAGTATCACAGATGGTGGCCGTTATATATAGATATGTCTCTCTGCATGATATTCTAGCTTTTAGGTTACATATTGCCATTATTATTACAGGGGTCATTAGTATTATATTTGGATATATATTTTATATTTATAACTGGTCTCAGTATCTGTTTGGTGCATATGTACATTACTCACATGATTTATATATATAAAGCTGAGTATATGTATGTGTGTATGTATCAAGCCACACTCGCTCCACACGCAAAGCCCTGTCCACATGGCCCACGTTGTTAGCGCACATGGGAGGAGACACATTCACCTCGAAAGCCACCCTGCAAAACTCACCGGCTGCAACGTTCCAGCCGCTGCGAGCTACAATCAGGGCCACCGCCTTCAGAGTATCAGTATCAGGGCTCCTACTCACTTGCGAGACACTCGGATGACTGTCGCACGGCAATACCTGGCACAGAGGAACGGAGTGTGCGGCTGCATGTATTCCCATGCAGCCGCACGCTCCGATCTGAGTGCCGGGTATTAACATGCGAGACTCATCTGAGTTTCTCGTGAGTATGATCCCTCAGGCCACATCTAGCTCCGTCATGTCTAGAATGGAATTGCTCCTGTGATGCATGACATCAAGGGAAAGGGAGGAGCCTCATGGATTACACCGCTGTGCTCATAATGGGAAGTTGCTGTGCACGTGTGAGGGGAAAATAATGGCGTTATCGAAAAATGACAAGTGTGAGGAAAAAATGAGAGATGTGAGGGGGAAAATGAGAGGCATAATGGGAAAATGAGAGAAGTGAGGTGCTGCAGTATGAGGCTGTGTATAGAGGAGTGAGGTGCTGCAGGTGGAGGCTGTGTATAAGGCCACATTCACACTTTCAGCATTCGGTCAGTATTTTACCTCAGTATTTATAAGCCAAAACCAGGAGTGGGAGAAAAATACAGAAATGGTGACGTGTTTCTAATATACTTTTCATCTGATTGTTTTCTCAAAGTTTTAGTTTACAAATACTGAGGTAAAAATACTGACCAAATAACGTGTGAACGAGGTCGAAAGGGGAAAAGTGTAGTGCTGCAGAGGAAATTGTTGTGAGTTCTGTTTTTGGGCTCCCTCTGGTGGTTACTGATGGTACTGGGTGACTTGTCTTTCCTGGGTCTCTGGGTTCCACCTGTTCCATCAGGATATGGGAGTTTCCTATTTAACCTGGCTTTGCTGGCATTTCCTCGCCGGTTATCAATGTATCCAGTGTGTCTTGTTATCTCTGCTCCCTGCTCCTAGAACCTTCTGGTCAAGCTGTTTGGATTTTCCTGTTTTGGTGTTTTGCTTTATTTGGTTTTTTAGTCCAGCCTGCAGATATGTGATTCTTGCTGCTGGTTGCTCTAGTGGGTTGAAATTGCTCCTCATGTACCATGAGTTGGCACATGAGTTCAAGTAATTTCAGGATGGTTTTTTGAAGGGTTTTTCGCTGACCGCGCAGTTCACTTTTGTATCCTCTGCTATCTAGCTTTAGCGGGCCTCATTTTGCTGAAACTGTTTTCATACTGCGTATGTGCTTTCCTCTCATTTCACCGTCATTATATGTGGGGGGCTGCTATTTCTGTGGGGTATTTCTCTGGAGGCAAGAGAGGTCTGTGTTTCTTCTAATAGGGGAAGTTAGATCTTCGGCTGGAGCGAGACGTCTAGGATCATCGTAGGCACGTTCCCCGGCTACTTTTATTTGTGTGTTAGGTTCAGGGTCGCGGTCAGCTCAGGTTCCATCGCCCTAGAGCTTGTTTGTATCTGTGCTTGTCCTTTAGTGATCCCCTGCCATTGGGATCATGACAGTATAACCGGCCCACAAAGTGTTAATTGTATTGGCTGAAGTAGGAGGATAAGTAGTCTGAGGAAGTTTTTTTTTTTCTCTCTCTTTCCCTCAGAGTTTGCTGCCTAGCCTTATTGCAGCCTGGCTACTTCCTCCTCCTCTTAATCTTTGAATGGCTCTGATCCCAGCTGTTTATCATGGACGTCCAGAGTTTGGCTTCCAGCCTGAATAATCTTGCCGCTAAGGTTCAAAATATACAGGATTTTGTTGTACATGCTCCTATGTCTGAACCTAGAATTCCTGTCCCAGAGTTTTTTTCTGGAGATAGATCTCGTTTTCTGAATTTTAGGAACAATTGCAAGTTGTTTCTTTCTTTGAAATCTCGCTCCTCTGGAGACCCTGCTCAGCAAGTCAAAATTATTATATCTTTCCTGCGGGGTGACCCTCAGGATTGGGCATTTGCATTGGCACCAGGGGACCCTGCGTTGCTTAATGCGGATGCGTTTTTTCTGGCATTGGGTTTGCTCTATGAGGAACCTAACCAAGAGATTCAGGCTGAAAAAGCTTTGTTGGCCCTCTCTCAGGGGCAAGATGAAGCAGAAATTTATTGTCAAAAATTTCGGAAGTGGTCGGTGCTTACTCAGTGGAATGAGTGCGCCCTGGCTGCAAGGTTCAGAGATGGCCTTTCTTAGGCCATTAAAGATGTTATGGTGGGGTTCCCTGCGCCTACTGGTCTGAATGAGTCTATGACTATGGCTATTCAGATTGATCGGCGTTTACGGGAGCGCAAACCTGTGCACCATTTGGCGGTGTCGTCTGAACCGTCACCTGAGATAATGCAATGTGATAAAATTCAGTCCAGAAGTGAACGGCAAAATTATAGGCGGAAAAAAAGGTTGTGCTTTTATTGTGGTGATTCAGCTCATGTTATATCAGCATGCTCTAAACGCACAAAAAAGGTTGATAAGTCTGTTGCCATTAGTACTTTACAGTCTAAGTTCATTCTGTCTGTGACTCTGATTTGTTCATTATCATCCATTTCCGTCGATGCCCATGTGGATTCAGGCGCTGCCCTGAGTCTTATGGATTGGTCATTTGCCAATCGCTGTGGGTTTAGTCTGGAGCCTCTGGAAGTCCCTATTCCTTTGAAGGGAATTGACTCTACACCTTTGGCTATGAATAAACCTCAGTACTGGACAAAAGTGACCATGCGTATGACTCCTGTTCATCAGGAGGTGATTCGCTTCCTGATACTGTATAATTTGCATGATGTCCTAGTGCTTGGTCTGCCATGGTTACAAACTCATAATCCAGTCCTTGACTGGAAATCGATGTCTGTGTTAAGCTGGGGTTGTCAGGGGGTTCATGATGATGCTCCTCCGATTTCTATCGCTTCATCTACTCCTTCTGAGATTCCTGTGTTTTTGTCTGACTATCGGGATGTTTTTGAGGAGCCTAAGCTCAGTTCGCTTCCTCCTCACAGGGATTGCGATTGTGCCATAAATTTAATTCCAGGCAGTAAATTTCCTAAAGGTCGTTTGTTCAATCTGTCAGTGCCAGAGCATACTGCTATGCGGGATTATGTTAAGGAGTCCTTGGAAAAGGGACATATCCGTCCATCTTTGTCCCCTTTGGGAGCAGGTTTTTTTTTCGTGGCCAAAAAAGATGGTTCCTTGAGGCCTTGTATAGATTATCGTCTTTTGAATAAGATTACCGTAAAATATCAGTATCCTTTGCCATTGTTGACTGATTTGTTTGCTCGCATTAAGGGGGCTAAATGGTTCACTAAGATTGATCTTCGGGGTGCGTATAATCTTATACGAATAAAGCAAGGTGATGAGTGGAAAACCGCATTTAATACGCCTGAGGGACATTTTGAGTATTTGGTAATGCCTTTCGGACTTTCTAATGCTCCTTCAGTCTTCCAGTCCTTTATGCACGATATTTTCCGTGAATATCTGGATAAATTTATGATTGTGTATTTGGATGATATTTTGGTTTTTTCTGATGACTGGGAGTCTCATGTTCAGCAGGTCAGGAAGGTGTTTCAGGTCCTGCGGGCCAATTCCTTGTTTGTAAAAGGCTCAAAGTGTCTCTTTGGAGTCCAGAAGATTTCTTTCTTGGGGTATATTTTTTCCCCTTCTACTATTGAGATGGATCCCGTCAAGGTTCAGGCTATTTGTGACTGGACGCAGCCTACATCTCTTAAGAGTCTACAGAAGTTCTTGGGCTTTGCTAATTTCTATCGTCGTTTTATAACTAATTTTTCTAGTGTTGTTAAGCCTTTGACGGATTTGACTAAGAAGGGTGCTGATGTTGCTAATTGGTCTCCTGCGGCTGTGGAGGCCTTTCAGGAACTTAAGCGCCGGTTTTCTTCTGCTCCTGTGTTGCGTCAGCCAGATGTTTCGCTCCCTTTTCAGGTTGAGGTTGATGCTTCCGAGATTGGAGCGGGGGCGGTTTTGTCGCAGAGAAGCTCCGATGGCTCAGTGATGAAGCCATGCGCGTTTTTTTCTAGAAAGTTTTCGCCGGCTGAGCGGAATTATGATGTTGGTAATCGGGAACTTTTGGCCATGAAGTGGGCATTTGAGGAGTGGCGTCATTGGCTAGAGGGTGCTAGACATCGTGTGGTGGTCTTGACTGATCACAAGAATTTGATTTACCTTGAGTCTGCCAGGCGTCTGAATCCTAGACAGGCGCGTTGGTCACTGTTTTTCTCTCGTTTCAATTTTGTGGTTTCATACCTGCCAGGTTCAAAGAATGTGAAGGCGGATGCTCTTTCTAGGAGTTTTGTGCCTGACTCCCTTGGAAATTCTGAGCCCTCTGGTATCCTTAGGGATGGGGTGATTTTGTCTGCTGTCTCCCCAGACTTGCGACGTGCTTTGCAGGAGTTTCAGGCGGGTAAACCTGATCGTTGTCCGCCTGAGAGACTGTTTGTTCCGGATAATTGGACCAGTAGAGTCATCTCCGAGGTCCATTCTTCTGCGTTGGCAGGTCATCCTGGAATATTTGGTACTAGAGACTTGGTGGCCAGGTCTTTTTGGTGGCCTTCCTTGTCGAGGGATGTGCGTTCTTTTGTGCAGTCTTGTGAGGTTTGTGCTTGGGCTAAGCCTTGCTGTTCTCGGGCCAGTGGATTGTTGTCACCTTTGCCTATCCCGAAGAGGCCTTGGACGCACATTTCCATGGACTTTATTTCGGATCTCCCTGTCTCTCAAAAAATGTCCGTCATCTGGGTTGTGTGTGATCGCTTTTCTAAAATGGTTCATCTGGTACCCTTGCCTAAGTTACCTTCCTCCTCTGAGTTGGTCCCTCTGTTTTTTCAGAATGTGGTTTGTTTGCATGGGATTCCTGAGAACATCGTTTCTGACAGGGGATCCCAGTTTGTGTCTAGATTTTGGCGGACGTTCTGTGCTAAGATGGGCATTGATTTGTCCTTTTCGTCTGCATTCCATCCTCAGACGAATGGCCAGACTGAACGAACTAATCAGACCTTGGAAACTTATTTAAGGTGTTTTGTTTCTGCTGATCAGGATGACTGGGTTACCTTTTTGCCGCTGGCCGAATTTGCCCTTAATAATCGGGCTAGTTCTGCTACCTTGGTTTCTCCTTTCTTTTGTAATTCGGGGTTTCATCCTCGTTTTTCCTCTGGTCAGGTGGAACCTTCTGATTGTCCTGGAGTGGACATGGTGGTGGATAGGTTGCATCGGATTTGGAGTCATGTGGTGGACAATTTGAAGTTGTCCCAGGAGAAGGCTCAGCAGTTTGCTAATCGCCGTCGCCGCGTGGGTCCTCGACTTCTTGTTGGGGACTTGGTGTGGTTGTCTTCTCGTTTTGTTCCTATGAAGGTCTCTTCTCCTAAGTTCAAGCCTCGGTTCATCGGTCCCTATAGGATCTTGGAAATTCTTAACCCTGTGTCGTTTCGTTTGGATCTCCCGGCATCGTTTGCTATTCATAATGTGTTCCATCGGTCGTTGTTGCGGAAGTATGAGGTACCTGTTATTCCTTCGCTTGAGCCTCCTGCTCCAGTGCTGGTGGAGGGAGAATTGGAGTATGTTGTGGAGAAGATCTTGGATTCTCGTGTTTCCAGACGGAAACTCCAGTATTTGGTCAAGTGGAAGGGTTATGGTCAGGAGGATAATTCTTGGGTGGTTGCCTCGGATGTTCATGCTGATGATTTGGTTCGCGCTTTTCATAGGGCTCATCCTGGTCGCCCTGGTGGTTCTCGTGAGGGTTCGGTGACCCCTCCTCAAGGGGGGGGGGGTACTGTTGTGAGTTCTGTTTTTGGGCTCCCTCTGGTGGTTACTGATGGTACTGGGAGACTTTTCTTTCCTGGGTCTCTGGGTTCCACCTGTTCCATCAGGATATGGGAGTTTCCTATTTAACCTGGCTTTGCTGGCATTTCCTCGCCGGTTATCAATGCATCCAGTGTGTCTTGTTATCTCTGCTCCCTGCTCCTAGAACCTTCTGGTCAAGCTAAGTTTGGATTTTCCTGTTTTGGTGTTTTGCTTTATTTGGTTTTTTAGTCCAGCCTGCAGATATGTGATTCTTGCTGCTGGTTGCTCTAGTGGGCTGAAATTGCTCCTCATGTACCATGAGTTGGCACATGAGTTCAAGTAATTTCAGGATGGTTTTTTGAAGGGTTTTTCGCTGACTGCTCAGTTCACTTTTGTATACTCTGCTATCTAGCTTTAGCGGGCCTCATTTTGCTGAAACTGTTTTCATACTGCGTATGTGCTTTCCTCTCATTTCACCGTCATTATATGTGGGGGGCTGCTATTTCTGTGGGGTATTTCTCTGGAGGCAAGAGAGGTCTGTGTTTCTTCTAATAGGGGAAGTTAGATCTTCGGCTGGAGCGAGACGTCTAGGATCATCGTAGGCTCGTTCCCCGGCTACTTTTATTTGTGTGTTAGGTTCAGGGTCGCGGTCAGCTCAGGTTCCATCGCCCTAGAGCTTGTTTGTATCTGTGCTTGTCCTTTAGTGATCCCCTGCCATTGGGATCATGACAGGAAATAGGCTGTGTATATAATACGCTTTATTGCAATTAGTGCAATTTCTCTCAAGATCAAGTGTTTCCAATTGTATATGGAAGAGGAGTGTGAGGTGCTGCTGGAGGAGGCGAATATAGAGGAGAAAAGCTGTGCTGCAGAAAAATGCTTTGTGTAAAGGAGGAGCGTGAGGTGCAAGAGGAGGCTGTGCAATCTCCATGTTTTTCTCATGGTCAACTTTACGTGGCCTGTTCAAGAGTTGGAACTGCCAAAAATCTGTTCATCTTTGCACTGGAAGGAAAAACCCAAAATGTTGTTTATCAAAAGGCTCTTGAATGAGTTGAAAATAAAATACTATCAATGCTTAGGTAATCGTTTAATTTGTGTTGCAAATCTTTAGTGTTGAATATATGAAGTGAAATGTTTTTATGCGCAATATAATCATAATTTGGTATAACTAACCACAGTTAGTTACTATGCCCGGGACAACCAGCAGAGGGCGCCTCTTATGAACTCGAGCCTGGGAGCTTTCTAGGAAAGTTCCCACGATCTAGGAACAACCAGCAGAGGGCGCCTCACCGCAAATGAAGGTAAATATAGGTCATTGACCTACTTTACCTTCATTCCCCGGGGTTTTGCAGCCACGAGCAACGTTGCTTTAGTAAAGCTCGTGGCTGCAAAATATTTTAACCCCTTCAGAAGGATTTACATCGTTGGACTTTACAGATCTGTGGTAGGTATGTATATTGTTTGTTTATTATTTTGTTTTTATTACAGAACGAGGGTCTTCAGTGACTGGATTGGGCGTAGAATAAATTATTACAATAACCTTTGTTTTTATTTCATTAAAGTGTTTGTGTATTTTTTAACCCTTTACTACAATTGGATTAATAATGGATAGGTGTCATAATTGACGCCTCTCCATTATTAATTTGGCTTAATGTCACCTTACAATAGCAAGGTGACATTAACCCTTCATTACCCCATATCCCACCGCTACACGGGAATGGGAAGAGAGTGGCCAAGTGCCAGAATAGGCGCATCTTCCAGATGTGCCTTTTCTGGGGTGGCTGGGGGCAGATGTTTTTAGCCAGGGGGGGGCCAATAACCATGGACCCTCTCCAGGCTATTAATATCTGCCCTCAGTCACTGGCTTTACTACTCTGGCGGAGAAAATTGTGCGGGAGCCCACGCCAATTTTTTCCGCCATTTAACCCTTTAATTTAGTAGATAGAACGGCCAAATTTTGCAGATACACACTACTAACATTAGTAGTGTGAAATATGCAAAAAAAATGGGGAGAAGACATGATTTACTGTATGTAAACCATGTCTCAAATCATGTCGGGTTTAGGAAGGAGATAGCAAAAGCCGGTAATTCAATTACCGGCTTTAAAGCTATCTAGCGCTGGAATAAATATTAATATATATACATATATGTGTCTCACTGACATATATATATATATATATATATATATACCTATTCTATGTGTCCACATTTATTCTACCTATTCTTCTGTAAGCTGTCAGTGTGATTTTACTGTACACCGCACTGAATTACCGTCTTTTCTCTCTAACAGCGCTGCGTATTTCTCGCAAGTCACACTGCTGGTCCGTGTGTGATCTGTATTTTTCACGCTTCCATAGACTTTCATTGGCGTATTTCTTGCGCAGTACGGTGACAAACGCAGCATGCTGCGATTTTGTTTGGCCGTAGAAAGCCGTATAATACTGATCAGTAAAATACGGCAGATAGGAGCAGGGGCATAGAGAATAATTGTGCCGTTTGTTTTGCGAGTTTTACGAACGTAATTTCTGCGCTCATACGTCCGTAAAACTCGCAAGTGTGACGCCGGCCTTATACTGCATTTGTACTTTAGGGTATTATTAATTGGATAGTAGGGGTTTCCTTATTCATTAGGATACTATATTTTCTATATGTATATTTACCGTGGCAAATTATGATAAAATATTTTTTTTTTATATTATATCTATTTTTGAGGGGCTCCATTATTGATAGTGGTGGATGCAGTGGGTCATCTTGGTTTTTAACATGGCATTTTATATTTAATAAATTGGATATAGTATATTAGGTTCAGGGTCGCGGTCAGCTCAGGTTCCATCGCCCTAGAGCTTGTTTGTATCTGTGCTTGTCCTTTAGTGATCCCCTGCCATTGGGATCATGACAGGAAATAGGCTGTGTATATAATACGCTTTATTGCAATTAGTGCAATTTCTCTCAAGATCAAGTGTTTCCAATTGTATATGGAAGAGGAGTGTGAGGTGCTGCTGGAGGAGGCGAATATAGAGGAGAAAAGCTGTGCTGCAGAAAAATGCTTTGTGTAAAGGAGGAGCGTGAGGTGCAAGAGGAGGCTGTGCAATCTCCATGTTTTTCTCATGGTCAACTTTACTTGGCCTGTTCAAGAGTTGGAACTGCCAAAAATCTGTTCATCTTTGCACTGGAAGGAAAAACCCAAAATGTTGTTTATCAAAAGGCTCTTGAATGAGTTGAAAATAAAATACTATCAATGCTTAGGTAATCGTTTAATTTGTGTTGCAAATCTTTAGTGTTGAATATATGAAGTGAAATGTTTTTATGCGCAATATAATCATAATTTGGTATAACTAACCACAGTTAGTTACTATGCCCGGGACAACCAGCAGAGGGCGCCTCTTATGAACTCGAGCCTGGGAGCTTTCTAGGAAAGTTCCCACGATCTAGGAACAACCAGCAGAGGGCGCCTCACCGCAAATGAAGGTAAATATAGGTCATTGACCTACTTTACCTTCATTCCCCGGGGTTTTGCAGCCACGAGCAACGTTGCTTTAGTAAAGCTCGTGGCTGCAAAATATTTTAACCCCTTCAGAAGGATTTACATCGTTGGACTTTACAGATCTGTGGTAGGTATGTATATTGTTTGTTTATTATTTTGTTTTTATTACAGAACGAGGGTCTTCAGTGACTGGATTGGGCGTAGAATAAATTATTACAATAACCTTTGTTTTTATTTCATTAAAGTGTTTGTGTATTTTTTAACCCTTTACTACAATTGGATTAATAATGGATAGGTGTCATAATTGACGCCTCTCCATTATTAATTTGGCTTAATGTCACCTTACAATAGCAAGGTGACATTAACCCTTCATTACCCCATATCCCACCGCTACACGGGAATGGGAAGAGAGTGGCCAAGTGCCAGAATAGGCGCATCTTCCAGATGTGCCTTTTCTGGGGTGGCTGGGGGCAGATGTTTTTAGCCAGGGGGGGGCCAATAACCATGGACCCTCTCCAGGCTATTAATATCTGCCCTCAGTCACTGGCTTTACTACTCTGGCGGAGAAAATTGTGCGGGAGCCCACGCCAATTTTTTCCGCCATTTAACCCTTTAATTTAGTAGATAGAACGGCCAAATTTTGCAGATACACACTACTAACATTAGTAGTGTGAAATATGCAAAAAAAATGGGGAGAAGACATGATTTACTGTATGTAAACCATGTCTCAAATCATGTCGGGTTTAGGAAGGAGATAGCAAAAGCCGGTAATTCAATTACCGGCTTTAAAGCTATCTAGCGCTGGAATAAATATTAATATATATACATATATGTGTCTCACTGACATATATATATATATATATATATATATATATATATATATATATATATATATATATACCTATTCTATGTGTCCACATTTATTCTACCTATTCTTCTGTAAGCTGTCAGTGTGATTTTACTGTACACCGCACTGAATTACCGTCTTTTCTCTCTAACAGCGCTGCGTATTTCTCGCAAGTCACACTGCTGGTCCGTGTGTGATCTGTATTTTTCACGCTTCCATAGACTTTCATTGGCGTATTTCTTGCGCAGTACGGTGACAAACGCAGCATGCTGCGATTTTGTTTGGCCGTAGAAAGCCGTATAATACTGATCAGTAAAATACGGCAGATAGGAGCAGGGGCATAGAGAATAATTGTGCCGTTTGTTTTGCGAGTTTTACGAACGTAATTTCTGCGCTCATACGTCCGTAAAACTCGCAAGTGTGACGCCGGCCTTATACTGCATTTGTACTTTAGGGTATTATTAATTGGATAGTAGGGGTTTCCTTATTCATTAGGATACTATATTTTCTATATGTATATTTACCGTGGCAAATTATGATAAAATATTTTTTTTTTTATATTATATCTATTTTTGAGGGGCTCCATTATTGATAGTGGTGGATGCAGTGGGTCATCTTGGTTTTTAACATGGCATTTTATATTTAATAAATTGGATATAGTATATTAGGTGTGCATATTATTTTTGGATAGCTTATTTCTCCTTCTGCTCTCATGATTAGCATGGCATAGTTATGGTGTGCCGTGTGATGACATTGCTGCACGTTGCAGGTTCACAGTCCTCTCATTTGGAGCCCATGGCATACTGGTGTGGCCAGTGGCCCAGTATACTATGAATCGATTCAGTCATTTGTAGCCATGCCCCGTTTTCACCTTTCTCTGGCAGTCCAATGGACAATTAATGGAGCAGCGGTTGAGCTTGCACCCCTGTGCTCTATTCAAGACAGGCCCATTTTCAGGATTGCTGGTGTGGTCAAATCCCCAGTGATCAATAAGTTTAGGAAATAATTTTCAACAAAACGGGAATAGCCCACGTCAGCTTGTTAACTGCTGATGATCTGCAGATATAGGGTTAATCTGCTAGTAAGTTGCATTACAATTCTGTCGTCTGCCTTACTGGAGCAATTCCAGTCCAATACTGTGAGCAGCGCTGTAGGTCCTGGGACTCTGATTTACAGTGCGCTATGCAGAGATGTGCTGCGAGCTGTCAAAGTGCAGTATAGTGAGCGGTGACTGACAGCTCTGTGTATGACCTCAGGATGCTGCCTGCACAGCAGATGCAGGGTGCGGACCCTCAGGGTGCTGCAGGCCCAGCATATGAAGGGTGCGGACCCCCATGGTGCTGCAGGCACAGCAGATGCAAGGTGCGGACCCTCAGGGTGCTGCAGGCACAGCATATGAAGGGTGCGGACCCTCAGGGTGCTGCAGGCACAGCAGATGCAGGGTGCGGACCCTCAGGGTGCTGCAGGCACAGCAGATGCAGGGTGCGGACCCTCAGGGTGCTGCAGGCCCAGCATATGAAGGGTGCGGACCCCCATGGTGCTGCAGGCACAGCAGATGCGGACCCCCATGGTGCTGCAGGCACAGCAGATGCGGACCCCCATGGTGCTGCAGGCACAGCAGATGCGGACCCCCATGGTGCTGCAGGCACAGCAGATGCGGACCCTCAGGGTGCTGCAGGCACAGCAGATGCGGACCCTCATGGTGCTGCAGGCACAGCAGATGCAAGGTGCGGACCCTCAGGGTGCTGCCGGCACAGCAGATGCAGGGTGCTGCAGGCACAGCAGATGCAGGGTGCTGCAGGCACAGCAGATGCAGGGTGCAGACTATCAGGGTGCTGCAGGCACAGCAGATGCAGGGTGCATACCCTTAGGGTGCTGCAGACACAGCAGATGCAGGGTGCGGACCCTCAGGGTGCTGCAGGCCCAGCATATGAAGGGTGCGGACCCCCATGGTGCTGCAGGCACAGCAGATGCGGACCCCCATGGTGCTGCAGGCACAGCAGATGCGGACCCTCAGGGTGCTGCAGGCACAGCAGATGCGGACCCTCAGGGTGCTGCAGGCACAGCAGATGCGGACCCTCATGGTGCTGCAGGCACAGCAGATGCAAGGCGCGGACCCTCAGGGTGCTGCAGGCACAGCAGATGCAGGGTGCTGCAGGCACAGCAGATGCAGGGTGCTGCAGGCACAGCAGATGCAGGGTGCAGACTATCAGGGTGCTGCAGGCACAGCAGATGCAGGGTGCATACCCTTAGGGTGCTGCAGACACAGCAGATGCAGGGTGCGGACCCTCAGGGTGCTGCCGGCACAGCAGAGCCGAGGTTGGACATTACAGCGCCGCACATACTGCAGAGGGGCTGCACTGGGAACAGACAAGGCTGTGTTGGCAGCACACCATAAGCGCCTGTCACCTGCTGGGAACTGTCGCCAATCCTTCCCTCAGTCAGCGCCGTGTGACCACACGGGAAGGCCTAGTGTACCGGCGCCTACCGATGACGTCACGGTCACATGACAACGGTTCTGTCCATGTGTAGTACAGTGGTGTTTGTGTGCTGAGGTCTGGCCGGCCGGGAGAACAGGCGCCGTCACACGGAGGAACACGGGGTGAGACTGGCAGGGCGGGCGTGCAGCAGGGTGTGACAAGGCTGTGTGCAGGCAAAGTCCTGCTGTCTGTCTATCTATCGATATATCTACAGTATGTGTCTAGCTATCATTCTATTATATATATATATATATATATATATATATATATATATATATATATATATATATATAACTAGGGCTCATGCATCAATAATGTCACAAGTAGATATTGGGGAAGAAAGAATGGGTGACAACTTTGTGATCGATGGGGGTCCGAGCACTGAGACCCCAGCTTTTTCAAACTCTGTACTCCGCTCTCTCTGTCAGTCAAATAGACGATACATTTAACAAATGTCAGTGGTTCTCCCGGGGCTCGCTGCCATTTTATCCCGTGATCCCTGCTGGCAATCACCGCTGGCCTTCCTCTTATGGACATAATTGACACTTGGAGGAAGATTTGATTTCTCTAAAGGAGCAGGCAGTGAAGCCAGTGCTGACTGGCCACATGGATGTCACGCAGAGCCCCGGGAACACCTGTGAGTATAAGTATTATTATTTTACTGCGGAGAAACAGGGATTCACCATGGGTTGTCCAAGCAGTAGACAACCCCTTTAAGCCAGTTGTGCACACCGTGGCCTGTGATAGCCCTCTGTGTGGTCCTCAACCATCTGTATAGTGTGGAGAAGACCAGTGGTGCATAGCATCATAGAGATGGGGAAATGTAAGGCCACGTCCCCACGGTCAGTATTAGGCAGCGCTATGGACGCAGCACATGTCCACTCCGTCCAAAGCGCTGTCAGCTTTTGTTCGCACGGTGATTCCTCATGTGTTCACTGAACCGTGCGGAATCACTGTGTCCTATACATTGGACTGTTGATATTTATCTTGCGGAGACTGAGCATTTCGGCAAGATAAATAGAGATGCTGCGGTCTAGAAAGACGTGCCGCATGTCCGTCTCCACAGGTAAGCTGCGGGCATCCGTGCACGCATAGTGGACATGGGATTTCTTAAAATCGCATCCACTATGCTGTAACATCTGGACGCTGCGGTGTACACAGTGTCCAACCCGCAGCGTTTACTGACCATGGGAACATACCCTAAATGGTGTGGTTACCGTATTTCTGGGCCAGCTATATTTTGTCAGGATAAGCAAGTCCTGACTCCTATAACTCATATGCAGGCATTGCAGGACCTTAGGTATCCATAGTTACGACCACTACCAACTAGCTAACTAACTGCCACTATATCAGTGGTCGTAATCATGGATACCTAAGGTCCTGCAATGCCTGCACATGAGGAAAGAGACATAGCGAATCATAAAAACTATGCTACATTTCTAATTGAAGGTATTTGCTAATATTATCATTATTACACCTGCTACATATTGGGATAGGATCTTGGAGAGGGGCATACTCCTTTAAGCTGACCATACAACCAATGTGCATGAGGGTGCCCCATCCAGGTTCCTTCTATAAATTGAATGGGCACCTGTCATCAGATCCATTCTGCCTGAACCACGCACAGCATGAATCCGAGTTGGCCGGGGTTATTGAGGACTGGTATTTCTCTTAAACACTGCAGCATTTCAGAGAAAACAGAGTTTGCAAAGATGGCTAAGGACTTTGCGCTTTAGCTAACTAATCCGAGGTGATCCCTGGCCAATGTCTCCGCAATCCGATCCCCATGACGGACGGGTCTCTCCCTATTGGCAAAGTCACCTGAGCTGAACATGTATACATATGGGGGGATTGTGACAGATAGGTCATCAGTGTGTGATCTGTGGAGGTCTGACCTAGCAGCTCTACTATCAGCTGCTCACTCTGGTGCCAGCGGGATGTAGACAATATAGGGAGCTGCAGTGCACAACTCCATTCAGGGTGTCGCTGCCGGTACTGCAGATCAGCTCCTGTTCTCTTCTATAGCAGCTGATCTGCAGCACTTGGCAGCAGCCACTACATACAGATGATGAGCGGCCCCCAGGGTTGTTATATGTTGCTAACGCTGACACAATTTAGAAGAACAGAAGAGAGCGGTTTGCTGCTGTTGGATTTCATTCACAAAGCAACACCTAAACTACTTTAGGAAGTGAAAGGTTTGTAAAGTTTTTCACCTGGATGTAAACAAGAACACTTCCACTTACTGATCCAAATGGAGATCTGTGTCATTGTGTGGAAGTGACACCCAAAGTACAAGAGAAAATGCTCTTCTACAATGATAAATCCACTGATTTGCTAGGATGCATCACGTATGCTGCAATCCTCTGTGTCTGTGAGTACGTGCATGTGGCAGTGGCAGTCGTAGCATTGTCTTCCTAATCTATGCTCTGTCTTGTGTTCGCAGTTCATTCCTCAGCAAGTCGCCGGCAGCCCTCCCTCCACCATGGCTTCTCTCAGGGATGCAGGACTAGGAGCTTTCACGTTTTTCGCATCAGCACTCCCTCACGATGTATGTGGAAGTAATGGTCTCCCTCTTACTCCAAACTCTATCAAAATCCTGGGCCGATTTCAAATCCTCAAGACCATCGTCCACCCCCGACTCTGCCAATATGTGGATATCACCCGGGGCAAACATGGTAAGGAGGCAGTGCTCCCTAAAGACATTATAAAAAAAACTTGAATTGTATCATAGAATGTTTGTTAGAGTTGGAAGGGACCTCAAGGGTCATCGTGTCCAGCCCCCTGCTCAATACAGGATTCACTAAACCATCTCAGACAATTGTCTGTTCAGTCTCTGTTTGAAGGCTTCCATTGAAGGAGAACTCGCCACCTCTCGTGGCAGCGTGTTCCACTCATTGATCACCTCACTGTCAAAAAGTTTTTTTCTAATATCTAATCTGTATCTCCTCCCTTTCAGATTGAGTCCATTGCGTCTCGTGTTTCCATGTGCAAATGAGAATAATGATGATCCCTCTACACTGTGACATCCCTTCAGATATGTAGACAGCTATTAAGTCTCCTCTTAGCCTTCCTTTTTACAATCTAAACATTCCCTGATCCTTTAACCATTCCTCATAGGGAATAGTTAGCAGTCCGCTCACCATCCTGTTAGCTCTTCTCTGAACTGAAACAATGGAAAAAATGTATTTTTTTGTCGCCAATCTGCTGCATATTTTACCTTTGACCCTTGGCAAATCTGCAGCAATTTCTTTTATTGTGAATTCGGCTTATAAATTATCAGTCCTATCATGGTAGTTAGAAGTCATCTGTATATGAACAGGGTTAATGGGCCCTGTCATTGGGACAAGTTGTTTCTTCTAAAAAACCCACTTTTCCTTAGAGAGGCGATTTAGATACAATGATAGGGCAGGGAACTTTGTATTTTTTTTGTCACCTAAAATTGCAGCTGCAAATGGTCCTTTATGGGGGTGTGGATCTATCAAAAGAGGTCAGTAGTCACAGAAGGGATTGATAATGCATTTTTAAACGTTGCAGTACAAAAAATGGAGGGGAAATTTCAAGGTAAAGTTGTAGAGTACAATAGAGTTATTCCACAAGCTGAAGGATATGGATCACTGTAATGCCTCAACATAAGGCGCAATGAGGGTAGCCACTCAATTTGACAAAGACTGTAAAACTGCAGTAAAAAAATATACAGAGGAGTTAGTTATCCATTGCATAGTATTGTGTTTTCTTGTGGCCATGGTGACATAGTGAATAAATCCGAGTATTTTATTATGGGATCTTTAATTTATCACCTATTAACTTTGTCAACATCAATAGGGAAACAGCTTTTGAAACACAGAGGAAAGAAAAATACCCTCTGGACTGCTCCAGCTCATGACATGGGTATAGCTCTAATGGATGTTATTAACCATTAATCTGACCCCTTTAAGATAGGCAATCTATGAGATACTCTTAGATAGTGTCCTCCACTAGCAGCTTCCTGTGGCTCTAGGCTCCAAGCATGCAGTGGCAACATTAAATTGGATCTGTCATCATATATCCCAATATAAACTACATATATTATTAAATAGATCTCTTATACCTGATGAGTCTGGTGTACTTGCTACAGCTTTTAAAAAAGGGCCTTCTATGCCATGTGTTCCAATGGCCTTAAGCATAAAAGGCCAACTCAGGCGATCGAACGCCTCTTCAGCATCCAAACTCCGGAGAAGAATAGGTTCCCCAGATTTTTTAACTATTTCTGTAAGATCAACTTCCCTTCTGGCGTTGTTACCGCCTTGTCTGAAAGGGACTGCCAAGATGTTTTGATGAAAGCAATGTGCATCCAGAAGAAACAATTGCTATCTTTAACAGTTGTTAGATATTCGCTTCATTCCTTTCAAAACGTAAGAGGCCTCTCCTGTCTATTCGATATGATACACTTTATTGATACACTTTATTGATCCCGGGGGGAAATTACGGTTCTTTTAGTCTCAGTCTTTTATTATAGGGGCTTCATCCTGGAGGACCAATAGGTATCCTGGTTTAGTTGTTTGTTGGCAGAGAGGATGAACCCCAAAAAGGAAAGCTCTTGGACACAAAATATACACTTCTCAGGTTTAGCGAACAGGAAGTTCTCCCGTAACCTATGAAGAACCGCATGTACATGATCAATGTGAGATTCTTTGTCAGGTGAAAAAATATGAATGTCATGAAGATATACAACCATAAAGTGCCCATTGAAATCAGAAAATACATCATTGCTGAAGTTTTGAAACACAGCAGGTGTGTTCATAAGGCCAAAGGGCATTACTAAGTTTTCAAACAGACCCTCAGAGGTGAGAAATGCCATTTTCCACTCGTCCCCCTCATGGATACGGATAAGGTTATACGCTCCCCTGAGATCCAACTTGGGAAACCACTTAATAAATACATCTCACTATGGAAGCATTAACCCTCTTATTCATTCTCAACCACAAGTGTATGAGCAAATGATAGAGGGACCACATCAAAAGACTAGGACACTCCAAATTGCAATACATCATACTAAAAAAAATGGAGTACAAATCCAATTTAGTACAAATATATATATAAATTTAGTACAACATACATCAGCAAGCAAAATTTATATAATATGTCGGAAAAAGAAATAACAATGTCAGCGAGGAAAAAACAAGATGGACACAAACCATGTGGCCACCAAACACTGCAAGATATATCAAGAGTAAAGTGCCATGTGCTATATAAGTAATTAGGATAAGGAGACGCTCCAGGACATAGTGACTAATCTATCACACATATAAATCCATGGAACACCCACAAATATCTCACCAGTCTAAATATATGCCCAGTCCTGGGTCCCTTACCCATATCGCAGTGACAGGAGGTCCACACAGTGCAGCCCCAACTCCACCCCCTGACGAAGCCGACGCAAAACGCGCATTGGGGCTGCACTGTGTGGACCTCCTGTCACTGCGATATGGGTAAGGGACCCAGGACTGGGCATATACTTAGACTGGTGAGATATTTGTGGGTGTCCCATGGATTTATATGAGTGATAGATTAGTCACTATGTCCTGGAGTGTCTCCTTATCCTAATTACTTATATAGCACATGGCACTTTACTCTTTATAAATCTTGCAGTGTTTGGCGGCCACATGGTTTGTGTCCATCTTGTGTTTTCCTCGCTGACATTGTTATTTCTTTTTCCGACATATTATGTAAATTTTGCTTGCTGATGTATGTTGTAATAAATTTATATATATTTTTGTACTAAATTGGATTTGTACTCCATTTTTTCTGAGTATGATGTATTGGGAAACCACTTAGCCCCAAACAATTGGTTGTAAATATCTGGAAAGAGTGGTAGGGGGTAGGTATTTCTCACCGTAATTTTATTCAGTTCCCGAAAGTCGAGGCAAGGGCGTAAACCACCGTCTTTCTTTTTAACTAAATAATCCAGCAGCCACAGGTGAGACAGAGGGAAGGATGTGACCTTTGCGTAAACTTTCAGAGACATAATCTTTCATAGCGGTGCTTTCTGGGCCAGAAGGATTGTACAAAGGGGCCTTGGGCAATTTAGCACCCGGAATCAGATTAATAGTACAATCATAGGGGTGATGTGGTTGCAAGACCTCAGCCTCTCTCTCAGAAAACATGTCTCCAAAATCTTTCAGGTACTCCGGAATGCCCTCCAGATTAACGGAAGACACAGAAACAACAGAAAGGCAACCATTAGAACAATTAGGACCTCAATTAACAATATCTTGAGATTCTATAAAAATTTCAGAATAAAAAAGAATAAAGTTCATAGATGACCCACAGTTCACAAAAGCTGAAGGGGGTGTGTAACCATGTCTACATCAAAATTCCACCTCTAACAGAATCTTTTGAAATGAGTAAAACAGTACCTGTGAGTCTGGGTGACCTCGACAGTCACCCAGATTTAAGCGTTTCCAAGCAAGTTGTCAGACGGTGGGCAAGAGGGGCAGTCCTTCTTCTTCCAATGTTCCGGATTTTCACAATAGAAACATAATCTCCCTTTGATTCGCCAATTCCTCTCCTCCTTGAGGTTAGTGGCCCCAACCTCCATAGGTTCCGTATATGGCATCACCTCGGACTTAGCAGGGTATACTGGAACCTCTCGCTGAATTACTCCTCTCTCCCGCAATCTCCGATCCATGCTAATGGCCTGAGTCATGGCCTCCTCCAAAGAACTAGGTGGCGGATGGAGATCCAGAAAGTCCTTGAGATGATCCGAAATTCCTCTCCTGAACTGGCATCTTAAAGCAGAGTAATTCCAAGACACCTTGGTGGACCACCGTCTATACTCAGAACAATACCATTCAGCATTAAGTTTACCCTGGGAGAGACCCATGATCATGTCCTCTGCTACCCTGACCTGGTTCGTCATAAATCAGTCCTAAAGCCTCAAAGAACCTATACACAGACATACGTTCAGGGGCAGTAACAGGTGAAGAAAAAGCCCAAGTTTGAGGACCCTCCCTGAGTATAGAGATAATTATTCCCACCCGTTGACTCTCATTTCCAGAGGACCTGGGTCTAAGGGAGAAAAGTAGCTTGCAACTCTCTCTGAATGTATGAAACTTCTCCTTTTCTCCAGAGAAAGTATCTGGGAGCCTGACCGTAGGTTCAGGAGAGTGAAAAGAAATATCAATGGGGTCGGATTGCCTAATGACTAATTGTGCCATAGGACCCTGAAATGACTTAACAGCTTGAGTAAGTTCCCCCTGGAGTTGGTTATGGGAAGTAGCAAAAGCTCTATGTTCCACTGACAACTCCTGCATCATTTGGGTCAAATTTAACATCTGATCTGCAAGAGCACGAAGTGGATCCATAGAGAGAGAAAAAAATGTGTGGCCAGTTATGACGCTGTAGTACTAAGGGTTAATGCAGAGTAACACAGACTCCACTAGATGGCAACAAAGTATAGAGTGAGCTGAAATTCCTGCTATGAAGCAGACACACAGTAATACAGCGAAGCTACCACTAGGTGGCAGTGGAGTAGTCAGAGAGCCGAGTCAATACCAAGAGAAAACGCAGTATCAATGGAAAACCACAGAGCAAAGTCAGACGAGAGCAAAAGATCAGTACCGGTTAGTAACTGATATACCAGAGGGGGGAGAGAGAATCAGGTCAGAGCCAAGTTAAAGTCTATACCGGGGAATCCAAACACACAAGGGAAAAGGGACAGGAATGGGTAGGTGGAAGGTAGGCAGACACGGGTCGGGTCAGAAAAGAGCAGCAAGACAGGTCAGGAACTCACCAGAGCCAGCTAGCATGCCGAAGGCACTCAATATAACTGGCACTGCACACAGGTAGCAGCACCAAGATATAGCAGACCGGACATGGGAACTAGGCAGGGAAAGTTAACCCCTGACATGATCAGACTGGGAAAGGTAAGACAAAACCAAAACCCGGCCTGGATCATGACAGTGCCTTGGTCTTATCAGCACCTGAGATACACCCTCACACCCCCCTTAATGACCTCACACAAGCCGCTGCGGGATGTTCTCAGCCCTTCAGGAATTTATGAAATTCCCAACTTATAAAATATTTTCACCCCAGACATTTGCAGAAGTTTGAGATTGCCACCATATTCTCCAAACAGATTTTACCTTTGCTCAGAGACCAGACATGATATGGCTTTTGTCAGCTATCTGGCCACTATTGGAGTTTATATGCAAGTGTTAGTTATCAAAAAATATGCATACTCTTCCCCTATTAGTGTTGAATATGAAAACATATGTCCCATCAGTATCTGATTCATACAGGCTTCAATATTCATAACTTCCCACCAGTGCCTCAATGTCTGCCAAGATGTTTTGATGAAAGGAATGTGCATCCTGAAGGAACAGTCTCTATCTCTAACAGTTGTTAGATATTCCCTTCATTCCTTTCAAAACTTGATGCCTCTCCTGTCTATTCTATAAGTCTCAGTCTTTTATTATAGGGGCTTCATCCTGGAGGACCAATAGGTATCCTGGTTTAATTGTTTTTTTACACCCGGGATGTATTGGCTTCAAAGGAAACTTGAATGCAGAACTATTCATATCTTAATTTGCTTCCTCACCATCTGGCTATATGAAATTCCTTACTTCCTTATGTCCATTGTACAATTCTATGTAAAAGAGACTCAAAGCGTCAGCTCTTGTTTCTACTGCAAATCTGTGTATGTGGGGGGTGAATGCCCTCTCATTAGTAGCTTCAGTGATTTTAATATTTTATATAGCAATCACAATTATTTTTTTTATGGAGGCAGAGCTAAAAACAGCTATTCAGACCGGCAGTGTACCTCTTTTTTAGTTTTGTTTTATTCATGTTTTTTCTATTTTAATCTAGCTTTTTTATTTATATTTACCGGTATATTTTCATTTATTTTACACACTGTGCCCCCAATAAGGTCTTAAAAGACCTTTGGTGGGCATTTTAACATTAATATTTTTTTTTTATTGCTGATGTCCGCTATCCGCCTGCACAGCTGCAGAGCTGACTACGACCCAGCATCTCAAGGTCCCTCCCTTCAACTAGTAATCACATGTTCACTGGGTCCAGAGAAGGAAGCACTGTCAGTCTGGATATTTGTAGTCTTTGGGCTGTATAATAAGCATTAAAAGGATAGGCCACAATTTGAAAAATTACTTTTAAAATGCGTAAGGCACCCAAGTAAAATAAGAAAACATTATAGTAGCCTCCTGAATTGATGCTTATTCGTCGATATCGATGACATTGGCTGCAGCTCTCACATGACAATCAATAGCTTCTGCTTGGCCGCAGTGTTCTCATGACTAGGCGCCGACATCACTGAAAGAGCAGCAGTGCAGAAAGTAAGCATAAGGTTTTCTTATTTTACTCAGGGGACTCAGACATTTAAGAAGTGTTGTCCCAGTAAAAGACATGCCCTTTAAGCATTAATATCATTTCACTCTCAGCAGGTGTGTTCCGGCCAGATTCCCTTTTAGAACATGGAACTCTGTTTTCGGTATGTGAACTCAGTGTTTATATGGTTCCATGAAGGGGAGAGCAACCTATCATTGGGTCCCCAAGTATTCCTGATCCTAGTCTAATTGCTCTTCATTTTCCACGACCTTCATTTCCCTTATGTGCACACAATATTCACTGCTCCCTAATCGTTATTACCCTGAGTCTGAGGCTCTTTATACATGAATAGTGTGCCCGCTGCCGCTTGGCTCCATAACAGCTGGTCTCCATGTAGCATAAGTGTCCACTTGTTTTCCTCTGTTTCCCATGTTACGAGGGATACACTTACACCACCTTTTCATTGCCTTGGAGAGCAGACATACTTGTAATCTGCTACAACACAACTTCTTCTAATTTCTTCTCCAGATGCTCGGCTTTTCATCACGTCTACAACACTAAGAACATATAATGTCCTCTGACCATTGTCTTTATTACTGGCTCAGTCACTTTCATGCTAATCGTGGTTCAGAAACCTCACACTGGATTACACGAGCTGAGAAAAGGGTTTGACCAGGAGTAAGTCAGCGATCTGGCTGTGTCCATCTGTCTGTAGACAGCCACATGCACTGCACAGAGGAGGAAACTGACGAGTATGACACATATCAACGTTACTTTGCTATTTTAGGAAGGGAGTAATGTCATTCAAGGGTTAAGTGCTGCATTATATTTGTTCTGTAATGTATCCTTTCTGTTGTGTGTCCTTCTTATAACAAACATTTTTGTGGGAATTTAAAAAAATGTTTTTAATTTACTATGTATCCCTATGTATAGATAATATAAAATCACTTCTTTCACATCCCTGAAGCACCTATAAATGGCCCATTTACCAAAGGATCACTTTTCATCCTGGATGAGCTGCACTACCTGAGCCATTTGTATGGGTTGTATAGTCTGTCTCATGCTACCACGAGTGTGAAAGCACAACCAACATTCAAAAGTGACCAAAACATCAGCCAGGAAGCACTGGTACTGAGATGGGTCTGTGGTCCCCACCTGCAGAACCAATCCTTTATTGAGTGTCTTGATAATTGCCAATAATTTCCATCTGTTGTATATTTAATTTGCACAACAGCATGTGAAATTGATTGTCAATCAGTGTTGCTTCCTAAGTGATCAGTTTGATTTCACAGAAGTTTGATTTACTGAGTTATATTATGTTGTTTAAGTGTTCCCTTTATTTTTTTTGAGCAGTGTATATCTATGTCTATATATACAGCTCTTGCCAAAATTAAGAGACCACTGCAAAATGTTCAGCTTGTCTGATTTTTCTCTTTATAGCTATATTTTGGAGTAAAATGTAAATTGTTCTTTTATTCTATAAACTTCTGACAACATGTCTCCCAAGTTCCAAGCAATACATTTTGTATTTTTTTTCTGACAAAGAAAAATGGTCAAAATAAAAAAAACAACCCAGTGCTATCAGACTTCACATAATGCAAAGAAAACAAGTTCCAGAATCATTTAGAAACAACAATACTAATGTTTTATCTCAGGAAGAGTTCAGAAATCAATATTTTGTGGAATAACCATGAATTTTAATCACAGCTTTCATGCGTCTTGGCATGCTTTCCACCAGTCTTTCACACTGCTTCTGGCACAATAATGTAAGCAGTTCTTTGTTTGATGGCTTGTGACTATCCATCATCCTTTTGATTACATTCCAGAGGTTTTAAATGGGGTTCAGGTCTGGAGATTGGGCTGCCCATGACAGGGTTTTGATTTGGTGGTCTCTTAATTTTTTCCAGAGCTGTACAGTAGAGGAAATAAGTATTTGATCCCTTGCTGATTTTGTAAGTTTGCCACTGACAAAGACATGAACAGTCTATAATTGTAAGGGTAGGTTAATTTTAACATTGAGAGTTACAATATCAAAAATAAAATCCAGAAAATCACATTCTATAAATTTTATTAATTTATTTGCATTTTGCAGTGAAAAAATAAGTATTTAATCCCCTACCAACCATTACGAGTTCTGGCTTCTACAGACCAGTTAGACGTTCCTAATCAACTCATTACCTGCATTAAAGACAGCTGTTTTACATAGTCACCTTTATGATTGACTCCTGTCCAAAGACTCAATTAATCAGTCAGACTCTAACCTCTACAACATGGGCAAGACCAGAGAGCTTTATAAGGATGTCAGGGACAAGATCATAGACCTGCACAAAGCTGGAATGGGCTACAAAACCATAAGTAAAACGCTGGGTGAGAAGGTACAACTGTTGGAGAAATGGAAGAAATTCAACATGACTGTCATTCAACATCGATCTGGGGCACAATGCAAAATCTCACCTCATGGGGTATCCTTCATCATGAGGAAGGTGAGAGATCAGCCTATAACTGCTTGTTAATGATCTCAAGGCAACTTGGACCACAGTCACCAAGAAAACCATTGGTAACATATTACACCGTAAAGGTTTAAAATCCTGCAGTGCCCGCAAGGTCCCCCTGCTCAAGAAGGTACATGAGCAGGCCCATCTAAAGTATGCCAATGAACAACTGGATGATTCTGTAAGTGATTGAGAGAAGGTGCTGTAGTCAGATGAGACAAAAATTGAGGTCTTTGGCATTAACTCAACTCGCTGTGTTTGTCATGTTATGTGTGTGTGTGTAGCCTATTCACTACTTCCATCTATCCCCCACTCCCTGACGATGGCTGGACCATCATTGTAAATGCATCATTGTAAATACACAACTATACTTTGTATCTCCCCACCTCATTGTAGATTGTAAGCTCTCACGAGCAGGGTCGTCTTATTTCGCTTTAATTATTGTACTGTTAACATTGTCACTTATGACTGTTGTGTTTGAAACTGTTAAACTTTAAAGCGCTGTGGAAATGCTGCCTATGACCCAAAGAACACCGTCCCCACTGTCAAGCATGGAGGTGGAAACGTTATGTTTTGGGGGTGTTTCACTGCTAAGGGACTACTTCACTGCATCAAAGGGAAAATGGATGGAGCCATGTACCGTACAATCTTGAGTGACAACATCCTTCACTCCGTCAGATCATTGAAAATAGATCTTGGCTGGGACTTCCAGCAAGACAATGACCCAAAACATACAGCCAAGGCAACAAAGAAGTGGCTCAAAAAGAAGCACATTAAGGTCATGGAGTGGCCTAGCCAGTCTCCAGACCTTAATCCCATAGAACACTTATGGAGGGAGTTGAAGCCCTGAGTTGCCAAGCGACAGCCTCAAAATCTTATTGATTTAGAAATGATCTGCAAAGAGGAGTGGACCAAAATTCCTCCTGACATGCGCGCAAACCTCATCAACTACAAATAATGTCTGACTGCTGTGCTTGCCAACAAGGCTTTTGCCATCAAGTATGAAGTCTGGTTTGCCAGAGGGATCAAATTTCTCTCTGCAAAATGCAAATTTATTTAATTTATACAATGTAATTTTCTGGATTTTATTTTAACCCCTTCATGACCCAGCCTATTTTGACCTTAAAGACCTTGCCGTTTTTTGCAATTCTGACCAGTGTCCCTTTATGAGGTAATAACTCAGGAACGCTTCAACGGATCCTAGCGGTTCTGAGATTGTTTTTTCGTGACATATTGGGCTTCATGTTAGTGGTAAATTTAGGTCAATAAATTCTGCGTTTATTTGTGATAAAAACGGAAATTTGGTGAAAATTTAGAAAATTTCGCAATTTTCACATTTTGAATTTTTATTCTGTTAAACCAGAGAGTTATATGACACAAAATAGTTAATAAATAACATTTCCCACATGTATACTTTACATCAGCACAATTTTGGAAACAAAATTTTTTTTGCTAGGAAGTTATAAGGGTTAAAATTTGACCAGCGATTTCTCATTTTTACAACGAAATTTACAAAACCATTTTTTTAGGGACCACCTCACATTTGAAGTCAGTTTGAGGGGTCTATATGGCTGAAAATACCCAAAAGTGACACCATTCTAAAAAATGCACCCCTCAAGGTACTCAAAACCACATTCAAGAAGTTTATTAACCCTTCAGGTACTTCACAGCAGCAGAAGCAACATGGAAGGAAAAAATGAACATTTAACTTTTTAGTCACAAAAATTATCTTTTAGCAACAATTTTTTTATTTTCCCAATGGTAAAAGGAGAAACTGAACCACGAATGTTGTTGTCCAATTTGTCCTGAGTACGCTGATATCTCATATGTGGGGGTAAACCACTGTTTGGGCGCACGGTAGGGCTTGGAAGGGAAGGAGCGCCATTTGACTTTTTGAATGAAAGATTGGCTCCACTCTTTAGCGGACACCATGTCACGTTTGGAGAGCCCCCGTGTGCCTAAAAATTGGCGCTCCCCCACAAGTGACCCCATTTTGCAAACTAGACCCCCCAAGGAACTTATCTAGATGCCTAGTGAGCTCTTTAAACCCTCAGGTGCTTCACAAATTGATCTGTAAAAATGAAAAAGTACTTTTTTTTCACAAAAAAATTCTTTTCGCCTCAATTTTTTCATTTTCACATGGGCAATAGGATAAAATGGATCATAAAATTTGTTGGGCAATTTCTCCCGAGTACGCCGATACCTCATATGTGGGGGTAAACCACTGTTTGGGCACACGGCAGGGCTCGGAAGGGAAGGCGCGCCATTTGACTTTTTGAATGGAAAATTAGCTCCAATTGTTAGCGGACACCATGTCGCGTTTGGAGAGCCCCTGTGTGCCTAAACATTGGAGCTCCCCCCACAAGTGACCCCATTTTGGAAACTAGACCCCCCAAGGAACTTATCTAGATGCATATTGAGCACTTTAAACCCCCAGGTGCTTCACAGAAGTTTATAACGCAGAGCCATGAAAATAAAATAAAAAAATTATTTCCTCAAAAATGATTTTTTAGCCTAGAACTTCCTATTTTGCCAAGGGTAATAGGAGAAATTGGACCCCAAATGTTGTTGTCCAGTTTGTCCTGAGTACGCTGATACCCCATATGTGGGGGTAAACCACTGTTTGGGCGCAAGGCAGGGCTCGGAAGGGAAGGCACGCCATTTGGCTTTTTAAATGGAAAATTAGCTCCAATCATTAGCGGACACCATGTCACGTTTGGAGAGCCCCTATGTGCCTAAACATTGGAGATCCCCCACAAATGACCCTATTTTGGAAACTAGACCCCCAAAGGAACTAATCTAGATGTGTGGTGAGGACTTTGAACCCCCAAGTGCTTCACAGAAGTTTATAACGCAGAGCCATGAAAATAAAATAAAAAAATTATTTTCTCAAAAATGATCTTTTAGCCTGCATTTTTTTATTTTCCCAAGGGTAACAGGAGAAATTTGACCCCAATATTTGTTGTCCAGTTTCTCCTGAGTACGGTGATACCCCATATGTGGGGGTAAACTACTGTTTGGGCACATGCCGGGGCTCGGAATTGAAGTAGTGACGTTTTGAAATGCAGACTTTGATGGAATGCTCTGCGGGCGTCACGTTGCGTTTCCAGAGCCCCTGATGTGGCTAAACAGTAGAAACCCCCCACAAGTGACCCCATTTTGGAAACTAGACCCCGAAAGGAACTTATCTAGATGTGTGGTGAGCACTTTGAACCCCCAAGTGCTTCATAGAAGTTTATAATGCAGAGCCGTGAAAATAATAAATACGTTTTCTTTCCTCAAAAATAATTATTTAGCCCAGAATTTTTTATTTTCCCAAGGGTTACAGGAGAAATTGGACCCCAAAAGTTGTTGTCCAGTTTCTCCTGAGTACGCTGATACTACATATGTGAGGGGAAACCACTGTTTGGGCACATGTCGGGGCTCAGAAGGGAAGTAGTGACTTTTGAAATGCAGACTTTGATGGAATGGTCTGCGGGCATCACGTTGCGTTTGCAGAGCCCCTGGTGTGGCTAAACAGTAGAAACCCCCCACAAGTGACCCCATTTTAGAAACTAGACCACCCAAGGAACTTATCTAGATATGTGGTGAGCACTTTAAACCCCCAAGTGCTTCACAGACGTTTACAACGCAGAGCCGTGAAAATAAAAAATCATTTTTCTTTCCTCAAAAATGATGTTTTAGCAAGCATTTTTTTATTTTCTCAAGGGTAACAGGAGAAATTGGACCCCAGTAATTGTTGCGCAGTTTGTCCTGAGTATGCTGGTACCCCATATGTGGGGGTAAACCACTGTTTGGGCACACGTCGGGGCTCGGAATTGAGGGAGCACCATTTGACTTTTTGAATACAAGATTGGCTGGAATCAATGGTGGCGCCATGTTGCGTTTGGAGACCCCTGAGGTGCCTAAATAGTGGAAACCCCTCAATTCTACCTCCAACACTAACCCCAACACACCCCTAACCCTAATCCCAACTGTAGCCATAACCCTAATCACAACCCTAATTCCAACCCTAACCCTAAGGCTATGTGCCCACGTTGCGGATTCGTGTGAGATTATTCAGCATCATTTTTGAAAAATCCGCGGGTAAAAGGCACTGCGTTTTACCTGCGGATTTTACGCAGATTTCCAGTGTTTTTTGTGCGGATTTCACCTGCGGATTCCTATTGAGGAACAGGTGTAAAATGCTGCGGAATCCGCACAAAGAATTGACATGCTGCGGAAAATACAACGCAGCGTTTCCGCGCTGTATTTTCCGCACCATGGGCACAGCGGATTTGGTTTTCCATAGGTTTACATGGTACTGTAAACCTGATGGAACGCTGCTGCGAATCCGCAGTGGCCAATCCGCTGCGGATCCGTAGCCAAATCCGCACCGTGTGCACATAGCCTAATTCTAAAGGTATGTGCACACGCTGCGTCAAATGCTGCGGATCCGCAGCAGTTTCCCATGAGTTTACAGTGCAATGTAAACCTATGGGAAACAAAAATTGCTGTACACATGCTGCAGAAAAACTGCACGGAAACGCAGCGGTTTACATTCTGCAGCATGTCACTTCTTTCTGCAGATTCCGCAGCGGTTTTACAATAGAAAATCGCAGTTGTAAAACCGCAGTGAAATGCGCAGAAAAAACGCGGTAAATCTGCCATAAATCCGCAGCGGAAAAATCCGCAGAGGACCAGAATACGTGTGCACATACCGAAACCCTAACCCTAGCCCTAACCCTAGCCCTAGCCCTAACTCAAAACCTAGCCCTAACCATAGCCCTAACCCTAACCCTATTCTAACATTAATGGAAAAAAAAAATTCTTTATTTTTTTAATGTCCCTACCTATGGGGGTGACAAAGGGGGGGGAGGGGTCATTTATTATTTTTTTTATTTTGATCACTGAGATATAATCTATCTCAGTGATCAAAATGCACTTTGGAACGAATCTGCCAGCCGGCAGATTCGGCGGGCGCACTGCGTATGCGCCCGCCATTTTGGAAGATGGCAGCGCCCAGGGAGAAGACGGACGGACCCTGGCAGGATCGGTAAGTATGATGGGGTGGTGGGGGAGCACGGGGGGGATCGGAGCATGGGGGGGAGAATCGGAGCGCGGGGGGGTGGAACGGAGCCCGGGGGGGTGGAACGGAGCCCGGGGGGGTGGATCAGAGTGCAGGGGGGGGTGATTGGAGCACGGGGGGGTGATTGGAGCACGGGGGGAGCGGACAAGAGCACGGGGGAGCGAAGCACAGGACGGAGGGGAGCCGGAGCAGTGTACCGGACAGATCGGAGGGCTGGGGGGGCGATCGGTGGGGTGGGTTGGGGCACATCAGTGTTTCCAGCCATGGCCGATGATATTGCAGCATCGGCCATGGCTGGATTGTAATATTTCACCAGTTTTAATAGGTGAAATATTACAAATCGCTCTGATTGGCAGTTTCACTGTCAACAGCCAATCAGAGCGATCGTAGCCACGGGGGGGGTGAAGCCACCCCCCCTGGACTAAACTACCACTCCCCCTGTCCCTGCAGGCTGGGTGAAATGGGAGTTAACCCTTTCACCCGATCTGCAGGGACGCGATCTTTCCATGACGTCACATAGGCGTCATGGGTCGGATTGGCACCGACTTTCATGACGCCTACGTGGCGTCATGGGTCGGGAAGGGGTTAATATTCTATCTCTCAATGTTAAAATTAACCTACCCTAAAAATTATAGACTGTTCAGCGCGGTGTACAGTAAAATCACACTGACAGGTTAGAATAGAATAGATAGAATAAATGTCTACACATAGTATAGGTATATAAACTCATATGAACTCTAGCGTGAGAAAATATTCCGAAGCATTCCTACACCGCAAGTCAACGAAGCTGCATTCCATTCATTCCCCAGTTTTTACCACCAGGGGTGGCTGCGTTATCAGGCTCCTGGTTTTAAATTTATTTAACCCCTTCAGATCTGTGGTGGTTGGGGGCAGATGTTTTTAGGTGGGGGGGGGGGGGGGGCGGGGAGGGGGGCAATAATTATGGTACCCATAGAAGTGGAGCCGCATATTCATGACTAAAAATGAGCGGTAACTGTGACCGCTCAATACAGCAAGAAGATTCAGCGCCGGGACTGCAGGGACCGCGCCGGGAGCAGGTAAGTATATGGGGAGCGCAGCGCTGCGCGATATTTACCTGCTCCTCGTTCCAGTGTGGCTCCGTCTTCAGCGTCCTCTGGCAGTGACGCTCAGGTCGGAGGGCGCGGTGACGTAGTCAGTGCGCACCCTCTGCTGAGCGTCAGTGCTGGTGACGGAGCCGCACGAGGAGCAGGTAAATATTGAAAGCGCCGGCGTCCTGAGCAAGAGAGGTGAGTATTTGATTTTTCTTTTTTTATTGCAGCAGCAGCAGCAGCAGCATTATATATGGCACAGCTTTATATGGAGCATCTATGGGGCCATAATGAACGGTGCAGAGCATTATATATGGCACAGCTTTATATGGAGCATCTATGGGGCCATAATGAACGGTGCAGAGCATTCTATATGGCACAGCTTTATATGGAGCATCTATGGGGCCATAATGAACAGTGCAGAGCATTATATTTGGCACAGCTTTATATGGAGCATCTATGGGGCCATAATGAACGGTGCAGAGCATTATATATGGCACAGCTTTATATGGAGCATCTATGGAGCCATAATGAACGGTGCAGAGCATTATATATGGCACAGCTTTATATGGAGCATCTATGGGGCCATAGTGAACGGTGCAGAGCATTAGATATGGCACAGCTTTATATGGAGCATCTATGGGGCCATAATCAACGGTGCAGAGCATTCTATATGGCACAACTTTATAAGGAGCATCTATGGGGCCATAATGGACGGTGCAGAGCATTCTATATGGGGCACAGCTTTATATGGAGCATCTATGGGGCCATAATCAACGGAGCAGAGCATTATATGTGGGGCACAGCTTTATATGGAGCATCTATGGGGCAATAATGAACGGTATGGAGCATCTATTTTTATTTTTGAAATTCACCGATAGCTGCTGCATTTCCTACCCTCACTGATATATGTATATATGACTGTATATATGTTTTCAATATTTGAGCCCATGGATCCATTATATGTCCATTTTGCAAGCTGGCAAAAAAAATTCCGCCATACGGATGACACACGGATAATTTTTTGATAAAAAATCGCATCCTCGCATTGAATACAGATCACTGTTCAGGAAACTTTTTCTGTGTATCTTGGCTGTAAAAACGGACCGCATTTTTATACGTTAGGTCTGACCCTGGCCTTAAACAGTAGGTGACCCCCACGTACTGTAGATTGAAAGCTGAGTGGCCGTAATCTAGAAACGGAGAGGATAGCTGATTTTTGTAGGATCTGTCTCTCCAAATTTATGCTCTATTTCAGCTGCAGAAACCTCCATCCATTGGAAATCTTCTGATATGTGGTGGTTCCAGGGGGAACAAAGATGTCTACACTACGGTACCACTTTAAGTAAGCAGAGCTTATATCAAATTTACCATGAGGATGAAAAAATTGCTCTAGAATCCTGTCTTTTTGAACGTTTTCCTAGTTTCAGCCTTGTACTTGCGAGGCTGAGAATGTCAGATAATGGTCAGTACAGTAGGTAAGGGGTCTTCATTGTGTGACTCCCCTGGACTACTCTTACCACTGGTTGCCGTGTTCAGCCCTGACACAATTGCGATGTTACAACACACTTTTTGCCTTTTGCTTTCAAGAGCTTAAAAGTTATGAACTGTTTAAAAGTAATAATGGGGACAAGGGATTGTTCCAATATCCTAGCCATAAATACTGCTTAGCGCACGTGTACAGTATCTGCAGATCTCTACTATTGCCCGCCTCTGATTTAGATCCACACATCAGATACGATGAGAATAAGTAGAGCAAGAGCAGAACAAGATGTACAGTACGTTACGTAGCGGCCAAGGCATTCTCGTTATATGTATAAATATGTTTTATGTGTTCCTATTGTAATAATAGCCACTCAGGTCCCATTTCTAAATTCAGACATTTCTTTCATCACCGTCTTATAGCATCCTACAAATATCTTTTTTATTAGAAATTGCATTTGGAAGCGTTTAAAACTTCCTTCTGCCCAAATAATAAATCCTGCATGTGTTTCATGAATTCTCTTGTGAGGACGCTATGTCACTTCTTAGAGCAGCAGTTGGTGCTTCAGAGCTCTTATTCTTCCTACTGTAACCTGCAGGTTGAAATCTATAGTCGCCAGCTTTGGACACTATGGAGATTTTTATTTGTAACCCCAGTTATAAGCTCTTAGACGGAGCGACACATCACAGCAAAAAAGAGTGATCGCTCTAAAACATATTACCATGAGCAAGCACTCACTCAAAAGAATTGTCCACACATCCACTATTGTCACTGAAGTGCATGGAAGGTATATTTTTTGCTTGTATTGTATACATTTTTGTAGTATCGGGTGTGATTGGTGAGTGTATTTAATTAGTTAGACAATGTGTACTGTGAATTTACCCCTGATGAAGCTTCACTGCAGCGATACGCATGTAGATTTCTCTCTTCCATTGAGGCTATAGGAATGAGTTCTATTATTCGATACTATCTTTGTTGCCCTTTTTGGGGATCCTACATATATTATTTGTTATTACTTTATATTGATTTATTTATCCTTTATCTCTGGGTAGGACTACTTTATCCATTTATACATTTATTTCTGTTGCCACACATCTCATTTTCCACTTTTGACCACCAGCACAGCGCCGGGGACAGACAGCGGTAGGTAAGTATGTAGCGTTTGCTTTTTTTACTTTTACGCTGGTAACCAGGGTAAACATCGGGTTACTAAGCGCGGCCCTGCGCTTAGTAACCCGATGTTTACCCTGGTTACCGGGGACCTCGGGATCGTTGGTCGCTGGAGAGCTGTCTGTGTGACAGCTCTCCAGCGACCAAACAGCGACGCTGCAGCGATCCGGATCGTTGTCGGTATCGCTGCAGCGTCGCTAAAGTGTGACGGTACCTTTACATAGTGTACAGCTTGTTTCTAATGAACTCAGCCTCCAGAGCCTGGCTAAGCTTGAGCAATAGTTACATTCCTGGAGAGGAGTTAACACCTAAAATACCCTTCAGCTCTCTCTAGACCATTGATTTCTGTATTGCAGATAGCTTAACCGCTCCCTCCCACTCCAGATCAGCTCCTAACAGGACTCTTATCAGTCTTATCACATTCCCTTGGCACCCAGCATCAGCAGTTCCCAGAGCAATTATCCTAATCATGGCACTCACTCTCCAGAACTGTGTCCTTATTCTAATGCTCTGATATCTCTATATGTAAATGTAAAGACTCCAGAAGAAGCACTGACAGACAGTTACAACAGAATGACCAGTACTGTCACTCAAGGAATAGCACCTACCCTACAAAGCAACAAGAAAGAAATGAGACTGCAAAGCTGTAAGCTGCAAGAGACAACTTGAGAAGTTATGTATGGTATCCCAGAACTGTATTTTGGGTCTTTCAGAACTGAAGTCACCTTGCTAACTACGTCTGCTTATATCTTGCTTTTGTAATGGCACTGCAGTCTTCACACTGTACTCATTATAGTAAGCGTGTCTATAGGCCGGCTTGTTGACTGTTCCCTGAGGGAATTAGACGAATTGGCAATGTGTAGGTAAGTATAAAAAATGATAGGAAAGGTATAACATTTAAAGGTTACGATGGGATCCATCTGATAGTATTGTTGTGAGAGCATGACTGGTGCAGATCAGGGCTGTGGAGTCGGAGTTAGTTTTGGTTGGAGTCGGAGTCGGTAGAAATGTACCGACTCCGACTCCAGCTTTGGTGTGCGTCTTCCAAGCATCTCACAGCTGCTACTCAGAAGAGGAAGACTGTAAGAAGTATTATCCTTTCAACAAACTTTGCATCAGTTAACTGTGAGTACATGAGGAATAACAGAATTTAATTTCGAAAAATATTTGGATCACAAGGACCGTGCAAAGCGTTCCCGCATAGAAGAGTCATCCCCATCAAAGAACACATCAGTACATTTCAGCAGAATTTTTCATGAGCACTAAAAGAAACTGAGAAATTTGACCGTTCATCAAAAATAACAGTGCAACAAGCGATTCCTCTGTATCCTGACATCGTCAGAGATGTTGCCCGAGTGGTTACTGCTTTGCCACCAACCCAAGTTAGTGTAGAGAGGTTGTTCTCTGCTCTCAAAATAATTACCGTATATACTCGAGTATAAGCCGACCCGAGTATAAGCCGACCCCCCTAATTTTGCCACAAAAAACTGGGAAAACTTATTGACTCGAGTATAAGCCTAGGGTGGAAATGCAGCATTTACCGGTGAATTTCAAAAATAAAAATAGATCATTATTTCCCCATTGCTGTGCCATATAGTGCTCTGCACCGTTCATATTTCCCCATAGGTGTGAACCATATAGTGCTCTGCACCGTTCATTGTGCCCCCTAGCTGTGCCATATACGGTGCTCTGCACCGTTCATTGTGCCCCATAGATGTGCCATATACGGTGCTCTGCACCGTTCACTGTGCCCCATAGCTGTGCTGTGCCATATACGGTGCTCTGCACCGTTCACTGTGCCCCATAGCTGTGCCATATACGGTGCTCTGCACCGTTCACTGTGCCCCATAGCTGTGCTGTGCCATATACGGTGCTCTGCACCGTTCACTGTGCCCCATAGCTGTGCCATATACGGTGCTCTGCACCGTTCACTGTGCCCCATAGCTGTGCTGTGCCATATACGGTGCTCTGCACCGTTCACTGTGCCCCATAGCTGTGCCATATACGGTGCTCTGCACCGTTCACTGTGCCCCATAGCTGTGCTGTGCCATATACGGTGCTCTGCACCGTTCACTGTGCCCCATACATAGCTGTGCTGTGCCATATACGGTGCTCTGCACCGTTCACTGTGCCCCATAGCTGTGCTGTGCCATATACGGTGCTCTGCACCGTTCACTGTGCCCCATAGCTGTGCTGTGCCATATACGGTGCTCTGCACCGTTCACTGTGCCCCATAGCTGTGCTGTGCCATATACGGTGCTCTGCACCGTTCACTGTGCCCCATAGCTGTGCTGTGCCATATACGGTGCTCTGCACCGTTCACTGTGCCCCATAGCTGTGCTGTGCCATATACGGTGCTCTGCACCGTTCACTGTGCCCCATAGATGTTCCACATAAATTTGTGCCGCCGCTGCCGCAATAAAGAAAAAAAAACACATACTCACCTCCCTTGATTGCAGCTCCCGGCGTCTCGTTCCGGCGCCTCCATCTTCCCGGCGTCTCTGCTCTGACTGATCAGGCAGAGGGCGCCGCGCACACTGTATGCGTCATCGCGCCCTCTGCCTGAACAGTCAGAGAGCAGAGACGCCGGGAAGATGGATCGGCGCCCGGCGGCTGGAACGAGGACAGGTGAATATGCTATACTTACCTAGTCCTGGCGATCCTCGCGCTGTCCCCTCCTGTCTTCGGTGCCGCAGCTTCTTTCTCTATCAGCGGTCACCGGCACCGCTGATTAGAGAAATGAATAAGCGGCTCCGCCCCTATGGGAGGTGGAGCCGCTTATTCATTTCTGTAATGAGCGGTCCCACGTGACCGCTGAAGAGAGGAAGAAACTGCAGCGCCGAAGCCCGTGGGACGGCAGGGACAGCGCGAGGATCGCTGGGACTAGGTAAGTATACCCCAGCGCCCTCACCCCCTCACCCGCCGACCCCACCGCTACCGTGACTCGAGTATAAGCCGAGGGGGGCACTTTCAGCCCTAAAATTTGGGCTGAAAATCTCGGCTTATACTCGAGTATATACGGTAGATCAGATTTGAGGGCATCCATGAAGGAGGATCTGACAGAGGCAATACTTTTTCTGAGGACTAATTTATAGATTTCTTCTTATTAACTGCATAACAGTGTTTATTGCATATTTACTTACAAGAGTTTATGAAAGTTTATAAAAGCTATTTGCTATATTCTAATTGTATTCTAATAAATAAAGTTTTTGCTCTAAGTGGTCTGATTACTTATATGATGGTGAGAAACTGAATAAGCACGATGTTAATATTTGACAACAGTAAATTTATTGTTACGAATTGGCCATTTATGAAGGAGTCGGAGCCGGAGTCGGAATCGGAACCTGATAAAATCCAGGAGTCGGAGTCGCAACTGTGGCTTACCGACTCCACAGCCCTGGTGCAGATGGAGCCCCTGAGGGCAGTTCGGCTGACTGATTTAATTATTTTTAAAATCTTCTCCCAACTCCAGCAAAAGTTACCTGCCATTTAAAGATACCTGTCAGCTGAACATTTTTTTTCGGTTGACCATAATACCCCCCAACTTCTGCATACACATGCATACCCTGAAACCTGAAAGATCTGGAGAAGATCTGTATGGAGGAATGGACCAAAATCCCTGCTGCAGTGTGTGCAAACTTGGTGAAGAACTACAGGACGCATCTGACCTCTGTAATTACAAACAAAGGTTTCTGCACCAAATATTAAATCTTGTTTTTCTATTGTATCAAATACGTATTTCATGTAATAAAATGCAAATTAATTATGTAAAAATCATACTATCAGATTTTCTTGAATTGTTTCTAGATTCTGTCTCTCACAGTTGAAGTGTACCCACGATAAAAATGACAGACCTCTCCACTCTTTGTAGGTGGGAAAACTTACAAAATCCACAGTGTATCAAATGCTTATTTTCCCCAATGTATATGTATGTATATATTATAATATATATATATACAGTATATATATATATAATAGTTATACAGTTTGTCTACAATTGATCTCTTTTTGGTGGTATGATGATAAGGTATTTAATATGTCCCTAAGAAGGTCTGTATATCATCCATTGTGTAATTTTGTGTGCCGTCATTACCCTTCCTGGTAATAGGTTTTATGTATTCCCCGAAGACGATGTGCAATGACGGTATAAAACCCCAATTCCATGCAGCGTCCAAACGTTCTGATTTTAATGTCGGATTAGGTCATCAGTATGGAAAAAACATGTTCTCAATAGAAACACTTGAGAATATGTCACTATCTGTCCTGACGAAAATAACACATCCAAGTGTGCGAGTTATAGACTGCGCGCGGCGAAATTCCCAGCGTTTTGTGGGGCTGGAGGGACCTGTAAAGGTCCTGTGTCTGGGCTGCGATAGAGCCACGCTAGCTGCCGAGAGCGGCCAGGGCTGACGTGAGTTCCTTCTCTCTGGGAATGAAATCTAGTAAATTACCTGTAGTAAAACCTTTCATAGGAGCATAGATTTCCCAGATTTCGGCGTGTGGACATCTCAGGATGTGAGGATGACCTATGTTACTCCTAATCCATGTCTTGAAGTCCTTCTGTGGTTAGGGGAGTTGTCTTGAGTAAAATAACAGAGGGTGTCTGGTTTTGTTATTGTTTCTTTACCCTCCGTATGTCCTGAGCCATGGTCTGTTCACAGAGGGCCACATAGATGAGTGTACATGGAGTACGTGGAATTAGTAGTCCAGACTCCGCAGCAATGTTGTCATCTCCTGCCATGTTAGCGGTGCGAGCCCTGGAAATACATTAGGGCAGCCAGCCCCCTAGAATGCATTAATCGCCTGCTTACATAGGTGATTAAGGTGCCAGACCATTAAAAGTGATGGGAACAGAGCCTTTCATTGGATTTCCAAAATTGCTGCATAGTTTTAAAAAACCATTGAACCCTGAAATGACCGCATGCTTTTCTGTCCACCTGGCAATTGAACCGCCATGACGCTTTTATTTCTTGAGATACTAACATCATTTTTACAGTTTGTGATATAACATATGGAATGTGTGCAAAATTAAAAAAAAAAAGTGTGTATTTTTTAATTCTTTAAATTAACCAACTCACTTTATAGTTTGAAAACTGTTTGTGTTGTTTTTTTTTTCTCATTGTTTTTTGCATATTCTCTTACTTTTGTATGTATTGTATTTCAGCAAAGTGTTTTGGTGCAGTGCAACGCACATGTACTTTTCTAATTTTTTTTTTTTTTTTTTTTATTGTCCCCATTTTCCAAGAGTCATAACATTTTTATTGTGTTTTCTTTATTTTTTATTTATTTAATAATAAACAAACAAAAAAGGTTGAGGTTTTTTTTGTCATGTCCTGAGAACCATAACATTTTTTTTTCTGCTCTCGTTCACATGCTGCATTTTACATTATCTGCAAAGTGAAAAAGATTTCTGAAATCTTCTGCACAAGCTCCTTATTTTTTTCTTTGCAGCTTTGAACCATCAAAGACGTTTTTCACACTCTTCAGATATGTGCAAACGTTGACTATTTGCCAAAAAAAAAAATTGCTGCTAGAACCAGTGTTAGCAAGAGAATCGCTCCTTAAAATACATATAATTTTGATGCATTTATTTCCTGTTCATTTGAATGGGTGAAAAACAATGCAAAAAGTTTGAAAGAATTGACACGCTGCAGATTTGATAAGAAATTAACACTTTAAGGTTCAAATCTGCAAGAAAAAATAAGCAGCATGTGCTGGAGACTTCAGAAATCTCATTCTCCTTGCTGGTACTGTCTTTTCCACGACCGTAATGTGCGGAGAAAAAACACAAAAAATGTCAGCGTATGAAAATTCCTTGAGGGATTATTTGACAAACTTTATTCTTTATTTACTCTTTTGAAATACATGAAACATTTTTATATCACTTTGTATTGCATCTTTTCAGAGGAGAGGTGACTTATAGCAATTCTGGCATTTCTGTCTTTTCGCATGAGGGAATCGCAGCACAGGTGTGGAGAAAACAGATAACTTAATATCTCCGTTGTCGTTGACTGTGGTAATAGGAGTGCACTCTGATGGCATCCAAGTGCAGTCCGATGTTCCACAATCCTCCGTAGACTTTTATTGGTGCCCGAGATCTGGTCATCAGATGCCCCAGCAGCATGCTCTAGTTGTAGCACTGCCTCATAGTATAACACTGGGTCGAGTGCTATCCGATAAAACATAAGATCGTATTCTGTTATACCCCAGTGTGAGCGAGCCCTTACAGACCGCATCTTGCAGCCGATACCTGATATATAAAGCAGGTCCAGCTCTTGAGTCCTATGCGACCAATGTGACATACGTCGAGAATGGGGATCTTTTTATTTTTTTCAGGATCAGCACTAGACAAGAGGTGTAACAAGTTCAATCAGGAGACTAAAGATTTATGATACCGTATATACTCGAGTATAAGCCGACCCCCCTAATTTTGCCACAAAAAACTGGGAAAACTTATTGACTCGAGTATAAGCCTAGGGTGGAAATGCAGCATTTACCGGTGAATTTCAAAAATAAAAATAGATCATTCTTGCCCCATAGCTGTGCCATATAGTGCTCTGCACCGTTCATTATTGCCCCATAGCTGCCATATAGTGCTCTGCATGTTCATTATTGCCCCATAGCTGTGCCATATAGTGCTCTGCACCGTTCATTATTGCCCCATAGCTGTGCCATATAGTGCTCTGCACCGTTCATTATTGCCCCATAGCTGTGCCATATAGTGCTCTGCACCGTTCATATTTCCCCATAGCTGTGCCATATAGTGCTCTGCACCATTCATACTGCCCCATAGCTGTGCCATATAGTGCTCTGCACCGTTCATATTTCCCCATAGCTGTGCCATATAGTGCTCTGCACCGTTCATATTTCCCCATAGCTGTGCCATATAGTGCTCTGCACCGTTCATATTTCCCCATAGCTGTGCCATATAGTGCTCTGCACCGTTCATATTGCCCCATAGCTGTGCCATATAGTGCTCTGCACCGTTCATATTTCCCCATAGCTGTGCCATATAGTGCTCTGCACCATTCATTATTGCCCCATAGCTGTGCCATATAGTGCTCTGCACCGTTCATATTGCCCCAAAGCTCTGCCATATAGTGCTCTGCACCGTTCATATTGCCCCATAGCTCTGCCATATAGTGCTCTGCACCGTTCATATTTCCCCATAGCTCTGCCATATAGTGCTCTGCACCGTTCATATTTCCCCATAGCTCTGCCATATAGTGCTATGCACCATTCATATTGCCCCATAGCTCTGCCATATAGTGCTCTGCACCGTTCATATTTCCCCATAGCTGTGCCCCATATAGTGCTCTGCACCGTTCATATTGCCCCATAGCTCTGCCATATAGTGCTCTGCACCGTTCATACTGCCCCATAGCTGTGCCATATAGTGCTCTGCACCATTCATATTGCCCCATAGCTCTGCCATATAGTGCTCTGCACCATTCATATTTCCCCAAATATGCTGCTGCAATAAAAAAAAATAAAAATTCCATACTCACCTCTCTTGCTTGCAGGTCCCGGCGACTCTCCGCTCCGACTGATCAGGCAGAGGGGGCCGCGCACACTATATGCGTCATCGCGCCCTCTGACCTGCACAGTCAGTGCAGATAGATGCCGGGAAGATGGAGCGGCGCCCGGCGGCTGGAACGTGGACAGGTAAATATGACATACTTACCTGGTCCCAGCGTCCCGCTCCTTCCCCCGTACAGCTGTCTTCGGTGCCGCAGCTTCTTCCTCTATCAGCGGTCACCGGCACCGCTGATTAGAGAAATGAATATGTGGCTCCACCCCTATGGGAGGTGGAGCCGCTTATTCATTTCTCTAATGAGCGGTCCCACGTGACCGCTGAACAGTGGAAGAACTGCAGTACCGAAGACCGTGGGACAGGCAGGGGGAGCGCTAGGATCACTGGAAGCAGGTAAGTATGCCTCAGCCCCCTCACCCGCCGACCCTGCCACCCACCATGACTCGAGTATAAGCCGAGAGGGGCACTTTCAGCCCAAAAATTTGGGCTGAAAATCTCGGCTTATACTCGAGTATATACGGTATATAATATCTTGGATTTACTGGAAGAATGCCGTGTTCTTTATTTTTCTGTATTACTATTTTGGATAGAATTTCAGGGTAATCTAATAATCCAGAAATCCTTGGATGTCCTCCTATCGGAATATTACTTTTTGTGAGAAAACTTTCCTAACTCAGTCTGTTTTCAACATAAAACCGATTGAGGGATTAGCCCTAGAGAAATATGTTGTGCTTTCTTTTCTGACATCCTTCGCTTTTTGATCCCACACTTGCACATGATTAATGGAAATTCCTGATTAAATACTCCTGAGGAAGCAGTGAATCTCCATATTTGGATCTCATGAAATGCATATAAAACTTGTCATATAATCCATCTGTGACATCAAATTTAGATATTGCGACCTGTCTACCACCAATTTTTGTTCCTCATTTTCTAGATCAGTAGGACTGTGCGTTTTCCTTCTGTCCACTTGCATTAACCCTATACAGTTTCAGTCCACTTTAACGTTTGATTTATTCTCTTCTTGCCTCTCCAGAGAGACTGGTAGTTGTAGCTGAACACTATGAAAAAAGTCTTGAAGATTTGCTGCAGGGCAGGAAGCCTGTGAGGTAACGTCTCCATCCAGGACATCGACATTTGTAAAATTGTCAAGCAAAACCAGATGGGCAGACTGCAACATGTTTGTGTATAACGGGCACATCGTTAGTATTGGTCTATGTATAATATGGCCATCTTTGTACAACCTTTCGCCCACACATGCTCTGCTTTTAGCTCTTCAGTTGCTGTAATCAGTAGTCAATGATTAGAAAACGACCTAGATCCGTTATGGTGATGAAAGGCAAAACTGTGAGATCTTGTCTGTTCTAGTGTCCATAAAATAGTAATGCAGAATAGCACGGTACTACACACAAAATAGAATATTACTAGTCAATTCTTGTGACATGTGGCACTTGTTTTCACATTCTATTATAAGTACCGTATTTGCGTTTGTGAATTTTTGCCCTTTATCTTGTTGTGATTTTAACTTTTGACATAAGCTGGGTTTACACTGCCCAATCAGTCATTGAAAAGCCTGTAATGGCCGTCCGGACTTCCATGCACACAGAATTTTCTGTAATAGAGTGTTCTGTTCGCGGTGAAAAGTATGCTCTCAGATTTTTCATATCTGTCATGCGGTTCCAAAAATACAGTATATACTCGAGTATAAACCGACCTGAGTATAAGCCGACCCCCCTAATTTTGCCACAAAAAAACTTGGAAAACTTAATGACTCAAGTATAAGCCTAGGGTGTGAAATGCAGCAGCTACCGGTAAATGTCAAAAGTAAAAATAGATACCAATAAAAGTAAAACTAATTGAGACATCAGTAGGTTAAGTGTTTTTGAATATCCATATTGAATCAGGAGCCCCATATAATGCTCCATAAAGTTTATGATGGCCCCATAAGATGCTCCATATTAAAATATGCCCCATATAATGCTCCATAAAGTTTATGATGGCCCCATAAGATGCTCCATATTAAAATATGCCCCATACAATGCTCCATAAAGTTTATGATGGCCCCATAAGATGCTCCATATTAAAATATGCCCCATATAATGCTGCATAAAGGTTAATAATGGCCCCATAAGATGCTCCATAGACACATTTGCCCAATATAATGCTGCACAAATGCTGATTATGGCCCCATAAGATGCTCCATACAGACTCTTGCCCCATATACCATAATGCTCCACAAACGTAAATTATGGCCACATAAAGACCCTTGCCCCATATAGTGCTGCACAAACGTTATGGCCCCATACAGACACTTGGCCCATATAGTGCTGTGTAATAGTATGCAGGTACTCAGTATGTCACCACGGAACAGACAGACCAACAGTTGAGGGGTTTAATAACAGTAATAAGGTTCTCCTCGCAGGGAGGAAGCAATGGAAAATAACTGGCAATAAAATAGTGCAAAAATATGGGAGTCAAACAGTGTAACAGAACTAAGCAGGATTTTCTTGAGAAAAGGACACTTATCAGTCTGATGAGGACTTGCTTGAAGGGTCGTCTTCTCCAACGTAGGCGCCGAGAAACAGCGGCACTTGTCGTCCTTCTGTTGTCTGTGGGCTGAGTAGTCTCTAGGAGCCTGCTGCTTGGGGATTCGGGAGTTAATATGATATGCACAGGCTCTGAGTCTTTAGCTTTTACAGCACAGCCAGGAATCTGGGGCTCTGCACTGTTAAGTCTCTGTACCAGGAATCAGGGGGTCGCAGTCTCTATACGGGCCGATGTCTCTACATAGGTCTCAAAGCGCCCCTCACCAGTCACAGCAGAGTCCGCTTTCAGGTACTCACAAGATGCAGTCTGTCTGGGCAATCTCCCTGTATCTGTCCTCTGACCGGGAGATTTCTCTCTCTGCAGGAGCGCAGCTGCACCCTGCTCTGATCTCTGCTCACGCTGCTCTGTCCCTTGCCTGCGTGACTTTCCCGCCCTCTGCCTGGCTTTCTTCCTGTACCAGTCTCTAAGTCTGTCCCCTGGGGAACCTGCAGCACAGCTCAATGGCTCCAGGCACAGAGCCGAGAAGGTAACCACCCCCAGACTCTCATTGTGCTTCACCTCCTTACAGCTGCACAAACATTATGGCCCCATACAGATACTTGCCCCATATAGTGCTCCACAAACGTTGATTATGGCCCCATACAGACACTTGCCCCATATAGTGCTGCACAAACGTTATGGCCCCACAAGATGCTCCATACAGACACTTGCCCCATTTGCTGTTGCTGCGATAAAAAAAAAAAAAAAAATCACATACCTCTCCGTCGCTCAGGTCCCCGGCACTTTCAATATTCACCTGCTCCTCGTTTCGGCACCGCTCCATCTTCAGCGTCTTCTGCACTGACGTTCAGGCAGAGGGCACACACTAACCATGTCACCGCGCCATCTGACCTGAGCGTCACTACTTAAGACAGAGCGGCGCCTGAACGGGGAGCAGGTGAATATTGCACAGCGCTCCCTTCCCCGTTATACTTACCTGCTCCTGGCACGGTGCAGTTCCTGCTTTCCGGCGCCGCAGATTCATCCTGTACTGATGTGTACATGTACATGTTAATCCAATTGACCTAAAGCTAAAACCAGCTTGGTCACATTCCGTAGAATAATCATAACAATGGCTTTTGTTGTTATGATCATCCTGTACTGAGCAGTCACTGTTACCGCTCATTACAGTAATGAATATGCGGCTCCACCTCCTTTAGAGGTGGCCATGTGACCGCTCAGTACAGGAAGAAGCTGGGGCGCCAGGGAGCCGGGGACCTGCAGGGACCGCGCCAGGAGCAGGTGAGTATAATTGACAGCCCCCGCTCCCCCTCCCCTGCCGACCCCTGGGTATGACTCAAGTATAAGCCGAGAAGGGGACTTTCAGCCCAAAAAATGGGCTGAAAATCTCTGCTATACTCGAGTATATACAGTATGTTTTTTTTTTTTTTAATTTAGTATTAATATTTTGGTCTTTACCAGGGGGGTGTTGGCCATAGGGCAATAGTGCAAAAAAAGCTCGAATAAAATCCTATGAGTTATACTCCCTTGGTAAAGGTAAAAAAATTGCCGAAATATTATGGCCCATGTATCTGGCACCATATGATGTAAAAATTGGAATAAAATAGAAGTAAAAACAGGCCAATTTTGACCTGGAGACTGGTCCTCTTTAAGCCAGCTTACAAATCATCTCACCTGACCAATGCGCGTTCTGCTCATTGGACTTGTGATTTCCAGCCTGCTTAGACAGGATGATTTGTCAAGAAACTAGCGCTCCTAACAACACTCATTGCCAAATATTCAAAAGAGCAGAGCACCGCCATTGGCTGTCAGAAATAAACAATGCTGAAAACAATACCGCTTAGGTTCAATTACCCAAATCTTCAGGTGCAGAACAATAAAACAACCAATTGGTTGGAGGCTGGCATCCCCAAAGGTAACGTTAAATGCGGGCATTGTTCATTCTGTTTGCAACACAAGGTCGGCAGCTCTCTTTCTATAGGAACAGTTATACACCATGTACGAGATTTTATAACATCTAAGACCAATTTTGTTGTATACACATTGTTTTGTCCTTGTAGGTTCTTTTACGTTGGAAAAACTATACATCCTATGTTTTAGATTTAGGGAGCATTGTAATTCTATCCTCGTCGGTAAAGGGGTCCCATGACTAATGAAACACATCAGGGAGTCACATGAAGGAAATCCCCGAGTACTCTTTCGCTGGATTAGAAAAAGTGACACTACCTCCACAGGGTGGTGACCTGTTATGATCTGGTGGCCTAGGAGCAGCATGAGACGTACTCTGGAGAAGGTGATACCTGTACTGACCGCAGACCCTGAACTTAGCACCGCAACTAGAAGTAGCCGTGGGATGTACCTAACACTCCCTAGACACCTCGACACAGCCTAAGAACTAACTTCCCCTAAAGATAGAAACGGAAAACTATCTTGCCTCAGAGAAAATTCCCAAAGGATAGACAGCCCCCCACAAATATTGACTGTGAAAGGAGAGGGAAATGACAAACGCAGACTGAAATCAGGATTTAGCAAAGGAGGCCATTCTAGCTAAAAAGAATGGATAGGACAGAGTACTATGCGGTCAGTATTAAAACACTAGAAAATATCCACCACAGAAAATACAAAATCTCCACATCTGACTAAAGACATGGAGGGTATATCTGCATCTCCAGAGATACTGCTTGGCTTAAAAAATCCTTACACAGACAAAGCTGGAAAAGACAAAACATGGAAATACTCTGAACCATAAGGTCCACAGCATGTGGACTGCAAAAACAAAGCCAGAACTTATCTTTGTTGAAATGAACAGCAGAACAGGAAAGACCAGGTAGGAATGTGAATCCTCCAAAAACAATGGACAACTGGCACTGACTAAAGGATCAAGCAAGACTAAATAGCCCAGTCCAGATTGCAATAAGCGGACACACCTGATAAATGCTGCGATCCAAAGACAGCAGCACTACCACTCTTAACCACCGGAGGGAGCCCAAGAGCAGAATTCACAACAGTGACCTTCATAAATTGCTCTTACACAGAGAAGCTAGATGGATCATGCACACAAGCACTTGGTCCCACTGGCTTCAATGGCTGCATTGATTTATCCGTGTTTTTTGTAAATGTTTATTTTTTTCGACAGCGTTTTTAGTAAATCTGCTTTGTGGTTTTAATATTAATCAGTTTGATTATGTGTACTTGTTAAGTCTATTGGGTTTGTTCACACGTCTTTGTGTGTTTTAATTCACTGTTACTTCCTTTGTACTCATGTGAGGTGAGGTGGGAGGGTTATTCCCTTGAGTGGATATTTAGTCTTCCCCCTTCCCCCTTCACTGAAGTCACCCGTAGAAGTGCTATTCAGCGCAAAACGGTCCGTCCTCGCACTCCACTGCCCTCCCTCCAGCTGAAGATGTAATTTTACACGTTTGTCTATTAAAGCATGGATTTTAACTAGTGAGTGCCACCTTTTTCACTTTTTTGGATACTCAATCCCAAATATTGACCTTCCTCAATGAACCTTCAGGGTAGCCATACAAAGTAGTTATCTGTGGAGCAGCCTCCCTACTTAGGTAGGCTCAGCCTGGTGTGCGCGTAGGGAAAGTGGAGTGGTTCCTTCCAGATTTACCTGGCAGCAGCTTAACTTGCGTAAAAATAAAAAAATCAAGCTGCCCTATTCATGTCTTCCCCAATATCCACTGCCAGGGGGAATCAGGAGACCATCATAGCCAATCAGTGGTCAACTGGTTTGTTCACTCCCACCGCATTAATCAGATGTGTATGGCTAGTTTTAAGCTTCACTTATCCAGTCACATTTCCTCCTTTTATATGTTACATCCATTTTTTTTATTGCTTTTTTTTTTAAACTGTATGAGGCAGACTGTGTGATCTTTTTCCCGTTGTTTCTTAGCAATGGATTAATTCATAACGAATGAGAAACTGATGTCCTTTGCTTTTTATGCAGTCTATACCCCGAAAGTGGATGACAATAGGACTTGCTCTGAGTTTGACAATACTGAAACCCAGATTTGTTAACAATGCGGATGGGTGTACAGTTCCGTTAAATTCTATGGGTCAGTGTGCTGTTCGTTGTAACAGCCGATAGCAGATGAGTAAATGTAGCCTAAGTGTGAGGATGGGTTGGGACCTTCTGAATTACTGTATGATGCAAGGGCTCGGCTTTGTAGGTGCAGAGGTTGTGTTCACACCTGCCTTGTAATCTAATGGGATCCAAACGTCCGCTCCTCTCAGCATTGGTGCTTGTAATTTCCAGATGTGCCTCTGAGATTAGATGCCTGCGGGCCGCACTGTATTGTAGTGGCACCTTCTGTCCTATGTGAGATTTCTACTAGTGGTACCATAACATCACCGTCCGGACACATCTCTACCCCAACGTCTCTGTTCCCCCCGTGTAATATCGCTCAATGTCGCTGCTCACTGAACCCTGAGAGAGGTTACACAGTCTCCCACAAAGATTTCCACAAAGTAGCAGCCAAATCGATTCTCCGCTCAGCGAATTGGCACATTCTTTAGGAGGGAAATGTTATTTCAATTTCTAAATGTTTATCCAATTGAGGGAACCATAAAGTTAAGACTCATCTGCTTCTCAGATCAGTCCTGCCAGCTACCGCCAGGAGCCTACAGAGAACAAAAAGGTCTTCTGCACCTGTAGTCGGCATCAGTTCAGACCCAGCAGGGAATGTCCTCTTAGTGTTGGCTCCTTGTAGCTTCTGTAGACCGAGACATTACTGTATTTTCAGCAAAGTTCCGTGTAAGCATGTGTTACTCTTGCATTGTGCTAAAAGCTTGGAATTGCAAGGTTGTGTGGTTTTTCATATTTTAATTATTTTTTTGCACAAATAAAAATGTATTTAAAATATATAGTGTGTTTATATAGAGAGATATATGTTGAAAGATATTGTACAATTGTTGTTAATCATGATGTAGGTAGTGTAGGTGTATTAATATACTCACTAATTGCTATCTTCCCCAGTTTCCAGCGCCGCTTCGGTCCTCTTCTGAGTCACATAGTACTTTCTGTGTTAGCCATGCTTTTTTGTCCAATCAAAATGATTTAAAAAAAATTCTCCTGTTTCTAGATATTGCTGTTACTCACTTGATACTATGTCCTAAATTGTTCTTTAAATTTTTTTCCGAAAATGCCCCCCTAATGTTTCCAATGGCAGGGAGCACATGCCCAGTTGGTACTAAGCTGCTAAACGTGTCCTTTGGCACTATATACATTAGGAGGACATTCTAAGAGAGAATAGTAAAAAACACCAGGGGGCGCCATAAAAATTTCTTTAATATCAGCATCAAGACCCAGGAGCATTTTTGTGGTAAACAGCATAAAAAGTAAATAAATAAAACCAATTCTCCACCTGCTGTTGATTTGTTCATTCTGCCTCCCAAAGATCGCATTTATCTTGTGCTCTGCGCTGAACGCTTACACCGGGGTTTCCATGTAAATCTCTGAAAACGTGATTGAGATGGAATCCCTGACGGAAGAGTCCCTATAATGAGGCAGATGGAGGGACTATGGACACAGTCTGGCCTGTTATCCGGTGGTGTCCGTCTTTTTAGGCTGCCGTCACACTAGCAGTATTTGGTCAGTATTTTACATCAGTATTTGCAAGCCAAAACCAGGAGTGGGTGATAAGTGCAGAAGTTGTGCATATGTTTCTATTATACTTTTCCTCTAATTGTTCCACTCCTGGTTTTGGCTTACAAATACTGATGTAAAATACTGACCAAATACTGCTAGTGTGACGGCAGCCTTAGGTGTACATAAAAGCGCGGTCCGCCACAGTTTTGTGCACTTCTGAAAAGGACACCGCTGAACAGAGGCCAGAGTAACTCTGCTGCCTCATAGTGAATGGATCTCTCGGGGGCTTCATCTGCTACGTCACTCGGAGACTTCGATGGAAACCCCAATGTAAGTGCTCAGTGTAGAGCGCTGGAAAAATGTGATCCTAAATGTTATGTAAAATGTTCCCAATTAAAGCTTCAACTCAATCCACAAAAAAAGCAAGTCCCCACTCAGGTCCGTCATCTGTCAATGGAAATATAGGGGCTTCCACGTTACTAATGTCATGCTGCTGCAATGAAGGTAGGTGCAGGCTTCACTAGATGGCAATAGAAAGAAAGCAGGTCTGCACCTAAACAGAGCTAACCAGCAGTGCAACAGTGAGGATACCACAGGTGGCAGCAGAATTGTCAAAACAAGTAGGGTCAAATTCTAGACTGTAGCACAGTACAAAATGAATAAGCAAACTCTTGGTCAGAGACAAGCCAGGGGGTCAGTAACAGTCAGGAGCGGATAAGCCAAACGACAAATGACAGAAACAGGTCAGGATACAGGCAAAGTCAAAACCAGAGAGTCTGCACACTAAAGGGAAACACTGAGTCAAGATGGGAACAGAGGAAAAGAGACACGGGTTCAGACAGCAAATGCAGCAGGAGAAATCGAAGCAAACAGTCAGCTTACAACAGCACCCGGCAGAAACTACTGTATAACTGACATGATCTGCAGGACACAACGAGGCTAAATAGCTAACCTGAGACCAGACTGAGGCTGAGAAAATTTAACTCAAAAACCGGTCTGGGTCATGACAACTGGTAGTAAAAAGGCTCTGGAAAAGCAAAATGGCTCCTCGCCTCCCAAAAGAAATTCAGCAAATTCTGCACTCCCAAATCCAAATGTCCCTCTCCCTTCTGAGCCCACAGTGTGTCTAAACCACATTTAGTGCCCACTTGATTTCTGTAGTGATGAGATTCCACATAATTTACAGGTGTGTCTCCAGAAGCATGAGCTGGTCACTACAATGTATTGGTCACTACATCATGCTGGTAACTACAATGGCATTTTAGAATTTTCACTTGATAATAATTTTATTTATATAGCGCCAACATATTCCGCAGCGCTTTACAGAGGGGACTTGTACAGACAATAGACATTACAGCATAACAGAAATCACAGTTCAAAATAGATACCAAGAGGAGTGAGGGCCCTGCTCGCAAGATTACAAACTATGAGGAAAAGGGGAGACCTGAGAGGTGGATGGTAACAATTGCTTTAGTTATTTGGACCAGCCATACACTGTGTGCAGAATTATTAGGCAAGTTGTATTTTAGAGGATTATTTTTATTATTGATCAACAACTATATTCTCAATCAACCCAAAAGACTCATAAATATCAAAGCTTAATATTTTTGGAAGTTGGAGTGTTTTTTTTTTTTTAGGTTTGGCTATCTTAGGAGGATATCTGTTTGTGCAGGTAACTATTACTGTGCATAATTATTAGGCAACTTAATAAAAAAACAAATATATTCCTATCTCACTTGTTTATTTTCACCAGGTAAACCAATATAGCTGCACAAAATTTAGAAATAAACATTTCTGACATTCAAAAACAAAACCCCAAAATATTAGTGACCAGTATAGCCACCTTTCTTTATGATGACTCTCAACAGGCTTCCATCCATAGATTCTGTCAGTTGCTTGATCTGTTTACGATGAACATTGCGTGCAGCAGCCACCACAGCCTCCCAGACACTGTTCCGAGAGGTAGACTGCTTTCCCTCCCTGTAGATCTCACAATTTATGAGAGACCACAGGTTCTCTATGGGGTTCAGATCAGGTGAACAAGGGGGCCATGTCATTATTTTTTCTTCTTTGAGACCTTCGCTGGCCAGCCACACTATGGAGTAGTTGGAGGCATGTGACGGAGCATTGTCCTGCATGAAAACCATGTTTTTCTTGAACGTTACTGACTTCTTCCTGTACCACTGCTTGAAGAAGTTGTCTTCCAGAAACTGTCAGTAGGTCTGGGAGTTGAGCTTCACTCCATACTCAACCCGAAAAGGTCCCACAAGTTCAACTTTGATGATACCAGCCAATACCAGTACTCCACCTCCACCTTGCTGGCGTCTGAGTCGGCGTGGAGCTCTCTGCCCTCTACTGATCCAGCCTCTGGCCCATCAAGAGTCACTCATTTCATCAGTCCATAAAACCTTTAAAAAGTCAGTCTTAAGATATTTCTTGGCCCAGTGTTGACGTTTTATCTTATGTTTCTTGTTCAAAGGTGGTCGTTTTTCAGCCTTCCATACCTTGGCCATATCCCTGAGTATCGCACACCTTGTGCTTTTTGTTACTCCAGTAACGTTGCAGCTCCGAAATATGGCAAAACTCGTGGCAAATGGCATCTTGGCAGCTTCACGCTTGATTTTCCTCAATTCATTGGCAGTTATTTTGCGCCTTTTTTGCCCGACACACTTCTTGTGACCCTGTTGGCTATTTGCCATGAAATGCTTGATTGTTCGTGATCACGCTTCAAAAGTTTGGCAATTTCAAGACTGCTGCATCCCTCTGCAAGACAGCTCACAATTTTGGACTTTTCAGAGCCAGTCAAATCTCTCTTCTGGCCCATTTTGCCAAAGAAAAGGAAGTTGCCTAATAATTAAGCACACCTTATATAGGGTTTTGGTGTCATTAGACAACACCCCTCCTCATTACAGAGATGCACATCACCTGATTTACTTAATTGGTAGTTGGCTCTTAAGCCTGAACAGCTTGGAGTAGGACAACTTGTATAAAAAGTATCATATGATCAAAATACAACTTGTCTAATAATTCTGCCCACAGTGTAGTGTAGTGTAGGGCTCGGGTGTTAATGTAAAGCTGCATTAACCAGTTAACTGCTTAAAGGGCCACTGTCACCCCCTCTAGCCGTTATAAACTAAAAGAGCCACCTTGTGCAGCAGTAATGCTGCATTCTGACAAGGTGGCTCTTTTAGTTTTGGTGCAGTTATTGCCAAAATAAAGCGTTTTATAATTTCACCAAAATACCTTTCTTTAGACAGGGAGGCAGGTCTTAACCCCCCTGCTGGAAACTCCACTGGCTGGGTGCAGGCGCAGTGAGCTCTGGCCGTCTGACCTCACATGCAGTCTTGCAGACTGCGCCTGTGCGGCCAGTACTAAACAGCGCAGGCGCCGGATTTCATGGGAAAACAGCGCGGAGGGGGCGGCGCCCCTGAAGATTTGAGTGACGGCAGTGTGGCGTTTCCAGCAGGGGGGTTAAGACCTGCCTCCCTGTCTAAAGAAAGGTATTTTGCCGAAATTATAAAACGCTTTATTTTGGCAATAACTGCACCAAAAACTAAAGGAGCCACCTTGTTAGAATGCAGCATTACTGCTGCACAAGGTGGCTCTTTTAGTTTATAACGGCTGGAGGGGGTGACAGAGGCCCTTTAAGTATGTAGCAGTACAGACATAAAGGGCTATTAACTGTGTAAAGTGTATGAGAACATGATGCGAGGAACCTGATTATGGTTTAAGTTTTTTTTTTTTTGAATGGGCCACACAGGGATAGTTATGTTAATGCGTTGAGGCGGTAGGCCAATCTGAACAAATGAGTTTTTAGGGCACGCTTAAAACTGTGGGGATTAATCGTATTAACCTGGGTAGTGCATTCCAAAGAATTGGCGAAGCACGTGTAAAGTCTTGGAGATGGGAGTGGGAGGTTCTGATTATTGAGGATGCTAACCTGAGGTAATTAGCGGAGCGGAGGGCACAGGTAGGGTGGTAGATTGAGACCAGAGAGGAGATGCAGGGTGGTGCTGAGCCATGGAGAGCTTTGTGGATGAGGGTAGTAGTTTTGTACTGGATTCTGAAGTGGATGGGTAACCAGTGTAATGACTGGCACAAGGTAGAGGCATCGGTGTTACGGTTGGTGAGGAATATGATCCTGGCTGCAGCATTCAGGACAGATTGGAGCGGGGAGAGTTTGGTAAGAGGGAGCCCGATTAGTAGAGAGTTACAATAGTCCAGATGAGAATGAATAAGTGAAACATTAAGAGTTTTTGCGGAGTCACTTCACTTCACTTAGCAACATCCACTACTGCTTGTTTCTGGAAAACACCCATGGAGTCAAAATTGTCTCTACACCTGTAGATAAATTCCCAAAGGGGTCTAATTTACAAAATGGGGCCACTTGAGGGGGGATTCTGCTTTTCTATCACTTAGGGGCTCTGTATATGGAGTCCACAAACTAGCAAAATTTGCGCTCCGTCACTTCCGAGTCTCGCCGTGTGGCTAAGCAGTATTGTACAGCCATATACAGTTAGGTCCATATATACTTGGACAGAGACAATATTTTTCTAATTTTGGTTATAGACATTACCACAATAAATTTTAAACAAAACAATTCAGATGCAGTTGAAGTTCAGACTTTCAGCTTTCATTTGAGGGTATCCACATTAAAATTGGATGAAGGGTTTAGGAGTTTCAGCTCCTTAACATGTGCCACCCTGTTTTTAAAGGGACCAAAAGTAATTGGACAATTGACTCCAAGGCTATTTCATGGACAGGTGTGGGCAATCTCTTCATTATGTCATTCTCAATTAAGCAGATAAAAGGCCTGGAGTTGATTTGAGGTGTGCTGCTTGCATTTGGAAGGTTTTGCTGTGAAGTAAACATGCGGTCAAAGGAGCTCTCCATGTAGGTGAAACAAGCCATCCTTAAGCTGCGAAAACAGAAAAAACCCATCCGAGAAATTGAGACAATATTAGGAGTGGCAAAATCTACAATTTGGTACATCCTGAGAAAGAAAGAAAGCACTGGTGAGCTTATCAATGCAAAAAGACTTGGGTGCCCACGGAAGACAACAGTGGTGGATGATCGCAGAATAATCTCCATGGTGAAGAGAAACCCCTTCACAACAGCCAACCAAGTGAACAACACTCTCCAGGAGGTCGGCGTATCAATATCCAAATCTACCATAAAGAGAAGACTGCATAAAAGTAAATACAGAGGGTTCACTGCACGGTGAAAGCCACTCATAAACATCAAGTATAAAAAGGCTACACTGGACTTTGCTAAAAAACATCTAAAAAGCCAGCACAGTTCTGGAAGAACATTCTTTGGACAGATGAAACCAAGATCAACCTCTACCAGAATGATTGAAAGAGAAAAGTATGGCAAGGGTGTGGTGCAGCTCATGATCCAAAGCATACCACATCATCTGTAAAACACGGCGGAGGTAGTGTGATCGCTTGGGCATGCATGGCTTCCAGTGGCACTGGGTCACTAGTGTTTATTGATGATGTGACACAGGACAGAAGCAGCTGAGGTGTAGTTTGTAAAATTAGGTCAATTGGTGGGTCTGCTGTTCTGGCACCTCAGGGGCTCTGCCAATGTGACATGGGACCCTCAAACCAGTGCAGCAAAATCTGCACTGTATTATGGTGCTCCTTCTTTTCTGAGCTTTGCACTGTGCCTCAGGAGAAATTCCACAACACATTTTAGGGTCCATTTTCTCCTTTTACCCTTATGAAAATGTATAGTTTTGGGCTAATAAATGTTTTTGTGGGAAAAGTGTGATTTTTTTTTTCCACCGCTCAGCATTATAAACTTCTGTGGAGCACCTGGGGTTTCAAGGTGCTCACCACACATCCATGAGGGGCCTAGTTTTCAAAATGGTGTCACTTGTGGAGGGGTTTCCACTGTTAAGGCAGATCAGGGGCTCTCCAAACACGACATGGCGTCAGATGACGATCCTTCCCCACCAACCCTGCCGTGCACCCAAACATACCGCCCATTTGGGTATCGGTGTGCTCGGGAAAAGTTGCACAATTGTATGGTCCATTTTCTTCTGTTATCCTTGTAAAGTTAAAAAAAAATTGGGTCTAAAGGAACATTTTTGTGAAAAAAAGTTAAATGTTTAGTTTTACCTTCCACATTCCATTAACCCCTTTCTGCCATCTGACGTACTATCCCGTCGAGGTGACCTGGGACTTAATACCCAGGGGTGGGATAGTACGTCATAGGCGATCGGCCACGCTCACTGGGGGAGCGCGGCCTATCGCCACCGGGTGTCAGCCGATTATTACAGCTGACGTCCGGCACTATGTGCCAGGAGCAGTAATGGACCGCTCCTGGCACATTAATCCCCAAAACACTGAGATCAAACATGATCGCAGCATTCCAGCGGCATAGGGATGCATCATGCAGGGAGGAGGCTCCCTGTGTCCTTCCATGAAACCCTCGGAACAACGCGATGTGATCGCGTTGTTCTGAGCGTCTCCTCCCTGCAGGCCCCGGATCCAAAATGGCCATGGGGCGCCTTCCAGGTCCTGCAGGGAGGTGGCTTGTAAGCGCCTGTTGAGAGCAGGCGCTGGCAAGCCTCCTTGTTATGATCAGGTGACCTTGGCGCAGCATGAATAACTTTCACTGGAGTAGGTGGTAACTATATTGACCGCAAACCCTGATCTTAACATCGCAACTAGAAGTAGCTGTGGGGTGTGCCTAACAAAACCTAGACACCTCGACACAGCCGGAGGACTAAATACCCCTATAGATGGAAATAGGAATTTCTACCTTGCCTCAGAGCAGAACCCCAAAGGATAGGCAGCCCCCCACAAATATTGACTGTGAGTAGTAGAGGAAAAGACACATGCAGGCAGGATACAGGATTTAGCAAATGAGGCACACACTAGCTAAATAGGAAAGGATAGGACAGGATACTAAGCGGTCAGTATTAAAAATCCTTCCAAAAATATCCCCAGCAGAAAATACAAAAACTCCACCATCTAACTAAAGATGTGGAGCGTCTATCTGCAACTCCAGAGAATCCAACAAGACTGAGAAAACACTGACACAGTCTAAGCTGGACAAGAGAAAAACAAATGAATAGCGCAGAATATAAGCACACTGCATGTGTGCCACAGAAACAAAAAGCAGACACTTATCTTTGCTGAATTGGCAGCTAAGCAGGAGAAGCCAGAAAGTGATCCAACACTTCACAAGAAACATTGACAACTGGCAAGGACTAATGAATCCTGCACACCTAAATATCCCAGTCAGAACTGCAATCAGCAGATACACCTGGCCAGGACTGCGACTCAGAGACAACTGCATTCCCACCTACAACCACTGGAGGGAACCCAAGAGCAGAATTCACAACACCTCCTGCACAGACTGTCAGATCGCTGATCTGACACATTGCTATGCAAAGTGTCAGATCAGCGATCTGACTATATAGTGATGTCCCACCCTGGGACAAAGTAAAAAAGTAAAAAAAAAATATTTACATGTGTAAAAAAAAAAAAAAATACTAAATAAAGAAAAAAAGTATATATTGTTCCAATAAATACATTTCTTTATCTAATTAAAAAAAACAAACCTACAATAAAAGTACACATATTTAGTATCGCCGCATCCATAACGAACCGACCTATAAAACTGTCCCACTAGTTAACCGCTTCAGTGAGCACTTTAAAAAAAAATAAATAAATAATCCGAGGCAAAAACAACTCTTTATTATCATACCGCTGAACAGAAAGTGGAATAACACGCGATCAAAAAGACGGATATAAATAAACATTGTACCGCTGAAAACCTCATCCTGTCCCGAAAAACACCATACAACATCATCAGCGAAAGAATAAAAAAGTAATAGTCCTCAGAATAAAGCGATGCAAAAATAATTATTTTTATATAAAATAGTTTTTATCGTATAAAAGCGCCAAAACATAAAAAAATGACATAAATGAGGGATCGCTGTAATCTAACTGATCCGAGGAATAAAACTGCTTTATCCATTTTACCAAACGCGGAACGGTATAAACGCCCCTCCCCCCCAAAGAAATTCATGAATTGCTGGTTTTTGGTCATTCTGCCTCACAAAAATCAGAATAAAAAGCGATCAAAAAATGTCACATGCCCAAAAATGGTAGCAATACCAACGTCAACTTGTCCCGCAAAAAACTAGACCTCACACGACTCTGTGGACCAAAATATGGAAAAATTATAGCACTCAAAATGTGAAGATGCAAAAACTATTTTTTGCAATAAAAAACTTTTTAGTGTGTGACAGCTGCCAATCGTAAAAATCTGTTAAAAAAAACGCTATAAAAGTAAACCAAACCCCCCTTATCACCCCCTTAGTTAGGGAAAAATAATAAAATAAAAAAAAACGTATTTATTTCCATTTTCCCATTAGGGTTACGGTTGGGGCTAAAGTTAGGGTTACGGTTGGGGCTAAAGTTAGGGTTTGGATTACATTTACGGTTGGGATTGGGGTTAGGGGTGTGTCAGGGTTAGGGGTATGGTTAGAATTGGGTTATAGTGGTGTGTTGGGGTTAGGGGTGTGGTTGGGATTAGGGTCAGGGGCGTGTTCAGGTTACGGATGGGGTTAGGGTTATGGTTAGGGTTGGGATTAGGGTTAGGGGTGTGTTCGGGTTAGGGTTGGAGATAGAATTGGGGGGTTTCCACTGTTTAGGCACATCAGGGGCTCTCCAAACGCGACATGGCATCCAATGTCAATTCCATACAATCCTTTGTTGAAAAAGTAAAACCGTACTCCTTCCCTTCAGAGCTCTCCCGTGTAACCAAACAGGGGTTTACCCCAATATATGGGGTATCAGCGTACTCGGGACAAATTGGAAAACAACTTTTGCAGTCCAATTTCTCTTGGTACCCTTGGGAAAATAAAAAATTGGGGGATAAAAAAAATAATTTTTGTGGGGAAAATTATTTTTTATTTTCACGGCTCTGTGTTATAAACTGTAGTGAAACACTTGGGGGTGCAAAGTTCTCACAACACATCTACATAAGTTCCTTGGGGGATCTAATTTCCAGTATGGGGTCACTTGTGGGAAGTTTCTACTGTTTAGGTACATCTGGGGCAAATGCAACGTGACTACTGCAGACCAATCCATCTAAGTCTGCATTCCAAACGGCGCTCCTTCCCTTCCGAGCTCTGCCATGCACCCAAACGATGGTTCCCCCCCACATATGTGGTGTCAGCGTATTGAGGACACATTGAACAACAACTTTTCGGGTCCGATTTCTCCTGTTAACCTTGGGAAAATACAAAACTGGGGGCTAAAAAAGAATTTTTGTGGAATAAAAAAAGAATTTTTGTTTTTACAGCTCTGCATTATAAACTGTAGTGAAACACTTGGGGGTTCAAAGTTCTCACAACACATCTAGATAAGTTCCTTAGGTGGTCTACTTTCCAAAATGGTGTCACTTGTGGGGGGTTTCTACTGTTTAGGCACATCAGGGGCTCCCAAAACGCGACATGGCGTCCTATCTCAATTCCAGTCAATTTTGCATTGAAAAGTCAAACGGCGCTCTTTTCCTTCCGAGCTCTGCCATGCGCCCAAACAGTGCTTTATCCCCACATATGGGATATCAGCGCACTCAGGTGTTATGTTTGCTAATGACAGGTGTTATGAAGGCAATCCAGAAACACAGTGTGCTTAGCGATCAGAGCGCACACAGTGATCTGACAAATACCCAAAAATACAAGAACGAGCTCTGAGACGTGGAAACTCTGTAGACTGCACACCTGATCCTATCCTAAACACAACTAAAAGCGGCTGTGGATTGCGCCTAACAACTACCTAGGCAACTCGGCACAGCCTAAGAAACTAGCTAGCCTGAAGATAGAAAAATAGGCCTGACTTGCCCCAGAGAAATTCCCCAAAGGAAAAGGCAGCCCCCCACATATAATGACTGTGAGTAAGTTGAAAAGACAAAACGTAGGGATGAAATAGATTCAGCAAAGTGGGGCCCGATATTCTAGGACAGAGCGAGGACAGTAAAGCGAACTTTGCAGTCTACAAAAAACCCTAAAGCAAAACCACGCAAAGGGGGCCAAAAAAAAAACCCACCGTGCCGAACTAACGGCACGGCGGTACACCCTTTGCGTCTCAGAGCTTCCAGCAAAACAAAAGACAAGCTGGACAGAAAAAAAGAACAAAAAAGCAAAAAGCACTTAGCTATACAGAGCAGCAGGTCACAGGAACAATCAGGAGAAGCTCAGATCCAACACTGAAACATTGACAAGGAGCAAGGATAGCAGCATCAGGCGGAGTTAAGTAATGAAGCAGTTAACGAGCTCACCAGAACACCTGAGGGAGGAAGCTCAGAAGCTGCAGTACCACTTGTGACCACAGGAGTGAATTCAGCCACAGAATTCACAACACTCAGGACAAATTGCACAATGACTTTTGGTGTCCAACCTCTTCTGTTACCCTTGGGAAAATAAAAAATTGGGGGCGAAAAGATCATTTTTGTGAAAAAATAACATTTTTTTTTTTTTTACGGCTCTACATTATAAACTTCTGTGAAGCACTTGGTGGGTCAAAGTGCTCACCACACATCTAGATAAGTTCCTTAGGGGGTCTACTTTCCAAAATGGTGTCACTTGTGGGGGTTTCCACTGTTTAGGCACATCAGGGGCTCTCCAAACGCGACATGGTGTCCTATCTCAATTCGTCAATTTTGCATTGAAAAGTCAAACGGCGCACCTTCCCTTCCGAGCTCTGCCATGCACCCAAACAGTGGTTTACCCCAACATATGGGGTATCGGCATGCTCAGGACAAATTGTACAACTTTTGGGGTCCAATTTCTCCTGTTACCCTTTCTTAAAATAAAACAAATTGGAGCTGAAGTAAATTTTTTGTGTAAAAAAGTTAAATGTTCACTTTGTTTTAAACATTCCAAAAATTCCTGTGAAACACCTAAGGGTCAATAAACTTCTTGAATGTGGTTTTGAGCACCTTAAGGGGTGCAGTTTTTAGAATGTTGTCACGCTTGGGTGTTTTCTATCATATAGACCCCTCAAAGTTACTTCAAATGGTGTTGTAAAAATGAGAAATTGCTGGTCAACTTTTAACTCTCATAACTCCCTAACAAAAAAAATTTGATTGCAAAATTGTGCTGATGTAAAGTAGACAAGTGAGAAATGTTACTTATTAAGTATTTTGTGTGACATAACTCTGTGATTTAAGGGCATAGAAATTCAAAGTTGGAAAATTGCGAAATTTTCGCCAAATTTCCGTTTTTTTCACAAATAAACACAGATAATATCAAAGAAATTTTACCACTATCATGAAGTATAATATGTCATGAGAAAACAAGGTCAGAATCATCAGGAACCGTTGAAGCATTCCAGAGTTATAACCTCAAAGGGACAGTGGTCAGAATTGTAAAAATTTGCCTGGTCATTAACATGCAAACCACCCTTGGGGGTTAAGGGGTTAATTCCTGTGAAGCCCCTGAAGGGTTAATAAGCTTGAATATGGTTTCGAATACCTTGAGGGGTGCAAGTTTTAGAATGGTGTCACTTTGTAAATTTTGTTGTAAAAATGAGAAATTACTGGTCAACTTTTAACCTTTCCAACTTAGTAACAAAAAAATTATGTTTCAAAAATTGTGCTGATTTAACCCCTTAGCGTTAATTAACGGCGCTGTGGAAAAAGTAAATAGCGCCCCCCAGAGTCGGATTTTCTCCAGGGTCTCGGCTGCCGAGACCCCAGAGAACATGATTCGGGGGGGGGGGGGGGTTTACCCACCCCGCTTTTGCGATCGCCGGTAATTAACCGTTTACCGGCGATCGCAAAAAAAACAAAACGCGATTTCTTTTTAATTTCTCTGTCCTCCGATGTGATCGCACATCAGAGGACAGAGAAAAGGGGAGAAAAGGGGTCCCAGGTAGCCCCCCAATACTCACCTGTCTCCCCCGATGCTCCTTGTGGCTCCCGGTGGGCGCCGCCATCTTCAAAATGGCGGGCGCATGCGCAGTGCGCCCGCCGGCCGGCCCCGGGAGAATCTTTGGGGTCTCGGCTACCGGGGGTAGCCGAGACCCCAAAGAGCATGATCAGGGTCGGTTTTACCGACCCCTGTTTTGCGATCGCCGGTAATTAACTGTTTACCGGCGACCGCAAAAAAAAAAAATAAATAAATCTAAGTGTAATTCTCTGTCCTCTGATGTGATTGCACATCAGAGGACAGAGAAATAGGGGGATTTGGGGACCCTATCATACTTACCGGTGTCCCTGGGTCATCCTGCTGCTCCTCCTGGCCGCCGGCGTCTTCTGGGGAAATGAAAATGGCGGGCGCATGCGCAGTTAGGGCTAGGGTTAGGGTTGGGGCTAAATTTAGGGTTAGGTTTGGGGCTAAATTTAGAGTTAGGGTTGGCGCTAAATTTAGGGTTAGGCTTCTTTCACACTTACGTCGGTACGGGGCCGTCGCAATGCATCGGCCCGACATACCGACGCACTTTGTGAAAATTGTGCACAACATGGGCAGCGGATGTAGTTTTTCAACGCATCCGCTGCCCAATCTATGTCCTGGGGAGGAGGGGGCGGAGTTACGGCCACGCATGCGCGGTCAGAAATGGCGGATGCGACGTACAAAAAAACGTTACATTGAACGTTTTTTTGTGCTGACGGTCCGCCAAAACACTGATCCAGTGCACGACGGACGCGACGTGTGGCCATCCGTCACGATCCGTCGGCAATACAAGTCTATGGGCAAAAAACGCATCCTGCGGTCACATTTGCAGGATCCGTTTCTTGTCCAAAACGACGGATTGTGACGGATGCCAAACGACGCAAGTGTGAAAGTAGCCTTAGGGTTAGGGTTGGGGCTAAAGTTAGGGCTAGGGTTGGGGCTAAAGTTAGGGTTAGAGTTGGGATTAGGGTTAGGGTTTGGATTAGGGGTGTATTGGGATTAGGGTTAGGTTTGAGGTTAGGGGTGTGTTGGATTTAGGGTTTTGATTAGGGTTATGGTTAGGGTTGACATTAGGGTTGTTTTGGGGTAAGGGTTGTGATTATGGTTAGGGTTAGTGATTAGGATTATGGATCAGGTTGAGATTAGGGTTAAGGGTGTGTTGGGGTTAGGGTTGGAGCTAGAATTGGGGGGTTTCCACTGTTTAGGTACATCAGGGGGTCTCCAAACACGACAGCCAATTTTGCGCTCAAAAAGTCAAATGGTGCTCCCGCCCTTCTGAGCTGTGCCGTGCGCCCAAACAGTGGGTTACCCCCACATATGGGGCATCAGCATACTCGGGATAAATTGGACAACAACTTCTGGGGTCCAATTTCTCTTGTTACTCTTGTGAAAATAAAAACTTGGGGGCTACAAAATCCTTTTTGTGGAAAAATATATATATATATATATATTTTTTTATGACTCTGCATTATAAACTTCTGTGAAGCACTTGGGCATTCAAAGTTCTCACCACACATCTATATAAGTTCCTTGGGGGGTCTAGTTTCCAAAACGGGGTCACTTGTGGGGGGTTACTACTGTTTAGGTACATCAGGGGCTCTGCAAACGCAACATAACGCCCACAGACCATTCTATCTAAGCCTGCATTCCAAAACGGCACTCCTTCCCTTCCGAGCTCTGCCGTGCGCCCAAACAGTGGTTTACCCCCACATATGGGGTACCAGCATACTCAGGACAAATTGGACAACAACTTTTGGGGTCCAATTTCTCTTGTTACCCTTGTGAAAATAAAAACTTGGGGGCTAAAATATCTTTTTTGTGGAAAAAAAAAATATTTTTTTATTTTCACGACTCTGCATTATAAACGTCTGTGAAGCACTTGGGCATTCAAAGTTCTCACCACACATCTAGATAAGTTCCATGGGGGGTCTAGTTTCCAAAATGGTGTCACTTGTGGGGGGTTTCCACTGTTTAGGCACACCAGGGGCTCTCCAAACGCGACATGGCGTCCAATCTCAATTCCAGCCAATTCTACATTGAAAAAGTAAAACGGCACTCCTTCTCTTCCAAGCTCTGCGGTGCGCCCTAACAGTGGTTTACCCCCACATATTGGGTATCAGCGTACTCAGGAGAAATTGCACAACAACTTTTGTGGTCTAATTTCTCCTGTTACCCTTGTGAAAATAAGAATTTGTGGGCGAAAAGATCATTTTTGTGTAAACAAAAGCGATTTTTTATTTTCACGGCTCTACGTTATAAACTTCTGTGAAGCACTTGGGGGTTCAAAGTGCTCACCACACATCTAGATAAGTTCCTTAAGGGGTCTAGTTTCCAAAATGGTGTCACTTGTGGGGAGTTTCCACTGTTTAGGCACATCAGGGGCTCTCTAAACGTGACATGGCGTCCGATCTCAATTCCAGCCAATTCTGCATTGAAAAAGTCAAACGGCGCTCCTTCACTTCTAAGTTCTGCGGTGCGCCCAAAAAGTGGTTTACCCCCACATATGGGGTATTGGCGTATTCAGGAGAAATTGCATAACAAAATTTATGGTTACATTTCTGTTTTTACACTTGTGAAAATAAAAAAAATGGTTCTGAATTAAGATGTTTGCAAAAAAAAGTTAAATGTTCATTTTTTCCTTCCACATTGTTTCAGTTCCTGTGAAGCACGTAAAGGGTTAATAAACTTCTTGAATGTGGTTTTGAGAACCTTGAGGGGTGTAGTTTTTATAATGGTGTCACGCTTCATTATTTTCTATCATATAGACCCCTCAAAATGACGTCAAATGTGATGTGGTCCCTAAAAAAAAATGGTGTTGTAAAAATGAGAAATTGCTGGTCAACTTTTAACCCTTATAACTCCCTAACAAAAAAAAAATTTTGTTTCCAAAATTGTGCTGATGTAAAGTAGACATGTGGGAAATGTTATTTATTAACTATTTTTAGTGACATATCTCTCTGATTCAAGGGCATAAAAATACAAAGTTTGAAAATTGCAAAATTTTTGCCAAATTTCCAATTTTTTCACAAATAAATGGAAGTCATATCAAATAAATTTTACCACTATCATGAAGTACAATATATTACCAGAAAGCAGTCTGAGAATCGGTGGGATCCATTGAAGCGTTCCAGAGTTATTACCACTTAAAGTGACACTGGTCAGACTTGGAAAAATTGGCCCTGTCACAAAGGCGAAAACAAGCTTGTAGTGAAGGGGTTAAGGGCATAAAAATTCAAAGCTTGAACGCTTCAAAATTTTCAAATGTTTTGTCAAATTTTTGATATTTTCATAAATGAGCATAAATCATATCACCCAAAATATGCCACTAACATGAACATGTCACAAAAAAACATTAACAGAAACACTGGGATATGTTGAAGTGTTCCAAATTTATTACACCATAAAATGACACTGGTTAGGAAGGTGAAAACAGGCTGAGGGTGAATGGGTTAAACACCTTCACATGTTATCAGTGAGGTTATTAGGTGTGTCCATTTCTGCGAGTGGCACTGATCAAGATGTTTTCCCTAATTGTATGACTTTTACTTCTTTTTGTTGCAATTTCAATATTAAGGAGTCTCGTCTGTGGGAAAAAAGCACACAATGCCTAAGGAATAGGTTTTCTTCATCTACCATTCATTCATCACTTATGAAGTACATTACATTATCTTTTAATTAAATGATTATACAAAAAAAACTTTCATTAGAATTTGGGAAAGTTATAAAATGTCCTATAAATGTCTGTTCTGTCCCTGATCTAAAGATCTTTGCTTTTAGGTGAGATATATCTGTGCTGCACTTTATGTACATGCTCAGTAGTGACCAGTGCTGTGGAGTCATAGTTGAGATAAATCTGTGCTGCACTTTATGTACATGCTCAGTAGTGACCAGTGCTGTGGAATCATAGTGGAGATGAATCTGTGCTGCACTTTATGTACATGCTCAGTAGTGACCAGTGCTGTGGAGTCATAGTGGAGATGAATCTGTGCTGCACTTTATGTACATGCTCAGTAGTGACCAATGCTGTGGAGTCATAGTGGAGATGAATCTGTGCTGCACTTTATGTACATGCTCAGTAGTGACCAGTGCTGTGGAGTCATAGTGGAGATGAATCTGTGCTGCACTTTATTATGTACATGCTCAGTAGTGACCAGTGCTGTGGAGTCATAGTTGAGATGAATCTGTGCTGCACTTTATGTACATGCTCAGTAGTGACCAGTGCTGTGGAGTCATAGTTGAGATGAATTTGTGTTGCACTTTATGTACAAGCTCAGTAGTGACCAGTGCTGTGGAGTCATAGTGGAGATGAATCTGTGCTGTAATTAATGTACATGCTCAGTAGTGACCAGTGCTGTGGAGTTGGAGTCAGGGAAATTGAGGAGTCAGAGTCGCAGGTTTGGCTTACCGACTCCACAGCCCTGTTTATATAATCATTGATTTAAATATATTTTTCTGAAACTAATCCATTATTAAAATAGTCACTTACATTTTCTGGTCCATTTAGAAAAGTCTTGAGTCATGTAAAAAAGTTTTCTATTTATTTTTAAATATATGGATCTTATATATAATTGTCTAAGGGTCACTTCCGTCTGTCTTTCCTTCTGTCACGGTTATTCATTTGCTGATTGGTCTCGCCAGCTGCCTGTCATGGCTGCCGCAACCAATCAGCGACGGGCACAGTCCGGAAGAAAATGGCCGCTCCTTACTCCCCGCAGTCAGTGCCTGTCGCCCGCATACTCCCCTCCGGTCAGCGCTAACACAGGCTTAATGCCGGCGGTAACAGACCGTGTTATGCCGCGGGTAACGCACTCCGTTACCGCCGCTATTAACCCTGTGTGTCCCCAACTTTTTACTATTGACGCTGCCTATGCGGCATCAATATTAAAAAATGTAATGTTAAAAATACAGGTTCCGGTGGCAAATATGGTATGGGAGAAGGACCAGCCACGTAGTATATTGCCCAGCCACGTAGCATATTGCCCAGCCATGTAGTATATTGCCCAGCCACGTATTGCCCAGCCACATAGTATATAGCAGAGCCACATAGTATATTGCCCAGCACAGAGGCACGTAGTATAGAGACTTAAAAAAAAAAAAAAATATGTACTCACCTATAGCCCGTTGATGTCCTGCTATACTTACCCTCCGCCGCCTTTCTCTCTCCTCTCCACGCTCCCAGCACCGCTCCATTGCAAGCGGCAGGTTCCGCTCCAGTCCCAGGGCTGGTGTGAGCAGGACCTATGATGACGTCGCGGTCACATGACCGACCGTGACGTCACGGCAGGTCCTTGTCCCACACCAGCCCTGGGACCGGTGCGGAACCTGCCGCTTGCAATGGAGCGGTGCCGGGAGCGTGGAGAGGAGCGAGAAAGGCAGCGGAGGGTTAGTATAGCAGTTGTTTTTTATTATTATTATTTTTAACATGACATATTTTTACTATTGATGCCGCATAGGCAGCATCAATAGTAAAAGGTTGGGGACACAGGGTTAATAGCGGACGGTAATGGAATGCGTTACCGCCGGCATTAACCCTGTGTTAGCGGTGACTGGAGGGGAGTATGGAGCGTGCGGGGAGCGGAGCGCCGGGGACACAGTGCGGGGAGCGGAGCTCCGGGGACACAGTGCGGGGAGCGGAGCACCGGAGACACAGTGTGGGGAGCGGAGCGCCGGGGACACTGACTACAGGGAGCGGAGCGCCGGGGACAGTGACTGCGGGGAGCGGGCGCCGGCCACTGACTGCGGGGAGTATGGAGCAGCCATTTTCTTCCGGACTGTGCCCGTCGCTGATTGGTCGTGGCTATTTTGCAGCGACCAATCAGCGACTTGGATTCCCATGATAGACAGAGGCGAGGACCAATGAATATCCGTGACAGAAGGACAGACAGACGGAAGTACCCATTAGACAATTATGTATATAGATGGCTCTGTGCTGTATACTACGTCACTGGGCAATATACTACGTCACTGGGCAATATACTACGTGGCTGCGCAATATACTACATCACTAGACAATATACTACGTCACTGGGCAATATACTACGTGGCTGCGCAATATACTACATCACTAGGCAATATAGTACGTAACTGGGCAATATACTACGTGGCTGCGCAATATACTACGTCACTAGGCAATATACTATGTAACTGGGCAATATACTACGTCACTGGGCAATATACTACGTGGTTGGGCAATATACTACGTGACTGGGCAATATACTACGTCACTGGGCAATATACTACATGGTTGGGCAATATACTACGTCACTGGGTAATATACTACGTCACTGTGCAATATACTACGTAGCTGGGCAATATACTACGTCACTGTGCAAAATACTACGTGGCTGGGCAATATACTACGTGGCTGGGCAAAATACTACGTGGCTGGGCAATATACTACGTGGCTGGGCAATATACTACGTGGCTGGGCAATATACTACGTGGCTGGGCAATATACTACGTGGCTGGGCAATATACTACGTGGCTGGGCAATATACTACATGGCTGGGCAATATACTACGTGAACATGCATATTCTAGAATACCCGATGCGTTCGAATCGGGCCACCATCTAGTATAATTATAAAGCCACATCCAAATATGCAAAACAGCTATACAATTAAAAGGAGAAAATACCTAAAGGTTTCTATCTATAGATGTTCTGCTGTTTCCCTGAGGGTAGGAGAACAATGCAATGCTCTAACCTGTCTCACCCCCATTATGTGTACACCTTCAGTTATCAAAATCATCTTTTTATATCCCCAGTCCTGGGTTCAGTTTGTTAAGGAATATTGAAGTAAAAAAATTGGACACTGGGCAAGTGCAATGTACTAATTGGGCAAGTACAATGAATATTCTTTTTTTTTGTATCTCACCTAATATAGGGGATGGAGGATGTACAGTTTATATACCTCATGTTCATCAGCCCATCTTTTGGAGCTGTTGTACACCTTGCTTAGGTGTCAAGAATGACATTTTGTCTACTCTCATTCAACGAACTTAAGTGCACAGTCTGTACTAAAACCCACATTTTTTGTATCTTGTAGAAAATCAACCATATGGATGTAAGACTTAGTCATGGCCAAATGCGTTGGCACCCTTGAATTTGTTGCACAAAATGAAGTATTTCTCCCAGAAAATTTTTGCAATTACACGTTTTCTTATACCACAAGATGCTCGTTCAAACGTATTTGTGGCAAGTAACAGATATGGGCAATATGAAAATCATACCTGAAACCAGATAAAAGGGGAGAAGTTGACTTAATCTTTGCATTGTGTGTCTGTGTGTGCCACACTAAGTGAGGAGAACGGAGAGAGACAAAAACACTCTGAGAACTTAAGAACTAAAATTGTTTAAAATATCAACAATCTCAAAGTTAAAAGTCCATCTCCAGAGATCTTGACGTTCCTTTGTCCATGGTGCACAACAAAATCAAGAAGTTTACAACTCAAGGCACTATAGCTAATCTCCCTGGACGTGGACAGATGAGAAAAATTGATGAAAGGTTGCAACTCAGGATAGTCTGGATGGTGGTTAAGCAGCCCCAATCAAGTTCCAAAGAAACTCAAGCTGTCCTACAGGCCCAGGGTGCATCAGTATCAGCACGAATTATCCGTCAACATTTGAATGAAATGAAATGCTATGGCAGGAGACCCAGGAGGACCCCACTGCTGACACAGAGACATAGAAAAGCTTGCCTGCACTTTGCCAAAATGTATGTGAGTAAGCCAAAAGCCTTCTGTGAAAGCGTTTTGTGGACAGATGAGACGAAGATAGGGCTTTTTGGTACTGCACATCATTCTACTGTTTCCCAAAAGTGTAATGAGGCCTACAACAAAAGAACATAGTAACTACAGTCATATGGTGAAGGTTCAAATATATTTTGGGTTGCTTTGCTGCCTCTGTCTCCGAGTGCCTTGACCGAGCAAGGCATCATGAAATCTGATGATTAACAAAGGATTTTGGGTCACAATGTAGTGCCCAGAGTCAGAAAGATGGGTTTGTGTCCTAGGTCATGGATCTTCCAGCAGGACAATGTCCCCAAACATACTTCAAGAAGCACCCAGAAATGAACGGAAAGAAAGCACTGGAGAGTTTTGTGAAGTGGCCAGTATTGAGTCCTGATCTAAATCCGATTGAACACCTGTGGATAGATCTTAAAATTGCTGTTGGGAGAAGGTGCCTTCAAATTTGAGAGACCTGGAGCAGTTTGCAAAAGAGTGGTCCAAAATTCCAGTTGACAGGTGTAAGAAGCTTGTTGATGGTTATAGGAAACGATTGATTGCAGATATTTATTCCAAAGGCTGTGCAACCAAATTTCACATTTCAGTTGAGCGTGCCAAAAATTTTGTCTGGCCCATTTTTGAGGTTTTGTGTGAAATTATGACCAATTTGCTTTTTTTTCTCTCTCTTATTTTGTGTTGTTCCAATGCATACAAAGGAAATAAACATGTGTATAACAAAACCTGTGTAATTGCAATAATTTTCTAGGAGAAATAATTCATTTTTTGGAACAACTTCAAGGGTACCAACAGTTTTGGCCATGACTGTATATCCTGAAATTACATTTTCACATGTTGCATTTTAGGTATTTCTATAAACGGAAAGAATTGCAGACCTGGAGGTTGCACAAGTGAAGAACACCAATAAGCTTCAGCAATAAAGTGCTTTTTCCAAATTGGAGAAGAGATGAATCACATAGTATTAGAACGTTTTATAACTTTTAATTATGCAGTTACTGAGCTTTATTTATATAAAACAGGAAACTTTTCCTTTCAAATACAATAATAGAATTGACGGTAGGAATAACTATATTTTATGGAACAGCCTTAGCCAAGCCAAGAGAACATATCTGTGAGAACAATATTTTTCTCAGCACGATGGGGTCTTCTGAATGGAAACTACGGTAATTCTTTCTGGTTTAATGTTTGCTGATGTAGGTCCAAAGTGTCTACTATTTGGTGTGTCCACTTCAAAGAAAATCTTTGGTATTCCTGGCACCCAAAAAAATGCAATAGGATAGAAGACAGACACCTGGCATGAAGATGGTATTAGAAAAAGACCAGGCTTGATTGTTGACATGTAGCAATTCTGATTATTTTTTCCATCAAACTAGTACTGGAAGTTTGTAGTTGGCGCTGAGGTTCGCCCATGCCCATGTGACCTCCGGCAACACTAATAAATACATAGCCTTGATCTGAATATATCTTACATATGTTCCGTGTGGGCTTCTGGCTAACGTTTCTGTTGTTATCATTAGGCTGTCTGATTTTCCAGCATCATTTTATTTAAGAGCTAGTGACTCACATGATATTTATTAGGTATGAGACAAATTTTCCCACCCAGAAAATCTGTAAAAGTGCACTGCTAGCTGTTTATTATGTGTTGTGGTCTGGTGTTCCCTTGAGGATTACATTGAGCAGATGATCTGTGTTGTCCACGTTGTATTTTCATTCTTCCTGATAAACCACATAAAGTTTTCTTCACTACTATATACTGAATTCTTTATTAAACCTCCTGGAAGCTTGGGATAATCAAGAAATGGCCTCCAGGACAATTGGAGCAGTCGTCAGTGGAATGTATATGTGTTTCACCTTTATGATTCCGGTGGAGAGCAGGTGTCATCTATTAAATCCCGATGTACTGGAACAACCTCAGCAAGCCGATTGCTTTTTAAACTGAACCTAGAGGAAAATAAATCCTTACTGGACCAGATGAAATATCCGGTCCCTGTGGCACAAAAATTTGGTATGAAGGATCTTTACATCTATGATTTTTTTGATAATTTTTGACATATTAATTATCTCACTTGGTGCATAGAGTGTAAATGTTAGCTGAAGTGTTGGCATTTTTGGGGTTCTACAAATAGAGTGGGGTGCCATTAAGTGTCTTCACACAGATGTTGGAGCTTGTCATTCAGAACTCTCAATTTTGCTTTAGCAATTGGTTACAGATTGACTCTGTCAGCATTTGTGATTGCTAATAGACAAAAACTGTTGTGTGGCATACAAAATTTAGTGTAATGGAAGTGTATTCTTTGATTTTATTTTGTTCATCAGAAGAAATGTTTTAGTCCAGATGTAGCTATATGTTGTTATTACACATTCAAGTCTTTTCATCAGTAGTCTTTTTTTTTTTTTTTTTTTGGGGGGGGGGGGTTGTAGGTGAAACAATTCATAATATATAGTGTATAACAGCCATCTCCAATCCTGGCTTTCCCCAAACATATCCATGGTTCAGCAATGATCAATGGAGCAGATCTGTATTCTTCCAACTGGGACCGAGGTGCCATAAGTTGTTTCCTGTAGAATGGTAGATCAGTGTCCCTCGTGATGAGGCCATGATATATTGATAGCAGTCCTGTAGGGTCCCCTGGATGTTTGGATGTCTTGACAGAATCTCTGGCTGTCTTTTTCTGTCTCTGTGTCTCTCAGCGGCATATCACCTCTTTATGTTTAACCAGTGTCCTTCAGTCCAGCATCAACGATAAGGGGAAGGATCGTGATGACCTAGTCGCATTGTTTGATAATAATAATAATTTTATTTATATAGCGCCAAAATATTCCACAGCGCTTTACAAATTATAGATGGGATTTGTACAGACAATAGACATTACATCAACAAAAATCACAGTTCAAAACAGATACCAAGAGGAGTGAGAGCCCTGCTTGCAAGCTTACAAACTATGAGGAAAAAGGGGAGACACGAGAAGTGGATGGTAACAATTGCTTTCGCTGTTCGGACCAGCCATAGTGTAAGGCTCAGGTGTTCATGTAAAGCTGCATGAACCAGTTAACAGCCTAAGTATGTAGCAGTACAGACACAGAGGGCTATTAACTGCATAAATTGTATGAGAACATGATGCGAGGAACCTGATTTTGGTTTAACTTGTATGAATGGGCCACAAAGGGATAATTAGGTTAATGCGTTGAGACGGTAGGCCAGTCTGAACAAATGCGTTTTTAGGGCACGCTTAAAACTGTGGGGATTGGGGATTAATTTTATTAACCTGGGTAGTGCAGTCCAAAGAATTGGCGAAGCACGTAAAAAGTCTTGGAAACGGAAGTGGGAGGTTCTGATTATTGAGGATGCTAACCTCAGGTCATTAGAACGGAGAGCACGCGTAGGGTGGTAGGCTGAGACCAGGGAGGAGATGTAGGGTGGTAGGGTGGTGCTGAGCCATGCAGCGCTTTGTGAATGAGGGTAATAGTTTTGTACTGGAATCTGGAGTGGATGGGTAACCAGTGTAATGACTGGCACAGGGCAGAGGCATCGGTGTAACGGTTAGTGAGGAATATGATCCAGATTGGAGCTGGGAGAGTTTGGTAAGAGGGAGGCATTTAGGAGAGAGTTACAATAGTCCAGACGAGAATGAATGAGTGAAACAGTGAGAGTTTTTGCAGAGTCGAAAGTAAGAAAAAGGCGAATTCTAGAAATGTTTTTGAGATGCAGATAAGAAGAGCGAGCCAGTGATCAGATGTGGGGGGTGAAGGAAAGCTAGGAATCAAGTATGACCCCCAAGACAGCTGGCATGTTGCTTGGGAGTAATGGTGGAACCACACACGGAGATGGCAATGTCAGGCAAAGATAGGTTAGTAGATATTTTACAAAGTTTTTTATTTTCATGTATGATTTATGAAATAATAATTAAAATGACAGTTATTCTTTAAATCAATGCACTTAACCAGACAAATTTTTGGCTTGTCGATTCCAGATATATTTATTTCCACAAAGAAGAATGTAGTTTCCGTCGGAGAAAAAGGGGCTGCTGTTTCTAGTAGTATACATGTTCTATATAGCCTAAGAATGTATTTGTGTCATGATACCTCATTGATAATAGTTCCAACAACCCACACAGGATTTCTGGGGCTGCCATGAAAACTCCTAGCTTTGGTGCTATTGCACTATCAAGCATGGTGGTAAAAGCTGCAAATAGAATACGAATATTTCATGGATATATTATGAGTAAATCTGGCAGCTCTGTTCCTGTGTAAACAGCACTGTAATAACAATGTTTCTCTTGAAATAATCTTAAATGCTGATAATAGGTAATTCTATGCCCTTGATGTGTTCCTTCCTATGTCTGCACCATTTTCAAAATGTATTTTTCCAGATCAAGTTTCAGTGTTGCCCTTCTTGAGCTATTTTATTCAGCGCTATCATGTTCCGATTTGCAAAAATTAAGTACGGTATCTATCCCTGGTTTTCATGCCATGATGTATGAGGACCACCCATTATAAATTTCTCTGCGGCTAGATAAGTCTTATGATTGTTGTGGCTTTGTCTGTTTGCCAAAGCGCAATAGATGGAAAGTGGGAATAGAGTGAAGACTAGCCAGTAACTTTTCCTTGGGCAGCCATCAAGGTACTTGAAGTGAACATCATTTTAAAAAGACACCCCAATTCATTGTTTTTTTTTAAGTCACTTTTCTTTTTTTACGTTGTGGTATCTGTTGCTAGTTTTTGCGCCAATTTCTTCAATATTGCACACGTGGTTTTTTTAGTTTTGTGCAAATTAAAAAATGTTTTTTACATTTTTGTTGTTAATCTTTTTTGTAAAATGTTTTCCTCAAAAACGTACGCTTTCCGCAGAATGATGCAGGTTATCTAGCATACATAAAGTCACTCGGGTGGGAGGGGAGCTGGGTGAATGTTTGGGATCATCACAATCTCATCAGTTTGCAATAAAGACAGTTATAGGATTATTTCCATCTCCAACATCCTATCCCAATATGTAATAGGTGTAGAAAATAAGAATAGTAATATCTCAAATTAGAGATGTAGTATAGTTCTTCTGATTGGCCATGTCATTTACCTCATGTGCAGACACTGCAGTAGCTTAGTTATCCATGGTTACTACCCCTCATATAGTGACTATTAGTTAGCCGTTAGTGGTCATAACCATGGATACCTAAGCTATTGCAATGTCTGCACATGGGGTAAGTGACATAGGTTATCATGAGAACTATACTACATTTCTAATTTTAGGTATTTGCCAATATTATTATTATTATTATTACATCTACTACATATTGGGATAAGCTCTTGGAGATGGGAATAACATTTTAATTTGTCATATGTACTATATGATGAATGTCATAAAAAAAAAAACGTGGAATTGAGAGATAAGAAAAAGACGCTCTTTGTGATCAGTGTAACATTTGCCTTAAAAAAATGCCTGTACACATATTTAGATTAAAATATTCTGTATTTTCCCCATATTTCTACCTCCTTATAGTGCTCCGCACTGGCCTCTTATTGTAACTATGGTAGATATACCACCATGCAGAACTCAGTAGTTTCCCTTTTTATGCACAAGATAGTCCTGCTATCCTCTATCTGTAACATCCCCACTCGGACTCGGAATTATCATTCTTTCAGGACTGCATCAGTCTCTCAGGTTAGCTCCACTAAGTCTTGGACTTATTCTTGCCAAATGTTTTCTTTTCTTCTTCTGTAATTGCTGTATAAGTTGTTCTGTGATCTTTTTTTGTGTGACCTTGATACTTACCTTGTTCAGGGACCCCTTTTGCCCCCCGGATTGTTGATGTCTGGTCTTTGTAAGACTCGATAAAAATTGATTTAACATAAATTGCCAGTAAAACGTAAAGCAAAGCTATAAGCAAAATTCACACTCTAAAAGGAGTGCCTTACTGAGTCGGTGAACGATTTCTGAGGAGCGAATCCAGTGCCACTAGCTGGACTCATCGCACAACAAAATGGCATATCAGTGGAAAAACTGCAAGTTTCACTTTGTACTGTGCATCAACTTATGGCAAATACTTGTGGGGAACGCAATTCAAGAGGAGGGAAATAGCTGAGCTAAAACCTCGGCCCAGATTCATCATTGCTGTTTCTCCAGATTTCTGTAGTAATTTGCTCCTCTATACGTTTTGTCCCACTTTTTGAATGGATTTTCCCCATGGACCAAGTTCATTTTAATTACTACATCTTGCAATAAAAATAAGTTACAGAATTGGATATGTAAAAAAAATGTCCCTGTGCTGAGATAATCGTATACAGTTAGATGAAGAAAGTGTAGACTTTCAGATTTAATTAAAGGGGTTGAAGAAAAATATCCTATGAAATGGTCTCAAAAGTCATTGGACAAATTAACTTTACTATATAAAAAAATGTGCATTTTTAATAATACTTTGTAGAGAATCCTTTGCGTGTAATGACTGCCTGAAGTCTAGAAGTCATGGGCATTACCAAACGCTTGGCTTCCTCCTTTGTAATGTTTTGCCAGGTCTTTACTTCAGCTAACGTCAGTTTTTTGTTTGTGGATCTTTCTGTCTTAACTGGAATCAGTCAGTAGGATCAACCCTCCTAAGCCGTCAATATAGGCATGTAGGTCATAGGAAGCTGAGTAAAAATGACACCTTGATATCTGCAATCTGATATCTTATTCCAGAGAAATCCAAAATCTTTTTATATGTAAATGACCTCTTCCAGGCTATTGGCAGGACACTGCCTGGAAGATAACTCTGCCTCCAGAGATTATTTTAAATGAAGTGGAAGTTACCAGTGTGACATAAGTAACTGACACAGGGCATGAGAACTGAAAAAAAAAATTATAATAATAATAATTTTGAAACTGAAATAGCTGAAGCTGAGAGGAACCTTCAGATGTGTCTGTTATAATCACACACAGCTCTGCAGTGAGAGCAGAGAGCCGCCATCACACATCACAGTGGTAACCTCCCCTTTTATTTAAAATAAGCGCTAGAGGCAGAATTATCTTCCTTACAATAACCTGCCCATTGCCTGGAAGAAGTAATTTACATAAAGTGATAAAAGATAATTTATCAACAAGACATCTGATATAAGACATACAGATATGACTTTTTTTCTGTATTCTATAGCCTGTATGCAAATATTAATAATTTAGATCAAATGTGGTGACAGATTCCCTTTAAGTTTTGTCTTCAGAATGTGACATGCATATTGAGATCTGATGATTCACTTGGCCATTGTAGAACATTCCGATTCCACTTCTTTGCCTTAAAAAAATACTGGATTTCTTTTGCAGTGTGTCTTACGTCATTGTCCATCTGTGCTGCGAAGCGCCGTCCAATCAACCTTTCTGCATTTGGTCGAATCTGAGCGGAAAGTATCGCCCTGTACACCTCAAAATTCATCCGGCTGCTTCTGTCTTCAGTCGTATCATCATCAATAAATACTAGTGACCCAGTGCCATTGAAAGCCATGCATGTCCATTCCATCACACTGCCTCCATCATGTTTTACAGAGGATGTGGTATGCTTTGAATCATGAGCCGCTCCCAGCTTTCTCCATACTTTCTTCTTCCCGTCTGGCTATGTGCACACGTTCAGGTTTTTTCGCGATAAAAACGCTATAAAAACTCATTAAAAACGAATATATTATGCATCCTATCTGTTGCTGTGAATCCACAACATGCAGTCAAAGGAGCTTTCAAAGAAAAACAAAAAAACAAAAACAGAATATCATTAGGATGAAAAAAAATAAAGAATATAACAGAAATGTTAGGCGTGGCCAAAATCAACAGTTTGCTACATTCTGTAAAAAAACAGCCTACCAGCCAGTTTGGGTACCTGTTGTGAGTTCTGTTTTTGGGCTCCCTCTGGTGGTTACTGATGGTACTGGGTGATTTGTGTTCTGCTGTCTCTGGTGTCCACCTGTTCTATTAGGATTTGGGAGTTTCCTATTTATCCGGGCTTTCTTGTCATTTCCCCGCCGGCTATCAAGGTTATCAGAGTGTTTTGTTACCTCAGCTTCTGGCTTCAGTAATCTTCAGGACAAGCTAAGTTTTTGATTTTCTTGTTCCACGTTTTGATTTATTTTTGTCTTGTCCAGCTTGCATATAATTGTTTCTTTGCTGCTGGTTGCTCTAGCGGGCTGTAATTGCTCCTCATGTTCCATGAGTTGGAACATGAGTTCAAGTAATTACAGGATGGTTTTTTTTGAAGGGTTTTTTGCTGACCGCGCAGTTTACTTTTGTATCCTCTGCTATCTAGTTTTAGCGGGCCTCATTTTGCTGAATCTGATTTCATACTGTGTATGTGCCTTCCTCTCATTTCACCGTCATTATATGTGGGGGGCTGCTATTTCTGTGGGGTATTTCTCTGGAGGCAAGAGAGGTCTGTGTTTCTTCTAATAGGGGAAGTTAGATCTTCGGCTGGTGCGAGACGTCTAGGATCAACGTAGGCACGTTCCCCGGCTATTGTTATTTGTGTGTTCAGGTTTAGGGTCGCGGTCAGCTCAGGTTCCATCACCCTAGAGCTCGTTGGTGCTTGTCCTTTTGTGATTCCCTGCCATTGGAATCATGACAGGTACCACAGCATCTTGCAGCGACATGCTATTCCATCCGGTTTGCGTTTAGTTGGACCATCATTTATTTTTCACAGACCAATGACCCCAAACACACCTCCAGGCTGTGTAAGGACTATTTTACCAAGAAGGAGCGTGATGGGGTCCTACGCCAGATGACCTGGCCTCCACAGTCACCAGACCTGAACCCAATCGAGATGGTTTGGGGTGAGCTGGACCGCAGAGTGAATGCTAAATGGCCAACAAATGCTAAGCATCTCTGGGAACTCCTTCAAGATTGTTGGAAGACCATTCCCGGTGACTACCTCCTGAAGCTCATCAAGAGAATGCCAAGAGTGTGCAAAGCAGTCATCAAAGCAAAAGGTGGCTACTTTGAAGAACCTAGAACTTAAGACATAATTTGAGTTGTTTCACACTTTTTTGTTAAGTATATAATTCCATATGTGTTAATTTATAGTTTTGATGCCTTCAGTGTGAATTTACAATTTTCATAGTCATGAAAATACAGAAAAATCTTTAAATGAGAAAGTGTGGTCTGTACTGTATATATATATTTTTTTTCTTGGGAAAAATAAATCACCTTCTGCAGGCAGATGCCAGCGGTGGTGCCTGCGCTGCAGCCTGATCGAATATCAGAATGCCAACCACCAGAGTCATAGACCGCCTACCAAGAAATTAGTGGCACGGATATACGTTATGTAGAATATTACTTTATTTAATTGAAAAATGGTAACAACATAATAATTTCATGTGCACATGTTGGAAAATAAAAATAAAAACAATAATATAATAGGTGACATATATATATACAAAATGATCACCAATATATAAAAACCGAAATTGGCATGGGGTGTACCATATAAGGGAGAATAAATTTCAGGGCTCCTTAAAAAAAACTTTATATAAAGTACTGAGTAACACAAGTGAAAAAATAAAATAGGAGTGTTTAAGTATAAAATCTGGGGTTAAAATATATTACCCAAGAGATAAGCCGTAGGCTATATGCTAGTGCAAAATGTGCAATGTGCAATATGCAAAAAAGAGCCAAAAGGTGATATGTGCTAACGATACAAAGTACAGTAGTAGAGGGTTAAATAGGAGGAATGCCAATACCTTAATGGTGCCACCGATCCAAACTATGCGCACCCCGATGGTTACCCAGCTATGGAAAGCCTTTTAGACCATTCTCAGAGCATGGTCTAAGGCTATGTTCACACTTTGCGGATTCCACTGCGGATTTTTCCGCAGCAGAATTCCAAAATCCGCAGTGAAAACCCGTTGCGGTTTTTACTGCGGATTTATCGCGGTTTTTACTGCGTTTTCTTCTGCGGATTTTCATCTGCAGTTTTCTATTGGAGCAGGTGAAAATCCGCAGAAAAGAAGTGACATGCTGCGGAATGTAATCCGCAGCGTTTCCGCGCGGATTTTTCTGCAGCATGTGCACAGCGTTTTTTGTTTCCCATAGGTTTACATTGTAATGTAAACTCATGGGAAACTGCTGCGGATCCGCAGCGGTCAAATCCGCTGCGGATCCGCAGCAAAATCCGCAAAGTGTGAACATAGCCTAAGAAGCTTCTGTCAGTGCAGCACTAACCGGTATAAAGCATTGCAATCTATTATACCAGCGATCAGAGTGATGAAAGTCCCTTAGAAGGACTACCGTAAATAAGGAAGTAACAGAAAAGTAAAAAAAAAAAAAATCACCAAATAATAGTTAAAAATAAAAATATATCTGTAAACCCGTATTTTTCTGTTTAAAAACTAAAAAAAAAGTACACATATTTGGTGTTACTAAAAACGTCAACTTGTCCCGCAAAAAAGCATCCCTCACATGACTATCGGCAGAAATGTGGAAAAATAGCTCTTAAATATGGTGATGCAAAAACTTCTGTAGGTCTGAGTGAGCGCCTAATTTACAGATACATGTCTTCAGAAGCACGACCTGACCATACTGTACTGGGCACTACACTGTACGAGCAGTACAATAGCAGATCTGCAATTTTCGCTCAGCAATATCCACTACTGCTTGTTTCTGGAAGTCATGGAGTCAAAATCGTCACGACACCTGTAGATACATTTCCAAAGGGGTATAATTTCCAAAATGGGGTCACTTGATTGGGGGATTCTGCTTTTCTAGCAATTAGGGGCTTTGAATTTGGAGTCCGCAAACTATTCTAGGAAAATCTGTGGATTAGGAGGCAAATAGCGCTCTGTGCCTCCCGAGTCTCTCCGTATAGCTAAGCAGTGCTGTGCAGCCGCACATGGGGTATTTCCACGTTCAGTAGAAATTGTGGGACAAAATATGGTGCCATTTTTACCCATTTCCTTGTGTGAAAATGCAAAATCTGGGGCTAAAACTATTTTTTTTTTGTGGTTAAAAATGTATATATTTTTTCTTCATTGCCCAATAGTACAAAATTCTGTGACACACCTGTAACTTCAATATGATCACTGCACCCTTAGAGGTATTATTTGAGAGGTGTAGTTTGTAAAATGGGGTCGCTTACAGGGAGGTTCTGCTGTTCTGGCACCTCAGGGGCTCTTCCAGTGGGTCACGGCACCATCAAACCATAACCGTAAAATCTGCACTTTAATATGGCACTCCTTCCCTTCTGAGCGTTTCACTGTGCCTGAAAAGTAGTCACCAATTACATGAAGGATATTGGCGCAATCAGGAGAAATTGCACACTTTTTCCTATTAGCTTTTGTAAAAATTAAAAAATATAGGGCTAAAAGAACAGTTTAGTGATAAAAATGTAAATATTATTTCTTCACCGCCCAATGGTAAAAAACTCTGTGATGCATATGTGATGTCAATATGCATACTTAGGTAAATTCATTGGGGGGTATAGTTTGTAAAATGAGGTCATATATAGGTGGTTCTACTGTGCCCCTGGGGCTCTAGCAGTATGACATAGCACCCTCAAACCATTCCAGCAAAATGTGAACTCAAGTATGGCGCTTCTTCCATTCTGAGCTTTGCACTGTGCCTCAAAAGTATTTTTTTCGACCAAATATAAAAAATTGGCGTACTCAAGAGAAAATGAACCATACCATTTGTAATACAATTTCTCCTATTATCCCTTTTGAAATACCGTAGTAAATTTCTATATACTCAGCCAAATGTTATACCATTCTGTGAATCGCCTCAAGGTTAAAAGGTTAAAAATGCTCACTACACCTATAGATCAAGTCCTCAAGAGATGTAGTTTCCAAAAAGGGGCCACTTGTGGATGGTTCTTCTGATTTGAGGGGCTCCATCACAGTTTTATCACTGATTTTTATGTATGAGAACAAAACAATAAATGACAAAATCTCCTCTTCTTTGCAGTGTTAGTCACGGACAGCACACGGATTGCACATGTATAGTTTCTGTGTTCTGTTCATGACTTTCCTAGACCCATAGACTTGTATGGGTAATTTTAATCCTTGACTGTAATCAAAAACAGACATGTTTCCATTATTTTTCTTGTGCACACACTGTCCACAGAAAATGTGGGCATGTAAGTAGCACCATTGACTTTAATGGGTATGGATAGAACATGTATGTAATATATGGACATCTGAATGAGGCCTTAGCGATAGCGAGGCACGTCTGTGATGACACATTTAGATAAAATATAACTTGCTGTTTTCTTTATTGGGTGTAAAATTATTATTGCAGCCATACAGTAATCCACCATAAAGCTCCCTAATAAGATTCCCCGTCCTCCTGTCACAAGCATCCAATTACCAAGGTGTGATCCAGCAGTATAAAAGTCTTCAGTCGTTAAGGCTGACACTACATTCAATGTTGCGGAGATAAATATGTCCCACCAAGTGCGTAAATCCACATTGTCATAATTAGAATCAAATGCAGAAATTATTTTTGGAAAGAATAGTGCAGTGTATATAATCAGCCCGAAAGAGAGGAAGGAAGGACCGTGCGGAATAAACTATCAGCTGGAATAAAGACGATGATGGAGAGCATCCTCCTTGCTGGAGAAACACTTGGCAAGCCCCGAAGGATAAAGGTCAGAAGAAGCCCGGAGATAAATATATGTCCAGTGGACATCAGACCGAAGACTGTAAGGCTATGTTCACACATAGCGTCCTGTCCCTGCGGGTTCTCCCGCAGCGGATTTGATAAATCTGCAGGGCAAACCCGCTGCGGTTATCCCTGCAGATTTATCGCGGTTTGTCCTGCGGGTTCCGCTGCGGGACTTTACCCCTACTGTTGATGCTGCATATGCAGCAATATGCAGCATCAATAGTAATGTTAAAAATAATAAAATAATGATATACTCACCCTCTGACGTCCCGATCTCCTCGGCGCTGCAGGCGGCGGTCCGGTTCCAAAGATGCTGTGCAAGAAGGACCTTCGTGACGTCACGGTCATGTACCACCCGCATCATTTTCATCTCTTTTCATGAAGAAATAATTTCTGTAAATACATTGTTCATCTCCTGCCTGCTTTCTTCCTCTTTGCTGTTAGCACACCGTCTTGCCTCCTTCAAATGTCCTGGTAATTCCTGTACAGGAAAATCCAGTACTGGTGAGAACAATGGTTCATGTGCCATCCGTATGTACGTATGTGACATCCGCGTGTGACACGTACCGGCTTCTCAGAAAAGTAGTACAGTTCATGCTGTTCCCAGGTGTTGGCTGCTCTCCTCATAGTCACCTGGTTTCCCTATGATAAGTGTCAGGCAACATTGATGGTAGTTGTATTCAGCACCCACTGTGTCCCTCCTCTGTAAAATTAAGAATTAAATAAAAAAAGAAAAATGGCATGTGCTGCCGTGTAAGTTTCTTAACCAGCAGAGGGAAAGCCCACAGCTGGAGGCTGATGTTAATAATCTGTGAAAAGGGAAAATATTCCAACAGGTTCCCACGCTATTAATAACAACTCACAGCTGTTTGCTTAGCCTTTACAGCTGAATTTACAGGTACCCCAGAAAAAAAAGTGACGTAGGATCCCCCTATTTCTGGGGCGGCTGAGGGCTGATGTTGGTAACCTGGCAGGGGATAAATGTCTCGGGCCACTTCCTAGGCTATTAATATCAGCGCACAGCTGTCTAACCCTTTTCTGGTGGGAGTTTATAGGGGAACTCTATGCATTTGCTTCAGCGTTATTCTGCGCTGGCGTACGTGGCAATAAGGTACTTTCCCTACTTTCTTCCTCTTTGCTTAGTTAGGAACCATAAGGTTTCTGATGACACCCCCCCACCCCTAAAGCTGCACTTACAATATTTGATACACAGTAAAAGTAATGAGAATGAACATAAGTAGATGTCACCCAGTTTCAAGACAGAATTAAAACTATAAGAAGAATTACAATACGTTCACACTTGCGTTCGGCTAGTGTGCGTCGCGCTAGCGTCGGGCGACGCAGCGGCGACGCACGCGTCATGCGCCCCTATGTTTAACATGGGGGACGCATGCGTTTTTGCTTGTTGCGTTTTCCGACACGTGCGTCTTTTTTGACGCTAGCGTCGGACCAAGAAAACGCAACAAGTTGCATTTTTCTTGCGTCCGATTTCCGTCAAAAAACGACGCACGCGTCGAAAAACGCAGCGTTTTTGCGTGCGTTTGCACGCGTTTTTCGGTGCGTTGTGCGTCGCGTCGCCGACGCAGCGGCGCACAACGCTAGTGTGAACGTAGCCTAATATAGGAAGAAATCTCACAAGAAGGAAACTTCAGGATTTAAGTTTTCAGATATTTGTATGGCAATTGATCATTTTGAACATTTGGGCCTTTTTTATTAAAATAAAATGTTATCCTGTCTGATACATAAGTGTTTTTGAGGGTAGAGATTAGAAGATTTATAGATTTATTATTTTATGCGCTAGGGATGATTTACTTTTGTATGAGAATTGAACTTGATTTGTTTAACAAATTCAAAATACCCGAGGGATAGCTTGAGATATAGCTTGTCATGAAAACGGTGACAGAAGGAGATGAGATAATAAAATCCTTTACAGCAAACTGTAGAACTTTTGTAGATCCTTTCTTCTGTTTTGTTATGGGATTTTCCAGTTACAAACATGTATGGTAGAAATAGACGGCAATCAGGTGAAAGAGGGTACGGTAACTTGTCTACCATGTTCAGAGGAAACACATTAAAATGAATGGATTCTATTCTGCTTTTATACTCCCCAAACAGATCATAAAAATGGATATGTCAATGTAGTCTTAGCCCTTTCCCTGCATCCTCCGTATATGTCCGTGCGTGGAGCAGGCTCACATGTATGGCATACACAGTCTTAAAGGGAATCTGTCAGTAGAATGAACCTTCCTAAGTCACCCTGGTAACTCCCCCTTTCATTTAAATTGAGCTCCGTAGACAGATTCTCAGGGAGATCTATGTCCGGCCCATAGATCTTAACAGCTCATTTACATGTAAGAAAAACATGGATTTCTGTGGAATAAGACATTGGATCACAGATATCAAGGTATCATTTTATGCAGCTTCCTATGATCTCCTTAGGAGGGTTGATCCTACTGACAGATTCCTTTTAAGAAAAACTAAGTACTAATGTTTTGAATTATATGCACAACATAATATAAAAAATTCTGATGCTTCGACATTGTTAAATGCAAACCCTAAGGCTGTGTGCACACGTTGCAGAATTTTCGGGTTTTTTCGCTATAAAAGAGCAAAAAAAGCGCTCACATTAAGCATCCTATTAAAAGAATGCAATCCACATTTTGAATGCACATGCTGCGTTTTTTACCTGAGCGGAAAAGCATTCAGGAAAAAACACAGCATGTTCATAAACCTCTTTCTGATCTCGGACGGGATAGTACGTCCGAGGTCAGATACCGCGCTTTGATGCAGGGCTCCGGCGGTGAGCCCGCATCAAAGCCCGGGACATGTCAGCTGTTTTGAACAGCTGACATGTGCCCACAATAGCGGCGGGTGAAATCGTGATTCACCCGCCGCTATTAACTAGTTAAATGCCGCTGACAAACGCTGACAGCGGCATTTTATCGGCGCTTCTGGCCGGGCGGCCGGAAATGATCGCATCACCGACCCGGTCACATGATCGGGGGTCAGCGATGCGTCAGAATGGTAACCATAGAAGTCCTTGAGACCTCTATGGTTACTGATGCTGGCCTGCTGTAAGCGCCCCCCTGTGGTCGGCGTTCATAGCACACCTGCATTTCTGCTGCATAGCAGCGATCAGATGATCGCTGCTATGTAGCAGTGCCGATCGAGTGGTGCCAGCTTCTAGCCTCCCATGGAGGCTATTGAAGCATGGCAAAATAAAAAAAAAAAAAAAGTGAAAAAAATATTTAAAAGTTTAAATCACCCCCCTTTCGCCCCATTCAAAATAAATCAATTAAAAAAAAATCAAACCTACACATATTTGGTATCGCCAATTTCAAATTCAAGCTGTTTTGGACGGTGTTCGAGTCGTTCGACAAACTCTAACAATTTGCTTAAAATTCGGCTGTTTGAGTTTCTGTTCGATAACTGTTCATTCACCAAAAGCCTAACTAGATTTGCACATTAAAACTGTTTATCATTGTTAATAGATCTGTGCTGAAATAATGCCGATCTCTATTTTTTTCCCCCCCCACAATTACAGTGGGGCGGTGCAGTCTCTCAGCCTATCAGCAGTGCACACACACACAGCAATGTGCATGTGATGCACACAAGCAAGGCCATGTGTCATTGGCTGTGTATGTCACATGTCCTTGCCCTATAAGAACCAGCCATTTGCCCCGTCGCCACCATTTCCTCACTGCTGCAGCTTAGTGTTTGACGGCAACGCTGCTGCTGTGGGCGCTATACAGTCTAAGAGTGTTTTTTGGAGCAAATTTTCAGAGAGATAGGTTTAGGGAGTTGGGAGGAGTCGGGACTAGTTGTAATATCAGCCCTTTTCAGGGTAGGTTGCAGCAGTTCATAGCACTGATTGCCAGGCAGGTCTGTGCCAGTGCTGTACAAGTGTTTGTCACAGCATTTGGTGTAATCTAGCTCAGCCAATCCTTTTGGGCTAGTATCATTGTCTGATAGTCATCTGAGTAGCCCGCCTGTGAAACTAACTAGCTGCACCGCCTGTGTATCTCAATTTTTACTGTATCTAACCCAGTTAATAGTTTTGGGCCTAGGAGCAGTGTCTGCACGTCAGCAGAGTAGCCTGCCTGTGAAACTAACTATACCGCCTGTGTATCTCAATTTTTACTGCATCTAATCCAATTAATAGTTTTGGGCTTAGGAGCAGTGTCTGCACGTCAGCAGAGTAGCCCGCCTGTGAAACTAACTATACCGCCTGTGTATCTCTATTTTTACTGCATCTAATCCAGTTAATAGTTTTGAGCCTAGGAGCATTGTCTGCACGTCAACAGAGTAGCCCGCCTGTGAAACTAACTATACCGCCTGTGTATTTCTATTTTTAGTGCACCTAATCCAGTTAATAGTTTTGGGCCTAGGAGCAGTGTCTGCACGTCAGCAGAGTAGCCCGCCTGTGAAACAAACTATACCTCCTGCGTATCTGTATTTTTACTGCATCTAACCCAGTTAATAGTTTTGGGCCTAATACCACAGTTTGGCCACTCAGTTCTGCTCGGTTTTCATCCATCGGTTGTTGGGTCAACAACTACAGATACAGAGTTGCCAATTAGTTAAGCACTAAAATGAGTGGCAAAAGGCCTGCTGCTAGTGGAAAGGGGAATAGGCGTGTTGGAAAGGGAAAAAAAGGTTGTGCCCGTGGGGTAGGTGGTCAAGCAACAGCAACATCTGCAGAAGAAAGACCATCTTCCAGCCAAAGTAAGATGTCTACTTCTTTTCGTGGACAATCTGATATGATCCCTTTTTTACGACCATCGCAACAAGCATCGCCAAAAATTCCAGATGAGGCACAAAAACAGCAGGTGATTGAACGGATATCAAGTGCTTGTTCAAGTGGGCTCTCCTCTATGTCAACTTCAACATCACAACTACGCCAGTCCTCAGAGTTGTCACCCCAATCGTACTTGCTTCCTCACCGCTCCCAAGTCTCCAGCCGCCTGTCTGAGCATGGGGTAACACACATGGTTGAGTCTGTAGAGCTGTTTACGCATACTATAGCAGGGAATCAGAGGTCTGCTCCAGAGCTTCTGTGAATCCAGACGAGGAAATGATCTGCACTGATGCCCAGAATCTTTGTGAGTCGGATCCAGGCCCAGATGAAGAAGGTTCTGAGCATAATGTAGACCCTCGTTCCCAAACTATAACTCTTGTTGGTGGAGACAATGAGGAAGATGATGATGAGACTGAGATACCTGATTGGAACGAAAACTTAACTTTTCGGTCGGGGCTGAAAGAGGTTGGCTCTGAGGACTATGGGTGTGAGAACACACAGGATGATGATGACGAGGTTGTAGACCCCACTTACTGTCAACACCCAGTCCTCCAGTCCATGAGGAGCAGAGGAGGTGGAGGAGGATGCTAGTGACGAGTCTGACGATGAAGTTACGTTGCGCCTTCCTGGACAGAGACGGAGTACTGGAAGCACGTCAACCACTGCATCCTCAACCCCAACTGTGCCTCAGAAGTCGTGGTGGCTCTTAAGGTCGCACGGGTTCCAAGCCTTGCGTAGCCTGGGCATTTTTTGACATTGCAAAGGATGACCCAACTCATGTTGTCTGTAAAATTTGTCAACAAAATCTCAGTAGAGGACAAAAAATCACTAGCTTTAGGGCTTCATGCTTGAACCATCACATGGATATGAGGCATAAGTTGCAGTGGGAAGCTTACTGTGCTACAATGCGGCCTAGTGGGCCGGGTCAACCACTGTCTGCCCCATCAAGTGCATCTGTGTCCTCTTCATCCTCTGTGACTGTGGGGACAGCAGTCGCACATGGTTTTGGACGCAGACCTTACACCTTTTAACCCCGCAACAGCCAGTGTGATTGGCAGGTCGTCAGGACATTTGCAAGTGGAAACATCTGCAGTTGTTCAGCGCTCTCCGACATCGACACCACATTTTGATCTAGGCAACATAACATCTCCGCCTGCACCTACCTCACAGACCAGCAGTTTGCCTGGGACACCCTACTCAACTCCATCTAAGCACGGCAGCCAGCCCTCAGTCCCTCAGATGTGGAGTAGTAAAAGACCATTTCCTCTTAGCCATGACAAAGCTAAGAGGTTGAATTTCTCCATCTGCAAGCTGTTGGCTACAGAAATGCTGCCTTTCCGCCTGGTGGACACAGAGGATTTTCGAGACCTTATGTCCTTCGCAGTGCCCCAGTACCAGATGCCCAGTCGCCACTACTTCTCAAAGAAAGCTGTGCCTGCGCTACACTAGCATGTCGCACACAACATCACCACTGCATTGAGAAACTCTGTGTGTGACAGGGTGCATTTCACCACAGACACTTGGACGAGTAGACATGGACAGGGGCGTTACATGTCGGTGACTGGGCACTGGGTAACTACGGCGACATCAGGAGAAGGGGCTGCTGTCCAAGTCTTGCTGTCCCCACGAGTTGCTCGTCGATCTTCTGTATCTAGAAGTTCCTCCACTGCTTCTGCCTCCTCAACCTCCTCTCAGTCCTCCACCTGCACCCAAAGCCTGTCTGGTAATGCCACCCACGTTGTAACTGCGCAGAAGGAATCCTGCACACCTCCTCACTATGCTGTCACCAAGGCTCAACGGCATCAGGCAGTGTTTACATTGAAATGTCTGGGAAATGTGAGTCACACAGCTGAGGAGTTGTGGTCAGCTCTGGAGATCGAGTTCCATCAATGGTTGTCTCCACTCAACCTGCAGCCAGGTTTTGAACCTGGTTGTCCAGCATTTTTTATCCCACTATCCCGGACTAAATGGGCTTCTGCAGAGGGCTCGATCGCTGTGTGCTCACTTCCGCCGATCGTATCCCGCAGCTCAACGACTTACATCTCTACAGAAGTTGTTGGGCCTGCCAGTTCACCGGCTGAAATGCGATGTGGCCACTTGGTGGAATTCAACTCTGCACATGTTGCAGCGACTGCGGCAGCAACGATGAGCCCTGGTGCAATGCATTATGACGTATAGCCTGGGCCAACGAGATCAAGAGGTGGGGCAAATCATGCTGCAGGAGTGGTCTCAGATCAGGGACCTATGTGTTATGATTAGGTAATTCAGAACCACAATGGACCTTGAAGTTCAGAGCACACAAAGTGACCTGACAATAACCAAAAGACATAGGACGAGCTCTGAGACGTGGGAACTCTGCTGACCGCAATCCCTAATCCTATCCAACCACACTAGAGGCAGCCGTGGATTGCGCCTAACGCTCCCTATGCAACTCGGCACAGCCTGAGAAACTAGCTAGGCCTAAGATAGAAAAACAAGCCTACCTTGCCTCAGAGAAATACCCCAAAGGAAAAGGCAGCCCCCCACATATAATGACTGTGAGTAGAGATGAAAATACAAACGCAGAGATGAAATAGATTTAGCAAAGTGAGGCCCAACTTACTGAACAGACCGAAGATAGGAAAGATAACTTTGCGGTCAACACAAAACCCTACAAACAACCACGCAGAGGGGCAAAAAGACCCTCCGCACCGACTAACGGTACGGAGGTGCTCCCTCTGCGTCCCAGAGCTTCCAGCAAGCAAGAAAAACCAATTAAGCAAGCTGGACAGAAAAAATAGCAAAACAAAAATAACACAAGCAAAACTTAGCTTATGCAGAGCAGACGGCCACAGGAACGATCCAGGAGGAAGCAAGACCAATACTAGAACATTGACTGGAGGCCAGGAGCAAAGCACTAGGTGGAGTTAAATAGAGCAGCACCTAACGACTTCACCACATCACCTGAGGAAGGAAACTCAGAAGCCGCAGTACCACTCGTGACCATAGGAGGAAGCTCTGCCACAGAATTCACAACACCTATGCACCCTTCTGCACAGTTTTGGAATAGCAACGAAGATGTTTAGTGCTGACGATGCCATTATCAGCATGACCATTCCGGTGATTTACATGCTGGGGCACACCTTAAACAGTGTTCGGAGTCAGGTGGTGGAACAAGAGGAGGAGGAGGAACAGGAGGAGTCGTATGCGGAAGGGATAATATCTCCAAGGTCAAGAATGTTGGCAGCACCAAGGTGGCTGGCATTGGAGGTGGGGGAGAGGGATTACCGAGGGCGCATGGTAGCAGCCAAACTGTTGAGGAAGGTGCAGGAGGCGAGGAAGAAGTGGAGGACGAACTGGCGCTGGGAATGGAAGACTCATCAGATGAGGGAGACCTTGATCAAATTTCTGTTGTGCGAGGTTGGGGGGAGAGGGCAGACGAAGGAAGCATGATTCTCACCTCGCCACCACCAAGACAACAAGGACTTGGTCCTCCTGGATGCGCAAGACACATGAGTGCCTTCTTGCTGCACTACCTGCAACATGACCCTCGGATTGTCAGAATCCGAAGTAATGCCGACTACTGGGTTACCACACTCTTAGATCCCCGGTACAAAAGCAAATTTGGCGAAATAATTCCTGCCATAGAAAGGGATTCACGCATGCAGGAGTATCAGCAGAGACTGTTACAGAATCTAACATCTGCTTTTCCACAAAACACCAGTGGTGCACGTAGTGAATCTCTGAGTTCTAACTTGCCAACCGTGGGACTATCGAGTCATCACTCAAACCGTAACAGTAGCATTGTATCTGGTGGTAACAGCAATTTTTTCCAATTGTTTCAAGATTTTTTTAGACCATCCTTTGCAAGGCCACAGGAGACAAGAAGTCTGACGCACAGCCAACACCTAGAGAGGATGGTACAAGAGTATCTCCAAGATAACAGCGATGCCATGACTGTGGAACTGGACCCTTGCTCATTTTGGGCTTCTAATCTTGAAAAATGGCCTGAGCTCGCCACTCACCCCTTGGAGATCTTGTCGTGCCCCGCAGCCAGCGTTCTCTCTGAACGTGTGTTCAGCGCTGCTGGTGGTGTGCTGACAGATAAGCGCACGCGGCTGTCCAGTGACAATGTAGACAGACTAACGTTCATCAAGATGAGCAAATCCTGGATCCGCAAGGAATTTTCTACCCCTGTGTCATCTTGGGGAGAATAAAAGCTTGATGATTTTTGAAAATCACCTCACCAACCGTTTTAAAAAACTCTGGCGAAATTGATGCCACTTAAGTGGCCTAGTAGAATTTAGGGCTACTCAGCAGCGTACCCCATGGGCCATTACAACATCTTGATTATTTTTTCCTTCTGCCACTCTGATGTAGATTTACTGCTGTGCTTGAGAATGTTGTCCTGTTGCATGACCGTAGCTTAGGCCAAGCCTTAGCTTTTGAATTGATGGCCTCCCAGCATCTGTAAAAGTCTGAACTCCTAATGTTGTGGCCTTGCCTTGGCTTTAGCAGTCCTTCCTTTTAAGAATACCTCTGCCTTTCTACAAGGGATCTCCTTCAAAAATCTGTTTAGTTGTTTTTCAAAGTGAGGAATCCCTTTAATTGTAGTGTAACAATGTAATTCTAACATCTGTGAAAAGTGAAGTTCATATGAAAGTATTGTAGTATGTGGATCAATCACCCAAGAAGGGCCTAGTATCTAATTCTCAGGGCAATTGTGGTGTCCTAATACATGTTTTGTCCAATTACGGTAAATATTGTGGTTCACAATGAGAAGAATGGTGAGCAAATCCATAGATTTTCCTTTTTCAATATATTGTCCTATGCAGAAATAGTTATTCAAATGTGGTCAGTTCATACAGCGGAGAACAGTCGTATATCTCTGCCATGAGGCTGATTACATTCTGCCTATAGTAAGCAAAATGCATAGAAATTCCTCTAGCTCTGATGGGATTATGGGAGCATAATAATCACATTTTGGTTTGAACATTTCCATTAACATTGCTGAGAATAGACTGTGAGAGAATTTGTGCTATTATTATACAATCCTCCACAATAAAATAGAAAATGTTGACATGTTTAACATATTAGTATGTGCTTTTCTATTACTGGCGTGCAAAATGAAATAAATGTTAATCTAAGCAAATATGGAGCACATGTGTTTAGAATTGACTGTATAGATTATCCAGAATTCATTAGTGATAGATCGCTCTTGGAGGCCACCTGTGAAAAATATAGTCCGGGAAATGAGACAGACTTGTGAATGGCTCCCTACCAGCATCACCTGGATAGTTTACATTTTATTTAGAGCTTTCATGTAATGGTTTTTTTGGGGGGTCTGGAGATCCGCAGGCCACCATCAGACATTCGAATAGGAAATTTAAGTCTGGTTATTGAAGCATGAATGTTAGAACAAAAATATCAATATATACATTACAGTATAATATTACATTAAGTGAATCCAGAATTTTGCGTTTTTTATTAAAGAGAACCTGTCACCAGGTTTGACCGATATGAGATACGGCCATCACCTTTCAGGCGTGATATACAGCATTCTATAATGCTGTATATCTGCCCCCAACCCGACCTGTAAGACTAGAAAAGTAATTTTTCTTATACTCACCTGCGGGGCGGTCCGGTCCGATGGGTGTCACAGTTCGTGGTCCGGCGTCTCCCTTTTTCTTGCGATGCCATCCTCCTTTTTGCTTCGTGTGGATGACACATCCCTACGTCATCCACACAGTCTCCCCGGAATCATGCTCCTGCGCAGGCGTACTTCTCTGCTCTGACTAGGGCAAAGTTAAGTACAGCAGTACGCATGCGCCAGGGATCTTTGACCTTCACACTGTAGTACTTTATTCTGCCCTAGTCAGAACGAAGAAGTACGCCTGCCTAGAAGCGCGATGCCGAGGACCCTGTGTGCATGACGTAAAAATATGGGAGGACCAAGACCAGCAACACACGTCGGACCGGACCAGACCGCAGGTGAGTATAATAAAAGGTCATTTTCTTGTCTTGCTGGTCATGTTGGGGGCAGAATTACAGAATGACGTCATTTCCGGCCGCCCGGCCGGATGCAGTGGTTAAATGCCGCTGTCTGCGTTTGACAGTGGCATCTAACTAGTTAATAGGTGCGGGCAGATCGTGATTCTGCTCGCGCCTATTACGGGCACATGTCAGCTGTTCAAAACAGCTGACATGTCCCGGCTTTGATGCGGGCTCACCGCCGGAGCCCGCATCAAAGCAGGGGATCTGACCTCGGACGTACAATCCAGTCCGAGGTCAGAAAGGGGTTAAGGGTAGGTTAATTTTAACAATGAGAGATAGAATATCAAAAATAAAATCCAGAAAATCACATTGTATAAATTTATATAAATTTATTTGCATTTTGAAGTGAGAAATAAGTATTTGATCTCACTGGTAAACAAGACTTAATACTTGGTGGCAAAACCCTTGTTTGCAAGCACAAAAGTCAGATGTTTTTTGTAGTTGATGATGAGGTTTGCGCACATGTCAGGAGGAATTTTGGTCCACTCCTCTTTGCAGATCATCTCTAAATCATTAAGATTTTGAGGCTGTCGCTTGGCAACTCAGAGCTTCAACTCCCTCCATAAGCTTTCTATGGGATTAAGGTCTGGAGACTGGCTAGGCCACTCCATGACCTTAATGAGCTTCTTTTTGAGCCACTCATTTGTTGCCTTGGCTGTAGGTTTGGGGTCATTGTCTTGCTGGAAGACCCAGCCACAATCCATTTTTAATATCCTGGCAGAGTGAAGGAGGTTGTCACTCAGGATTTTACGGTACATGGCTCCATCCATTCTCCCATTGATGTGGTGGAGTAGTCCTGTGCCCTTAGCAGAGAAACACCCCCAATGCATAATGTCTCCACCTCCATGCTTGACAGTGGGGGCTGTGTTCTTTGGGTAATAGGCAGCATTTCTCTTCCTCCAAACACGGCTAGTTGAGTTATTGCCAAAGACCTCAATTTTTGTTTCATCTGACCACAGCACCTTCTCCCAATCACTCACAGAATCATCCAGGTATTCATTGGCATACTTTAGATGGGCTTGCACATGTGCCTTCTTGAGCAGGGGGACCTTGCGGGCACTGCAGGATTTTAACCCTTTACAGCGTAATGTGTTACCAATGGTTTTTTTGGTGACTGTGGTCCCAGCTGCCTAGAGATCATTAACAAGTTACCCCAGGGGAGCTTTAAGCTGATCTCTCACCTTCCTCATGATCAAGGATACCCCATGAGGTGAGATTTTGCATGGTGCCTCAGATCGATGTCGATTGACAGTCACTTTGTATTTCTTCCATTTTTTACTGTTGCACCAACAGTTGTCTCCTTCTCACCCAGTGTCTTACTTGTGGTTTTGTAGATGATAGCCTTATAAAGCTCTTTGGTCTTGCCCATGTTGTTGAGGTTAAAGTCTGACTGATTAATTGAGTTAATTGTGGACAGGGGTCTTTTATAAAGGTGACTACCGTATGTAAGATTGCTGTCTTTATGCAGGTTACGAGTTGATTAGGATCGTCTAACTGGTCTGCAGGAGCCAGAACCCTTAATGGTTGGTAGGGGATCAAATACTTATTTATCACTGCAAAATGCAAATAAATTTATACAATATGATTTTCTGGATTTTATTTTTGATATTCTATCCCTCAATGTTAAAATTAACCTTAATAGACTGTTCATGTCTTTGTCAGTGGGCAAACTTACAAAATCAGCAAGGAATCAAATACTTAATTTACCCACTGTAATCATTAGCTTTAGCAGATGTCATGATGCAAACTTCATACAATATAAAAGGTTTGTGTGCAGGTTTTTGCTGTTTAATCTGAGAGCAGCATAATGTAGGGCAGAAGAGCCTTATTCCAGGGATGTGTCACTTACTGGACTGTTTGTTATAGTTTCAATACAATCTGTAGTTGATCAGCAGGCGATTATTACAAGAGGACTATATCTCACATGTAGAGCAGTCAGGCTAATCTGTAATGCTGACCCCAGCAATGAATAGCAACTTGCTGACAATGCACATTGTATACAGTAAGCCAGTCAGGGGTGCGACAGGGTTATACACAGACCAGAAAACTTAGCTCTGCTACATCTGCATCACACAATCAGGGATTCTATCAAAATGACTCTAAGCAGCCCAGTAAGAGACACGTTGCTGGAATCAGGCTCTCTGTCTCTACATTTTGCTGCTATCAGATTTCATGGCAAAAAACTGCTGTCATATTCCCTTAAATAGAACTGATCAGGCTTGTGTACTTGCTTTGAAAATCCATGTCTGCTGTGAATTTTCAAAAAGAAGTACACAACCTGCCTTATCAGGTCTAAGTGATCTTTGTAATAATGTTTGCTTTGCAAAAATCCGATGACAGAGCTGCTTTACAGGGAAATGTATTACCACAAGGCTACTTACTTGAATGCAAGTCATCAAAGCAGTGTCTGTGCCAACACTGTGCCTGCAAGGAGTGCTGGAATCTGTCAGTGCGGTGCAACTGTGACTCTGAGGCTGGCATCACACTAAGGCTGGGTTCACATTGCGTTAATAGCAGCCCGTTCAACACATACGTTAACGGGCTGCTGTTAACGCAAGTGCCATTATGGCAGCACGCTAGCGCATATAGAGCATCTGCTAGCTCTATCTGCGCTAGCGGTGATGGACCCGGAAACGCTGCAGCCCGCGTCTCTGGGTCCGTCACTCAATGATGGCACATCACTAGCGCATGCCCATTGTGGGCGTGCGCTAGCGATGCGTCCGAAATTGGACTCAATGGCGGTGTTAACGGACTATGTTACACTGCGTTAATGCCGCGGTGTAACCTAGTCCATCTAACGGACGCGCCCAACGCAATGTGAACCCAGCCTTAACGTATTAAAAATCGGTCCGATTCTCTCGGCCGAGAGTCGCACAAGTGTTCTCCGTATGGTCATCTGACTGTAATCCACTTGCAATGCGATGATGCGATTTCCTCGCACCTATGTATCCGGATAACATCCGTATGCAATGCGGCGATTTTAACATGAGCTTTTACAAACAGCAGTTCCCTGTCATTTACACATATAAAATATATTTATTAGACAGATAGATTAAATGCCGGCAAATGATCTGCCATGTAGAGCATAATCACAGAGTAACAGGTTAGAATAGAATAGATAGAATAGAAATATACACATAGAATACATATGTATATATACAGAGGGGCAAAAAAGTATTTAGTCAGTCAGCAATAGTGCAAGTTCCACCACTTAAAAAAATGAGAGACGTCTGTAATTTACATCATAGGTAGACCTCAACTATGGGAGACAAACTGAGAAAAAAAAACCCAGAAAATCACATTGTCTGTTTTTTTAACATTTTTTTTGCATATTATGGTGGAAAATAAGTATTTGGTCAGAAACAAACAATCAAGATTTCTGGCTCTCACAGACCTGTAACTTCTTCTTTAAGAGTCTCCTCTTTCCTCCACTCATTACCTGTAGTAATGGCACCTGTTTAAACTTGTTATCAGTATAAAAAGACACCTGTGCACACCCTCAAACAGTCTGACTCCAAACTCCACTATGGTGAAGACCAAAGAGCTGTCAAAGGACACCAGAAACAAAATTGTAGCCCTGCACCAGGCTGGGAAGACTGAATCTGCAATAGCCAACCAGCTTGGAGTGAAGAAATCAACAGTGGGAGCAATAATTAAAAAATGGAAGACATACAAGACCACTGATAATCTCCCTCGATCTGGGGCTCCACGCAAAATCCCACCCCGTGGGGTCAGAATGATCACAAGAACGGTGAGCAAAAATCCCAGAACCACGCATGGGGACCTAGTGAATGAACTGCAGAGAGCTGGGACCAATGTAACAAGGCCTACCATAAGTAACACACTACGTCACCATGGACTCAGATCCTGCAGTGCCAGACGTGTCCCACTGCTTAAGCCAGTACATGTCCGGGCCCGTCTGAAGTTTGCTAGAGAGCATTTGGATGATCCAGAGGAGTTTTGGGAGAATGTCCTATGGTCTGATGAAACCAAACTGGAACTGTTTGGTAGAAACACAACTTGTCGTGTTTGGAGGAAAAAGAATACTGAGTTGCATCCATCAAACACCATACCTACTGTAAAGCATGGTGGTGGAAACATCATGCTTTGGGGCTGTTTCTCTGCAAAGGGGCCAGGACGACTGATCCGGGTACATGAAAGAATGAATGGGGCCATGTATCGTGAGATTTTGAGTGCAAACCTTCTTCCATCAGCAAGGGCATTGAAGATGAAACGTGGCAGGGTCTTTCAACATGACAATGATCCAAAGCACACCGCCAGGGCAACGAAGGAGTGGCTTCGTAAGAAGCATTTCAAGGTCCTGGAGTGGCCTAGCCAGTCTCCAGATCTCAACCCTATAGAAAACCTTTGGAGGGAGTTGAAAGTCCGTGTTGCCAAGCGAAAAGCCAAAAACATCACTGCTCTAGAGGAGATCTGCATGGAGGAATGTGCCAACATACCAACAACAGTGTGTGGCAACCTTGTGAAGACTTACAGAAAACGTTTGACCTCTATCATTGCCAACAAAGGATATATTACAAAGTATTGAGATGAAATTTTGTTTCTGACCAAATACTTATTTTCCACCATAAAATGCAAATAAAATGTTAAAAAAACAGACAATGTGATTTTCTGGATTTTTTTTTCTCAGTTTGTCTCCCATAGTTGAGGTCTACCTATGATGTAAATTACAGACGCCTCTCATCTTTTTAAGTGGTGGAACTTGCACTATTGCTGACTGACTAAATACTTTTTTGCCCCACTGTATATGTCGGTAACACACACACACACACACACACACACACACACACACACACACACACACACACACACACACACACATATATATAATTTATATTTACGGTGTATTGCGCAGAAAGATAGTCACAAATACAATTAGTACACTGTGTGTGCAAATTACTGGACATGTATTTAATTAATAAAAGATCATTCTACGGAAAAAAAGTGTGGGCTCCCGCCCGTTTCACAACCAGCAGAGGGAAAGCCAGTGACTGGGGGCAGATGTTTATAGCTTTGGAAGGGGGTAATACTCATGGAGCTTCCCAGGCTATTAATATCAGCTCACAGCTGAATGCTTAGCCTTTACTGGCTATTAAAACAGGTGAGCCCCCCCAAAAAATGACATGGGGTCCCCCTAGAATTAATAACCAGCAAAGGCTATGCAGACTGCTGCTGGATAATATTAATAGCCTAGGAAGGGGACATGGATATTGCCCCCCAGCTAAAAACATCAGCACTCAGCCGCCCCAGAAAAGGCGCATCTCTAAGATGCTCCAATTCTCGCGCTTAGCCTCGCTGTTCCCACTTGCCCTCTAGCGGTGGCAAGTGGGGGAAATAGTTGTGGGGTTGATGTCACCCTTGTGACATCAAGCCCCGAGGTTAGTTAGTTAGTAATAGAGAGGCATCAATAAGACACCCTCATTACTAACCCCATACTCAAATTGTTAAGAAAACACAGACACCTGGTAAAAATCCTTTCATTGAAATAAAGTCACAACTCCTTTAACATCCTAAATTAAACCATACTTACTGCTACACCTAATTCCCCAACGCCCTTCGATCTCCTGTAATAAGAGTAAAATAATAAACCAACAATATACCCATACCTGTCCGTCGTTGTGTCCCACACAGTAATCGATATCTGGGGGATATACAGTTTTCAACCTGGACAGTGCCAAGATGCGACCATCGCAGCTGAAAACCACTGGTGACTAGTGGTGACATCACTGAAGCTGCGCTCACTCACAGCCTCAACTGCAGTGAACTCTGAACCGTGGGAAAATGCACTGTCATTTTCTCACGGTCCAGATTTCACTTGTACGTAGAATACACCCAAGAAGAAAATGATGATGTGAAATTCCCCATAGATTAACATTGGTCCGAGTGCTATGCTATGTTTTCTCACATAGCACTTGTCCGTATTAGACGCTAGTGTGATGCCGCCTAAAACAGTTATCTAAGTTGTATAACAAACTATGTAAGGATGCTCAGAGGTGGACATACTGCTTTTTTTCAGTATGGGTATGTGCACACGGTCAGGAATTTGCAGCGTTTTGGATGCAGCACATGTCCACTTTTGAACGCAGGTGATTCCGCATGTGTTCAATGAACCGTGCGGAGTCACCACGTCCAATACATTGTATGGTAGTGTTGAGCGATACCTTCCGATATCCAGAAGTATCGGTATCGGATTGGATCGGCCGATATCCCAAAAATATCGGATATTACCGATACCGATACCCGATACCAATGCAAGTCAATGGGACACAAATATCGGAATGTAAATAAGCCCTTTCTGTCCTTCAACATCCTGTTCCAGAGGGGGGAAGAGTGCGGGTGGTGCGTGGGCGGACACTGTGCCTTTCTGTGTGTGCAGGCGGGGTCTGTGCAGGCCTGCCGGGGATCTGTATGGGCCTCTCGGGGGTCTGTGGGTGCCTGCCGGGGGTCTGTGCGTGCCTGCCGGGGCTCTGTGTGGCGTGAGGCTGCTCTGTGCGGGCCTGCCGGGGCTCTGTGCGGGCTTCCAGTGGTCTGTTTGGGCCTGCTGGGGCTCTGTGCAGCGTGCCGGGGCTCTGTGCGGCGTGCCAGGGCTCTGTGCGTGTGTGCAGGCATCGTCCGATGGGACTACAAGTCCCATCTGACGTTGCCTACTACATAGCAAATCAACGTGTGCACAACCCGAAAAGGTGCACGGTTAGGTTCCCAAACCAAAATCACAAGTAATACAAAACCCGGCACTCAACTTTGTGGTAAGAGAAAACGGCTAATTTATTATATCCCAAGACAGTAAACGTTTCAGTCACACAAGGGGACCTTCATCAGTAACGAACAGCGGTAGACACCGCGATGACAGCTACCTCACAGGCTGTAATTTCTCTTCCCTCGTTAACAAGCATGACACTTGAGGCAATTTATTGGCAGGCTATATAGCCACCTGTATTTACACTTTATCCCAGTGTAAGCTACTGATGAATGTCCCCTTGTGTGACCGAAACGTTTACTGTCTTGGGATATAATAAATTATCCGTTTTCTCTTACCACAAAGTTGAGTGCCGGGTTTTGTATTACTTGTGATGCCTACTACAGTGACAGTAATTGACACATTAGCCAATGATGGGACAGTAGTAGTCCCATCATCCGGCTAATGTGTTGAATGAAAAAAAAAACATACATGCTACATACATGCTACATACATGCTACATACATGCTGCATACATGCTACATACAATACATTCATACATTACATACAATACATGCATACAGTACATTAAACATAGAGTTCATACTCACCATTACTTGTCACTTTGTTCCCCGAAGCCAGTGTCACCTGTAAAAAAGATTAAAATAACAAGCAACCAATATACTCCCTGTGCGCAAAAATCCACGAGTGTCCCACGACGATCTCCCGTGGAGAACGGCAGCATCAGCTGATGCGACCGCTCTCTAGGGGCTCCAGGAACACAATGACGGGAGGAAGGTATCCTTCCGCACTGTATTCCTCCGCCGCTGTAAGGTGGCATTAAGCCAGGTTAATAATGGAGAGGCGTCAATAAGACGCCTATCCATTATTAATCCAATAGTAATAAAGGGTTAATAAAACACGCACAAATTAGGAAAAAAGTATTTTAATATTCTTCATTTAACCATACTTACCATACTTCAGCGCCTGCAAAAAATGTAAAATAATAAACCGCATATTACGAGTGTCCCACGACGATCTCCCCTATAGAACAGTGACATTAGGTGATGTCACTGCTTTATAGGACCCTCAGTGACACACTGACAGGAGACAATGGCTCCTGCAGTGCATCACTGAGGTTACTATAGTCCAAAATCTCACTTTATGGCAATTGCTGCGTGGGAAAATTTCTCATACAGCAATGCCAAAAGTGAGACTAGGGACTATTTTTTTTTACAGCGGCGGAGGAATACAGTGCGGAAGGATACTTTCCTCCCGTCATTGTGTTCCTAGAGCCCCTGGAGAGCGGTCGCATCAGCTGATGCTGCCATTCTCCACGGGAGATCGTCGGGGGACACTCGTGGATTTCTGCGGACAGGGAGTATATTGGTTGTTTGTTATTTTCATATATTTTTACAGATGACACTGGCTTCGGGTATCAAAATGAGAAGTAATGGTGAGTATGTACTCTATGTTATATGCACTGTATGTCTGTATGTATGTATTGTATGTAATGTATGAATGTACTGTATGTTGTATGTATGTAGTATGTATGTAGCATGTATGTAGTATGTACAGTATGTTGTATGTATGTAGTATGTATGTAGTATGTGTGTGGCATGTATGTAGCATGTATTTAGTATGTATGCAGTATGCAGTATGTATGTAGCATGTATGTAGCGTGTGTAGCATGTATGTAGTATGTATGTAACATGTATGTAGTATGTATGTTTTTTTTATTTTATTCAACATATTAGCTGTAGTAGGCATCGTCCGATGGGACTTGTAGTCCCATTGGACGATGCCTGCACACACGCACAGAGCCCCGGCACGCCGCACAGAGCCCCGGCAGGCACGCACAGACCCCCCCACGGTCATGCACAGACCCCGCCCGCACACACACATGCAGTCTCCGCCCACGCACCGCCCACACTCCATTATAGTGCATCATTGCACTATAGGAACTTCCGATTCCGGTATCCGATATCGCAAAAGTATCGGAACTTGGTATCGGAATTCCGATACAGCGAATATCGTCCGATACCCGATATTTGCAGTATCGGAATGCTCAACACTATTGTATGGGTGATATTTATGTTGCGGAGATAGTCTGGAAAGACGCACCGCATGTCCGTCTCCGCATGTGATCCACAGGCGTCTGTGGACGCATAGTGGGCATGGGATTTCTTGAAATCCCATCCACTATGCTGTAACATCTGGACGTTGCAGGCTGGACGCTGCACAACTACGCAGCGTCCAACCCGCAGCACTTACTGATTGTTTGCACATACTCTATGAACTATGGTCCATCAGGTATTAAATAGTTTGTCCACTACTTTGGTGCGGTCATCAATGCTAATCAGATGTTATTGGTATGAGAGGCGGCCGCCGGCCGGAAGTACTCACTTGCCTTGCTGCTCCAGCTACTTGTAGTGGCTACACATCCACCTACTATTGATTTGAATAGGAGGTAGATCTACAGTACCAAGTCCTGTCCACTACAAGTAGGTGGATCAGCTCGGCAAACGAGGACTTCTGGCTAGGGGCCACCGTCGCTGTACTCCTCTCTCTAAAGCAGCATTTAGAGAACAAATGGAGCGAAGGTGTGTATGCTCCATCCCCATTCAGACAGGGCTTTAAAACTTGGCACAAACCATTGAACTACAGCTCTTTAAAAAATTAAGAGACCACTGCAAAATGTTCAGTTTGTCTGATTTTTCTCTTTATAGGTATATTTTTGAGTAAAATGTAAATTGTTCTTTTAATCTATACTAGAAATAGGCCCAATGCTATTGCATCGGGAGTGCGGTGAAATGAACATCTGTGTATCCTTAGTGATTTTGAATCCTGCGCGGCACCGCTCAGCCGGCGGGCAGGTCAGCCAATGACCGATGCCACGCGGCTTTGGCGGGGGATTCAAATCCCGTGTGGCACCGCTCATTGGCTCAGCCGGCAGGGCGGGGAATTTGAATCCTGCGCTGCTCAGCCGGCGGGCGGCTCAACCAATGAGCGCTGCTGCGTGGCTTTGGCGGGATATTGAATCCCGGGCTGCTCATTCGCTCAGCCAATGAGCGGTGCCGCGCGGCTTTGGCGGGGGATTGAATCCCGGGCTGCTAATTCGCTCAGCCAGGGGCGCTCAGCCAATGAGCGGTGCCGCGCGGCTTGGCGGGGATTCAAATCCCGCTCGGAAACGCTCAGCCGGATTGGCGGGGGATATGAATCCCGGCCGCCATATCGGAATACCTATAACTTGGGTGTTCCGATATGGTGGTCGGTGTAGCCTGGAGATGAGGTAAAAGTGCTTCTCACTAAATTAGAATATCATCAAAAAGTTAATTTATTTCAGTTCTTCAATGCAAAAAGTGAAACTCATATATTATATAGAGTCAATACAAACAGAGTGATCAATTTCAAGTGTTTATTTCTGTTAATGTTGATAATTATGGCTTAAAGCCAATGACGCCCCAAAAGTCATTATCTCAGTAAATTAGAATAATTAACAAAAAACTCCTGCAAAGGCTTCCTAAGCGTTTAAAACGGTCCCTTACTCTGTTTCAGTAGGCTCCACAATTGTGAGAAAGACTGCAGACCCATTCCACAAGGAGGGAAAGCCACAAAATGCCATTGCTAAAGAAGCTGGCTGTTCACAGAGTGATGTATCCAATCATATTAATGGAAAGTTGAGTGGAAGAAAAAAGTGTGGTAGAAAAAGATGTACAAGTAACCAGGATAACCGCAGCCTTGAAAGGATTTTTAAGAAAAGGCCATTCCAAAATTTTGGGGAGATTCACAAGGAGTGGACTGCTGCTGGAGTCATTGCTTCAAGAGTCACCACACACAGACATATCCATGACATGGGCTACAAGTGTCATATTCCTTATGTCAAGTCACTCATGACCAATAGACAACGTCTTACTTGGGCCAAGGAGAAAAAGAACTGGACTGTTGCTCAGTGGTCCAAGGTGTTGTTTTTAGATGAAAGAAAATTTTGCATTTCATTTGGAAATCAAGGTCCCAGAGTCTGGAGGAAGAGTGGAGAGGCCACAATCCAAGCTGCTTGAGGTCTAGTGTGAAGCTTCCACAATCAGTGATGGTTTGGGGAGCCATGTCATCTGCTGCTGTAGGTCCACTGTGTTTTATCAGGACCAAAGTCAGCGCAGCTGTCTACCAGTATATATTAGAGCACTTCATGCTTCCCTCTGCCGACAAACTTTTTTGGAGATGGAAATGTCATTTTCCAGCAGGACTTGGCACCTGTCCACACTGCCAAAGGTACCAATACCTGGTTGAAACAGACAGTATCACTGTGCTTGATTGGCCAGCAAACTCGCCAGACCTTAAAGGGAACCTGTCACCCCGAAAATCGCGGGTGAGGTAAGCCCACCGGCATCAGGGGCTTATCTGCAGCATTCTGTAATGCTGTAGATAAGCCCCCGATGTTACCTGAAAAAGGAGAAAAAGACGTTATATTATACTCACCCAGGGGCGGTCCCGCTGCTGGTCAGGTCGGATGGGCTTCTCCGGTCCGCTGCGGCGCCTCCTATCTTCTTTCCATGACATCCTCTTCTGATCTTCAGCCACGGCTCCAGCGCAGGCGTACTTTGCTCTGCCCTGTTGAGGGCAGACAAAGTACTGCAGTGCGCAGGCGCCGGGCCTCTGACCTTTCCGGCGCCTGCGCACTGCAGTACTATCCTCTGCCCTCAAGAGGGCAGAACAAAGTACGCCTGCGCCGGAGCCGTGGCTGAAGATCAGAAGAGGACGTCATGGAAAGAAGATAGGAGGCGCCGCAGCGGACCAGAGACGCCCATCCGACCTGACCAGCAGCGGGACCGCCCCTGGGTGAGTATAATATAACGTCTTTTTCTCCTTTTTCAGGTAACATCGGGGGCTTATCTACAGCATTACAGAATGCTGTAGATAAGCCCCTGATGCCGGTGGGATTACCTCACCCGCGATTTTCGGGGTGACAGGTTCCCTTTAACCACAGAGAATCTATGGGGTATTGTCTCTCATCTTCCTCTTGACACCAGACATAACAATGCAGACGAGCTGAAGGCTACTATCATAGCAACCTGGGCTTCCATAACCCCTCAGAAGTGCCACAGGCTGATTGCTTCCATACCACACCACGCAGTAATTGTCTGTGTTTTATATGGGATAGTATTGCACAGTGTTTCTGCTTCTGTCAGTGAATAAAAAAGCAGAATATGTATTGTGTGAATAGTTCATTGCAGGTGCCGACATAGTATTGTGCAACCTGTGCAGCTGCACAAGTGCCTAAAACAGGTGTAATTCTGCATTATAATGAGTTACTGGCTTTCAAATGGTCCCCATATATTGTTCAAGGGCCGCCTTCTGTGTATGACTGGTGTATGACTATCAACCACATTCGGATCCTTCAGACGGAACCTGAAAACCCACCTCTTCAGGAAAGCCTACAGCCTGCACTGACACCGCTGCCGCCTCACCACTACCAGAGCTGCCGCCTCACCAACACTGGAGCTCCTGCAACCCTCAACTTATTGTCTCCTTCCCCACCATCCGGTAGAATGTAAGCCCGCAAGAGCAGGGTCCTCGCCCTTCTGTATCAGTCTGTCATTTTTAGTTTGTTTACTGTAAGCGATATCTGTAATTTGTATGTAACCCCTTCTCATGTACAGCACCATGGAATCAATGGTGCTATATAAATAATAATTATATCATGTCCGACAGTGATTCATTGCAATCCTCTTACAACTCCTAGAAAGAAATGTTAATTTTACAAATATTACCTAAAATGTAGTGTCTGCACAAGTTATTTGAGACCTAACAGAGAAGGTTTCAGAGGTTAAATATTAAGGCAATATATAGAATGTAGTTCTCAGATTTGGAGCCAGTTAGAATCTCTCATTTTAGAATTTTTCTGATTTTTAGTAGATAGGTGCGTTGCTGCCACCCATAGGCCGTTTATGTGAACTACATAACTTCATATGCTGGATGATAGTGCTTCAGATTAGGCAATTATTACATTTACTAAGATGTCAAATACACATATACAGTACAGACCAAAAGTTTGGACACACCTTCTCATTTAAAGATTTTTCTGTATTTTCATGACTATGAAAATTGTAAATTCACTAATCAAAACTATGAATTATCACATGTGGAATTATATACTTAACAAAAAAGTGTGAAACAACTGAAATGATGTCTTATATTCTAGGTTCTTCAAAGTAGCCACCTTTTGCTTTGATGACTGCTTTGCACACTCTTGGCATTCTCTTGATGAGCTTCAAGAGGTAGTCACCGGGAATGGTTTTCACTTCACAGTTGTGCCCTGTCAGGTTTAATAAGTGGGATTTCTTGCCTTATAAATGGATGGGGTAGGGACCATCAGTTGTGTTGAGGAGAAATCTGGTGGATACACAGCTGATAGTCCTACTGAATAGTCTGTTAGCTGCATTTTTCTTGCCATAATACAAATTCTAAGTAAAGAAAAATGAGTGGCCATCATTACTTTAAGAAATGAAAGTCAGTCCGAAAAATTGGGAAAACTTTGAAACTGTCCCCAAGTGCAGTGGCAAAAACCATCAAGCGCTACAAAGAAACTGGCTCACATGAGGACCACCCCAGGACAGGAAGACCAAGAGTCACCTCTGCTTCTGAGGATAAGTTTATCAGAGTCACCAGCCTCAGAAATCGCAGGTTAACAGCAGCTCAGATTAGAGACCAGGTCAATGCCACACAGAGTTCTAGCAGCAGACACATCTCTACAACAACTGTTAAGAGGAGACTTTGAGCAGCAGGCCTTCATGGTAAAATAGCTACTAGGAAACCACTGCTAAGGACAGGCAACAAGCAGAAGAGACTTGTTTGGGCTAAAGAACACAAAGAATGGACATTAGACCAGTGGAAATCTGTGCTTTGGTCTGATGAGTCCAAATTTGAGATCTTTGGTTCCAACCACCGTGTCTTTGTGCGACGTAGAAAAGGTGAACGGATGGACTCTACATGCCTGGTTCCCACCGTGAAGCATGGTGGAGGAGGTGTGATGGTGTGGGGGTGCTTTGCTGGTGACACTGTTGGGAATTTATTCAAAATTGAAGGCATACTGAGCCAGCATGGCTACCACAGCATCTTGCAACGGCATGCTATTCCATCCGGTTTGCGTTTAGTTGGACTATCATTTATTTTTCAACAGGACAATGACTCCAAACACACCTCCAGGCTGTGTAAGGGCTCTTTGACCAAGAAGGAGAGTGATGGGGTGCTACGCCAGATGACCTGGCTTCCACAGTCACCAGACCTGAACCCAATTGATATGGTTTGGGGTGAGCTGGACCGCAGAGTGAAGGCCAAAAAGCCAACAAGTGCAAACTATCTCTGGTAACTCCTTCAAGATTGTTGGAAGACCATTGCCGGTGACTACCTCTTGAATCTCATCAAGAGAATGCCAAGAGTGTGCAACGCAGTCATCAAAGCAAAAGGTGGCTACTTTGAAGAACCTAGAATATAAGACATACAGGTCCTTCTCAAAAAATTAGCATATAGTGTTAAATTTCATTATTTACCATAATGTAATGATTACAATTAAACTTTCATATATTATAGATTCATTATCCACCAACTGAAATTTGTCAGGTCTTTTATTGTTTTAATACTGATGATTTTGGCATACAACTCCTGATAACCCAAAAAACCTGTCTCAATAAATTAGCATATCAAGAAAAGGTTCTCTAAACGACCTATTACCCTAATCTTCTGAATCAACTAATTAACTCTAAACACATGCAAAAGATACCTGAGGCTTTTATAAACTCCCTGCCTGGTTCATTACTCAAAACCCCCATCATGGGTAAGACTAGCGACCTGACAGATGTCAAGAAGGCCATCATTGACACCCTCAAGCAAGAGGGTAAGACCCAGAAAGAAATTTCTCAACAAATAGGCTGTTCCCAGAGTGCTGTATCAAGGCACCTCAACGGTAAGTCTGTTGGAAGGAAACAATGTGGCAGAAAACGCTGTACAACGAGAAGAGGAGACCGGACCCTGAGGAAGATTGTGGAGAAGGACCGATTCCAGACCTTGGGGAACCTGAGGAAGCAGTGGACTGAGTCTGGTGTGGAAACATCCAGAGCCACCGTGCACAGGCGTGTGCAGGAAATGGGCTACAGGTGCCGCATTCCCCAGGTAAAGCCACTTTTGAACCATAAACAGCGGCAGAGGCGCCTGACCTGGGCTACAGAGAAGCAGCACTGGACTGTTGCTAAGTGGTCCCAAGTACCTTTTTCTGATGAAAGCAAATTTTGCATGTCATTCGGAAATCAAGGCGCCAGAGTCTGGAGGAAGACTGGGGAGAAGGAAATGCCAAAATGCCTGAAGTCCAGTGTCAAGTACCCACAGTCAGTGATGGTGTGGGGTGCCATGTCAGCTGCTGGTGTTGGTCCACTGTGTTTCATCAAGGGCAGGGTCAATGCAGCTAGCTATCAGGAGATTTTGGAGCACTTCATGCTTCCATCGGCTGAAATGCTTTATGGAGATGAAGATTTCATTTTTCAGCACGACCTGGCACCTGCTCACAGTGCCAAAACCACTGGTAAATGGTTTACTGACCATGGTATTACTGTGCTCAATTGGCCTGCCAACTCTCCTGACCTGAACCCCATAGAGAATCTGTGGGATATTGTGAAGAGAAAGTTGAGAGATGCAAGACCCAACACTCTGGATGAGCTTAAGGCCGCTATTGAAGCATCCTGGGCCTCCATAACATCTCAGCAGTTTCACAGGCTGATTGCTTCCATGCCACGCCGCATTGAAGCAGTCATTTCTGCCAAAGGATTCCCGACCAAGTATTGAGTGCATAACTGAACATTATTATTTGATGGTTTTTTCGTTTGTTATTAAAAAACACTTTTATTTGATTGGATGGGTGAAATATGCTAATTTATTGAGACAGGTTTTTTGGGTTATCAGGAGTTGTATGCCAAAATCATCAGTATTAAAACAATAAAAGACCTGACAAATTTCAGTTGGTGGATAATGAATCTATAATATATGAAAGTTTAATTGTAATCATTACATTATGGTAAATAATGAAATTTAACACTATATGCTAATTTTTTGAGAAGGACCTGTATTTTCAGTTGTTTCACAATGTGTATAATTCCACATGTGTTAATTCATAGTTTTGATGCCTTCAGTGTGAATTTACAATTTTCATAGTCATGAAAATACAGAAAAATCTTTAAATGAGAAGGTGTGTCCAAACTTTTGGTCTGTACTGTGTATGTTTATGTATGTGTGTGTGTGTGTATATATATCCATGCACACACATATTTGTAAAAGTGAGAACTAGAAATATGTTACGTGTTTTTTCCTGTTAAAAAGAGAAAAACCTAGCCCTCCATCTCCAAAACCAACTTCTCCACTATTACAGAAAATCGAGTCTCCACTCTACTCTCAAGATCGCATCTCTCCACCTGTGCACTTGACCCGATCCCTTCCCACTTCATCCCAACCCTAACCCATCTCTTCAACCTATCACTAACAGCTGGTGTTTTCCCCTCAAACTTTAAACATGCCTCAATCACACCTATCCTCAAAAAGGCCTCACTTGACCCATCCTCTGTATCTAGCTATCGCCCTATATCACTTCTCCCCCATGCCTCAAAACTACTGGAACAACACGTCCATCTTGAACTGTCCTCCCATCTATCTTCCTGCTCCCTTTTCGACCGCTTACAATCAGGCTTCCGGTCACACCACTCCACTGAAACTGCCCTAACTAAGGTCACCAATGACCTATTAACCGCCAAGAGCAAGTGACACTACTCTATCCTCCTCCTCCTGGACCTGTCCTCTGCCTTTGACACAGTGGACCATTCCCTATTACTACAGACCCTCTCATCCCTTGGCATCACAGACTTGGCCCTATCCTGGATCTCCTCATACCTAACTGACCGAACATTCAGCGTCTCCCATTCACACACCACCTCCTCTCCTCACCCCCTATCTGTCGGAGTCCCGCAAGGTTCAGTTATAGGGCCCCTGCTCTTCTCCATTTACACTTTTGGCCTGGGACAGCTCATAGAATCTCACGGTTTTCAGTATCATCTCTATGCTGATGACACACAGATTTAAATCTCTGGACCAGATATCACCACCCTACTAATCAGAATCCCTCAATGTCTATCTGCAATTTCTTCCTTCTTCTCCGCTAGATTTCTACAACTTAACATGGACAAAACAGAATTCATTGTCTTTGCCCCATCTCACGCGACCCCCCCCCCAACGAACCTATCCATTACAGTAAACTGCTGCCCACTCTCCCCAGTCCCACAAGCTCGCTGTCTCGGGGTAATCCTTGACACTGATCTCTCCTACAAACCGCATAACCAAGCCCTTTCCACTTCCTGCCACCTTCAACTCAAAAATATTTCACGGATCCGTACATTCCTAAACCGAGAATCTCCAAAAACCATAGTCCATGCCCTCATCATCTCCTGCCTCAACTACTGTAACCTCCTGCTCTGTGGCCTCCCCTCGAACACTCTCTCACCCCTCCAATCTATTCTAAACTCAGCTGCCCGACTAATCCACCTGTCTCCCCGCTATTCCCCAGCCTCTCCCCTCTGTCAATCCTTTCACTGGCTCCCCATTACCCAGAGACTCCTGTACAAAAGTCTAACCATGACATACAAAGCCATCCGCAACCTGTCTCCTCCATACATCTGTGATCTCGTCTCCCGTTACTTTCCTGCACGCAACCTCTGATCCTCACAAGATCTCCTTCTCTACTCCCCTCTTATCTCCTCTTCCCACAGTCGCATACAAGATTTCTCTCACGCATCACCCCTATTCTGGAACTCTCTACCACAACATATCAAACTCTCACCTACCATCGAAACCTTCAAAAAGAACCTGAAGTCTCACCTCTTCCGACAAGCTTACAACCTGCAGTGACCACCGATCGACCAAACCGCTGCATGACCAGCTCTATCCTCACCTACTGTATCCTCACCCATCCCTTGTAGATTGTGAGCCCTCGCGGGCAGGGTCCTCTCTCCTCCTGTACCAGTTGTGACTTGTATTGTTCAAGATTATTATACCTGTTTTTATTATGTATACCCCTCCACACATGTAAAGTGCCATGGAATAAATGGTGCTATAATAATAAATAATAATAATAAAAAATAAATATAAGAGCTGTATTTTGGTCGCTTCACCTTTTGTTAACATGGGGTAAAAAGTGATCCAAAAGTCATTTGTTCCTAAAAAAAAAACAATCCTTATCATGGATCCTTTGACAGAAAACTTTAGAATCGGCAGCGGATGCGTTGAAAAACTGCATCCGCTGCCCAAGTTGTGCCAAATTTTCACAACGTCCGTCGGTATGTCGCGCCGACGCTTAGTGACGGCTGCGTACTGACGCAAGTGTGAAAGAAGCCTAACCCAAACTATAAAGTCCCCATGTCTTTTTTACTGCACCAGTAATGGTGTAAAAAGGAATAAGAATGGCAAAATTCCATTTCATTCCCATAAATCCCAGAAAGAGTAATTTTTCCTTTACCAGTGTATTATGGTAAAATAAATGGTACCTCATATAACTATGTAGACCCAAAAATATAAAAGAGGATTATGCTCATTAGTTAACAGTAGTGATGAGCGAATATACTCGTTACTCGAGTTTTCTCGAGCACGCTCGGGTATCCTCTGAGTATTTTTTAGTGCTCGGAGATTTAGTTTTTATTGCCGCAGCTGAATGATTTACATTTATTAGCCAGCATAAGTACATACAGAGATTCCGTGGCAACCAGGCAACCCCCACATGTACTTATGCTGGCTAACAGATGTAAATCATTCAGCTGCGGCAATAAAAACAATTTCCGAGCACTAAAAAAAATACTCGGAAGACACCCGAGTGTGCTCGAGAAAACTCGAGTAACGAGTATATTCGCTCATCACTACTGTTGACTAATGAGCATAATCCTCTAAAAGTGAAATATGCTCTTTACATTCTATGGTTTATAAGGGAATCTGCCATGTCCCAAATTGGTATTACCTGCAGATATGGGGTTAATGTGCAGATTAATAGCATTCTAAAGCCGTGCAGTCGATGTGCTGAAAGCTGGAGGAAATTAGCTTTATTCCTCCGGCTTTCAGATATGAACATCAGGTGACAAATTATACCATGTTATTATTGATTTAGCAAAATCTAGGCCAAAAGTCAGAAGCATTGTGTGAAAAATTAAGTACACCCCATGGAAACATTAGCTTTTCATACCAACTTTAAGGCTGCCGTCACACTAGCAGTATTTGGTCAGTATTTTACATCAGTATTAGTAAGCCAAAACCAGGAGTGGAACAATTAGAGGAAAAGTATAATAGAAACACGTCACCACTTCTGTATTTATCACCCACTCCTGGTTTTGGCTTACAAATACTGATGTAAAATACTGACCAAATACTGATAGTGTGACGGCAGCCTAAAGGAAATCATTCACCACATTTGACTTACGTAAACTTTTACTATGGTTGCACAGGCTATCGACTGCTGAAAATAGCCCTACCTGTATGTCTCATAGCAAATGCCTTGTTGAGAAATCATCTTTTAACACTTTATGTGAATGATCTCTTCCCGGCTATGGGGTGTATGCTGCTTAGGATAACGCTGCCTCCAGAGCTTATTTTACATGACGTGGAGTTACCAGTGTGGTATGTAATGGTTACCAGTGTGATGTATAATGGCCGCTCTCTGCTCTCCTGATCTCACTGCAGAGCTGTATGTGATTATAAGGCTACTTTCACACTTGCGCCGTTTGGCCTCCGTCGCAATGTTTCATTTTGGGAAAAAAAACGCATCCTGCAAATGTGCCCGCAGCATGCGTTTTTTTCCCATAGACTTGTATTGCCGACGGATAGCGACGCATGGCCATACATCGCATCCGTCGTGCACTGGATCCGTCGTGTTTTGGTGGACCATCGTCACGAAAAACGTTCAAGGTATCGTTTTTTCGTATTTCGCATCCTGCATTTCCTACCGCGCATGCGCGGCTGGAACTCCGCGACCAACCAGCGACTTGGATTTCCATGACAGACAGAGGCCGCGATCAATGAATATCCGTGACAGACAGACACACGGAAGTGACCCTTAGACAAGTATATAGTAGTTCTCCTGGCAACCTTTCCAAAGAAGCCATACTTGTTTAGTCTTTTCTAATTGTACTTTCATGAACTTAAAGATTTCATGCTAACTTTGTAGTCTGAGCGATAGCTCTTGGATTTTTTTTTCAATTTCTCTGAATGCTGCACAGTCTGACCTTGGGGTGAATTTACTATAGTATCCACCCCGGGGAATCATGTCAACTGTCTTTAATATTTTCTACTTGTGAATAACTTGATGGACTTCAAATTGTTTGGAAAAGGGGTATATAACCTTTCTTAGATTGAAGGACAGCAACAATTGCTTCTCTAATATGATTGCTGATGTCTTTCTTTTTTTCGCATTGTGCTGACACATTCTTGTATTCGCTAAGGCTACGTTCACATTAGCGTTGCGCGCCGGTGCGTCGGCGACGCAACGCACGACGCACAAAAAACGCGTGCAAAACGCGCGCAAAAACGCTGCGTTTTGCGACGCGTGCGTCGTTTTTTGACGAAAATCGGACGCACGAAAAATGCAACTTGTTGCATTTTCTTGCGTCCGACGCTAGCGTCGGAAACGACGCACGTGTCGAAAAACGCCACCCAAAAAACGCACGCGTCCCCTATGTTAAACATAGGGGCGCGTTGCCGCTGCATCGCCGCTGCGGAACGCTAATGTGAACGTAGCCTTAGCTAGCAATCTGTCTGTCTGCTAGAGGTGGGGAAAAAGGGCGCAGGACAAGCTCATATAGCAGGGGTGGGGAATCTTTTTTTCTGCCAAGGGCCATTTGGATATTTATACCATCCTTCGGGGGCCGTACAAACCCCACCCACATAGCGCATCCTGACTCTGGCACTGGTGTCAGGACGTAATCTTTCATTGCATGCCCTTCAGTGTTCAGTAGTGAAAACTGCGTGTGTGTGCTAACAGAGCAAGAAGAAATTAATGAGCTGGTGGCAATCAAAATACACTTCCCTGCCCAAGAATGCGACCCCTGAGAATCTGCTCGGGAGCCTGCTCAAAGGTCATCGAGGGCCGTAAATGGCCCTGGGGCCTGAGGTTCCCCACCCCTGTCATATAGGGTGATATTGAAAGGTAATGATGAGAAGGGAGTTATGAAGTTGCTCACCTGAAAGTTGTTTTTGTCTCTACTCCAATAATAGCCCATGAATGTTACAGCAGCCGCAGTCTCATCAGAAAATGAAGATAAACCTTCTTTTGCATATCGATTAGTAGAAAAAGGAGATTGTTTTAAAGTAGACCATGTTGCTGTAGAGAAGTAGTAGTTCTGGAATGGAATGGTAATTGTATACTTTTTAATTTTATGCGTTTCATGCTCACATCAAGACTGCGAACATGAAACGCCTCGAAATAAAAACTGAAAAAGTACTGTTCCATTCTGGAACTGCTACCTCTCTATGGCAGCTCAGTCTACTTTGAAACAGTCTCCTTCTTCTACTAATCTGCTAGAGGGCTCCCAATCATCCGAGCCGGCGAGGGAGTGCATTGTCACTGTTAGACAGCCTGAACACATCTGGGGAGTCCCTAACAAACAGGCAACCCCCACATGTGTTCAGGCTGTCTACCAGCCTCCAATCATGTAGCCGCAGGGACTAGAACATAATATACGAGCTCGCCTAGATGCTCGGATAATACCCGAGCGTGCTTGGATAAGACGTTTTCCGAGCACGTTCGCTCATCACTAATTATGGTATTAAGTAGATACACATTTAGGATTATAATAAATGTTACTTTGGGGTCACCCCTTTAAAGGGACACTGTCACCTGAATTTGGAGGGAACAATCTTCAGCCATGGAGGCGGGGTTTTTGGGTGTTTGATTCACCCTTTCCTTACCCGCCGGCTGCATGCTGGCTGCAATATTGGATTGAAGTTCATTCTCTGTCCTCCGTAGTACATGCCTGCACAAGGCAATCTTGCATTGCGCAGGCGTGTCCTATGGAGGACAGAGAATGAACTTCAATCCAATATTGCAGCCAGCATGCAGCCAGCGGGTAAGGAAAGGGTGAATCAAATACCCAAAAACCCCGCCTCCATGGCTAAAGATTGTTCCCTCCAAATTCAGGTGACAGTGTCCCTTTAATGTAGGGAATCTGTTGGTAAGATCAACCTAGGTCTTTGAAATGTAAAACCATTGACACCTTTATATCTTCTAGTTGTTGCTTGATTTCTTTTTTATTCATATGGAAATTGGGAATTAAGTGCTCTGGGCGGGATAGAGCACTTAAAAATCCACTGCCTCCCACGTTTTTTCCTCCAACCCAGCACCATCATCTTTTCCTTGATTGTTACCTGATTTTCCTTGTCACAAAGACAGTGAGCTCTCAACAAGATGAAGAGGCTGGTGTTGGGTAGGGAAACAATTGTTCCCTCACACCCAGATGTTGTGAATTCTGTGGTCAAGCTCCCTCCTGTGGTCGTGAGTGGGGCTGCGGCTTCTGAGTTTCCTTCCTCAGGTGACGAGGTTAAGTCGTTAGGTGCTGCTCTATTTAACTCCACCTAGTTCTTTGTTCCTGGCCTCCAGTCAATGTTCCAGTATTGGTCTTGCTCTCTCCTGGATCGTTCTTGTGGCCTGTCTGCCCTGCATAAGCTAAGTTCTGCTTGTGTTACTTTTGTTTGCTATTCTTTCTGTCCAGTTTGCTATATTGGTTTGTCTTGCTTGCTGGAAGCTCTGGGACGCAGAGGGAGCACCTCCGTACCGTTAGTCGGTGCGGAGGGTCTTTTTGCGCCCTCTGCGTGGTTGTTTGTAGGTTTTTGTGTTGACCGCAAAGCTATCTTTCCTATCCTCGGTCTATTCAGTAAGTCGGGCCTCACTTTGCTAAAATCTATTTCATCTCTGTGTTTGTATTTTCATCTTTACTCACAGTCATTATATGTGGGGGGCTGCCTTTTCCTTTGGGGAATTTCTCTGAGGCAAGGTAGGCTTATTTTTCTATCTTCAGGGCTAGGTAGTTTCTCAGGCTGTGCCCGAGGTGCCTAGGTCTAGTCAGGAGCGCTCCACGGCTACCTCTAGTGTGGTGTGGTAGGATTAGGGATTGCGGTCAGCAGAGTTCCCACGTCTCAGAGCTCGTCCTATGTTATTAGTAACTATCAGGTCACTTTGTGTGCTCTTAACCACCAGGTCCATTGTGGTTCTGAATCACCAGTTCATAACACCCAGAGCACTTAACATCTAATTTGCAGATCAATCAAACACTAATTACTTGGAAATGCAGTAATAGAGAGCAAGATGTAACGGTGTTTATGGATTCAATCCCTAGACCTGCATGCCGGTATATGCAGTTTGGAGGCGTTGAGTTGATGTTATTGGCAGATTCCCTGTAGATTCATGTGACCATTCAAATGGTGATCTTTGTGGTACATACTCCTGCCAAGCCCTCCGGAGCAGGCGCTTCCTCTATATTCTGGCTAGTGATGACTTGTAATTAGCCATTTCAGACTGGAAAGGCTGAACACGAAATGCAAGAAGATTCCAGTCCATTGATCACCACCTTTGACTACCTGCTATATGTCCAGTGCCGAGTGTCTCCGGATACATGTATAAATGCCTGTGAATGATCGCTCTTTATACAAGTTGTCCTAGAACTGCTCTTTTTAGTACATTGGAAATCATATTCATAACCATTTTTTTGTTAGCATTTCTCAAAGCCTGCACTTTGTCTCTTTCTCTCATCCGTCAGCCCTTTGAAGATTTTGCACATTGCTTTTGAAGCCCTTCAGGGATTGGAATATTTGAACTGTCATCGCATTGTCCACCGGGCGCTGTCTCCTCACAATATCCTGCTGGATGGAGAGGTAAGGATGATGGGATCTATGGGGACTCGAGAGCTTCTGTGTGATCTGGTTACTCTACGGCTAGACAGTTGATTCTTAAATTCATTCATTTTCTGATAGCGATTAGAAGATGAGAACACGAAGTTAAAGAGGTTAATACATTTATATATAAATAAAGCTCAAGGAGAACCTGTCATCAGAGTTTTATACTCCAAAACTGGCATGTATGTAGAGGCGACTTAATATTGAGTAAATTCTTATTTTTTTTGTAAAAATCTGTCTTGCTGTTTGAGAGAAATCCATAGTTATAATTGTATGCTAATGAGTTACAAGTGCAGTGGGCAGGCCCTGCCCCTCCAGCTCTCCTGCCTTCTCTGCCTATTCCCTGGCAGGAGGTGGGGCATAAGTATAGAAGGCAGGAGGGCTATAAATGCAGGGGCCGCCCATTGCACTTGTAACTCATTAGCATACAATTATAGCTATACTATTCTCTAAAGCACCAGAACAGATTTGTACAGGAAAAGTAAGGACTTACTCAGTATTAAATTGCATATTCGTACACGCCATTAGCTTGGGGTATAAAATCCTGATAACAGGTTTCTCTTTTTAATCATTGTATAAATGTAGTTTTACTAATCGTTATGTATGTTTAAGTTTCTAATCCATCTTTTTCAAAATATGATCACTATCAGTGAAAGAAAAAAGTGGTTAAAACTTGGTCCGCACTGTGTTTGTGCCCACTGTTACAAGTAGGGAATGCCGCCACAGTGCTAGTCGAGAGGAAAGGACCATTAGTCCTGTAATACTCTAGTGGAAACCTCAGCACCGAAAAGACAAATGTGGAAATTCTTGCTTCAAGAATTCCACGTTTGTGCCCACTGTCAGGCACACATGTTCAGGAGATATGGGCCTGTCAGTGTGCACAGTCTGCATGGGTATCAATCCATCCACAATGGGGACCCACTGTAAAGAAACCTACCCCATTTGATTTGGTATACATTTCTTTGCAGTGTCTTTCTGCATAGGAAAGGGCATTTTGCTTTCAGCCTCAAATAGTCAAACATGGCAACATTATAGTTATCATTGGGAAAGATACACAAGCACAGACATAGCTTTACATCCACATTCTGCCTACCGATACTTATCTAGTCCTGCACTTGCTGAGTAGTGGATAAAATTGTATCCAGCCTACAGTAGAAAAGCCATTGTGAGATATACAGCATGACCTTCAGAATGATAAATTGTAGACATTGCATCATATATTCAAAAGTATTGGAACACACCTCTTATAGGGGTTTCCCACCTTCAGGAAAGTGGACCACAAACGGTCCAAAATACCTAAACAGAGCAAGTACTCGCCCCCATCAGATTCAGCACTGGCTTCCCGCTTTTGCTCGGGTCTTGGTGTTTTGGCTGCAGCCGTCTATCTAGTAGTTATGCATGCTGTCAATGTGACCAAAACCTGGTGGATAGCAGTCAGTGGACCCAAGGAAGGTGAATATTTGCGCATTTTGTGATTTTAGTTATTGTAGAGCAGTGTGGTGTACTTTCCTAAATGTAGAACATCTCTCTTATCATTAAATTCTGTTCCAGTTTTTTTTTCAATTCCATTGTCACAGGTGTATAAAAGACCCTAGCCATGAAGGCACAGTTACCTACCTCTGCTAGCTCCAGTGACAGGCCTTGCTTAAAGGGAATCTGTCACCCCAAAAATCGTATATGAACTAAGGCCACCGGCATCAGGGGCTTATCTACAGCATTCTGAAATGCTGTAGATAAGCCCCCAATGTAACCTGAAAGATGAGAAAACCAGGTTATATTATACTCACCCAGGGGCGGTCTCGCTGCGGTCCGGTCCGATGGGCATCGCGGTCCGGCATCCTCTTCTTGTCTTCCTGCCGCAGCTCCGGCGCAGGCGTACTTTGTCTGCCCTGTTGAATGCTGTAGATAAGCCCCTGATTCCGGTGGCCTTAGCTCAAATACGATTTTTCGGATGACAAATTTCCTTTAATTCTCTTATGGCAGCTCAAGTCTAACAACACCATCAAGGGCTCTAGCGAAGATCAAGGTGGTCGCTTACCCCTCCAGGCTCTTCCCAGTCCGTGACACAGTGGTTCCACAACCACCAGGCGTGATACTAATATCCTCTAGAGTCTAAAGGTACCGTTACACTAAACGACTTACCAACGATCACGACCAGCGATACGACCTGGCCGTGATCGTTGGTAAGTCGCTGTGTGGTCGCTGGGGAGTTGTCAGACAGACAGCTCTCTCCAGCGACCAAAGATCCGGGGAAAGACTTCGGCATCGTTGAAACTGTCTTCAACGATGCTGAAGTCCCCGGGTAACCAGGGTAAACATCGGGTTACTAAGTGCAGGGCCGCGCTTAGTAACCCGATATTTACCCTGGTTACCATTGTAAAAGTAAAAAAAAACACTACATACTTACATTCCGATGTCTGTCACGTCCCCCGCCGTCAGCTTCCCGCCCTGACTGTGTCAGCGCCGGCCGTAAAGCAGAGCACAGCGGTGACATCACTGCTGTGCTCTGCTTTACGGCCGGCGGCGCTGACAGTCAGTGCAGGGAAGCTGACGGCGGGGGACGTGACAGACATCGGAATGTAAGTATGTAGTGTTTTTTTTTACTTTTACAATGGTAATCAGGGTAAATATCGGGTTACTAAGGCTACGTTCACATTAGCGTTTTGCGTGATTGCGTCGGGCGCCGCAGCGGCGACGCATGCGTCATGCGCCCCTATATTTAACATGGGGGGCGCATGGACATGCGTTGTGCTGCGTTGTGCGACGCATGCGTTTATTTTGTCACAAGCGTTGGGCGCAGAAAACGCAACAAGTTGCATTTTTTTTGCGTCCAAATTTCGGCAAAAAAGGACGCATGCGTCGCAAAACGCAGCGTTTTAGCGTGCGTTTTGGTGCGTTTTTATTTGCGTTGTGCGTTGCGTCGCCGACGCAGCGGCGCACAACGCAAATGTGAGCGTAGCCTATGCGCGGCTCTGCGCTTAGTAACCCGATATTTACCCTGGTTACAAGTGAACACATCGCTGGATCGGCGTCACACGCCGATACAGCGGGTGATCAGCGACCAAAAAAAGGTCCTGATCATTCCCCATGACCAACGATCTCCCAGCAGGGGCCTGATCGTTGGTCGCTGTCACACATAAGGAGATCGTTAGCGAGATGTTGCTACGTCACAAAAAAGCGTGACGTTGTAACGATATCGTTATGTGTGAAGGTACCTTTAGACTCACATTGTCTTCATGTCTGCTTCATTATGAAAAGATTGCGACAACATCTATTTGAGGAAGTAAAAAATATCCCTTACAGTATCGTAAACTGCCATTTTTCGGTTACATCATCTCTTCAAGATGTCTGGATGATTTCTGACAAAGTTTCTGCTACATTGAATTGGCCACAGTTCATTGACCGTTAAACCCCCCAAAGTTCCAAGACTTTGCAAACTATTACCCCCAGTTGATTAAGAAATATTTTAAAGTGGCAGTAGATCTTCAGTTAGCTTTGACTCGAAAAGGCACTAATACTTGGAATTGACTAGATACTGCTATTCAAGCAACTGTAATCTTGTTTTTCCACTACTTCAGCTCTATACCATGTTGTTTTCGGCTTGCTTTTCTTCATTGAAGTGTATTGAGTTCAGGTTATTAAATAAGTAGTGGAAAAATTAATGCCATAACTGTGCAGCAAAATGCGGGAAAAATTGGTCCCAAAAACCACATGAAACATATTCTCATAAAAACGCATTTTGGTATAATGAAAAGGACACAAGTCTGATTAGTTTTCGAAGCTGCTACTATTTACTTGTAGTAAGTGTTCCAACGAGATACTGTAAGTACAAGAATATATTTAGCGGAGAATTGCACTGCTACAAGGCAAATACTTGCTGGATAGAATTGCCTTAAGAGCAGCCATCACAAGTAAGTCCTGTGAGATAATCCAAAACAAATTTGTGGTTTTAAGCTGCAACAGTTTAGATACAACCAACTCTACATGGAAATATCATGGATAGGGAATGGGCGTGCAGCCACAAAGTATACACAATGTACACTGACGAGCAAAAGGGAACAATGTTTTGAACTTTTCACTTTCAGGCTCCATATCTCACCATCCACTACTGCTTTGAACGTGAGACTGCCATAATTTTATAGGCAATCATCTTGGCTATCTCATACATAAATTTGGCCTGTAGAAAAAGCCGGTTCCCCTGGGACAATACACTGAGCTGATATGATCTCAGATTAATATAGGCACAATAAATCAGTCACGCTATGTTACTCCTGTATGGTCTCGCAAGGAGACCCGGGTACTGACCTTAGAGGTAGCGTAGCCTGTTGATTCGATCAGATCCTGAAATTTAGAGGACGGGGAATTAGCGTGCCTGATCAGCACACTTTCTCCCACCGCCTCTTATGTCAAGCGGGCAGCAGTGCTTAATCGCTCAGCCGCCGCAGCTCTGAGCAGCACACTTCCCTGCAGAGCGTTGTGCCGAAGATCCCCGTAGCCAATACCGGATAGGTCCGACCCGGGGATCACTGGTGCCAGTGACACCCACCCAACTTATTATACCATCTAATAAGACCTTGACATTCAGAACTAAGGCTGACTCTTAATTACTCCGGGTCATTATATGCTTAAGGGCTGTTTCATTCATAAATAAGGTGATGCTCCAGCTCCTTCAAAATGTAAACTTTATTAGTCCTGGTTAAAAAATATTGCAGCGGTGAAAAAACTCCCTGTATAATGTGATTCCAAGGGGTTAAAGCGTCGCGTTTCGATCTGAGACCAGATCTTTATCCTTTGATATCCTTTGATTTAAAGATCTTGTCTCAGATCGAAATTCAACGCTTTAACCCCTTGGAATTACGCTGTACAGGGAGTTTTTTCACCGCTGCAATATTTTTTAACCAGGACTAATAAAGTTAAAATTTTTAAGGAACTGGAACGTCACCTTATTTTTGTGTCACACATCTCGTCCCATCAAGACGAAGTTCCGTGCACCTGCGGGCTAGGTTGGTGAGCTGGCTGTGGTTTCCCACCACGTTGTTTCTATTTTATTCTTGTTTCATTCATACAGACCTATAACAATTTATGGGATTAATAATTTGGTCTGACTTCAACGTATAAGGTGTTTGAGTCCAAAAATGTATTTACTTGAATAACTAACAGAGTGTTATGAGAGTCACATACCATAGAAGAGAAGCAGGACAAAGGCACAGCTGTATGACCTCGGGTTGTTGAAGCTGCACACACTTAATAAAAATGGAGCAACTAGGTGTCCCTAATGTATGCTATTCTCGCTCCTTCCTACCTGTGGGGGTTGGCACCCTATGGGGGAAAACGATATGGCGCCCCCACTCCACGGTGGCTATCCCTAGGGGCCCTGTAATACCCTATATCCCCTGGGAAAGCCCACTACCCACGGACTAAGGAAACCGCTGTAAATAGACAGAGATACTCCTATGCTAAAGGAACCCTAGATCCCCACAGAGATAAAAACAAAATAAGGAACACAGTAGGCAAAGATACTGGCTTATCGGCGAAAGGGGAGAGGGATATTTGGCCTACGTGCTTATAGGGCCATAATGTCCACGATAGGAGAGTCTATTGTAATACCCCAATATGGCTACAGACATGTCCATATATAAAGCATCTCCACTATAGAGAAGAACTAAAATACACTTATCTCCCTTCGCCTGCCAATTGCCATACAGATGAGCAGCGCTGGACATGTCTGTAGCCATATTGGGGTATTACAATAGACTCTCCCATGTTTGTGTGATGGGTTTATATTGCTAGTTGTAGCTAAATGATATGTTCAGTTAGAGGTTTTCATTTCTGATACCCCTTTCCAACTGTGCCGGCCGCCCGCTGTGTGTCTACAGTTTGTATTGTGAATATTATTTTGTAATTATCTTTCTTTTTCAGGGTCATGTTAAGATGGCGAAATTTGGTCTCTATTACATAACAGATCATGGAGCAGATGTAGACTTTCCAATCGGGTAAGATGATTAGTTCGTGCCGTAATGTAATGTACCAGTAGGTGGCAGTATGGTTGCAGTGTAGAGGAAGCTGTGCGGTGTCAGCCATACATTCAGTGTAATAAATCGTCTGGTTGGTCTGATACCATAGCTAAAAGAAGAAATTATAATAATGTCACCAAAGTGGTACTGTTACTGGTATGATGACCAGTCCATAAATACTCGCTGCAGATAGCAAGATTTTTTTCAGTTATATTTTTTGAGGGAAAACTATTGCTGCTTTTCCATGTATTAACACATAGCAGCCAAACAGTCTAACAAGATATCACTTTTATCATTTACATCAACGCTAGAGTAATTGAGGATACACTGTTGCCCATGTTATATATTTTGTGCGCTCTGAGCTGATTTTTTACTGATACCATTTTGGGGTACATACAATGTTTTGATTGACTCTTATTGCATTTTATTGCAATGTTGCGGCAGCCAAAAAACACGTAATTCTGACGTTTCATTTTTTTTTCCGTTGCACTGTTTACCAATCAGATTAATTTATTTTATATTTTGATAGCTCGAACTTTTACAAATGCAGCGATACCAAAAATATATTTGTTTGTTTTTTCTAATAGTTTGTGTACCTGCTTGAAGTTTATTTACTGTTATTTTGGGATTTTTTCCTTGTCGGATTAAACAACAAAATTAAGAAGATCTGTTCACTTCTTTTAACAGGTTGGCATCTTTGGAAACCTGAATAGGTTAACCGCTTCACGACTTTTGATGTACATGTACGTCATGAGTTTTGTCTATGACTATGATGCAAGCTAGCACACCGACCCCACATCATGCCCCGCATATGATGGCTGATTTAACCATCCATAGTGGTGCCCTTAATAGCCATGGGTGGGGCAGCGGCATTTAACACGTGCCAGCAGGGAGCACGTTGTTCCATGATGTGATCGCAGGGCGCCGATGGGTTGTCATGGCAGCCAGGGGTCTGCTAATGATCTCCTATACCTGCTGTCATTACGATCCTCCTGTGAAAGCCAGCCTGTAGCTGGTGTTCATAAGAGATAGTGATTTTCACTATACATAGCCGTACTAATACACTGCTATGTATAGCACAAGCAATCAGATAATCACAGCTTCAAGTCCACTAAGGGGACTATTAAATACAGTAAAAAAAAAAAAAAAAACATTTTTTTTTAAATCACCCCCTTTTTACCAATTAAAAATAACAGTTAAAAAAAATGTAAAATACACATATTTGATATTGTTGCTTTCATAAAAGTCTGATCTATCAAAATATACAGTAAATTAATATGATCGGCAAATGGTGTAACGAAAAATAAGAACCCCAGAATTACTTTTTTTGGCTGCTGCAACATTGCAATGAAATGCAATAAGATGCGATGAAAACATTGTATCTATCTCAAAATGGAATCCGTAAAAACATCAGCTCAGAGTGCAAAAAATAAGCCCTCACACAGCCACATATCCCGAAAAATGAAAACATTACAGGCTCGAAAAATGACAACATAAGCAAAAAAAAAATCTTACACATTTCTATTTTTTTAAACACTTAATTAAATTATAAATAAAAAAACCCTCAAAATAATTGTGAAATTACACTTTTTTTGCAACTTCAACGCACTTGGATTTTTCCCCCGCTTTTCAGTGTTTTTTCTTTTTCTATTACAGTGTTAGTAATGGGGGTGTATGATAGACACCTCTCCATTACTAAACCCAGGGCTTGATGCCAGCTGTGATTTTTGACAAATCACAGCCGACATCAACCCCATCAATGCCATTACCCCGATAGCCACCGCATCAGGGCAATCGGGATGAGCCTGGCAAAGTGCCAGAATTGGCAGATCTTATGTCATGCTCCACCTCTGGGGCAGCTGCAGGCTTGTATTTTTAGGCTGGGAAGAGCCCAATAACCATGAACCTTCCCAGCTTGATTAGATCCGCTCACAGCTGTCTGCTTTACCTTTGCTGGTTATCAAAAATAGGGGGGACCTATTTTTTCATTTATTTTTTTAGCTTAAAGGGAATCTGTCACCCCCAGAACGTATAAGACCTATTAATATGGGCATACAGGTAACAGACATGTTACACTAGTCCTACCTGTATGCCTCATATTAACGGTCTTGATCCTGAGAAATGTTATATTCTGTCTTTATGTTAATGATTTCTTCCAGGCTCCAGGCGTGCGGTGCCTGGAAGAAATCCCTGCCTCCGGTCTTCATTGTAATACTTACTCCCTCCCATCAGCGTCAGTTATGGCCCTGTAATCCTGCACCTGTGCCCTGCACTTTTTCAGAAATACATACTTCATCCTCCCTTCTGTGGGCGCTGCATTCAGGGATCTTCTGCACAGGCGCTGGTGAGTCACTGTGACCTCCGGTGTGCGCCATGATAATATGCTCTCCAAACTTCCTCCCTCCACAGTCATCTCTAGGAACCATGTATACATGGCGATGACTATGCAGGGAGGAAGTGGGGAGACCATTGGCGTGCACACAGAAGGTCACAGTGACTCACCAGCGCCTGCGCAGAAGATCCCTAAATGCAGCGCCCACAGAAGGGAGGATGAGGTATGTGTTTCTGAGGGAGACGCTGCTGATGGAAGGGGATAGTATTGTAATGAGGAGAGGAGGCAGGGATTTCTTCAAGGCACCGCACGTCCCAGAGCCTGGAAGAAATCATTAACATAAAGACAAAATACAACATTTCTCAGAATCAAGACCATTTAATATGAGGCATACAGGTAGGACTACTGTAACATTTCTATTACCTGTATGCCCATATTAATCCATGTACTGTAAACTACACACGGAAAGCACTAATTATAGATCTCACGAATATCTATCCCATATCTGTCTGTCTATCTATTTACGATATCTATCTCTATCTTAGAACATCTTTAACACAAAAACATCTGTCATTTCTATTCTGCTTTTTATTCCGGTACATGTCACTAAGGACGGCACAGGCATGTCACGCTTTATGTCATCCATGAGCACAAATACGGACATGTCTACGTGTGGGTCACATGCCGCAACCCCTTAAATTATAATGTGTGTGCGAGTGTGTCTCCGGTACGTGTGAAAACTGTCACCACACATACCAGAGACACTGACACGTGAAAGGGGCCTAAAAAACACGTTTACACAAACCGCACATACCCTTAGGTGCTGTGGACGGGATACTTCATCACAAGGAAGTTTTTTTTTCCACTTGTGCAGGGATGCAGTGCTTGATGGCTTCTCTTTCATCTGTACACTGCACATGGGCTAGAAGCCACTGGAGCCATTCAGTGTGTCTATTCGGAGAGATAATAGGTCATAGTATATGAGATACCAGTCCCACATGTTTTATTATCACATATTATCCTGTATATTCCATCTGTTATATAGGATAATGTATATGATTTAAACCAGTTATTATAAGGACTGGAGTATAAATCAAGATTATCAAACAAGAGTAGAAAGTAATACTCCTAAAATATAACTTTTATTTAATAAAGGTAAAATTACCCATAAGTTGGGATCAAAGAGATAAATAGCATAATCTTCTCTAAAATAGGAAAGATAATCTGGGGGGTTAGTAAATTCTCCCTTCCTTACCCTACCTTACCGCTGAGGTTGGCACCCTATGTTCGACATGTTCATCAGGGGAAGAAAGAGGGCTTGTAGATGGGAGGCAACTACAGTGAGCCGCGTCCCATAGTGATCCTCTTTCTTCCCCTGATGATCCTTACCTGATGATCCATCTTGTTGATTGGCTACGCTACAGCTTTTCAGCTAGCTTTGTTTGGGCTGCTAAATCTGAACAGTAACATGGACATCCGGGAGAAGTCAATGTTCGGGGTCCGTGCACGGACACTAGGTGTCATATTCGCCCATCTCTAGTCATAGTCATATTAGTGACTACACCTTCAATATACTTCTGCTTCTTTCTCTTTAGATGCCCCTCTTATTTGGCTCCGGAAGTAATCGCCTTGGGAATAAATAAACCAAAAGATCCCACTCAGTGTGAGAGACCTCTGCCTTCAGGACCCAAGTCAGATGTGTGGTCGTTGGGGGTGATTTTATTTGAACTATGTATGGTATGTGAAGTCTAACTTGTATGTTTCTGATACTCTGAGGTATATTCGTTTTATATAATGGCAGTTTGTTAGTAATTTGGTTAAAATGTGGTTTTCCTACTAATCAGATTTATCACTTATCCACAGAATAGAGGATCCATTTCTCATGTCTGTGACCTCTACATGTTGCAGTTGAACAAAGTGACATGATAACATTCATTGACTGTCTATATGGGACTGCAGAAATGGCTGAGTACAGCACAGAGCAGAAATATATATATATATATATATATATATATATATATATACCGTATATACTCGAGTATAAGCCGACCCCCCTAATTTTGCCACAGAAAACTGGGAAAACTTATTGACTCGAGTATAAGCCTAGGGTGGAAATGCAGCATTTACCGGTGAATTTCAAAAATAAAAATAGATCATTATTTCCCCATAGCTGTGCCATATAGTGCTCTGCACCGTTCATATTGCCCCATAGATGCTGCACAGATGCCCCATACAGTGCTCTGCACCGTTCATATTGCCCCATAGATGCTGCACAGATGCCCCATACAGTGCTCTGCACCGTTCATATTGCCCCATAGATGCTGCACAGATGCCCCATATAGTGCTCTGCACCGTTCATATTGCCCCATAGATGCTGCACAGATGCCCCACAGTGCTCTGCACCGTTCATATTGCCCCATAGATGCTGCACAGATGCCCCATATAGTGCTGTGTGCCGTTCATATTGCCCCATAGATGCTGCACAGATGCCCCATATAGTGCTGTGTGCCGTTCATATTGCCCCATAGATGCTGCACAGATGCCCCATATGGTGCTGTGTGCCGTTCATACTGCCCCATAGATGCTGCACATAAATCTGTGCCGCTGCTGCAATAAAACAAAAAAAAAAAGCCATACTCACCTCTCTTGATTGCAGCTCCCGGTGTCCGGTCCCAGCGTCTCTCCGCTCTGACTGATCAGGCAGAGGGCGCCGCGCACACTATATGCGTCATCGCGCCCTCTGACCTGAACAGTCAGAGCGCAGATAGACGCCGGGAAGATGGAGCGGCGCCCGGCGGCTGGAACGTGGACAGGTAAATATAACATACTTACCTAGTCCTAGCGATCCTGGCGCTCCCTGCCTTCCTCCCCGTCTTCTGTGCTGCAGCCTCTTCCTGTCAGCGGTCACCGGCACCGCTGATTAGAGAAATGAATAGGCGGCTCCACCCCTATGGGAGGTGGAGCCGCCTATTCATTTCTCTAATGAGCGGTCCCACGTGACCGCTGAAGAGGGGAAGAAGCTGCAGCACAGAAGACCGTGGGACGGCAGGGACAGCGCGAGGATCGCTGGGACTAGGTAAGTATGCCTCAGCGCCCTCTCCCCCTCACCCGCCGACCCCACCGCTACCGTGACTCGAGTATAAGCCGAGAGGGGCACTTTCAGCCCAAAAATTTGGGCTGAAAATCTCGGCTTAAACTCGAGTATATACGGTATATATGTACAGTATATATTACAGTATGTACAGTTAGGTCGAGAAATATTTCTAGAGTGACACAAGTTTAGGCATTTTAGCTGTTTACCAAAACATATTAATGATCCAAGTTACATAATTAATATGCGTTTAGAGTGCAGATTCTCAGCTTTAATTTGAGGGTATTCACATCCTAATTCAAATAAGGGTTTAGGAATTACAGCTCTTTAATATGTAGCTTCCTCTTTTTAAAGGGACCAAAATTAATTAGACAATTATGTCAAAAGCTTTTTAATGGGATACATTGGCTATTCCCTTGTTAATATATCATCATTTAAGCAGGTAAAAGTCTGGTGATGATTCCAGGTGTGATATTTGCGCTTGAAATCTGTTACTGTGAACACACAACATGCAGTTAAAGGACCTCTCAATTGAAGAGAAACAGACCATTATGAGGCTAAGAAAAAGAAGAAATCCATCAGAGAGATAGCAGAAATGTTTGGAGTGGTGAAATCAACAGTTTTTTGTCCATTTTGCAAAAAAATAAAGCAGTGCAATGGTGAGCTTGGGAACTCAAAAAGGCCTGGATGTCCACTGGAGACAACAGTGATGGATGATCTCAGAATTCTTTCCATGGTGAAGAAAAACCCCTTCACAACATGCAGTGAAGAACATTCTTTAGTAAGGTGTTTCGTTATCTAAGTCTACTGTAGTAAGTAGACTTCATGAGAGCTAATACAGAGAGTTCACCACAAGGTGCAAACCATTAATTAGCCTTAAAAATAGAAAGGCCAGATTAGACTTCGCCAAAAAAAAAATCTAAAGATGTCAGCCCAGTTCTGGAAAACCATTCTTTGGACCGATTAAATGAAGATCAACCTGTACCACAATTATGGGAAGAAGTAAGTATGGAGTATCCTTGGAACGACTCATGATCTAAAGCACACAACACTGTAAAGCATGGTGGAGGCAGTGTGATGTCATGGGCATGCATGGCTTCCAGTGGAACTGGGTCACTAGTGTTTATTGATAATATGATGTGACTGAAGACATTATCGGGCCGGATTAATTCTAAAGTGTACATGGCTATACTTTCTTCTCAGATTCAACCAAATGCAGCAAAGTAGATTGGAAGGCGCTTCACAGTACTGATGGACAATGACTAAAAACATATGCAGTAGCAACCCAGGAGTTTTTTAATGCAAAGAAGTGGAATATTCTTCAATGGCGGAGTCAATCACGAGAGGCATGAAGACCCACAAGCAAGCAACAACTGAAGTCAGCTGCAGTAAAGGCCTAGCAAAGCATCACAAAGGAGGAAACCCAGCATTTGGTGACATCCCTGACTCCCATACTGCAAGCAGTCATTACCCTCAAAGGATTCTCTACAAAGTATTAGAAATGAACATTTTGTTTATGGTGAAGCTAATTTGTACAATTACTTCTGAACAACTGATATGAGGAGGCTTTGTAGAAAAATGTTTACAATTCCTAAACGTTTCACAGGATGTTTTAGTTCAACTCATTTATTTAAACCTGAAAGTTTACACTTCAATTGCATCTCATTTGTTTCAGATTAATTAAAGATGAAGATTCTGTGCATGTATATTTTGCGGGTTTTGGCTCTCTGGTAGCTGCTTGGATACGCACAGGCAAAAATGTAAAGTAAAACAGTATTTCTTGAGCACAAATGAATAACAAAACAGTCTTTTCTTTTGGGTAAGGCAAAACAAATCAGACAGTCACACCAATTTGCTGTCAGATGCACTTCTCAAACTCTAACATAGACTATCCACCATGATCATTTTTTCTCTGCCTCAGCACAACCGCATTTATTGAGCTAACCCAGCTGCCTGTTATTAGGCCTGTTAGTCCCGGAATAGACTTTGGGAGCGACCGTTCCCACCCAGGCTCTCTTTGCTCCTTAATCTCATACCCAAAAGCCAGTCAAAATAAAACCATCTCAGTAACCTGTTGTTACTGATGTACTTTTTCCTCGGACTTATGTCACCGAATCCAGCCACCTTATTAACACATACAGTTCTGATTATCGTTATTGGCACCCATGAAGTTTAAGTAGATAATGTGGAATACCTCCTGAAAAAAATGAATCAATTGAAACAGTTATTTTGTATAGGGCACTCATGTTAAATACAAAAGAGCAAACGATAAATGCTAATATAAAACTAAAACAAAGGGAGGGAAAAATAGAAAAACCTAAAGCTTGCTGAGAAACACTGGTATTGCACCCTTTACATTAAATTAGTATGGAAACACATTTTCACTCACCTGTGGTAAATCACTAGTGAGAATCACCTGTGATTAACCCCTTACCGACCTCCGCCGTACTATTACTGCAGAGGTCAGATCCCCTGCTTTGATGTGGGCTCCGGCGGTGAGCGCACCTCAAAGCCGGGACATGTCAGCTGTTTTGAACAGCTGACATGTGCCCGCAATAGCGGCGGGTGAAATAACGATTCACCCGCCGCTATTAGCTAGTTAAATGCGGCTGTCAAATGCTGACAGCAGCATTTAACCGACGCTTCCAGCCATCGGGCCGGAAATGATCGCATCGCCGACCCCCGTCACATGATCGGGTCTCCTTGAGACCTCTATGGTTGCTGATGCCAGCTTGCTGTGAGCGCCACCCTGTGATCGGCGCTCATAGCAAGCCTTTAATTCAGCTACATAGGAGCGATCTGATGATCGCTGCTATGTAGCAGAGGCGATCAGGCTATGCCAGCTTCTAGCCTCCCATTGAGGCTATTGAAGCATGGCAAAAGTAAAAAAAAATGTGAAAAAAAAAAAAATATAAAAGTTCAAATCACCCCCCTTTCACCCCATTCAAAATAAAACAATAAAAAAATATCACACCTACACATATTTGGTATCGCCGCGTTCAGAATCGCCCGATCTATCAATAGAAAAAAAAGGATTAACCTGATCGCTAAGCAGCCCAGCGAGAAAAAAAATCGAAACGCCAGAATTACGTTATTTTTGGTCGCCGTGACATTGCATTAAAATGTAATAACGGGCGATCAAAAGAAAGTATCTGCACAAAAATGGTATCATTAACCCCTCTGTGACCTTAGACGTACTATCCCGTCGAGGTGCCCTGGGCTTATCTGACCCTGGACGGGATAGTACGTCATAGCGATCGGCAGCGCTCACGGGGGGAGCGCCGCCGATCGCGGCCGGGTGTCAGCTGCTTATCGCAGCTGACATCCGGCACTATGTGCCAGGAGCGGTCACGGACCGCTCCCGGCACATTAACCCCCGGCACACCGCGATCAAAGATGATCGCGATGTGCCGGCGGTACAGGGAAGCACCGCGCAGGGAGGGGGCTCCCTGCGGGCTTCCCTGAGCCCCCCGCAGCAACGCGATGTGATCGCGTTGCTGCGAGGGTCTTACCTCCTTCCCTCCCTGCTCCAGGCCCGGATCCAAGATGGCCACGGATCCGGGTCCTGCAGGGAAGGGAGGTGGCTTCACAGAGCCTGCTCAGAGCAGGCACTGTGAAGCCTGCAGCGCTGCATGTCAGATCAGTGATCTGACAGAGTGCTGTGCACACTGTCAGATCACTGATCTGTGATGTCCCCCCCTGGGACAAAGTAAAAAAGTTAAAAAAAAAAATTTCCAAATGTGTAAAAAAAAATAAAAAAAAATATTCCTAAATAATGAAAAAAAAAAAATATTATTCCCATAAATACATTTCTTCATCTAAATAAAAAAAAAAAAACAATAAAAGTGCACATATTTAGTATCGCCGCGTCCGTAACGACCCGACCTATAAAACTGGCCCACTAGTTATCCCCTTCAGTAAACACCGTAAGAAAAAAAAAAAAAAACGAGGCAAAAAACAACGCTTTATTATCATACCGCCGAACAAAAAGTGGAATAACACGCGATCAAAAAGACAGATATAAATAACCATGGTACCACTGAAAACGTCATCTTGTCCCACAAAAAACGAGCCGCCATACAGCATCATCAGCGAAAAAAATAAAAAAGTTATAGTCCTCAGAATAAAGCGATGCAAAAATAATTATTTTTTCTGTAAAATAGTTTTTATCGTATAAAAGCGCCAAAACATAAAAAAATGATATAAATGAGGTGTCGCTGTAATCGTACTGACTCGAAGAATAAAACTGCTTTATCAATTTTACCAAACGCGAAACGGTATAAACGCCTCCCCCAAAAGAAATTCATGAATAGCTGGTTTTTGGTCATTCTTCCTCACAAAAATCGGAATAAAAAGCGATCAAAAAATGTCACGTGCCCGAAAATGTTACCAATAAAAACGTCAACTCGTCCCGCAAAAAACAAGACCTCACATGACTCTGTGGACCAAAATATGGAAAAATTATAGCTCTCAAAATGTGGTAACGCAAAAAATATTTTTTGCAATAAAAAGCGTCTTTCAGTGTGTGACGGCTGCCAATCATAAAAATCCGCAAAAAAACTCGCTATAAAAGTAAATCAAACCCCCCTTCATCACCCCTTTAGTTATGGAAAAATAAAAAAAAATGTATTTATTTCCATTTTCCCATTAGGGCTAAGGTTAGGGCTAGGGTTAGGATTAGGGCTAGGGTTAGGGCTAGGGTTAGGGCTAGGGTTAGGGCTAGGTTTAGGGCTAGGGTTAGGGCTAGAGTTAGGGCTAGGATTAGGGTTAGGGCTAGGGTTAGGGCTAGGGTTAGGGTTGGGGCTACAGTTATAGTTGGGGCTAAAGTTAGGGTTAGGGTTTAGATTACATTTACAGTTGGGAATAGGGTTGGGATTAGGGTTAGGGGTGTGTCAGGGTTAGAGGTGTGGTTAGGGTTACCGTTGGAATTAGGGTTAGGGGTGTGTTTGGATTAGGGTTTCAGTTATAATTGGGGGGTTTACACTATTTAGGCACATCAGGGGCTCTCCAAACACGACATGGCGTCCGATCTCAATTCCAGCCAATTCTGCGTTGAAAAAGTAAAACAGTGCTCCTTCCCTTCCGAGCTCTCCCGTGTGCCCAAACAGGGGTTTACCCCAACATATGCAGTATCAGCGTACTCAGGACAAATAGGACAACAACTTTTGTGGTCCAATTTCTCCTGTTACCCTTGGGAAAATACAAAACTGGGGGCTAAAAAATAATTTTTGTGGGAAAAAAAAAGATTTTTTATTTTCACTGCTCTGCGTTATAAACTGTAGTGAAACACTTGGGGGTTCAAAGTTCTCACAACACATCTAGATAGGTTCATTGAGGGGTCTAGTTTCCAATATGGGGTCACTTGTGGGGGGTTTCTACTGTTTAGGTACATTAGGGGCTCTGCAAATGCAATGTGACGCCTGCAGACCAATCCATCTAAGTCTGCATTCCAAATGATGCTCCTTCCCTTCCGAGCCCTCCCATGCGCCCAAACGGTGGTTCCCCCCCACATATCGGGTATCAGCGTACTCAGGACAAATTGGTCAACAACATTTAGGGTCCAATTTCTCCTGCTACCCTTGGAAAAATACAAAACTGGGGGCTAAAATATAATTTTTGTGGAAAAAAAAATATTTTTTATTTGCACGGCTCTGCGTTGTATGAGTTCCTTAGGGGGTCTACTTTCCAAAATGGTGTCACTTGTGGGGGTTTCTACTGTTTAGGTACATTAGGGGCTCTGCAAACGCAATGTGACGCCTGCAGACCATTCCATCTAAGTCTGCATTCCAAATGGCGCTCCTTCCCTTCCGAGCCCTCCCATGCGCCCAAATGGTGGTTCCCCCGCCACATATGGGGTATCAGCGTACTCAGGACAAATTGGACAACAACTTTTGGGGTCCAATTTCTCCTGTTACCCTAGGGAAAATACAAAACTGGGGGCTAAAAAATAATTTTTGTGGGAAAAAATTATTTGTTTTATTTTTATGGCTCTGCATTATAAACTTCTGTGAAGCACTTGGTGGGTCAAAGTGCTCACCACACCTCTAGATAAGTTCCTTAGGGGGTCTACTTTCCAAAATGGTGTCACTTGTGGGGGGTTTCAATGTTTAGGCACATCAGTGGCTCTCCAAATGCAATATGGCGTCCCATCTCAATTCCTGTCAATTTTGGCATGAAAAGTCAAACGGTGCTCCTTCCCTTCCGAGCTCTACCATGTGCCCAAACAGTGGTTTACCCCCACATATGGGGTATCAGCGTACTCAGAACAAATTGTACAACAAGTTTTGAGGTCCAATTTCTTCTCTAACCCTTGGAAAATTATAAAATTGGGGGCAAAAATATAATTTTTGTGAAAAAATATGATTTTTTATTTTTACGGTTCTGCGTTATAAACTTCTGTGAAGCACTTGGTGGGTCAAAGTGCTCACCACACCTCTAGATAAGTTCCTTAGGGGGTCTACTTTCCAAAATGGTGTCACTTGTGGGGGGTTTCAATGTTTAGGCACATCACTGGCTCTCCAAACGCAACATGGCGTCCCATCTCAATTCCTGTCAATTTTGCATTGAAAAGTCAAACGGCGCTCCTTCCCTTCCGAGCTCTCCCATGCGCCCAAACAGTGGTTTACTGCCACATATGGGGTATCAGCGTACTCAGGACAAATTGGACAACAACTTTTGAGGTCCAATTTCTTCTCTTACCCTTGGAAAAATAAAAAATTGGGGGCAAAAATATAATTTTTGTGAAAAAATATGATTTTTTATTTTTACGGTTCTGCATTATAAACTTCTGTGAAGCAGTTGGTGGGTCAAAGTGCTCACCACACCTCTAGATAAGTTCCTTAGGGGGTCTACTTTCCAAAATGGTGTCACTTGTGGGGGGTTTCAATGTTTAGGCACATCAGTGGCTCTCCAAACGCAACATGGCGTCCCATCTCAATTCCTGTCAATTTTGCATTGAAAAGTCAAACGGCGCTCCTTCCCTTCCGAGCTCTCCCATGCGCCCAAACAGTGGTTTACTGTCACATATGGGGTATCAACGTACTCAGGACAAATTGGACAACAACTTTTGGGGTCCATTTTCTCCTGTTACCCTTGGTAAAATAAAACAAATTGGAGCTGAAGTAAATTTTTTGTGAAAAAAAGTTAAATGTTCATTTTTATTTAAACATTCCAAAAATTCCTATTAAACACCTGAAGGGTTAATAAACTTCTTGAATGTGGTTTTGAGCACCTTGAGGGGTGCAGTTTTTAGAATGGTGTCACCCTTGGGTATTTTCTATCATTTAGACCCCTCAAAATGACTTCAAATGAGATGTGGTCCCTAAAAAAGAAATGGTGTTGTAAAAATGAGAAATTGCTGGTCAACTTTTAACCCTTATAACTCCCTAACAAAAAAAAAATTTGGTTCCAAAATTCTGCTGATGTAAAGTAGACATGTGGGAAATGTTACTTATTAAGTATTTTGTGTGATATATCTCTGTAATTTAATTGCATAAAAATTCAAAGTTTGAAAATTGCGAAATTTTCAAAATTTTCGCCAAATTTCCGTTTTTTTCACAAATAAACGCAGGTACTATCAAATAAATTTTACCACTATGATGAAGTACAATATGTCACGAGAAAACACTGTCAGAATCACTGGGATCCGTTGAAGCGTTCCAGAGTTATAACCTCATAAAGGGACAGTGGTCAGAATTGTAAAAATTGGCCTGGTCATTGACGTGCAAACCACCCTTGGGGGTAAAGGGGTTAAAAACACCAGCTTGGCATGCAAATAGTAAGCCCTCACCCGACCCCAGATCACGAAAAATGGAGATGCTACGGGTATCGCAAAATTGCACATTTTTTTTTTTTTTTTTTAGCAAAGTTAGGAATTTTTTTTATACCACTTAAATAAAACGTAACCTAGACATGATTGGTGTCTATGAACTCATAATGACCTGGAGAATCAAAATGGCAGGTCAGTTTTAGCATTTAGTGAACCTAGCAGAAAAGCCAAACAAAAAACAAGTGTGGGATTGCACTTTTTCTGCAGTTTCACCGCACTTGGAATTTTTTTTCCCGTTTTCTAGTACACAACATGCTAAAACTAATGATGTCGTTGAAAAGTGCAACTTGTCCCGCAAAAAACAAGCCCTCACATGGCCATATGGAAAAATAAAAAGTTATGGTTCTGGGAAGGAGGGTAGTAAAAAACGAGAACGCAAAAACGGAAAAGGGCAAGGTCGTGAAGGGGTTAATTGTCGGTGCCCATGTGACATGAATTACTCACTGAATGATGACTTCAGTGTTTTAGAAAGCCACATGGTAGGCCCTATTCATTTGTCACAATGGTGAAGACAAAGGAGCTGTCAGAGGACATCAGAACTGCTATTATTAGCAAACCCAAGGCTTCCAAAGGCTATAAGGCCATCTAAAAATACCTTGGTATCCCAGTTTCAACAATGCGCAATGTTATTAAGAAGTTTGCCAAGCATGGTATCGTCAATAACCTTCCTGGACCTGGGGGAAAGAGGAAAATCGATGCAATGTGTTCGAAGGCTGGTGCGAATGGTGAAAAAACCACCACATGAAACATCCAAATACGTGGAGGCCGACCTGGAACAGTCTGGGGTCATGGTTTCAACAAGTACCATTCGCCACACACTAAACCAAGCAGAGCTTTATGGGCAAAGGCCAAGGAAAAAAACATTGTTGAAGAAAAGACATAAAAAGGAATGACTGATCTTTGCCAAAGAATACCATGACAAACCATAAGCCTTCTGGGAAAGTGTTGTGTGGACAGATGAAATAAAAATCGAGCTTTGTGGCAATGCAAAGCAATAGTTTGTTTACAGATGGTGCAATGTAGCTTATAAGGAATAGAACACCCTACCAACAGTTAAGCATGGTGGAGGATCCATAATGTTGGATTGCTTTGCTGCGTCTGGTACTGGAGGCCTTGACCGTATCACAGGAATTGTGAAATCAGAGAATTATTAAGAGATTTTAGAGCGAAATGTCCTACCCAGTGTAAGAAAACTTAGTTTAAGTCTAAGATCATGGGTCCTCCAGCAAGACCTAAAGCACACATCCAAAAGTACACAGGAATGGTTGAAAAAAAAAATGGACTGTTTTAAAATGGTCAGCAATGAGTCCTGACTTCAATGCCATTGAAAATCTTTAGGGTGAGCTGAAATCTGCCATTGGGAAAAAGAACCCTGCAAAGCTTGAACAAACTGCAAAGGAAGAGTGGAAGAAAATTCTAGCTGAAAATGCAAGAAGCTTATTTATGGCTGCAAGAAGCGTTTGGAGGCTGTCATCAATGCCGCAGGGTGTGCAACCAAGTATTAGTCAGGGGTGCCTTTATTGCTGCACATGCTGTTTAATCTGTTTCTTCTTTGAAACTGCAACAAGTAAGTTGAAAAACAATGTTTAATTGTTGTATTACTTTGGACCACTACCGTAATTAAAAATCCGGAGGATATAACTCTGGTACATTTACAATTATTTCTGAAGATATTGTACAGTCTGAAAAGAATGAAGAGGTGCCAATAATGGTGAGCAGCACTGTACCTGCCATCCAGGACCTTACCTCCTGCTTTCTTTCTCTCTCTCATGTATTTCTTTATTTTCAGGGAAGGACGTTATTTCAAAGTCTGGACATATCAGAGAAACTAAAAGTAATGCTTGAATTGGGTATGTAGCAATTCTGAAAATTCACATATTATATTGAACGTGTTTATTTTTTGATACAGATAGATTAAACATTCTGTGTCGCCTAATAGTATAATATATCTATAAAGATAAATGTTATACCGCTACTCAGTCCTCTGTATTCTTGGTATCCCCTTCCACAATCCACACATGTACACAGAGATTACTATCAGGCACAACTGAGGAGGACAGGTGGAGGTGGCGGACCTACTGAGATCATAAATAGTAGCCTGATCAGCTGTGATAAGAAGAACTTATAGTTTATTATATATTTATGTATCAGTCTAAACTGGGCGTGGCTACACATGGCAGTAGGTGGGTCACTTGCTGTAGGCAGCCATTTTGTAGCCTGAGTTACTGTGAGACAAGGACCACTTGTGCTGGGCTTGTGAATTTATCATTTTGACCAGCAGCACCTGAAGTCACATGCTTCAGAGGAAGTTACAGTATTGTACCAACAGTTATCATTTCTGTATCTGGATTTAAATAAACCAAGTCTTGAATTGTATCCACGCTGTGGTTCTACATTCAAGGCTATGGATGCTGAGTTTGAGCTGTTTGCTCCTCATCTTGGATACAGGGATAGGGGGAATAATCCTACAGCATCTTATCAGTCAGCTACACCTCCATTTGCCTTATGTGGAGACAGAACAGAGGGTGCACACAGTGAGAAATGCTTATAATAAAGACGGAAAAACTACTAAAAATGCAAATCGGTCCTATTATGGCCAGAAATAGTGTTATTGCTCATGTATGCATAAGATTCTAAAATCTAGCCTGAAACTGCAGGTAGACTTGACAAGATGATGGCAATTACAAGACACACCTTTTGACAAAATGTATTTTCTCTTGAACAGCTGCTATCAAAATTTCTGCTTCGGATTCCCTGTAGTTATCCCTAAACCACTGCCATCCTTTTTTATAGTCCTCCTTGAGCCTCCACTGTGCTTCACTGTAGTCATCACCGAGCCACCGCCATGCTTCTTTGTAGGCAGAGTGTTGAGACTGTCAGAAACATAAAACAATGTAAACATGATGAAAGGAGCCAAGGTGGTCTAATCCTATCATAATTGGTGACTTTCTGACTGTCATTGACCACAGCACATTCTCTGCTGCATTTTTATTAATGTTTTGTTTGTTAATATACCATGACCATCCGGTGTGAGAGTATAAAGCTACAAATGCCATCTTGTCTGCAGGAAGCCTTGATCTACATTTAATCATATGTTTGTTTTGCTGCTTGCAGATTTCCATTCCGGCTGTATTTAGCTTTCCAGCCCTCGCCATGTATTTCCCAGCGTGCCATTTTTATGTGGTTTCAAGTGCTTGTGTGTACGGCTCAGGCCTCATTTTCTTGTTATTTTGTTCCCTCAGGCTGTGTTGATGACATTGTGACCGTGCTCGCTGAAGAACATGGATGTGTGGAAGTGATAAAGGTGTGTGAAGCGCTTTGCTATTCCCAGGAAATTGCTGCTAGAGCTAGTGACATGCATTTTAAGCGGCGACTGGTAGCGTTATTCCCTGTAGGTGGCGCTGTAGAGCAGGTGACGGTCCATGTAATCAATTCTAGCAGGGAGCATTTCGAATCGTGTGTAACAAGAGCGGAATTGGATTCATCCCGTCTCTGTAGCTGTGTGTAGATGCTTGTTACAATGCTGGTGCCACCGCAGGGTCTTGTAATGATGCTGCACATTCATTCCGAATAATACTGGATTGTGCTGCTGTGTAAGTGTATATAAACTATATTATATGTTCTTTTGTAAGGATACCAACCAGGACATGACCTTCATTCTTAAGAGATAGGGAATCTGTAACTTCTGGACCTGGTTATGTAAAGTAGCTTGATTCTAGAATATCCTCCACTGGTTATATGTTTTCTATATTCTTAAATTGGATAATTAAACAGACTAATACTGTTTTTTTTATTGTTATTATTATTATTACTCCTATTGTTGTTGCTATTATTATTACCACAACTATCTTCACTCTTGTTATTATTTCAAGAACCTTCCAGGAAATCTCCTAACGTTATTGAGAAAGTGCCTTACTTATCATCCTTCCAAAAGGTGAGTGCGTTGCAGGCTATAGAGAGATTCAACTTTTTAATAGTAAACCCCCCCCCCCCCAAACTCCAATACGTATGGAGGGGCCTCCCAATTTTTCTTACAACAAATGATGCCAGGGAGACACGCATCAGTTGGAATTTCAATGGCCCGCTTTTCTTTTTAGTCTCTCATTAATACTCGACCGAGCCGCTGTATACAGGAAAGTTAGGAGACAAATGTTCGGCTGGCAGCTATCTCGTGTATGGCCATCTGAAAGGGAACCCGTCGCCAGGTGCATCATCTTGAGAGCAGCATCATGTAGTGGCAGAGACCCTGATTCCAGCATGGTATCACCTTCTGGGTTTTGCTATCATGGAGATACCTTTAAAGATGACAAGCATATTGCAACAATCAACTACTAGGTAAACAAAAAAAAGACATGCAAAAGTGGCACGCAGCAGAATTCCATTACAAACAGCATAAAATGTACAACAGGCAGGACGACAGGTGCAGTGAGGGAGGTCGGATTTGCACTGGTCTGTGTTTTATCTGGCCAGTATTCGACATCATCATGTAAGTAAGTGCACACATACTAAGTGTATAAGGCTGCCGTCACACTAGCAGTATTTGGTCAGTATTTTACATCAGTATCTGTAAGCCAAAACCAGGAGTGGAACAATTAGAGGAAAAGTATAATAGAAACATATGCACCACTTCTGTATTTAACACCCACTCCTGGTTTTGGCTTACAAATACTGATGTAAAATACTGACCAAATATTGATAGTGTGACGGCAGCCTAAGGAGCGACATGTCAGCCATGCAGGGCAGGGAGGAGCCTTTGGGAACATGCCTTGGGCAAGCCATCTCAGACTCGCAGGGCCCTATCCATTATTCCACTTGCACCTGTTTTTGGGGTTCTTCACCTGTTTACCTTTTGCAGCGAATTCTTTTAATTTGCACCTTTTTTTAAAGTCGGTTTATGTGTTCAGCTCATTTTTTCTTGTGTTCGCTATTTTGGGCTATTGTTTACAGATGTGTTTGCTTATTCATCAATTGCCACTTTTAGCTCTTCACCACTTTGGGATTTTCCATTTTTGCGCTTTTGTTTTTTTATCCCCTTTTTCCCTTTTGTTTTTTTATCCCCTTTTTCCCAGAGCTATACCTTTTATATTTTCCCATCAATATGGCCTTTTAAGAGATTGTTTTTTGCGGGACGAGTTGTACTTTTGAATGACACCATTGATTTTACCATATAGTGTGCTGGAAAACAGGGAAAAAATCCAAGTGCTGTAAAATTGCAAAAAAGTGCAATTTTACATTTTTTTTTTTTTAACCATGTTCACTAAATGCTTAAACTGACCTGCCATTATGATTCCACAGGTCATTACTAGTTTACAGATACCAAACATGTACAAGTGGTAAAAATAAAATCCAAAGTTTGTAAATAAAAATAAATGGCACCATTTTCCAAGACCCATAGCGTCTTCACTTTTCGGGTTCTGGGTGAGGGCTTATTTTTTGCTTGCTGAGCTGACATTTTTATTGATACCATTTTGAGCTAGATAGGATGTTTTAATATCCTGTTATTGCATTTTATCGCAATGTTGCGGTGACGTAACTCTGTCTCTTTGATTTTTTTCTTGTTATGCCGTTTACCTATCGGATTAATTCTTTTTATACTTTGATAGATCGAGCTATTCTGAACTCGGTGATAGCAAACATGTGTATTTTTTTTTATTATTATTGTTTTATTTTTAATGGGGCGAAAGTGTGGTGATTTGAACCTTTACATTTTTAAATATTTTTTTATTTTTACTTGCTTCAATAGTCTCTTTAGCAGACTTGAAGCTGCTATCATCTGATCACTTGTGCCCTGCCATGTGTAGCATAAATGATCATCTGCTATGAACACCCACCACAGGACGGCACTTATAGCAGATATGCACTGACAACCACGGGGTTCTCTTGCAGAACCCAACCCATCAGCGCCCTGCGATCATGTGACTGGTGCACTGATGGGCGTGGTTTGTGACACACTTCCAGCTTGCTCATGTTAAATGCCGCTGACAGAGATGGGCATTTAACATGTTAACAGTAAGGGGTAGATCACGATTACTCCCGCATCTGTTAGCGGCACATGACAGTTGATCGGATCAGCTGCCATGTGCCTGAATAATTGCAGACTCCGGAAAGAGAAGGAGGTGAACTATGTCGTATTCGGCTCCCTGGAACTTTTCAACCTTTTCACACATATCATCCTTCAAACATAAATATACCAAAAGTAAATTTTTGGTGAAGAATCAACAACAAGTGGAAAACAATTGTGAAGTTGAACGAAATTTATTGGTTCTTTTAAATTTTTATAGAAATTCAAAAACTGAAAAGTGGGGCGTGCAATATTATTCGGCCTCTTTACTTTCAGTGCAGCAAACTCCCTCCAGAAGTTCATTGTGGGTCTTTGAATGATCCAATGTTGTCCTAAATGCCTAATGATGATAAATATAATCCACCTGTGTGTAATCAAGTCTCCATGTAAATGCACCTGCTCTGTGATAGTCTCAGGGTTCTGTTTGAAGCACAGAGAGCATCATGAAGACCAAGGAACACAACAGGCAGGTCCGTGATACTATTGTGGAGAAGTTTAAAGCCGGATTTGGATGCAAAATGATTTCCAAAACTTTAAACATCCCAAGGAGCACTGTGCAAGCGATCATATTGAAATGGAAGGAGTATCATACCACTGCAAATCTACCAAGACCCGGCCGTCCCTCTAAACTTTCATCTCAGACAAGGAGAAGACTTATCTGAGATGCAGCCAAGAGGCCCATGATCACTCTGGATGAACTGCAGAGATCTACAGCTGAGGTGGGACAGTCTGTCCATAGGAAAACAATCAGTCATACACAGCACAAATCTTGCCTTTATTAAAGAGTGGCAAGAAGAAAGCCATTTCTCAAAGATATCCATAAAAAGTGTCATTTAAAGTTTGCAGCAAGCCACCTGGGAGACACGCCAAACATGTGGAAGAAGGTGCTCCGGTCAGGTGAAACCAAAATCGAACTTTTTAGCAACAATGACACATGATATGTTTGACGTAAAGGCAACACAGCTCATCACCCTGAACACACCATCTCCACTGTCAAACATGTTGGTGTCAGCATCATGGTTTGGGCCTGCTTTTCTTCAGCAGGGACAGGGAAGATGGTTAAAATTGATGGGAAGATGGATGGAGCCAAATACAGGACCATTCTTGAAGAAAACCTGTTGGAGTCTGCAAAAGACCTGAGACTGGGAGGAAGATTTGTCTTCCAACAAGACAATGATCCCAAACATGAAGCAAAATCTACAATGGAATGGTTCACACATAAACGTATCCAGATGTTAGAATGGCCAAGTCAAAGTCCAGACCTCAATCCAATCGAGAATCTGTGGAAAGAGCCGAAAACTGCTGTTCACAAACGATCTCCATCAAACCTCAGACTAGGTTCACACTGCGTTGTGTGAACCCGCTTAATGGACTACGTTACACCGCGGCATAACGCGGTGTAACGTAATCCGTTAACACCGCCATTGCTTGTAATGACGAACGCATCGCTGGCGCACACCCACATTGGGCGTGTGCTAGCAATGTGCCGTTATTTGAGTGATGGACCTCGAACGCTGCTTGCAGCGTTCGCTCTCCGTTCCTCGCTAGCACAGATCGGGCATCTGCGCTAGCAGGATCGGCAAACGCAATCCCTTTTGGGACATTGTGTTAGCGCAGTCCGTTAGCATATGCGCTAAACGGACTGCCCTAACGCAATGTGAACCTAGCCTCACTGAGCTCGAGCTGTTTGCCAAGGAAGAATGGGCAAGAATTTCAGTCTCTCAGTGTACAAAACTGATAGAGACATGCCCCAAGCGACTCGCAGCAAAAGGTGGCGCAACTAAGTATTAAGTTAAAGGGGCTGAATAATATTGCACGCCCCACTTTTCAGTTTTAGAATTACCACAAAAATTTAAAATAACCAATACATTTTGTTCAACTTCACAATTGTGTTCCTCTTGTTGATTCTTCACCAAAAAGTTACATTTCATATCTTTATGTGTGAAGCATGATATGTGTGGAAAGGTTGAAAAGTTCCAGGGAGCCGAATACTTTCGCAACGCACTGTAGGTATATCATTGGTCATAAAGGAGTTAAAACCTGCAAAATTAATGACTCTTAGGCTGTGTGCACACGATGCGGAATTTGTGCGGATCCACAGCGGATTTTTCCGCGCAGAAATGCTGCAGTTCCGCACAGTGATTTACAGTACAATGTAAATGAATAGGGAAAAAAAAAAGCTGTGCTAATGGTGCCGAAAAATCCGCACGAAGTCTGCTGCGGATTGAAAAGAAGTGCATGTCACTTCTTTTGTGCGGAACTGCAGCGTTTCTGCACCCCTCCATTATAGAAATCCGCAGTGGTAAAAAAAACGCACAAAAACCGCATTAATTCTGCATAAAATTCGTGGCAAATACGCACCTGCGGATTCTGCCCTGAGATGCGGATTTTGTGTGGAAAATTCTGCACCCCAATCCGCAACGTGTGCACATAGCCTTAGGTTGCGTTACAACAGCGAGCTTTTTGTGTGTTTTTGATGTTGCAGGTTTTCTGCAAACAATCAAGTAAAATATTTTTTTCCAAAATATGCACCATAAAAACTTCACTAAAAACTCATCATAGGAACGTAACCTTAAAGTTATGTCTTCTCTGAAATGGTGCTTTGTTTCAGAATAAATGATGCCCAGCTGAAATAGCGCAGCCAGTGCCCAATTTTTGTTGTCTATTGTTGGGCAGTCTGAATCAACTGACAGTTTCCTTTTACAAGGTGTATGCCCATTGGAATAGTGCCACATTTATGTTGTCTTGGAAAAATCTTTATGTAGTAACACTGAATATGCCCCAGATGAAGCACAAAGTGAAATCAAAGCCTGGTTTGCCATTCGAATGCCACTAGGTTTTATTGTGAAACTTTTATCAGTTGTGAGTGTATGAAATGACAACTTCTCACTTCTCCTATTGCTTTACCCAGTAGCGGATGGTCGCTCTATGCTCGATACCTTTTATGCATCTCTGGAACCTCAATGTGGATTTGTAGGAATACAGTTAGGAAAAAACATACATCTTGTCGCTCCACTAAGATGGAGATTGCCTGGCTCATTGCTTTCTTTAGAAAATGGCGTGTCTTGTTTTTTTTCTTTCTTATGTATGGCCAGCAAATGGCAAACATGGAATCCTAAATAAGGCCTCAGATGGGAATACCTCATTAACCCTAGAAGCCCCTATACACAGAAAAAATGGGCTATACCCTACAATTTTGTTGGCACCAGACTGATGTGTGCACGGGCCTTCTGATTAGGCCTCTTTCACACTTCAGTTATTTGGCGTCAGTCACTACCGACATAGTGACGGATTGACGGATCCGTCACAATTGTTGTAAAAACGGTTCTAACGGATCCGTTTTTTTGACGGATCCGTTACTTGGGGGTTGTCTGGGAAAAGTATCTTCTTTTTGGAGCATGCGCAATTGAAAAACCGGATTGGGGCGACGGATCCGCCGAAAAAACGGTTTCTGCAGATCCGTCGCCCATAGGCGCCCATTCTATGGAACGGCGGACGCGACGGATCCGTCGCGATCCGCCATTTCGACGTTGACAAAAAACGTTTCAATGTCCGTCTATTTTCAGAAAACGTCCGCCAAATTTCGACGGATCCGTCGCATTGCGGATGGAACGGACGATCATCCGTCACAATCCATGCTTAGGAGACCGACCACCGCTGTTAGACAGCAGAACATGTCCAGTGCTTACAAGTTTTTCTACTGCACGTATAAGCAGTGTTTTGGAGCTTACAAGCTAGACAGCAGCGGTGGTCGGTCTCCTGGACAATGAGCCATAAATAAAGAAAAGTGTTACAATCTCCAGAATTGCTGCAAATTTTAATACACTGCCTGTAAATTGCAAAAGTGCTATTTTTACAAAATCAATCTGACAATATTCATCCATGAAAATGATAATAACCCTTTAACTAACAACGAAAAAATGTTTTGGATACAGTCAGGAGGATAAATACTGGTAGTAATAATGTTATACAGCATAAGTCATGTTCAAAGCAAATGTATGTCAGGCCATTAGGTAGCACATGATGAGCATCTACATGTAACCTTTAACAAGTAAGTGAAAGAAAATACAAACATAATGAAGAGAATAATAAATAATAAAATAAGAAATAAGGTAATAAGAGACAAGGCATGGAGACCCCCCCACCTCTCCTTGGGAAATGTGGAGACCAGGTATCCAACTTATTGCGGCCATACGTACGGCAATAATCCACATTAGTTTCTGTGTTACTAGATAAAGTTAACGGCATTGATTCTTCCATTTCCATAGGCTGCATATGTCTTTTGAAATAATTCCTTGTTTTTATATTTTCCCCCTATCATTATACGTCAAGGTGTATACAGTGGGGTTAGTTTGTTTTTTGGTGATGATGCTTACTTAATGTTAGCAGTGTTTTACTACTATTCCTTGTAGGCCCACTGCTTCAACTTTGCTTTCTGATGGCGTGTTCAGTGAAATCTCCCCTACCTACGTGCCCTTCCACAAACCTGCTAGTCTGTTCTCATCTGTTTTGAGATGTGCTGACCTTTATCTGCCTGAGGACATCAGTCTCCTGTGCAAAGGTACTATGATGATTTAGAAAATCAAGGTCATACCGTATTTGATTAACTAGCCACACATATTCAATTCTTATCATCCCGTCATTTTAGATGAAGGTGACTTTCTGTCAGAGAGATCCATTGAGGAAGTGTACCACCTCTGGTGCTTGGCAGGGGGAGATCTGGAAAAAGAATTGGTCAGTAAAGGAATCATAAGGTCAAAGGCACCGATTTGTACATTACCAAAGTAAGTGGAAATACTTCCCTAACTGCACATACGGTATATCATCTCCCGTACTACCTCCTCATCCCACCCTCTCTCTGTTGGTGTCCCTCAAGGGTCTGCTCCAGGCCTTTTACTCTTCTCCATTTATACCTTTCCTCTGTGACAACTCGTAAAATCATATGGCTTCTAGTATCACCTATATGCTGACGACACTCAGATCTACCTCTCTGGCTCAGACGTCATCTCTCTGCCGTCCAGTATACCAGAGTGCCATATATTTGGCCATATCCTCCTTCTCATCACGCTTCCTAAAACTCAACTTGGACAAAACCAAACTAATAATCTTTCCTAAACCCACACACCCGTCCTATCTATTACTATAAATTACATCACACTTTCCCCTCTGTCCGAAGTCCTCAGCCTGGGTGTAACCCATGACTTTGCACTGTTCTTTAAACCACACATCCAAGTCCTTACCACTTCCTGCTAACTCAAACATTTCCAGAATCCATCCTCAATCCTGAATCTAACAAAAGTTAGAGTTTGCCCTCATCATCTCTTGCCTAGAGTACTGCAATATCTTCCTTTGTGGCCTATCGACAAACACTTTAACAACTTTCCAGTCCATCCTTAACTCCTTCGCCAGATTAATCCACCTCTCCTCTCGCTACTCCACTGACTTTCCCCTCTGCTAATCCATCAATTCTACAACAAAACCAGTTTAAATGACTATTATTGACTTACAAAGCTGTCTATAATCTATCTCCGCCATACATCTCCAAACTCATCTCCCAATGCTCCCCAAAGTGTTATCTCCCATTCTCATAAGACCTCCTTGTCTCCTCACCCTTGTGCTTTCCTCACTTAATTGCCTCCAATATTTTTCCTCAACATCCCCTATTCTCTGCCATTCATTGCTTCCTCACATATGATTGTCTTCCACAATTGAAATCTTCATCTGTAACCTGACCACTCATCTCTTCAGGAAAGCCTACAACCTGAAATAACCTCCACTGCCACCTCACTACTCCAGGGGCTGTTACCACCTCCTGACCTACTGTCTCTTTCACCATTACCCTGATTATTACTCCCGCTAGAGGATGCACAATTGATACACCATATATTGTAAAGGTGAAAGCATAGACAATAATTGTATCCAAGTTGGATGATGTAGAAAACTGTTCTACGCAAAATTCAAGTAAACATATAGACAAATGCGTATTTTGAACAACACTAGAAAAAACCTTTATTAGTCCATTAAAACTTGTAACCATTTAAAAAGTAGCCAGTAGTGCTTATAATGAGCCAAAAAGACAAAAGTGGCATCACCGTAGGGTTGGCAGTACTATCACATCAATGTAACCATAAATAGTGCAATACATTTATAGTAATGCCAGATACAGGAGGAGGGCACTATTAGTGCATCAGACTATATTGAATCAGTTACGCCATATAGCATGCCCAAATCCCATAACTCTGTATCGCTGGTCCGTACTAATACATAGACATATTGCACAAACCATAAATTTCAAATCAAGTATAAATATACCTTACTAATGCCCAAATGATGGTGCCATTGCCCCTACGCGCGTTTCGCGTCTCTTTCCCCATTACCCTGTAAACTTGTGAGGGCAGGGTCCTCTCCTCTTCTGTACCAGTCCGTCACTATTAGTTTGTTTACCGCACTTGTATTATATGTATGTTACTCTTTTCACACATACAGCACCATGGAATTAGTGCTGCTTTAAAAATAAGTAGCGATAATAATCTGAGATGGAATCTGTCATCAGGACAGAACTCTTTGTCTTAATACATATAATTGAAAACCTGGAGGGATTGTCCAGAGAAACCAAGCTATAACCTACCCACAGAATAGGTGATAACTTGCTGATCAGTGTGTGTCTGATCAGTGTGTGCAAGGACCCGCACCGATTGGCCGATCAGGGAATTTTAAACTTTCGCCAGTAAGTGAAAGAAAATAGAAACAAAATGAAGAGAATAATAAATCATAAAATAAGAAATAGGAGGCGAGTCCTGGACACCCCAACCTCTCCACTGGAGATGTGGAGTCCAGGTATCCAACTTATACGTAATAATTCACATTGCTTTCTGTTTAACTAGATAAAGTTACCTGCATTGATTCTTCCATTACCATAGGCTACATTCCCTGACAAGGAATTTCATCCCCGTTACAAAATGACATGACCGCTCATACACCCGGTCACAACCACTCATTCTCCTGGAGCTGCTGGACAAAGCCAAGCGCTGTGCTCAGCAACCTCATAGGGAATGAATGGTGCAGTGGTCAAGCATATGCCCTGCCGCTCCGTTGTAACTGGGATTAAGGTATGTTTGGTTTGGTTTAAGTCATTCAGGGACATCTACTGCGACATGAAAATTTTTTCTTACAGATATTTCTTTTCTTTATATAGCCTGTTATTAGAAGATGGCGAGAGCTTTGGCCAGGGAAGAGACAGAAGCTCCCTCCTTGATGACACAACAGTGACTTTATCTCTGTGCCAACTCAGAAATGTAAGAATAGATTTGCATGTGTCTGCGGCTTTTGAACGGCTACCTCCAGCTAACATACATTTTCACAGGTTTTTGCTGCACATGGATGTGCCAGACCCCTGCACCCAATGGATATTTTCCATAAATGCTGTCTCCGTAATTCTAATGCATGTGCCAGAAACATTTGCTCTCATTCCCTGGAAGCCGGATGTACATTTCTGTTGTAGTTGACTAAAACGTATCTATGTGGTGGGATGGGAAAATGGCAGCAGTGTGAGGTTCTCTTGGAGAAACGTGTTCTCCATTTATTCCAGAAGTACTGCCAGATCCTTCTCCACCACAAGGACATGGCGCATACAAATGATTAGTCTTTTCATACGTAACGTGACAGTCATGCATGCTAGGGGTCCGATTCATCAGTTTGTGCTAGAAAAGTGACGAAAAACTATTCCAAAAGTCTCAAACTTTTTGCACAATTACTACGAAATCTCGATCTTGATGAATCGGCTCCTGGATCTTGAATGCTAAATAGATTTGCAAACAACCTCTGTGAATCACCTTTGTGACCTCCCTTCATTCCAGCGCCACTGCTTCAGTGGTCCTAGCCATTCTTACAACTAGTCATTCGCCTGACCACTGCAGCCAGTCACCAGCCTCTGCGGTCTGCTGGCCTGTAGAAAATATGACTGGAGCCCAGTGTTTGGCTGCAGCAGTAATGTGAATTGAAAGGTCAGTTATGGTTGTTTTAGTATGTTATCACATTGCCTGCTACTTAGCAAATTTCGTAAACCCCCTTTAATTTTAGCATCAGAAAGTCATTTTCATACCCCATGTGCAACTATTGCTGAGCTTGGATTGAGGAGATGGGGCATCACATCATTTGCTGCATTAATATATTGTTTTTTGTTTTGTTTGCCTTGAATAATACATAGCTCTGTGTTATCTCACTTTACTTTTTAGAGATTGAAAGATGTGCCGGGGGAAGCTTATTATCCCCTCCTAGGAGACGAGTGAGTACAGCTTCATCTAGTCTTATGTGCCGTCCAGTACTTTCATTCATCACATTCTGCGATCAGTATTTTTGTACAGTTGCGTTATTCCTGCGGGTTTTTGTTAATCACACAGCTCATCATATTAGCCCTGCGTTTATGGCACCTGGCATACAAGCCGATGCTTCGACGGCGTGTCAATAACTGGCAGCGCAGAATGTTAACAGTGACATTGTAATATCACGCTGATCATCTTTATTTATTAAGGGCTCCCCAGAGGGTGAGGCGCACAGACACGGCCGGGGCATGGCGGGGGCGGCAGCGAGACACAAGCTGTCAGTGGCAGATGGGGCGCGATGTGGATGTAACAGGCTGGTAATTTGGTCTCTCTAATCACTTCTCAGCCAGTCAAACGTTCCTCATTCCAGTAGTAACAGCGAGCTCTCCACATCCACCCTGCCTCTGATCATCCGGGAGAGGGACACCGAATATCAGCTCAACCGGATTGTCTTATTCGATCGGCTGCTTAAAGTAAGTTCTCTCATTGTATGGATTGGTCTGAACAGGCTTACACCTTTCCAGATCGGAGTCAGGGGTTTTCTACATCATTATCTATATTTACTCTTCTCCCTTAATGCAATTTATATTTCCATGTTATTAACCACAGAGGACGATGGCAATATTCCTGTTTTTCATGGTCACTACCTTAATTTATTCCTCAATATTGACATTGCAACACCAAGAAGGAAAAGTCATTGATTTATGAAATTCACAGGATTCATAGCCATAATAATGATATGCAAATGACGAAAAAAATGGAAATCAAAAATTCAAAACAACTCAAATAATTCAGTATTGTGCATGAGTGCCACATGCAGAAATGTTCACGTTTACACATCTCAGAAGTTATCCACTACTTGGCAGCCCCTTGTCATACCCCACGCTTGGCTCTGATAAAATAAAAAAAGCTTATACTCCCGTGCCGCTGCCGTTCCAGCGTTGTCGGCACTCGTGTTCCCGGGGCCCTTGTGCGGTTGGTATGAGACATCAGCCATGCGCCCAATCTGGCGTCACTGGCCTCGCCTCTGGCAAATCGAACATCAAGAGGAAGTCGGAGAGCAGCTGACCTCTCAGACATTAGAGACTGATAAATCAGACATCTATCACCTATTCTGTGTAGGCGATACATGGCATATCTGTATTGCTATGGTCTAGTTATGGAGCACTAGTATCAGCATAGCCTACCAATGGAAATCAAGCATGGCACAAGTGACAGAAATGAAGGTTAGATAGGTCTTGTGAGCTATGATTAACAGTATCCATCATTCCCAGTTGCTTCATTAGGGGACACAGAAACCATGGAATAGTCTGCTGCCATCTGGAGGCTGACGCTGTAATTACATCCTGAATGAAAACTGGCTCCTCCCTAATAGACTATAGACCACGCCTGCCATCGTCTGGCCTTAGGTTTTTGTAGTGTCAGTTGAAGGCAACATGGGTGTGAGTCTCGGAGCATTCTTAGCCATTGTAGGTTAGGTTAGGCACTAACCATCTCTCTTTTTGTATTTCCGTTCTCAGAAGATCATTTGTCAGGGTTACAAGGTGTATTTGTGCACTCTGTTTCACTCTACATAATGAGTACAGCTTGTACTGTTCAGCTTGTATCCATGTACCTTGGCGAAGTTAGCGATCAGGTATTTGGGGCGTTTGGTCCTTTATGCACTGGTATCCAGCATTTACTCATGCACAAGCATGAGATCCGGAGGCCGACCTGCTGCTCCCAGTCTCCATTATTGCCTCTGACTGGAAACTCTTTTTTATACATGTTTCCTATTTAATTTGATTTGTGCACATATAAAAGTGACACCAGGTGGCATACACATTTACCCTTACCCCTGAGGAAGCCACAACAGTTGTGGCGATACGTGTGGGGTCTCCAGTCCTCAATCTTATCTTTTGCCTTGTCCAAGGGTCCTTTATTCATTGAGTTTGTCAGGCCGAAATTTGGCTTCTATTTGCATGATATGTTTTTTTAGGTACCTTGTTCATTTGGCTTTGATGACTATTGTGTTTTTATTCAGCCACATATTGAACATTCTTAGTAAATTACATATTGTTATTGATGTTTTTGTACATTTATTTATTGTCAGCTTACATGACCTATGGATACATTGTATGTTATCATTATTTGTTAGGCTATTGAGGACAGGTGTTAGGATCATTATAATCTGTTACCTATGTACATAACTGTTTGGGCTATTGGCCTTTTTTAATTGTTTTTAGCATTTTTTGTGTATTGTTCTGGTTTTTGTTCCTGATTTACATAAATTTATTCTTTTATACGGTGATTCCATGGCATGTGCATACTTCATTCCCCTTTCTGTTAGGAACAAGTACCTTGACACAGTCAGCAATCAGATATTTGGGGAGATAGGTCCTTTTGCAGTATTGACTCCTGGCCACCGTAGCATGGCACGTTTGTATGGAGCGGTAGATGGCATCCGGAGTTCCCATCTCCAGCAATAAGATGAAGCTTATTCAAGACAAAGGAGTTAAGTAGGTCCCTTGCAGTAGCCTGTGTTGTGTCAGACTAAAAGTGGCTGTTTTTTGGTGTGGTGGCATCTCCTTTTGTGGCATCTCAGTCCTAGCCGGTACTTGGTTCCCATTCTTTTCGTCTTGCGCACCTCCCAGTGTTTTTTTTTTTTGGTGTCTTCTCCTTCCATCCCCTCCTCCACTGTCCTCCTCTCTCTCGGATCGTCAGTTGTCAGGCCCTGGGTCGGAGTGGGGGAGGAGGCACCTTTTCGTGCTGTCAAAGGTGCATGCGGTTACTTGCGGTGAAGTACAGGTCTTGTATGATGGTGAAGTGTGTTTGTCACATTAGGTGTTTAATTTTGTAGCCTGTGTATTTCAAGCTATGTGCAGCATGGACGAAATCAAATGTCGGTGAGCAACAGGTCTCAGATCTTGTCCTAGGCCAGTCAGACTTTTCAACAAAGACCTTTCGATTTGACAAAATTGTAAAACTTCTGTGCGCTTCAACTGCCAGCCTTTATTTTGTCTCAGGAAGAAATTTCTCAACTTAGTGCATCCCTTAAGCAATCCAGGTAGCACATCTCCAATTTTTCGTTGAAGGATGTGGCCTCATTTTTGATTGATGATTCCAGCCTTTTGTAGGAATATTTCCTCTAACTCTAGAGGCAGGGTTTACTTACTTACCCAGGAAATCATTTTTCTGTGTTTGTATAGGATGTAGGTGGCTCACACTCATTTAGGCTTCTTATGTTAATAGGAGACCATTGATTAGGATACACCAGGATTGATTCTTCCTGAGTAGGGCTGCACTTTTTAGACGCACTCAATCACTATTGAAGCCTCCCTTTGGTTCGTTCAAAACATTGTTTATTCACTTCTCTCAGTCTCCACCTTATCCTTCTCCTATTCAACAGTACTTGATGTCTGGGTTGGAGAGCACTGGCAGTCCTTACATCTTTTCTCCTCCTTTGGGGGTGCTGGTCAGGTCCATCTCCTTTTAGTGTTAATGCATATCGTTCGTATGATCGACTTCTGATATGTTGCCTGGACCACCAGGATGTTTGGCTGGTCTGTGCTTTTCCACATTCCAAAGGAATCTTGGCCGTCCTTAGTAGGGCATGATTCTCTTTCTCCTTCAGCTTGAACTGAAGATTTTGAATGGCGTTTTGGCTTAGGATTCTCAGTTTGATTCCAGAACTCCCATGTCAGATGCCCCAAGGCACCACCCACAGCATCTAGACCAGGGTTCTCAAACACGCGGGCCACATGCTGCCCCTGAGACAGATTCATGGGTCCCACAGTCACTGTAGACCCCTTGACGATCACGTCCCAGTCCATAAAGCACTGAAGATGGCAGTCCTTGGACCGGGCTGCGATCATCAAGGGGTCTACAGTGCGTCCATGCCGCATGTGCAGAAAGTACATCGAGGGAACGAAGGATAGGTGAGAAGATTCTTCATTTTTTTCTTTTATGTGTATGTGAAGAATGAGACAATAGGGGATATTACGATAAGAAGGGGACCAAGATGCGGCATTACTATAAGAATGGGACCTGGATGGGGCCTTACTATAAGGAGACCAGGATGGAGCATTGTTGTAAGGTGAGAACCAGGATGGAGCATTACTATAAGTAAAGGACCCTGATGGTACATTACTATAAGAACGGGACCAGAATGGGGCATTACTATAAGAAAGGGACTAGGATGAAGCATTACTATAAGATGGGACCAGGATGAAGCATTACTATAAGAATGGGACCAGGATGAAGCATTACTGTAAGGTCAGAACCAGGATGGGGCATTACTATAAGAAAGGGACCAGGATGGGACATTACTATAAGAACGGGACAAGGATAGAACATTACTATAACAAGGGGTCCAGGATGAGGCATTACTGTAAGATGAGACCAGGATGGTGTGTTGCTATAAGATGGGGACCAGGATGGGGCTCATTACTACAAGATATTTGACAGAATTACTATATGGTGCTAACTGTAAGACAGTATTTCTGTATGTGGCCAATTGGGAGAAATAAAATTGGAAAAATGTTAAAAAAAATCAAAATAATGCATCAATAAATAAATATTTTGCCACTAAAAATGCTGTTTTCTATGTAAACTGAAGTAAACAAAAAAAGTACACGTTTGTTATCGCCACATCCATAACGACCCAAGCTATAAAACTGGACCATAACCCATACAATGAATGCCATTTAAAAAATAAAAAACTCCAAAAATGTTTAAAAAACTGATGAAATGTATGTATATGAAATGATGTATATAAAAAATGGTATCACTAAAAGTATCACTTTGTTCTGCAAAGAATGTGGCCGCCAAAATTCAAAGTTTTTCTGTTTGGGGCCCATATACCCAGCCAAGTTTGAGACAACTGATTTAGACAGACCTCTCCCAAGGTTGTCCTCTTCTACTAATTTTTGGTCAGCTAATTTAACAGCAGGACTGTCTGGTCTGCAGTTCGGTAGGCTCATGGCCTTTCAAATTAGGTTTGTCTGACTAGGATTTGGGAAGAGGGGCCTTAAAAGTCACTTTTCTGCCATGTAATGTAGCTCCTTTTTCATAGGTGAGAGCCTATGAGCAGCGCTTGTTTGGCAATATCCACCTTTTAATTTTTGCAGGTGTCTATTGAGCTAGGGTAAACTCCCAAGAGCGAGATTCCTGCCTTGGTTATCCTGGTTCAGTAGATTTAACTTGTAGGCCATGGGTCATTACTACCCGTTCAGGCAGGGCAAACTTGAGACCACCTTATTATCCCCTAGAACCGAGAGACCTCTATTGTATCCTGTCGCCCTTCGGTCCTCTCCCTTGGCGCTACTCATAGAGATCTCTCTATTTCGACTTTCTAGTGATTTTTCTCCTCTTTAGAGATCCCTTCCATTAGGTTAGGCTCTCTCTGTCTCTCTTCTTCTCTGGTATAGTACAACAAGACACTCCTGAATGAAGGTACACAAGTAGAGGCCCAATCTGTAATATATGAAGAACATGGCACCCAGGTATAATGCGAGAAAGTGATTTTAATTGCAATCCACACAAAATATATACAACTTTTTGGTGTATTGTAGACCCTACTTGCATAGGCGCTATACCTGCAGTGGGACTCCACTATCACCTCGCGCTGCACGTCATACAAGTTTTAAGCATCTTTTTGTGTGACCTACTCTTTGGGCAATCTGTTTGTCTGAAGAAGGTCTACAATAGACCGAAACGTCATATATACTTTCCTGTGGATTGCAGTTAAAATCATTTTCTCGCATTATACCTGATTGAAAGTTCTTCATATATTCTCTCCTTCTCTGGGACAGAAGTTTGAGGTTTGGCTCCCTCCTTTCACCTTATCAAAAGTCTCTTCTTTTCATTTTAATGAGATGGCTCTCCATCCTTTAGGTTTTTCACCTCTCATCTTCCTGAGAGATTCACACACAATCTGACTTAGTCAGAGCTGTACAACTCAACTTATCTCTCCCAGATCTGTTTGGATGTCTTGTGGGTCATCCGGGTAAGCTCTGGCAGACATCCGACTCCCTCCAGGGTGGGTGACCACTGCTCGCTGCATTAGATCAGCCATTATTGGGGCTTTTAAGACAAGGCCACTGCTTCATCATTCATGGTTAGAGCTCACTCCGTGTGGGCTGTAAGTGGTTCCTGGGCTGTTCTTCATTAGGCATCAATTCTGCAACTTTGTAAGGAAGCTATGTGGTCATAGGGGCATACCTTTTCTAAGTTTTATAGGGTCCACACCTTTACTTCTGCAAGCGCAAGTCTTTGGAGGAGAATACTGCAGGTGGCAGTTGTTCAGGTGACGCTTGAGCAAAAGTGGAAAACTCTGTGGTAACAGTTTAATATTTTGTTTATTCCCACTACAGGGACATCCCATGGTTTCTGTGTACCCCAATAAAGCAACTGAGAAATTAAGATTTTTTGTGCTCACCGTAAAATCTTTCTTGTAGTCTTCATTGAGAGACACACCACCCACCCTTAGGTGACCTGTCGGGCGTGCATTTACGTTGTTTTTTTCATGGGGAGTAATTAGATTATTTTCTTTTTGTGCTTTAGATATTTTTTCTTCGACTACTGTATTCTCAGTAAACTGAGGGAAGCTTTACGCCAGCAGGCGAGGTATAGTCTGCTGGGGAGGAGCCAGTTTAATTTAGAATATACTTACAGTATCAGCCTCCCATGGTTTCTCTGCCCCCTGTGAAGACTAAGAGAAAAGAGATTTTACTGTGTGTACCAAATATCTTCATTTATTTAACCTGGTGTATGATTTTAAATTAGAAGAGTTTTAATATTTTGCATTTGTGCTTGTTTTCCAGGCTTACCCATACAAGAAGAATCTAATTTGGAAGGAAGCTAGAGTGGACATTCCTCCCCTTCTGAGAGGACTAACCTGGGCAGCCCTGCTGGGTGTAGAGGTCAGTATCGTATATGGTGCCTTACATGAGAATAGATTGTTAATATTTTGTTAAAATATGGATAGATTACTGCACCGTGTTTATACCTGGTTTGTAATCTTACATTAGAGTAATGGACAACTGAAAGAACAAGTACTATTTCACTTACAGATCCACAATATTTTTCTCCAATTACATGTTATGAGACATGATAACCCTCACTGATTGCTAAAATACGGACTAGCATCCCCATTAAATAGAACAGTGGTCATGTTGCTTGTCTATGTAATCTTATGGAACAGAAAGACATGGCTGATCACTGAACTTTTCTATTTTTGTTAGTCCCGTAGACTTTGAATGAATCTTCAGCAGGCAGGCATACACACATGACCATGTTCGAAACAACCATTCAGAAAACCAATGGGTGTGTCGATAGTCAGACCCCACCAATTCAGCAACTATCATCTACCCAATTAATACCAAAATATCCCCTTAAATGATTTTATAACATAGTAAATAATTTGCATATGAAATCTTTATTTTTTCATGATGACTTTTGTAGGGTGCAATCCAAGAAAAGTACGATTCCACAGACAAGGACACCCCGATTCCTACTGACCGCCAGGTAACTATTATGCTCGTTTACAATGTTATGTTTCAGTGGGTCTCCAGTTTCTAGGTGTAAACATATCCATCCATCTGTGTCTAGTGGACCACACATAGATTTCTCTGGTCCTCAGCATGTCAATAACATCTGATATTTTAGTCAGATAGATGAACATCTAAAGAGAGGTTGCCACCAAGTCAAAAGTGGACAGTTTTAATTATTCCCAGTTATTTTTGTTTTTTAAATTTACAATACAGTTTCAGAGATATGGAGTTTTTAAAAAATATAAAGGCCAATATCTCTGGAACTGTGTGATTGAATTTAAAGGAAAAAAAAGCAGTGGGAAGACAAAAAGAAAAAATAATGGACACATTTTACCTGGTGACAGACAGGTTCTATTTAAAAAAATAAAACTCTGTATGTTTCCATTTAGCTTAAAGGTTTAGTTCATGCGTTGATTTAGATCCTTCCTAAAGCTTTTCTACTAATGACAATTGCCCAGGAAGTAACTTCTTAGGAAAGGTGTCCATCACACTAACGCTTCATGTCTATTTGTTATCTCATCAGTAAGCCAGGGGAATACCGAGGTTCTGTGTAATAAGTGCGGTCTTTCACCCTGTGTATCTTTGATTGGCTGGTTTTCCTTGTATTTAGGGTTCGTTCCTCCCCGTGCTTCTGTGATGGTTATGCAATAATAATTATAATAGAATTTGAAACACTATTTTAGACATTATTCTGGTTTCTATATTTCTAACTTTTTTAAACCTGTGAATATGTGAGATGATTTGACTTTCATATCTGTATGCTTTTTCTGTTGAATGTAGTCAAATATACACTATTTTAATTTTGGTTCAATGATGATGTCTTATCATTCTGAAATGTAACCTTTCTGCTTTTTTGTCAGATTGAGGTGGATATCCCACGATGTCATCAGTACGATGAGCTCCTGTCATCCCCCGAAGGGCATGCAAAATTTCGAAGGGTATTAAAAGCGTGGGTGGTATCACATCCAAACTTAGTATACTGGCAAGGTAACTTGTGCAAATTAAATTCTGATTTACATGAATCCTCACTTTAGTAGCTGTAGTTATGCCTGAGCCTTGCCCTCTTGGGATTTCGAAGCTGTTACAGTCTTTGGAACGCATAGTGGATTAATGGCCATTAGTGATATGCCAATTGAAAAGATTGGCAACATATTAAGGGTTAGTTCACACAGGACTTTTTTGCTGCGTATTTTTGCTGCTTTTTTATGCTAATTTAGGTGCGTTTTTTGGTAGGTATTTGGAGCGTATTTGGTGCGTTTTTGGGTAACTTCACACAGGACTTTTTGCTGCGTATTTTTGCTGCGTTTTTAATGCTCATTTTCAGCTGCTTGCTCACCCTCCTATACCAAGACATGGCTAAAGGTACCTTCACACTCAGCGACGCTGCAGCGATACCGACAACGATGTCGATCGCTGCAGCGTCGCTGTTTGGTCGCTGGAGAGCTGTCACACAGACAGCTCTCCAGCGACCAACGATCCCGAAGTCCACGGGTAACAAGGGTAAACATCGGGTTACTAAGCGCAGGTCCGCGCTTAGTAACCCGATGTTTACCCTGGTTACCAGCGTAAAAGTAAAAAAAACAAACACTACATACTTACCTACCGCTGTCTGTCTTCGGCGCTCTGCTTCTCTGCACTCCTCCTGCACTGGCTGTGAGCACAGCGGCCGGAAAGCAGAGCGGTGACGTCACCGCCCTGCTTTCCTGCTGACCGACGCTCACAGCCAGTGCAGGAGGAGTGCAGAGAAGCAGAGCGCCGGGGACAGACAGCGGTAGGTAAGTATGTAGTGTTTTTTTTTTTTTTTTACTTTTACGCTGGTAACCAGGGTAAACATCGGGTTACTAAGCGCGGCCCTGCGCTTAGTAACCCGATGTTTACCCTGGTTACCAGTGAAGACATCGCTGGATCGGTGTCACACACGCCGATCCACCGATGTCTGCAGGGAGTCCAGCGACGAAATAAAGTTCTGGACTTTCCTCAGCGACCAACGATCTCCCAGCAGGGGCCTGATCGTTGGTCGCTGTCACACAGAACGATTTCCTTAACGATATCGTTGCTACGTCACAAAAAACAACGATATCGTTAACGATATCGTTATGTGTGAAGGTACCTTAACACCTCACTACCAGAAACTCCCTCACAATAGATCACAATCAGGACACCTCACAATGGCTCTTCACACCTCACTACCAGAAACTCCCTCACAATACATCACCATCAGGACACCTCACAATAGCTCACTGTCACTATGGACACCTCACTAACCACACCCCTAAGCTCTTGGCTGTGAGATCACTTCCTGCTGGCCATGATTTTCTGCACCAAAAACGCAGCAAATAATGCTACATGTGTTTTTGCTGCGTTTTTGCAGCGGTTTTTCCATCACCCATTCAAGTCAATGGGTGAAAAAACGCTGCAAAAACGCAGCAAAAATGCTGAAAGAAGTGACTTGCCCTATGTCCAAAAAAAGCAGCAAAGCAGAAAATATTGATCAAACAAAAACCCAATGTGTGTGCATGAGATTTCTGAAATCTCATAGGCTTTGCCGGTACTGTAAAAAGCAGCTGAAAATTAGCATAAAAAACGCAGCAGAAATACGCAGTCCTGTGTGATCTTACCCTAAAGCTAGCATAATAGGACAATTGAGACTGTTGCGGAAGTTCACCCAATGTCCTTAGTTTCTTGAGGTGAGTGGTTCATCGCTCTTTTTTTTTTTTGGATCAATTCCTGAAAGCAGATTGTGAGCTAATAGTTCTTGCTTGTTAGTCTAGACAGGTTTAACCATGAAGATTGGTGGCTTCCTGCACTAGGCAGGCCAATATTAGTACATGAGGTATAGTTTGAGTGCAGTTGAGGTTAGTTCTGGGAGAGTCTGTGGATATTTTCAGTCTAGTGGAAGCCAGAGAGAGAAGAGCAGTGCCGATCTCAAACCTGTGGAAGACAGCAGCATTGTACAGTCAGGGCTCTGATAGAAATCATCTAAGTGGGGCAAATAAGGAGCCTGTGTTGGAGTCTTCAGAAGGTCTAGTGAGGAGCTGTGTTGGAGGCTTCAGGAAGATTAGTGAGGAGCTATTTTGGTGGCAAAATGTGAAATTAGGGAGGGATTCTGTTGGAGGCATCTTCGGGACAAGTGAGTAGCTGTATTGGAGGCCTCAGCAGGACTAGTGGACTAGTCAGTAGGACCAGTGAGGACTAGTGGAGGCCTCAGTGCGACTAGTGAGAAGTTGTGTTGGAGGCCACAGTGGTACTAGTGAGGGGCTTTGTTAGAGGCTTCAGAGGGACTGTTGATGAGCTGTGTTGGAAGCCAGAAACATGGTCCAGTTAGTCCAGTTGTGAAGATTCTTTAAACAGAAAATTTTAACTGGAAGATGTGTTCTCAAGAGAGCAGGACCTGGAAGTCCTGAGTTGCCGTGGACTGAGTGGGATTGTTGGTGCACTATAAGGTGTACTAATGGCTCTTGTTCCAGGGGCATTTTCTGATATTCATCCCTTGGGATTTTTCTCCAATTTGGACATGGTACTTCTTAACTGATCTTACAGTTATCTGTGTGTATCTGGTCTAATTTTACCAGCCTCTATACATTTAGGTATATAGTACAGACCAAAAGTTTGGACACACCTTCTCATTTAAAGATTTTTCTGTATTTTCATGACTATGAAAATTGTACATTCACACTGAAGGCATCAAAACTATGAATTAACACATGTGGAATTATATACTTAACAAAAAACTGTGAAACAACTGAAATTATGACTTATATTCTAGGTTCTTCAAAGTAGCCACCTTTTGCCTTGATGACTGCTTTGCAAACTCTTGGCATTCTCTTGATGAGCTTCAAGAGGTAGTCACCTGGAATGGTCTTCCAACAATCTTGAAGGCGTTCCCAGAGATGCTTAGCACTTGTTGGCCCTTTTGACTTCACTCTGCAGTCCAGCTCACCCCAAACCATCTCGATTGGGTTCAGGTCTGGTGACTGTAGAGGCCAGGTCATCTAGCGTAGCACCCCATCACTCTCTTTCTTGGTCAAATAGCCCTTACACAGCCTGGAGGTGTGTTTGGGGTCATTGTCCTGTTGAAAAATAAATTATGGTCCAACTAAACGCAAACCGGATAGAATAGCTTGCCGCTACAAGATGCTGTGGTAGCCATGCTGGTTCAGTATGCCTTCGATTTTAAATAAATCCCTAACAGTGTCACCAGCAAAGCACCCCCACACCATCACACCTCCTCCTCCATGCTTCACGGTGGGAACCAGGCATGTAGAGTCCATCTGTTCACCTTTTCTGCGTCGCACAAAGACACGGTGGTTGGAACCAAAGATCTCAAATTTGGACTCATCAGACCAAAGCACAGAATTCCACTGGTCTGATATCCATTCCTTGTGTTCTTTAGCCCAAACAAGTCTCTTCTGCTTGTTGCCTGTCCTTAGCAGTGGTTTTCTTGCAGCTCTTTTACTATGAAGGCCTGCTGCACAAAGTCTCCTCTTAACAGTTGTAGAGATGTGTCTGCTGCTAGAACTCTGTGTATCATTGACCTGGTCTCTAATCTGAGCTGCTGTTAACCTGCGATTTCTGAGGCTGGTGATTCGGATAAACTTATCCTCAGAAGCAGAGGTGACTCTTGGTCTTCCTTTCCTGGGGCGGTCCTCATGTGAGCCAGTTTCTTTGTAGCGCTTGATGGTTTTTGCAACTGCACTTGGGGACACTTTCAAAGTTTTCCCAATTTTTCGGACTGACTGACCTTCATTTCTTAAAGTAATGATGGCTACTTGTTTTTCTTTACTTAGCTGCTTTTTGCTTGCCATAATACAAATTCTAACAGTCTATTCAGTAGGACTATCAGCTGTGTATCCACCAGACTTCTGCACAAGACAACTGATGGTCCCAATCCCATTTATAAGGCAAGAAATCCCACTTATTAAACCTGACAGGGCACACCTGGGAAGTGAAAACCATTCCCGGTAACTGCCTCTTGAAACTCATCAAGAGAATGCCAAGAGTGTGCAAAGCAGTCATCAAAGCAAAAGGTGGCTACTTTGAAGAACCTAGAATATAAGACATATTTTCAGTTGTTTCAAACTTTTTTGTTAAGTGTATTATTCCACATGTATTAATTCATAGTTTTGATGCCTTCAGTGTGAATGTACAATTTTCATAGTCATTAAAATACAGAAAAATCTTTAAAGGTACACTGTCACCTGAATTTGGAGTGAACAATCTTCAGCCATGGAGGCGGGGTTTTTGGGTGTTTGATTCACCCTTTCCTTACCCGCTGGCTGCAATATTGGATTGAAGTTCATTCTCTGTCCTCCGTAGTACATGCCTGCACAAGGACAATTTCTGCTCTTAAACTTCTGAAAAAAAAGTATGAACACACCTTCAATGCATGTGCACATGGCGTCTCTTAGACTCCAGCGCAGCTGCCGAGTTTCCCAACGTGAAGCCGCTTCAGTAAAAGATAATTTTCCTAAAGTGGTTCTCCGGCGGCTTCGCTGTTGTTCTTGTGACGGCCTTGCTGATGAATGTCTTTCGCTCTATTTTATCAGTTTAGAGGGGCGTCTTCAGCCATAAGAATAAATATGGTATGTTACATCTTTTAAGCTGAAACCTGAAGCAGTTAAAAGAAGGAACGTGTGTACCGCAATGTTATTTCCACAGTCATTGTGTGCACATAGCCTTAGACAATAACTAGTTTATAGAAATACGTAGCTTATTTTTTATTTTGGAAGCATGGGAGCAAGGACGAGCAGCTAATAAAGGAAACCAATTATTTAGAGAAAAATTGCCCTGTGACCCTAAAAGCTTGCTTGGGTTGTGCCCAATTATCTGTATGAATAGTCCACACCTGGAATACAGCAATAAATATGGTTGCACATTTTTTTTAAAATATAAATTAAGAAGTTGCCCCAAAAATGGCACCACCTTTCGGACAAACCAAGATCCCAGAAATGAAGGCTCATGAGTCTATTGTTTAGCTCCACAATGCTTAGTACATCTCCGGTAGGTTCCTAGATAATGAGTGGAGCGTAGGTGCACATGTATGACCATTGCTCCATTTATACGAAGCACTTGCCTTATTCTCGGCATTGCGTGGGCCCCAGCCGTGGGATCCAAAGTGGTCAGCAAGATATCACTTATCCTGTATATCGCGTTCTCGGCACAACCGCTGTAAATGTAGTATATTACTACAGCTAATCCCACTGATACAACCACTGAGTTCCTAGTTTAAGTCCGAATTTACCTGTGGGACATAAGACTTTCTGTCACCAAGTTTTCGGAGGAGAGATGTCTTCTTTCTACATTTGAGCTTTAGATCTTGGTAGCAGTTGGACAAATCCCCAAGAAACCATGAGCATCCAGTGCAGCTTTTTGCCTCTGATGTTGATCTTTTTCATTTGTCAAGTTCTCAGAGGAGCTGACTTAAAAAGCTTGGATTTGCTGTACTTTGACAAGGATGAATTTATTTCTCGCAGTATACAACAACTCCCTCCGCATCCGCAGTAACCCTGTGCTTATAGCTGTGGCTATGTGACAGAAGGTTCATATTTACTGTTACACTATTTTTTTCTCTTTTTTGGATGGAGGAGTACTGCACCCTATTGGGAGAGAATCCCAGGAAGAACACCTAAAATGAAACAAGGGCCTCATGAGTGGTTAGCACTATTTAGCATTTTCATCATATGAGATGTTAGATGATATCCCCTTCTAATGTCAGAAATAAATCACAGACTGTCTAATGTTATATGATTATTATACACTGATGATTCGTTTTATTATTGAACACGTACAGTGCTATTGATCAATCCAAAAGGTTAGTAAGTCTGAAACCTAAATCTTTAAGAAAGTAAAAGTGCAGTTCTGTATTTCATAGGGCGCAGTCTGACGGCCGTAAAATTCTGACCTAGATCGGAGCACATTGCATGGACTGGACGGCTGTCCCGGCCCAAGCGTGACACCTGCATAGAAACGCATGAAGCTGTCATTCTCGGATCAGGGCAGCCACCGGCCAGTCCGTGCACTCTGTTCTGATGTCTGTCCAATATGTACGGCCGTCTAACTGCCCCCCTAGGAGGATATTTGTGTGCATAATCATTGGGCAACTATCAGTGTGCAACATTTATACGCAACTACCAGTAAATGAAAAACATAAACTTTCTCATCTCAGTGACCATTATAGCCCCCCTTCAAGGGGGGCTAATAACAGTCAGAAGCTTTCCATCCATGAAATCTGTCAGATTCTTAATCTTTTAACTATAGTAACCCCAGCCCTCCCAGAAACTGTTCAGAGAGTTGTACTGTTTTCCTTCACCGTAAATCTCTCTTTTAGGGAACCTGTCAGCAAGTTTTTGCTGTGAGTTCTGAGAGCAGCATGGTGTTGGAGTGGAGACCCTGATTCCAGAGGCATACTTGGCTGTGTTTTTTTGTTTCAATAAATTAAGTGGTTTATCAGCAGGAAATTATTACTATCTGACTAGCTGCCTCATGTGTGCTGGTCCAGCCTCGTCCCCACCACTGACTAGCAGCTCTTTATCAATATATATTGTACAGAGAAGTACACAGTGGTGGGGACGGGCTGAACATTCCAAGCTCTGCTAAATTTTCAGCGGAAAAACTGTCACAACTGCTGCATCCAGTAAACTAAGTGATACATCATTGCTGACCTATTCCCTTTAAGAAGTACCCACAAACTCTAAATAGAGTTAAAGTCAGGTGAGGAAGAAGGCCATGTCATTATTCTTTTATCTTTAAAGCGGTTGTCCACTACTAAGGACAGCCCCTTCTCGATCTGAAGGTTTGCCCCCGTGAAAATAAAAACACTTATGCTCACCTACCGTACCGACGCCGTGGTCGGCCCATTCAGTGCTGGCATCACTGACCTCACCTTCGGACATTTAGTAATCATGAGTAAGAGTACTCCAGCCACAGCTCTCACTTCTTCTTGATTGCGTTTACGTCCGAAGGCCTTTACTTATACCTCTTAAAGACCTTTACTGGCAGCCAAGCAGTGGATGACTTCAATGCATGCAATAGAGCATTGTCCTGCAAATATCATGTTTTTCTTGAAGTAGGTTTGGGTGTTGATTTTGACTCCATCTTGAATTTAAAAAGGTCCAACAATCTCAGTCCCCCCCCCCCCCCCCCCCTCCATCTTACAACTGAGGTGAAGTGGCGGTCTCTGTCCGTTACTGACCCAGCCACGGGCCAACCCATCTGTTCGGTCAAGAGTTGTTCTCATCTCCTCAGTTCATAAAGCCTTTGAAAAACATGTCTTCAGATATTTCTTGTCCCAGTCTTGATGTTTCAACTTCTGTGTCTTGTTCAGTGGTAGTTTGGTTTCTGCCTTCTTTACCTGGGCCGTGTCTCTGAGCACTGATCTTGTACTTCTGGACTCTTCAGCGATGTTCCATTTCTGGAATATGACAGCACTACAGGATAATAGGTTCCTGGTCGCTTCAATCTTTGGCAGTCAATGTGCAACTTTTTTTCCAAAACGCTTTTTTTTTGTGACCCTGTTGACTATTTGCAATTAAACTTTTGATGATTCTGTGATCACATCCCAGTATCTTATCAGTTTTAAGAGTGCAGCATCCCTTTGCAAGACTTGTACAAAAAAAATCTCTTTTTTTGACCCATTTTGCCTGACAAAAACTTGAGTCCTAATAATTCTGTCCACTTTGATAAAGGGTGTTCATTTCCTTAGGTCACATCCCCCTTATTACACAAATACACATCACATGATCTGCTTCATCAAATAAGCATTCAAGTTCAGCCAGTTGGGAGCTAGAAAATCTGCATAAAAATGATATGTTCAAAATACGCACTTGTCTAATAATTGTGCACAATTGTATGTAGATTGAGATTAGGGTGATATATGAAATCTATTATTGTTGTACTGTATATCTGAGATATATGTTTAGTATTATACTTACCATAATTTACATACATTTCTCCTCTTGCTTTCCCAGGATTGGATTCTTTGTGTGCTCCATTCCTCTATTTAAATTTTAACAATGAAGGTAAGTGTCTGGAATCTTATATTAAGGTGTAACTCCAACTATGAGCAACGTTTCAAGTTTAGGTTCAAAATTTTGTACAAATTCATTACTGTTTAGCCACACCTGTCCTTCATGTTAGCTTTGGGCCTTTAAGTCTGTGCCATAATAATGGAGCCTTTTAGCAAGAGGCACTTACTTTGAAGGGATACGGATTTATACAGCCGATAAGTCTTTTATGTGTATCCTTTAAAAAAAATAATAATTAGCCCGAGGTTCCTAATCATTGAACAGTGTAAACAGATTGAACTATCAGCAAAAATTGTCTCACTTCTTTAATTGTACTTTCCATAATTGACTTAAATTTTTTTGTCTTTCAATTACCCCTTTAATCTTTTCCTGTAAACATCCATCTGTTAGTCAGTAGAATCAGGATAGACAAGTGATGTCAAAAATTAAAAAAGTCAGAAATGTATATACCGTAATTATGCATGTTGAAGTATGGCTTTCAAGCATTAAAAGGGTGGTCTAATGCCTAAAAATGACCTTTGTAAATATCTGTCTTTACACCCTAAATCCTTTTGTAGCTAGATTCATTATAAAATGCCATGCACTTCTCCCTATCTCTGTTATCTCTAAATGGATTTTTTTATGCCACGCCCTGTGACATTTTGTTTTAACTCTGTTGTTAAAATACCCTGGGCCCAGGGGCTACTTCCCTGTCCTTAACTCTAAGGGCCTTAGCTATCCCTGCTTCCCAGAATACTTCTGATGGTGAGAATGCCAGGGCCACATTCCTTGCTGTCCTCCTGAATCAACCCTATATCTGCCACCCCTCCCCTACCCAGGGAAGTCAGGAGTGATAGTGTATGCATATACACAAACCAGACTAACAGAGTATGTTCAGGGTAAATGAAAATGCCAAATGTACAAATATTCTACAAAGAGGAACACGGGGAGAAAAGAGAGGTAAACAAAATAGGAGAGGATGTGGAATCGCACACAGTAGAAACGCCTAGCAACAATTGCAGATGAACATTCCAAACGCCTCAACAACTGACACTTCCATGCCAGGCAACACAAGACTTACACTGGCAATCCAGATTGCCAGAGGCGAGAATATATAGGAGAGGGGAGTGGCCAATACTGAACAGCTGAGATCATCCAAGCAGGAAGGCTTCAGAGACTCTCAGCTGAACAGTTTAACTCCTGCACTGTTAACAGAAACCCGCACCGTTTAATATGAAGGGGAAATGCTACTAGTCAGTGCAGGAGTACGTGAAATCGGATGCTGCGGTCTTCTGGCCCCTCTCTGTAGCAGTAAACCTGTAACAGAGGAATTCCAAAAGGCTGGGGCTGCACTGACTTCCCCTCACCGTCTGTCACCCCTCTTGGAACAGAGAGTCCTGAAACTACAGTTTCTTTCATGGCCGTCCTCTAAAGATGTCCTGGTTTCATGTTGATAGATGCTGCAGGAAATATGAGTGCAGCACCCTCACTCTGCTTTTGTCTCCACCCCCACATCTTCTAGCTGTGTAACACGACATCATCAGAAGGTGGAGATAGAGGCAGAGAGTGAGATCAGTGCTGCCCCACAACTTCTAGCACTGCCCTCAAATGAATTGTCATCAGGGGGCGGCACAGTTGCAAGAAACTGTTGTAAGTAACTGAAGTGCTGCCCCCTGATGAATTCCTGTTCTAGGAGGGGCGATAGATGCTGCAGGTATGTGAGTACAGCTCCAGCCTCCTGTGACATCCTGTTTAAGAGGATGGCCCTGCAGTCACTTCTCCACAGCTTCTATCCCACCCCACTGAAACACATCAGGGAGCAGTGCCTCAGGCACCTACCACAGCTTATGCCACTGGGGGCCTCTGATGACCTTCTGTTTCAGGGGGAATGATCAAGTAGTGATTGCAGCTTCAGTGGCCGCTGCCACACTTCTTCTGTTCCCGCCGCCCATATCTTCGGTCTCTGCCGCCATGGTCCCTGCTTCTGACACCGCCACCTCTTTCCCTGAAATGAGACTTCATGAAGAGCCAGTGATTGAGCAGGGTGATTGTCAGCAGCATTGCCTCTCAGCTTCTCTCACCGACCTCAAACAAGTTGTCATCAGGACTCGACACTGGTGTCACTCAACCTGTTTCTGTCACCACCAGCTGGTGACAATGGTGGTGACAGAAGCTGTGGTTAGTGAATGCAGCCGCGTCCCCTGATAACGTCCTGTTTCAGGACAGGTGATAAAAGCTGCAGGAAAGTGATGGAAGGGTCATCCTCCTGTGATGTCCCATTTGAGGCTCCTCTTAAACAAAACGTCACAGAATGTAAAGAAAAAAAAAGTATATATATAAGGATTAGGGGAATGTTAGAAAATGTTATAATATAGCAAATTGCAAAAGTGGTTAAGGATATAGATGTTTACAAAGGGCATTATAGGGATCAGATCACCCCTTAAAAAATGACAAATCGGTGAACCTCAGAACAGGTCTTCTTCTGATCCGATTTTGAGGATCAGAATAGGGCACACGCAATGGGTCTGTGTGCTGTCTTATAAAAAAAAAAATCATACAGCACACCGACTCTTCACACGGATGTATGAATGTAGCCTTAAAGTCAAAAATAACTTTGTATCTAGGAGATTAAAATACTTCAAATGCATTGGTAGAAAAAAAGAAGAATTTGTTTTATTTTTTTATTTTTTTTTAGATCTGCATTTCTAGTGCTAAATATTTTCTGTAATAGTGACTGATAATAGAAGCTAACACCTTCTGTGAGAATATCGTGCATCTTCATTCTTTGTTGAGTATTTCAGATCCCGCCTACTCAATTATATATGATTTAGTAGCTGATTTATGAATGAGATTAGCGGTAACATAACATTGTATTGTGTTATCCCCAGGTAATGGAGATGGAGGGGGGAACCGTGTTATTAGAACACTCGTACTCGCCCATTATCTTTTTTTCCTGCCCATTCACTCACACATTTCTATTACTGGGCCACCCAAGCAGCATCCTCACCACAATGAGTCTCATTAATGATGCTTTACAAATTATTCACATCTCCAGCTCTTCTTTTCCTACATAATACAACTAATTGAAATGACGTTTGATGGTTGAATTCACTTGTTTTATGTAGAAGGATTCCTTGTTGATTGAGCTACTCTTTCCTTACCCTAAAGTTTGCATTTGTACCTTTTAATAAAATACGTTTTTAGCATTTACTTTGTAGCTGTGACTGCGTGTTAGACTGTAAAGAAGAAATCCTTTAAATCATTTTCTAGCCTAAATATATATTTTTTCTCACTTCATAGCATTTAATTATCTGTTTGTCTAATGTCATTGGTCACCCACACCAATTGGAATTACAGGCTGTTGACTATGAAAACATTTTTGCGGTTACAATTTTTCTATGATCAGTTTTTTTAGGTTGTGAACATTAATATAGCAAAGTATTTAACGGGAAACTGTAATTAGGATCAACCCTCCTAAGCCTAAATGGGCACGTAGGTCACAGGAAGCGGAATTATCTACGATCTGATGTCTTATTCCACAGAAATCCTGAAAAATATTTTTTTTGTTATTTCTTAGGCCATGTTCATATGTTGTGTTCACATGTTGCATTCGTGATGCAAGTTACAGAAAAGGCAGTAAAACATTTTACCAAATTTTTGGATAATCATGACAAATAAATACATCTGGAATGTATCATGTGAACATATCCTTCCTGTACTTTTTTTTCTGTTCCTTTTTATTTTATTATTATTTCTCGCTACTAGGGCTCAGTTTAGGAGGAAACACATTAACTAAGTGTTACTTGCTTCACCCATAAAGTCTACTGAGGACCATGATCTAATAGTAAAAGGATATTACATTACCATTTTCAGTGATTGGAAGAAGCAAATTGTGTCTTCTCTGCATGCCCCAGAGCCCCCTCTGCATAAGGAATCCCTTCTGATGTCAGTGCCCTTCAATTATATAGTCATAGGGGGCCCTAACTTCTTCTTGACTAAACTTTTTTTTGTGTGTAAAAAACAGTTACCAAAGATACTACATGTAAACATTCTATAACAATGAGAGAGGCCGCTGTGTGCCACAAGGTTTGTAATTTAACAAAACATAATAGGCTGCTCTACTTGTTAGATACAACTCAAAAGGGGCGGTTAAATATACCACCACCTAAATGTAGCGAACCATCAATATTAAAATTAGTTATCTTTTATTGTAAAGAATTTAGAAAATTGTATAAAAGGCCACATTTCCCCCGGAAGAAGCAAAAGGGCGAAACGCGCGTCGGGGCATGGAGGGTCACTGGCAGACCACGGACATCATTTTTTTCACTAACTAAGGAGGTAATGTCACCCATGCACTTTTAATATGGATCTATTTGAGTAGTTAGAAAAAATGGAACAGCACTAATATTGGATGGGTGCACAGCCTCCCAGCAATCAATCCATACTTGCCAAAATATCGCAGTCAAAAAACGGAAAGCAGCACTCCAGAAATTGTTTAAAATAAGGTGGACTTTATTGGGTCCACATGGCGTGGTGACGTTTCGACTCCAAGCCTTTTTCAAGCCTCTTTGAATAGGCTATTTTCTCTTCTATAGTTGAAGCATACTTTGTTCAAATGTTCACACTGAGACACAACGTGAATATATATGTATTAATTGTTACATCAAGAAAATGGATGCTTTCAGCACCTAGTGAATTGGCTGATATTGCAGTTTATATGTGAACAGGTTTGTGTCTCCCAAGTGACTAGTTGGATATGTAATAGTTTATTAACCTCTTAAATATTGAATGCTATTTGGCATTAGTCGGTCTGTTAGTGTTGTCCTCCTTGGGGTATGTTTATGTGTTTAATGGATATGTGGCCTTTTATACAATTTTCTAAATTCTTTTCAATAAAGAGTTGTATTTGTCACTTAGAAGTGCCATTTGGTGTATTTTGGGACATTGATTAAAATTGCTGTACTTGTTAGGTAACCAGGAGATTTTTTTTAATTTTAGCCCCCAATGTTTTTTTTCAGTATTGTTACATGATCAGTTTTTCTGTTGTTGCTATAGTTTTTATGACTTTTGTACCATACACCTAAATATTTAAATGGGAAACTGCAATTTCAACAAACTTTGCTAAGGGCAGCACATTGGCTTAGTGGTTAGCACAGCAGCATTACAGCGCTGGAGTCCTGGGTTCTAATCCCACCAAGGACAACATCTGCAAAGAGTTTGTGTTCTCCCCCTGTTATAGTGGGTTTCCTCCCACATTCCAAAGACATACTGATAGGGAATTTAGATTGTGAGCCCCATCGGGGACAGCGACGATAATGTGTGCAAACTGTAAAGCTATATGTTAGCGCTATATAAAAAAAATAAAGATTATTAAGGATTATTTAAATCAATAGTACAAGAAAATATAAGAAACTTTGTATCTTATAAGATAATTCTTCTCCTGTCATGATTCCTCCTATTGGTGTGTATGTACAAAGTGAGGTACAGTTCAGCCATCCAATCTAGGGCAGGGGTGTATTGAGGTGTCAGTATGTTGAGTGACAGCCCAACCATCCAATCAGGGCCATGGTGTCCGGGGATTCCTCCATGTGTCTCCTGTTTGGAGTTATTATCTGGCTTTTTAGCTGTCTCTTTGCCTCCAATTACTGCTAATTGTAGCTTATGCTTGGTGGTGTCTGCGTGCCTTGTGTTCATGGGCTCAGTCTCAGATCTATTGTTATCCCACCTTTGACCATCTGTTTGCCTAGCCCCTTAGAGTTGATCTGCTTCCTTCCTGGAATCCTGACCTCAGACCATGACCTGACTATGCCTTTGTCTTACCCCTTTGTTTATGACAAGCTCTCTTGGTATCTGACCCAGGACCTCTTGGCTACCCTGCAACACTGCTTGCACATGAATAGTGACTAGCATCACAGCTCCTTTCTCCATTTATGAGCCACTCCTCCCTCTACTCCGCCCCTTGAGATAATCAACACTGAAAAACAGTGCTGCTGTATAAACTAAAGAATGAACAGCAGGAATATGTATCTGTGTGCTATGGCGTATAAATGAGACATCATAGCAGCTAGCCTCCTACTAACCTCTCGGAATCCATACAAATTTAGAGCCTGCAGTATACAAAGCTGGAAAAAATGTTATAAATCATATAATGACCAGAAAATGTTGTCATTCCTGATTTAAACATCACTACAGCTTTTTCTTAAAGATTACTTTAAAATATAGTTACCCTCCAATTTGTATTTACTTTTGTTACATTATACATTTCTCCATTTTATTTCTCCTGCCCATGTTTAAATATGTGTGTAAAAAATGTTACACTGTCACCTGTGTTTTCATTAAGTGTGTCTTCCTTGAATCCATTTTTACCATCAGTGTGTCATCAGTATTTTTCACTGATGAATAAATAAATTACAAAGCTTCACCTTTACTTTGCAGTGTTAAATATGTACAGTACACATATGCCATCCGTGCGCTATACGTGTTTTTCAAGGACCTATAGACTTGCATTGACCCTTTTCATCTGTGTTGCCCGAAACAATCACGTCTCTGTGTGTTTTGCTTGGACAGTACACACGGTCTGTGAAAATTACAGACATGTAAATAGCACCATAGATCATGATCAGTACATGTGTCCTTGAAAAAAAACAATGTTTCTTATTTACTGTTTTGTAATGGTTAATTAGATATAGATATTTATATGCAGATTATTCTAATGAAGAGGATTATTGTTGAGATTTTTAGACAGAGAAAATCCTCTTGATGTGCAACTTGTGTCTCACTGATAATGTTTCTGCCTTCCATACAGCATGCCATGAGTTTGAGGCTCAGCGAATATTTCGTAAATCAAGAGGCTGAATTAAAGTTAAATATACATTCTCTCCAAACAATATGTCACTTCTCCAAATTTCTGTGACGGATAAACTACAATACACACCATGTAAGAGAAGACAACAGTTCCCATTGTTATTCCTGCGCACCCCTGTGTGACATGCACAAGACACTTCAAGCGGTTGTCCACTGTTTGGAGAACCTCTTCTTAAATGCTGTAGTAGTCCTTCGTGTAAAATATAAAACATATATTCTCACCTACCACATTGGCACTGATGGTCTGCAGCCTTCACACTAACTCAGGTGTCCGAGCTTTGCCTGGGGGAAGTGTGGGCGCAGCAGCCTTTCAGGTGCTGCTGATAACCTGAAGTGTTCATGTGGATAACAATATTACGCCAGGAATCCTAGTGCTGGGACAGCACCAATACGGGAAAAAAGTATACTTTTGTTTTACACAGAGTCTATAGTATTTAAGGATGTTCGTCCTAGCAGCTGACAGCCCATTTAAATGTTTTGTGTATGTAACACAGTACAGGACCGAAAATGGCATAAGAAACTGCTGCCTTCTGTTACATTGTATGCAGCTTATCCTTCACAGAAAATTTAATTTAGCCTCTTCTATTAATAGCTCAAGCTGTGCTTTCAAGCATTTCTACCCCTATCATTACCCAATTTGCTACCTGTATTTAAAAGGGTGTCTACCAGTCGGATGAGCCCTCCTAAGCCGACTATATCGGCATGCGGGACATAGAAAGTTGAATAAAATGATACCTTGATATCTACGATCCGATGTCTTAATCCCAAGAAATCTATATTTTTCTTAATATGTAAATGAGCTGTTCAGATCTATGGTTGGGACGTAAATCTCCCAGAGAATCTGCCTCCAGTGCTTATTTTAAATGAAAGGAGGAGTTACCAGTATGAGACATGTAATGACTGACAGTCTTCTCTCCTGATCTACATGTCTCACACTGGTAACTCTCCCATTCATTTAATATAAGCTCTGGAGGTAGATTCCCAAGAACATGGATCTTAGCAGCTCATTTACATATAAGATAAATGTGGATTTACCTGGAATAAGACATCGGATCGCAGATATCAAGGTATCAATTTATTCCGCTTCCTATGACCTGCATGCCCATATAACCAGCTTAGGAGAGCTGCTCCTAGTGATAACCTTTACTAAATACTACGTACCCCATGCGACAGTGGCATTTTCTTTTAGTTAGTCACTTAAGATAGATGCTGTGACCTGTGCAATCATAATCTCTTTCCTGAAGAGTAGATGTAATATGTACTTAGTACTATATGTTTATGCAGTACATTTTCTATATGTCATCACAACTGTGGAAAATAAAATATGAAACCAGGATTTTTTTTCTTTTCTTCTAGCACTAGCGTATGCATGTATGTCTGCATTCATACCAAAGTACCTGTACAATTTCTTTTTAAAAGATAATTCTCATGTCATTCAAGGTAAGTTGTTTACAGTGCTAATAGTAATCTGAAACCTATAGTTTGTTAAAGGGGTTGTCCTGCACTTTAACATGGATGGCCTGTATTTAGGATAGTTCATCAATGTCTGACCGGTGGGGATGTAACAACTGGAGCCCCCACTATTAGCTGTTCTCGGTGTCAGTGAGGGTATGTGCACACGTTCAGGATTTTTCCCATTTTTTTTGTGTTTTTTCGCGATACAATGCATTAAAAACGCATACATTTGCATCCTATGATTTAGAATGCATTCTGCAATTTTTGTGCACATGATGCGTTTTTTTTTCCGCCAAAAAAAACGCATTGTGGTAAAAAAGCAGCATGTTCATTAATTTTGCGGATTTTTTGCGGTTTTCCCGCTATTTAATCATTGGGAAAAAAACACGAAATAAACGCACAAAAAAAAAGCCCCAAAAAACGCATAAAAAAGCATGCGGATTTCTGGCAGAAATGTCCGGTTTTTGTCAGGAAATTTCTGCAAGAAATCCTGACGTGTGCACATACCCTGAAAGTCAGAACTGGTCAGTAACGGAGCTACACAGCTGCGGGAACTGTACAATCAACAAAGCTGTGCTGTGCAGTTCTATAACTGAGCAGTTCTGGATTCCACCGACACAGGGAACAGCTGATCGTCGGGTGTCACAACTCCACCAATCAGGCCTTGATGACTACTATGGATAGGCCATCAAAGTTAAAGTCCCGGACAACCCCTTTAAGCTATACAATTTGTTTGGGTAAAATACTGCTTTTGGTAGTTGACATAAGCTCATTTATCTGTATTGTGATGGATGCATTCAATTGCACTGCACTTTTATGTCATCCGCATGTATATAATATGGCTGCTATCATGGTACTCTGTATGCCCGGCATGCATGGACAGCTGCACATATTGAAAGAAAATATTGTTCATTTCTTTAAAGATAATGGAAAATTCTCACTAATGAGTGAGTGTGGTCTAGTAGAGAATACAGGGGAGATACATCTAAGGAGAAAAAAGTATACCAATGATAGACATCGATGGCATACTAATATCTGACATTAATGCCGATTGGTGGGGTCCCTACCAGTAGGACTCAAACCAATCTTTAATTTTCTGTGATTATTGCCTTTTGCTGCCCAATGGTGGAGAAAACTTCTATTCAATGTAACTTCAATGGGACTAGGTCATTGATAAGCTGATATCGTCAGGGAGAATTGCAGTCAGCCATACAGTGCCCCTGCATTATCTGGTGCATGGGAAATATTGAATTACATGCAAACCAATGGTTGACCATGTAATACACAGATAATTAACAAATGCTAACAAAAGGTGGACCTTTAATGGTGAAATTCCACATATAACCAGCCATTGCATTAGTGAGGTGTATGGAAACATCAGATTTTTAGCCTTTTTGAAAATCTGTACAGTAAGAAGTCACTGTATAATTTAATTGCTTAAAGGGGCTGTCCCATGAACAAAGTGCATTTTAATTCATTGTTCTTGGAATGATAACAAGTGGATGTGTTTAAATAAAATGTTCCTGTGCTGAGATAATCTTATATATGTGCCCCTGTTGTGTAATGTGTAATGTCTGTGTCTGACCGTACAGGGACATGGTCTGATCATACCACAGCTCCTGGGCAGGGAGGAATCAAAAGAGTATACAGACAGGACCACATGGGATCACAGCTGATTTTTTCGTGAAGTAAATAGTGTTTTAATTAGGTAGGGAAAGGTTTTACCTCACAGAAAGCAGCAGCTGTGATCCCGTGCTGTAATGTCTGTATACTCTTTTGCTTCCTCCCTGCCCAGGAGATGTGATATGATCAGACCATGTTCCTGTATGATCAGACACAGCCATTACACAGTGCACAGCAGGGGCACATTTATAAGATTATCTCAGCACAGGAACAATTTTTAACACATCCAATTGTGGAAATTATTATTATTCAAAAATCTGTTTATTAAAATATACTTTGTTTGTAGGACAGCCCTCTAATTTATGTGTCCTAGGCTGATTTTGAACTCTGCCTCATTCCTCTGATCACATCTGTCTGTAATGTTCCTGTGATTTCAGAGTACCTGACTGTGTTTTCCCAGATGATTGCATTTCATGACCCGGAACTGAGTAACCACCTCAATGAAATTGGTTTTATTCCAGATGTAAGTACTTGAGGCTCTTGTATATGCATTGTGCCATAAAAACACCATGTGTGTGTCTGTCTGACTTATCTGTTCAAATGTGGCTCTGTCCATGATCTCCTGGCAGCTCTAAATCGGGCTTCCTTGGACAGGCTTTGCAATAGCTACACCAGCTATCAGGTCCCAGGAGAGCCCGGCCATCACCTTTTAATCCTTGTAAAGAGATGTAGACTAGTGTGAGTTCTTTGTGTAACCACTGGCCAGCGGAGAAAGTGGTCAAGTCAACAGGTTCAGAACTAGTAGGGTAAACAAGAGCCAAAATTGTGAGAGGAAACATTAATAAATGGGCCGATGTCAGAGCAAGAATCAAACAGGCAAAAGCAGGAGCAGAACAACAGAAGTAAACCAGAAATAGTGTGAACTATAACTGGCAACTCTCAGCAGTAATCTTGGTGAGTGTGTAGAGTGTGGGGTTGTCCCATTGGCCAAAGTAAGGAGCTGATTACTCCAGCTGGATTGCGCATACACAAATACAGCCAGTGACTAGACTTTCTGCACCGCCAAGAGCTTCTAATCCCGATGTCTCCCCCATCACCAGTGCTGCTCACAGAATGAATACAGCAGCGCCTGGTGACAGAAGCAGATGTTACAGCAGCAGGTCCCAGAGTAGATGCTACAAAACTTCTGTGCGCTATTACGCTTATTATTTCTTATAGGGTACAATTATCATTGTAGATAAGACAATTACATTTGGCAAGTGGAAGAGTTGGGCATCCTGCTAGCCAGTATTGTAGGCGATTTCTCTCACTTTTCCTTTAGAAAATCTTTTGGTAAGGGGATACAAAAATATTTTTTAATAGTCTTTGTTTGGGTTAAAAAAAAAAGTAATACCTTGACTGATCCCCCGAATCTCCCTTTATGACACCCGGCCTGACTTGTGTCTACTTCATCTGCTTACCTAAATGGCTGGAAATGACTTCTCAGCTGATCAGTAATTGAGTCGGGTTACCGCTGCAGCCAGTGATTGGCGGACAGGCAGGTCTTGTCTTTTCTGTAATATGGAAACAGGACCAGGTAGTAGAGACCTGTGAGGAATGTGTATATAACAAAGCGGAGTATTACCTGTTCTATTTTTTACCCAGTTTTACCAGTAATTTTTATCCACTAGATAACCCTTATCAAAGAGTCTTTGCTCTCCTTCGATGTATACAGTAGGTTCTATGCCTGTTTGCAGATTTTCAGTCTGAGACTACTGAAGCTTTATCTCTCTTACTGTACATGAATGGAGAAGAGCTGCATTACAAGACAAGACACAAAAACAGAAATAATCTAGACAGCCACCTTAATCTTGGATTTCTTAACTAAATCTTAAGTGATCTTTATGAGTCTTATGAGCATGTTATAAAATAGAACTCCACTCCAACGCCGTTGTTCTTCTGGTCCCTGCATTAATAACATGCAGTGTGACCGTTCCAGTCTACAACATTTCCTGCCATTAATTTTATTTTAATAAACCTGCAAATCTTAACAGCAATCCCCATATCACTAAAAAGAGTTAGTCCATCATATTGTACAACAATAAAACCTAGATAAATTACCAAAACAACATAACATCACCCTGCTAAGTATACTGTAGTAGTACTTTTCCAGTGATTAAAAGTGCAGGTATTAGTTCTCCAGAATCATATAAATAGCATTAATTACACCCAAAATACTTAACCATCAATACATGGTATACAGATATCCGACAAGCTAATATCCCATAATTATACCTTAAGTCATCATGAAGCAATGGTGACATTCAACTCAATACCCCAATGCACGTTTCGCAACCTTCATCAGGAGGTAAAGGTTAGCAATGCCTGTGAAATCCAAGTCGATGTGCTCAGGTGAAGGTTTGCCTCTACATATGCTCATTAGATGCTTCAATAAAAAAGATAGGGTATGACGCTTTTTGCTGTTAGTATATGTGTGGATTTCCTGAAACAGAAAGTAGAAACAAGAGGAAATGGGTGTCCAGAATAGCCCCAGTGGCCGGTGTAAAAACTGCAACATTTCTAATGGTTTTTTAAGTACAGACCATAAGATGAAGAATAAAAAAACTGAACGCAAGAAAAATCTGTTAAACATAAAAACCTGATTTAAATAGTAGGTCATTTTCTGATGACACATTCCTTTTAAATCTGATTATTTTTACGAAACCTTATTCAGCGAGAAAAGGGTCCTGGTGCTGCACTCTACCTTTACTGATTGCTGTAAAATGGCTGTAATTTTGTCAACGCCATAATTTATCTTAATCTTTTTTTTTTTTGCTAGGTACTAAATCGCTACAATTTCAGACATGTTTCTGGCTCGAAGTTCTGCTGAGTGCAATCAGTGGCTCTGATGTAATCAGATGTCACGGTTATTTTCTAGAATGATCTTTGATCATTAAGCTGAAGTATTGTAGATTTTCCTTTTTTTCTGGATTGATGAAATGCCGTGGTTCTGCTCATTTGTTATCATTATAGTTGCACTGAATTTTTAGTTTTATTACTTTGTTCCAGAAAATTGTCCCATGAAACAAAGACAAGATTGAGGTGGTGTTAAATATTTCCATAAGATGTTCTGAAACCTGATGTGGTTATGGTTTAGTGGATTCTTGCCTTGGTTTTCTCACTGAAAAGATGATTTTAGTTATGTGTGATCATTTTTTATTTTATTTTTCCTGTTTAGAATTTTTCAAGTTAAAAACAAAAAAAAAAATAAAAAAAATCTTCACCCAGTTTTGACACTTCTTTGTTTTCCTAGGTCAGGAAGTTTTGTGATGAAACTTTGAATAAGATAGGTTAATTTTGATCTGGTATGGTATATGTTGTGTGCGATAGAGAAAAGAAAGGTCTTTCTTTTGGGTTAAAAAAAAACTATTGGGACGATTCACCAAGACCGGCTAATCTCTCGCCGGTCTTGATGCCGGGGCTTTTTGGAGCGGATGCTTACTCACCCCTCTTAATGAAATCAGGTGAGGTGCATAGTGACGTTTGCCGCTATGTGTGCCTAACCACAACTTTTACTCCAGCCTGTACTGGGGTAAGATTTGTGGCATAGTGAACGCTGCCGTTCGTCATGAATTTGAAAAGCTAGGGTCGCAACTCCCCTAACGCAATAACTTTGTTGAGTCTGGGGTGAGAATGGCGTGAAAACAGCAGAAGTCACTTTTTTGTGCAAACTTGCGTTGCCCAAAAAGATTGTGACTTTTCATAGCTTTTTTTCTTCTGAAATCTGTCGAAGAAGCTTTAATGAATTGCTCCCAATCCATATAATTATTTTGAGATCCAGGTTAAAATCCATATGGGGGAGGGAGTACCACTTTTTACCCTGGGTGTGTGTCGTGGCCTCGTGCTTCCAAGCACTCCGGATTCATTAGGAAGGGGTGAAGCGGTATTCTTGCTTCGTATGTGAACACGTTGTATGGATCTGTACTATAAACACATAACTGTAAGTTTTGGCATATTTTGTGCCCTCAGATTTATCTTTTCAAATTGAATATACTAAAAAAAGGAACAGCAGAGTTTTAGTGTCTATTCTCCTTCCTCCTAGAATTTTTGCCATGTTTGCCATATGAAAGCTGGAGCATTTTTGCTAATCTTTGTGACTTTTTCGTTTTTATGCCATAATAATTAATAATCTTTATTTTTATATAGCGCTAACATATTTTATATAGCGCTTTACAGTTTTGCACACATTATCATCACTGTCCCCGATGGGGCTCACAATCTAGAATCCCTATCAGTATGTCTTTGGAATGTGGGAGGAAACTGGAGTGCCCGGAGGAAACCCACGCAAACACGGAGAGAACATACAAACACTTTGCAGATGTTGTCCTGGGTGGGATTAGAACCCAGGACCCCAGCGCTGCAAGGCTGCTGTGCTACCCACTGCGCCACCGTGCCGCCCCATTCCTGCGGCCAATCGTAATCTGGCAAATTTGCTATATCGTACTGCACAAAATGGCATAGACTCGTTCATCAGAAATCTACTCAATCGATGTGCCAAATATATTTTGGAAAATCTCATCCAACGTGCTTTGGGTTGGTCTTTGGGGTAGAATGGTCTCCTTGGGTAGATTCAGTTACCTAGTGGTCAAGGTTAGCAATGGGATGATTCTTTAGTAGCAGTGATACCCAGGCCACTGTACATGAGGACGCCCACATTTACACTGCCACAAGAGAAGACACCAGTATTAGAAATGACACATGGTAAATGGTTAACCCTTCCAAGGATTATGCATAAGGGCCCGGGATCTTCATGCGACTCGTCTGCTACCATGCCTAAAAAACTAAATCAGTTTAAGAGATTGTTCCTATAACACTTGTCACTTCAGTATAGCTTTCCTGCATTAGTAGAAATACACCATGGACCAATGTGGTGCTGTTTTCCAGCCCTGGACAAGCTCTTTAAAAAGGCTGCCCACTTTTAGCAATCTCTATTTGTCTTAAGGTTCCTTTTAAAAGTAAACCTTTTACAGTGGCATGTCCCACTCCTGTGACCACAATAAATTGCTTGAGATCTTCAGCGGACACCCATTAGCAATCATTCAATTACTTTACATCACCACCAAAGAAGCAGTTGAATACAATTTGTCCAATGAAATTAATGAGCTGTCCCTTTATATTTTATGAACCTGCCAGGTCATCAATAAAGAGCAATGCTGGAGATGATTGAGGTAGTTCTGAAATGAGAGATCTTGCTCTTTTAAAGGCGTAAGTTCCAAAAAATATGGCAGCTTCCTGGGTACATGCGCAGAAAGCAGCCAATCGGTGGTGTGGGCGAGGTTATACAAAGCTCAACGTCCAGTAAATTGGTAGATTTGCAGCAGATTAAATAGTGTTTAAAAAAAAAACTACAGCACCCAGCAAAGTAAGTGATACATCACTGGTGTCCCTTCATCATGCTGCTCTCAGATGGGGTAGCAAAAAGCTGGTTACAGATTCCCTCTTTAACCACATTTTTGGGCTAGAACTAGAATTTACCATCACCTAATGATAACTGGAGGTTCTGCCTCTGGGATCCCCAGTTATCCATACAATTAAAGAGATTAGAAAGCCCTTGTGCAGAATAAGCAACATCGATACCTGCAATCCGATATTTTATTCCAGAGATATCTAGATTTGTCTTAAATAAGCTTTTAAGTATAGGCCAGACACTGATCTGCATAAAATCTGCCTCCAGAGCTTATTCTAAATGAAAGCGGGCGTTACCAGTGTGATGTATAATGACTGACAGTCTGCTGCCCTGATCTATGTGTCTTACATTGGTAACTCCCCCTTTCATTTAAAATAAGCTCCGGAGGCAGATTCCCAGGGAGATCAGTGTCCGGACCATAGATTTAACAGCTCAATTACAAAACAAGGGTTTTAAAAACATGGATTTCTCTGAAATAAAACATCAAATCACAGATATCAAGGTATAATTTTATTCAGCTCGCCAAGACCTACATGCACATGTAGATTACTTAGAAGGGTTGATCCTACTGATAGATTCCCTTTAATAATTCTTGAAAGAGGGATATTATCACCATCAAGAATATAAATAATGAAAGAAGCAGTCAAGATTAAAAAAAAACTGCATAACAGGAAAAAAAAACAAAATAAGAAGGACCCACAGCGGTAAATGTGGGATAAACCGTCCAAATCTTAGCGAAATTACCGCACATATCTTGGATAGTCTTGCCTAATGGCAAACATGTCGCTGTACATGATTCTCATTGTAATCCTTCATCGAAGACCATCATATGCAGAGATTCAGAGAGGACTTTGTGGTGATACCACTTGAAGACATCATAATGGTAGTGTGTTACTCCAGCATACTTGACAAGACCATTAACAAGTACACTTACTTGGTTCTCTATTGAAATTATGGCCACTTAGGCACATATTGTTTCTTCTTTTTTTTTGCCATAAAGCAACAAGCTCTACCATGATTCACAGACATGTTTTATACTACATAGAACACTCCTTCTTTATAATAGCCCTCTTATTTATAACTAGATGGTGGCCCGATTCTAACGCATCGGGTATTCTAGAATATGCATGTCCACGTAGTATATTGCGCAGCCCACGTATTATATTGCCCAGATACGTAGTATATTGCTCAGTCACGTAGTATATTGCCCAGCGACATAGTATATTGCCCTGCGGCGTAGTATATTGCCCAGCGACGTAGTATATTGCCCAGTCACGTAGTATATTGCCCAGTCACGTAGTATATTGCCCAGCCATGTAGTATATTGCCCAGCCACGTAGTATATTGCCCAGTCACGTAGTATATTGCCCAGCCACGTAGTATATTGCCCAGTCACGTAGTATATTGCCCAGCCACGTAGTATATTGCCCAGTCACGTAGTATATTGCCCAGCCACGTAGTATATTGCCCAGCCACGTAGTACGGTATATTGCCCAGTCACGTAGTATATTGCACAGTCACGTAGTATGTTGCCCAGTCACGTAGTATATTGCCCAGTAACGTAGTATATTGCCCAGTAACGTAGTATATTGCCCAGTCACGTAGTATATTGCCCAGTCACGTAGTATATTGCCCAGTCACGTAGTATATTGCCCAGTCACGTAGTATGTTGCCTAGTCACGTAGTATATTGCCCAGTCACGTAATATGTTGCCCAGCCACGTAGTATATTGCCCAGTCACGTAGTATATTGCCCAGCCACGTAGTATATTGCCCAGCCACGTAGTATATTGCCCAGCCCACGTAGTATATTGCCCAGTCACGTAGTATATTGCCCAGTCACGTAGTATGTTGCCCAGTCACGTAGTATATTGCCCAGTCACGTAGTATATTGCCCAGCCACGTAGTATATTGCCCAGCCACGTAGTATATTGCCCAGCCACGTAGTATGTTGCCCAGCCACGTAGTATATTGCCCAGCCACGTAGTATGCTGCCCAGTCACGTATCTTGCCCAGTCACGTAGTATCTTGCCCAGTCACGTAGTATCTTTCCCAGTCACGTAGTATCTTGCCCAGTCACGTAGTATCTTGCCCAGTCACGTAGTATCTTGCCCAGTCACGTAGTATCTTGCCCAGTCACGTAGTATCTTGCCCAGTCACGTAGTATATTGCCCAGTCACGTAGTATATTGCCCAGTCACGTAGTATATTGCCCAGTGACGTAGTATATTGCCCAGCCACGTAGTATATTGCCCAGCCACGTAGTATATAGCAGAGCCACGTAGTATATAGCAGAGCCACGTAGTATATTGCCCAGCCACGTAGTATATTGCGCAGCCACGTAGTATATAGCCCAGCCACGTAGTATATTGCGCAGCCACGTAGTATATAGCAGAGCCACGTAGTACGGTATATTGCCCAGTCATGTAGTATATTGCCCAGCCACATAGTATATAGCAGAGCCACGTAGTATATTGCCCAGGCACGTAGTATATTGCCCAGCACAGAGCCACGTAGTATAGAGACTTAAAAAAATAAAAAATAAACATATACTCACCTTCCGAAGGCCCGTTGGAAGTCCTGCTATACTCACCATCCGCCGCCTTTGCCGCTCCTCGCCACGCTCCCGGGACCGCTCCATTGCAAGCGGCAGCTTCCGGTGGTCCCAGGGCTGGTGTGAGCAGGACCTATGATGATGTCGCGGTCACATGACCGTGACGTCACGGCAGGTCCTTGTCGCACACCAGCCCTGGGAGCGGAAGCTGGTGCTTGCAATGGAGCGGTCCCGGGAACGTGGCGAGGAACGGCAAAGGCGGCGGAGGGTGAGTATAGCAGGTTTTTTTTTTATTATTATTATTTTTAACATGACCTATTTTTACTATTGATGCTGCATAAGCAGCATCAATAGTAAATAGTTGGGGACACACAGGGTTAATAGCAGCGGTAACGAAGTGCGTTACACCGCGGGCCGTTACCGCTGCCATTAACCCTGTGTGAGCGGTGAGTGGAGGGGATTACGAAGCGGGTGCCGGGCAGTGAGTGCAGGGGAGGGACTAATCGGACTGTGCCCGTCGCTGATTGGTCGCGGCAGCCATGACAGGCAGCTGCCGAGACCAATCAGCGAATGAATAACCGTGACAGAAGGAAAGACAGACAGACGGAAGTGACCCTTAGACAATTATGTATATAGATGAGACCAGACTTGAACAAAGATAAATGTGTAAAATTTTAGAATGTATTAATGATCGAGTTTTCTTAGTTCTTGTAATAACTAATCTTATGTTGGTGCATCTTTTGTATACTATTAAATTAGCGTTTTTCTGGTATGTTAGAATGGTGCTGTCATACGCTTGTGGCTTAGCAAGGGTGTAAAGCTCTGTCCACCCTCAGCGAGCCTCTAACTACATGTGGCCAGCTGCTTGCTCATAGTTTTCATGTCAGTTATGCTGGAATAAGACACCACATTTTGATGTTACACCTCGAGGGCTTATTCACTTGTCAATTTTTCGCTTACGAGTGCGATCTGTGTTTTTCATGGTTAGCATTCATACCTATGACAGTCATGGGGCTTTTCACATGTCAAAATGGTCCAAATGGTCCTTCCAAAATCGCGGAGACATGTCCAATATTAATCTGAACATCAGGTCAAACTTCGCAATGAAAGGTTATGGGTCCATGAGAAAATCAGACAGCCCTAATGCCATCCAAGAACTGTGTGTTTTTGGTAGACTAATAGAAGGTGGAGAAACTTATTTTTCTCATCAAAGACACTCAGAGAAAGGCCACGTTCACACATTCCATATTTGCTCAGTATTTTACATCAGTATTTGTAAGCCAAAACCAGGAGTGGGAGATAAATACAGAAGTGGTCACGTGATTCTAATACAGTACAGACCAAAAGTTTGGACACACCATCTCATTTAAAGGTTTTTCTGTATTTTCATGACTATGTAAATTGTAAATTCACACTGAAGGCATCAAAACTATGAATTAACAGATGTGGAATTATATACTTAACAAAAAAAGTGTGTAACAACTGAAAATATGTTTTATATTCTAGGTTCTTCAAAGTAGCCACCTTTTGCTTTGTAGTCACTGGAAATGGTCTTCCAACAATTTTGAAGGAGTTCCAAGAGATGTTTAGCACTTGTTGGCCCTTTTGCCTTCACTCTGCGGTCCAGCTCACTCCAAAACATCTTGATTGGGTTCAGGTCTGGTGACTGTGGAGGCCAGGTCATCTGGCGTAGCACCCCATCACTCTCCTTCTTGGTCAAATAGCCCTTACACAGCCTGGAGGTGTGTTTGGGTTAATTGTCCTGTTGAAAAATAAATGATGGTCCAACTAAACGCAAACCGGATGGAATAGCATGCCACTGCAAGATGCTGTGGTAGCCATGCTGGTTCAGTATGCCTTCAATTTTGAATAAATCCACAACAGTGTCACCAGCAAAGCATCCCCACACCATCACACCTCCCCCTCCATGCTTCACGGTGGGAACCAGGCATCAAGAGTCCATCCGTTCACCTTTTCTGCGTCGCACAAAGACACAGTGGTTGGAATCGAAGGTCATCATCAGACCAAAGCACAGATTTCCACTGGTCTAATGTCCATTCCTTGTGTTCTTTAGCCCAAACAAGTCTTGTTGCCTATCCTTAGCAGTGGTTTCTTAGCAGCTATTTTACCATGAATCCTCCAGACTTCTGCTCAACACAACTGATGGTCCCAACCCCATTTATAAGGCAAGAAATCCCACTTATTAAACCTGACAGGGCACACCCGTGAAGTGAAAACCATTTCTGGTGACTACCTCTTGAAGCTCATCAAGAGAATGCTAAGAGTGTGCAAAGCAGTCATCAAAGCAAAAGGTGGCTACTTTGAAGGACCTAGAATATAAGACATATTTTCAGTTGTTGCACACTTTTTTGTTAAGTATATAATTCCACATGTGTTAATTCATAGTTTTGATGCCTTCAGTGTGAAATTACAATTTTCATAGTCATGAAAATACAGAAATATCTTTAAATGAGATGGTGGGTCCGAACTTTTGGTCTGTACTGTATATGATTGTTATACTCCTGATTTTGGCTTACAAATACTCATGTAAAACACTGATCAAATTAGTGTGAGAATGTGGCCAAACTCTGATGGAACTCTGATCAAAACCTCTGATGAACTTCAGACCGATTTTTATGTATGAGAAAATCACTGATGTGTGCATGAGCTCTCAGAGTTACATAAAGAGATGTCCATCAAGTTCATCCAAGGAATGAGAAGGGATAAAGGCAGCAATCATACTGCATGATCTAGTGTGACCTGAAAGAGCAAGTTTTTCACTCCTTACCGAGTGCTGATCGACTGGATGACTGGATTCATAAAAAGAATGTGTTCTTCTCCAGAAATCTTACTTTATTCAGGGACTGAAGTGAGATTTCTGACGGAACTGATAATGAATTAGATGGATGGGCACAGTCGCACCCCTGTCCTGCCCCAGCTCCGCCCACTTTGGCGTTAAAAACTCCATATTCCTCTCCCCTCAGTACCAGTCTGTCACTGTAAACCTGTTTACTGTAAACGATATCTATAACTCTGTATGTAACCCCTTTCTCATGTACAGCACCATGGAATTAATGGTGCTATATAAATAAACAATAATAATAATAATATTCCAAAGCGTTGACTATTTATAGTGTTTTACCACACTTTTCAAGTTTTGAAACCCCTTAATGAGTCCGGATCAAAGTTGTTTAATTATTTCCAAATTACAACGAATGGCCACTTAATTAGAGACTGTCATGATTGGAGCTTCCCTATATGGATCAGTTTTGGTGTGAGTTAAAATAAAATTTTGGAAACTGTGATGTACGTTTTTGAACAAGGCTATGGTCATTGGTGGTAGACTAGTGAGGACCGTATGTCAAAAACTTCCAACCATATGGATTTTGTCATACAACATTACCCATAAGATACTTAGAGTGGGGTGCTTGAGGAAAAAACTCTAGTGAAAAGGGAACCTTTATATTTAATAACTTGTTGATGAAAGGGGTCATAGGATGATGTAATGGGCCCAATATTATCTGATTGTATGCCATGAAGAATAAATAAATGCTGTGGTTCTGAAGGCCAAAGCAGGTCCAACACATTACTAGTTGGGTGTCTCCGATATAGTGAGCACCCGAGGCTTCATTGCAGTTAATTTCTTATTGTATATAATATTTTTAAATATGTAAACTTTCTTTTTTCGATTAAGAATTTCATCTAAAATTTACAGACTATTTTTTTCTTCCATTTCGCTTGGTCCAAGTATGATTCAAAATTCAATGTTTTTGAAGGATTTGCTGGTGGCCTTAGGTGTAGGTGTGATATGAAAAATTATTTTCTACTTTACAGTGTATTTCTAGAATTAAGGCAGGGGGCATCATCCCTGAATCATAGTAATGTGATCACACATACGTTATTGCAATTCGGCTTGTCAAGGTTCTTGTGCAACCTGCTGCTGCAGAAAATGCGCTAATACAAAGAAGATTGTTTTCTCCTCAAACAAGATGGCCTGTGTCTGGTCATGGTAACCTATCAGCAAGCCGATAATAGGGCCTGAACTTGATTTTCGTGCTGGAGCAGTAATCCGGTATCAGTAAAACCTGATTAATCTTTCATCGCCCTAACGCGGTGTCTCGCTGCAGGAAGGATTGCGTTTCCTGGCAACCTTCCACTTACTCGGGGTCAGTAAGAAGCTCTCGGAATACAGAATGTGTCTAAAGCTACAAGCATCCTCCGTGCCGTGTGCTGACCTGCCTGCTTGCTAGAAAGGCAGCATCATATTACCTTTTGGATTTTTAGTTTTTTTGTAATGTATTTTTGTAATTCCATTCGTATTTCTTCACTATTATCATTTCTGATGTAACAAGTTCTCCTTCTGGAAGCATATCAATATACCTGAGTTACCAGCATGTATAGTGCTACTTACAGGTGAATTCAATATACTTTTGTTGTCATTTCAGTTTTGAGGCTTCACCACTTGTGCTTTCCTAATTGATTGGTCTTTATATATTGCTGGATTCATATCTTCCGGCCACATTGCGTCCAAAAGACGAGATGTCACGGAGATTAGTTTGGTTTTCCAATGACAGCAGATAAAGGTACTTTCATTGTTAGTGGCCATCCGGTGATCTGCCGTTTAACTGCATAACTTCACTGCCATTAACAATGAAAATAACCCAAGACTATTTTCTTTGTGGCTACATTTTAATCATAAATAATCTGGCAAAGTAATTTGTGCATTTCATTTTTAGATTAAACTGATATATATGGTAAGATTTGGAAGGGCTTTTTATTATAACGGCATTAAACATCCATAAAAGAAAAAAAAACACAGTAAAGATGTAGGATGAAGAAACCCATGCAAATAATAAAGTTCATATTCACCAGACAGAATATCCATATCAAGGTATCTGGTGTGAGATAGCGCTTACTAGCGTGTATTGGGGGACACTCGCTTGGCACGGGATTAACACACAAGACCGTATTTTCTTCTAAAAGTTCCACTGGGTTTATTACTCCATAAACCCCAGCGGCAGAAAACCCAAAACAACAATCTTCATAGCATGGGATAATACGGTAACAATGTTCACAGCGTGACTCTGTTCCATCAGAACTGTGACCATACACTCTTGGTCGAGTCCGATGTTCAGGCTCGCTCTGGAGCCAAACACACAGTCTGGTATTACCTGCTTGTCAGTGCTGCAGGCTTTCCACTGGCAGTACAACACGGGACATGTTTCTGGCTCTGCAGATCCCTGTCCTCACCTCGTGCTGTTCAGGGATCCAGTCCTCCTCCCAGGACCTCCCAACACTCAGGTAAGGCTAGTTTCACATTTGCGTTTAAAAACACAGCGTTTAAAACGCATCCGCAAGTGGAGGAAAAATGCATATAAACGCATACAAACGCAGCGTTTTTTAGACGCAAATGCGTTTGCGTTTTTGGTGCGCATGATGAGAAATTTCACAAGAGAAAAATCAAGATAACCAGACACCGCCAATGGGACTAAAGAGGGCGTATATGTTGGGATCTCTATATATAGACCCTAGGGCTACTGAAATTTTAACAGTTTGCTACTGTGTCCTGTGTCATGATGGATCTTCGCATTGAGAGCTTTTATTTCAACCTGGATTTCAGCTTCAAGTTGTTTCTTGCCTGTGCTTTTGCTTGGGAGCAAGACATAAATCGCGAAAGATGGGGAAGAAAACAACGTAGGCGTTTTTGGATGCACCCCATTATCGAAGTACGTGAGAGCCGTGGAGCCTATCACACGCTCTATGCTGAGCTCAATGCCAACCCGGAGAAATTCCACGAATATACAAGGATGTCGCAATACTCGTTCCGGGATTTGCTTGCTCGTGTCCAAGGAACCATACGGAGACAGGACACCCAGCTCCGTAGAGCGATTCCACCGGAGGAACGTCTGCTGGTTACATTAAGGTACGTTACAAATCTAAACCCAATGACAGTCCAAATTTTTTGTTTTCACACATGTATGTTTTGGCTATTTACCTATCTTTCTTTAGCGTAAACACACCATAAATAGAATAGATTGTAATGTTTTTTGTTTCTGTTTTTCTTACAGATTTCTGGCAAGCGGAGAGAGTTTATCATCCCTCCACTTCCAATACCAGCTTGGAATATCCACCCTGTCCAGAATAGTTGTGGACACCTGCCGGGCTTTGTGGAATGTACTCCGGGATGAGTTTATACCCGTACCCACCACGGACATGTGGCTTGAAATAGCTGAAAAATTCTGGAGTGTGTGTGATTTCCCCAACTGTTTAGGAGCGGTGGATGGAAAGCACATCCGCATTATCAAACCTGCCAGAACAGGATCGGAGTTTTTGAACTATAAAAAATATTTTTCTGTTGTGCTCATGGCAATAGCTGATGCAGACTGTCGCTTCATTGCCGTGGACATTGGAGCTTTTGGCCGTGGCAACGATTCCCAGACTTTCAAGAACTCAGATATGGGCTGGCGTGTGTATGGCCAAAATTTCAATTTTCCCCCGCCACAACCTCTCCCCAACACTCAAGGTCCACCTCTGCCATTCGTTATGGTTGGGGATGAGGCCTTCCAGATGTGTGAAAACCTACTGAAGCCCTATTCCAGTCAGGACTTGAACCACACTAGAAGGATCTTCAACTACAGACTGACCAGGGCCCGAAGAACAGTAGGGTGTAACTTTGGCATTCTGATCGCTAAATGGCGCATTCTTGCATCAGCCATAAATCTAAAAGTGGAAACAGTCGATGAGGTGGTCAAAGCCTGTGTGGTTCTCCACAATTACATAATGACTAAGGAGCGACCCAACATTGAACTGGATGAACCAGTTGCACACCCACTGCCCAATTTCCAGCATCACCCGCTGCGGTCAACTGCAGCCTTTGGTCACATGCGGGACCAATTTGCTGCCTTTTTTGATTCAGATATTGGACGTGTGTCATGGCAGGGCAATGTTGTGTAAATGTCCTGTTGTAATTATATCTGTGCCAGTAATTTTCTACAATGATAATAATATTTCTCATTAATAATCTTTAGTTTTGTTTGTGTTGACAGTCTCAGCTTGTTGACGTCATTGCGTCATGATTGTGAAGGTACAGATGAATGACCTCGGGGAGACCAAAACATCCAACACCGCGGAGACACCATCACGTGTTTCTCAACGCAGTGATCCAGAACACTGCCCCCATCCCTTATGGGAAATATGCAAATGCATGTAAAGTAAGCTGCGGAGACACCATCATGTGTTTCTCAACACAAGCAATGAATAGCCAGGCCTTTCCCCGGGAAGGAACAACCACGGGAAGGGCAGCATCCAATAAAGGAAAACACCCAATAAAGGAACACCACCTATGCCAAGCATGGTATCCATCCACAGACAGCTGTTTCAGGGTTTTTGCCCCTCATCAGTGTGGAGTAGGAAACTGGCTATTAGGAGCAGTGCCTAGTAAAAGGCTGTGAATGTACAGATGAATGACCTCGGGGAGACCAAAACATCCAACACCGCGGAGACACCATCACGTGTTTCTCAACGCAAGCAATGAATAGACAGGCCTTTCCCCGGGAAGGAACAACCACGGGAAGGGCAGCATCCAATAAAGGAAAACATCCAATAAAGGAAAACCACCTATGACAAGCATGGTATCCATCCACAGACAGCTGTTTCTGGGTTTTTGCCCCTTTATTGGATGCTGCCCTTCCCGTGGCTGTTCCTTCCCGGGGAAAGGCCTGGCTATTCATTGCTTGCGTTGAGAAACACGTGATGGTGTCTCCGCTGCTTACTTTACATGCATTTGCATATTTCCCATAAGGGATGGGGGCAGTGTTCTGGATCACTGCGTTGAGAAACACGTGATGGTGTCTCCGCGGTGTTGGATGTTTTGGTCTCCCCGAGGTCATTCATCTGTACCTTCACAGCCTTTTACTAGGCACTGCTCCTAATAGCCAGTTTCCTACTCCACACTGATGAGGGGCAAAAACCCCGAAACAGCTGTCTGTGGATGGATACTTGGCATAGGTGGTTTTCCTTTATTGGATGTTTTCCTTTATTGGATGCTGCCCTTCCCGTGGTTGTTCCTTCCCGGGGAAAGGCCTGGCTATTCATTGCTTGCGTTGAGAAACACGTGATGGTGTCTCCGCAGCTTACTTTACATGCAATTGCGTCATGATTGTCTTCTCCTGTATCCATTGGACACAAACTGAAGAGACAATCACTGTCACATATCTATACTCATCAAGTCAGGTGTCAGAAACAATGAATTCATGATAAACATATACAGGCTCATGAATTCACTATTTCTGACACCTGGGCAGGTGAGCATAGATATATAGCGTTTGACAACGATTGTCCTCTCAATTTGTGTGTAATAGATTATGTATAAATAAGAAGAGAAAATGGTGGTTATACAAGGCAGTTATCTACTCAACAGGTCAGGTGTCATAACTAATGAGTTTTTTGACACCTGACCTGTTCAGTAGAGGTCTGCACTGTATTTCCACCATTTTCTCTTCAGACTGCCACACTAGGCACAGACAAAAAGAGATTATGGAGATACATGTAATATTTTTTTGGCCCACCTCATATCTGTATACTAAAGACACACAAAGCTGCAGTCTTTTTATTTTTAACTACTGGAGATATGATGTGGGCAAAAAAGTGTGTGGCGACGTTTCTTGGCGCACGGTGTGTGTTGCCGGCGGCGATAGACAATAAACCAAACATAATTGTGGCAAATCAAACTTTTTTTATTTGGTTAACAACTGAAAAAATTATTTTTTACTGCGCCGGCTTGGGGTAGAGTGATGTAAACAGGGGGTGTGAAGAACTGACGCCTGGCTAACCGTGGACGACGCAGAGGTGGCAGGAGAAGGGGCAATGAAACTAGAAGGGTCTGGAAGTTCGGGGATGGGGCTTGACACATGAGAGGCTTGAGACGCACTGGAAGGGTGAGACAAAACTGACATTACAAACACGTTGGTAGGTGAAGGGGGAGGAATGCTAAGAGTCCTCTGTGTTGTTTTTTTTTCTGTTTTTTTGGGGGGTTTGCCTGGTTGGGGGACGTCTTGGTGGGCTCATATGCCATGGCGTGGTGGCGGGTGACCTGTCAGGGTCCGGCTGCACTGTGTCACAGTCCATAGCGATTGTCGAGCGGCCATGCCAGGGTCCTGCTGCATCGTGGTGGGGGCGGTACGTAAAGGCATGCCAGGGTCCTGCTGCATCGTGGTGTCAGTGGAGGAGGTCCAAGCAGGAGCAGCGGTTGTCACGGTGGTGGCGGTGGGATGTCCAACTGCACTCGTCATGGTGCTGGCGCTGTAGTGGAGTCCGCCTGTGGAAGGAATAGAGGTGGCCGTGCAGTGGTATGCAGCAGAGGTCGGCATTGAGGTTAATTGTGACAGTGAATACATTTCAAAAACCTGACCTGCACATCCAAACATAGACTGAGTGTGAACAGGTGCTGAACCCAGAGTCGCCAACTCGTATATAGTTAAATAAATAGGGCAGCACACTGCAGCGCCAAAACATGCAAACTTGAAAAAACGAAATTTGAACTGCATTACTGCACTAGAAATATGAAAAATGAGAGCTTTTAGTGCACAAAAATGGCCAATTTTGTGTACCTCGTAGCCACGTTAAGGCATCTCTCTTATACGAGGTCCTACGCTTGAGCTACCTCACTGAGAATAAACGTCTCCATCTGAATGGGTACATGTAAAAACCTCTTCTTGGACTCAAATTCTCTCTCTATGTGGAGGGGTATTGGACCTACTATAATTAAAACACCTGAAGCTAGGAGGCGGGGAGTGCACGATCAGAAGGCTAGAGAATACATTTCAAAAACCTGACCTGCACATCCAAACATAGACTGAGTGTGAACAGGTGCTGAACCCAGAGTCGCCAACTCGTATATAGTTAAATAAATAGGGCAGCACACTGCAGCGCCAAAACATGCAAACTTGAAAAAACGAAATTTGAACTGCATTACTGCACTAGAAATATGAAAAATGAGAGCTTTTAGCGCACAAAAATGGCCAATTTTATGTGTACCTCGTAGCCACGTTAAGGCATCTCTCTTATACGAGGTCCTACGCTTGACCTACCTCACTGAGAATAAACGTCTCCATCTGAATGGGTACATGTAAAAACCTCTTCTTGGACTCAAATTCTCTCTCTATGTGGAGGGGTATTGGACCTACTATAATTAAAACACCTGAAGCTAGGAGGCGGGGAGTGCACGATCAGAAGGCTAGAGAATACATTTCAAAAACCTGACCTGCACATCCAAACATAGACTGAGTGTGAACAGGTGCTGAACCCAGAGTCGCCAACTCGTATATAGTTAAATAAATAGGGCAGCACACTGCAGCGCCAAAACATGCAAACTTGAAAAAACGAAATTTGAACTGCATTACTGCACTAGAAATATGAAAAATGAGAGCTTTTAGCGCACAAAAATGGCCAATTTTATGTGTACCTCGTAGCCACGTTAAGGCATCTCTCTTATACGAGGTCCTACGCTTGACCTACCTCACTGAGAATAAACGTCTCCATCTGAATGGGTACATGTAAAAACCTCTTCTTGGACTCAAATTCTCTCTCTATGTGGAGGGGTATTGGACCTACTATAATTAAAACACCTGAAGCTAGGAGGCGGGGAGTGCACGATCAGAAGGCTAGAGAATACATTTCAAAAACCTGACCTGCACATCCAAACATAGACTGAGTGTGAACAGGTGCTGAACCCAGAGTCGCCAACTCGTATATAGTTAAATAAATAGGGCAGCACACTGCAGCGCCAAAACATGCAAACTTGAAAAAACGAAATTTGAACTGCATTACTGCACTAGAAATATGAAAAATTAGAGCTTTTAGCGCACAAAAATGGCCAATTTTATGTGTACCTCGTAGCCACGTTAAGGCATCTCTCTTATACGAGGTCCTACGCTTGACCTACCTCACTGAGAATAAACGTCTCCATCTGAATGGGTACATGTAAAAACCTCTTCTTGGACTCAAATTCTCTCTCTATGTGGAGGGGTATTGGACCTACTATAATTAAAACACCTGAAGCTAGGAGGCGGGGAGTGCACGATCAGAAGGCTAGAGAATACATTTCAAAAACCTGACCTGCACATCCAAACATAGACTGAGTGTGAACAGGTGCTGAACCCAGAGTCGCCAACTCGTATATAGTTAAATAAATAGGGCAGCACACTGCAGCGCCAAAACATGCAAACTTGAAAAAACGAAATTTGAACTGCATTACTGCACTAGAAATACGAAAAATGAGAGCTTTTAGCGCATAAAAATGGCCAATTTTATGTGTACCTCGTAGCCACGTTAAGGCATCTCTCTTATACGAGGTCCTACGCTTGACCTACCTCACTGAGAATAAACGTCTCCATCTGAATGGGTACATGTAAAAACCTCTTCTTGGACTCAAATTCTCTCTCTATGTGGAGGGTTATTGGACCTACTATAATTAAAACACCTGAAGCTAGGAGGCGGGGAGTGCACGATCAGAAGGCTAGAGAATACATTTCAAAAACCTGACCTGCACATCCAAACATAGACTGAGTGTGAACAGGTGCTGAACCCAGAGTCGCCAACTCGTATATAGTTAAATAAATAGGGCAGCACACTGCAGCGCCAAAACATGCAAACTTGAAAAAACGAAATTTGAACTGCATTACTGCACTAGAAATATGAAAAATGAGAGCTTTCAGCGCACAAAAATGGCCAATTTTATGTGTACCTCGTAGCCACGTTAAGGCATCTCTCTTATACGAGGTCCTACGCTTGACCTACCTCACTGAGAATAAACGTCTCCATCTGAATGGGTACATGTAAAAACCTCTTCTTGGACTCAAATTCTCTCTCTATGTGGAGGGGTATTGGACCTACTATAATTAAAACACCTGAAGCTAGGAGGCGGGGAGTGCACGATCAGAAGGCTAGAGAATACATTTCAAAAACCTGACCTGCACATCCAAACATAGACTGAGTGTGAACAGGTGCTGAACCCAGAGTCGCCAACTCGTATATAGTTAAATAAATAGGGCAGCACACTGCAGCGCCAAAACATGCAAACTTGAAAAAACGAAATTTGAACTGCATTACTGCACTAGAAATATGAAAAATGAGAGCTTTTAGCGCACAAAAATGGCCATTTTTGTGCGCTAAAAGCTCTCATTTTTCATATTTCTAGTGCAGTAATGCAGTTCAAATTTCGTTTTTTCAAGTTTGCATGTTTTGGCGCTGCAGTGTGCTGCCCTATTTATTTAATTGTGACAGTGAAGGCACAGTTGGATATGCCGCCACTGTCTACTGGAAATACCGACTCTGCTGCATAGCCTGCACGTAAGCAGCGTTGCAGGCCTGCATGACACTCAGCTGGACATCAGGAGTAAGGTGTTCCGACATGCCCTGCTCAATTTGGTTAAAAAAATGATGAGCTGGCCTCTGGAGGTCGGCTTTCATTTGATCAAGGCTTTTGGTGACCTTCTGGATACGGGCATTCAAGAGGTTATGTGAAACATCCATTTGGTCACCTAAAGCCTTGATTGCTTCGTGTAAAACCGAGCTCAAGTGCAAAAACTCGGGCATGAGTGACCTATCCGAAGCCCTCTGACGCTGCCGGGATGAGCCCAAAAAAAAGGGGGCAGTGGAAGAGGACTGCGAAAGGGGAAGACCTGATGGACCAGCTCCCTGGTCTCCAGTTAGTGTGGAAGGCCCACCTGCTGCTGCGCTGCTGGATGGCTCGGACGGGTCGGATGAAGGACCGCTCCAGAACCTGGGCCGACAGTCGTGCTGTATGTGCTATGAAAAAAGGAAAAAGAAAATTAATACCAAAAATTAACCAGACGCATAATCCTGTGGAATTTAAAAATACAGATTATGGCAATACAACACAACACAACCTAATGCACGTGATAAATACTTACGTTTTCTGGGCAAGGACCGGTCTTAGAAATGCCAGAACTCGATGGTATTTGTATCGTCTGATCCTTGCTCCTGAACCACTGGGAACACGACTCTCTTCACGCAGGTCCTTTTTGAAGCTGTCTTTCATCGAACGCCAACATGTTTTTACTTTGTCCACTGTTAAAAAAAAAAACCCTTATGGTCAGAAAATGGACTTTTTGCCGTGCTCATCCAACTGTGTGTGATGAGAGAAACTCCATAGAGTTTCTTTCATCACACAGAGTCGAGTGAGCACGGCCAAGGTCTCTGCTGCTTCACACTGCAGTGCAATACTTACCAAATGCAGTTCGGACCCGTGTCGTGGCGTTGTCCCAGCCATCCCACATCGCTTGGGCCACCTCATTCCACAACCGCCGGATCGTGGTGTTGTTCGAGTGCAGTGGATCCCGGCTGTCCCACAACGGGACTCGCTCCTGGACCACGGTAATAAGTAGGTCATTGTCTATCAGGTTATGGTCCCGTTGTGAAACCTAAAAAATAAAGAAAGCCATTAAAGTTTGCTCAATTACATAAGGAAAAGAAAGAAAAAAAGATGCTGAGAAATGGCATTAATAGGAAAGTCAAGATACAAAAGGATTCCAGAAGGAAAAAGTTTAGAAATACGAGTGGAAAGAAAGGAAGATTCAAGAATATTACACTGAGGACAGCCTTGTATACGTACCCGCTGCCGTCTTCCCACCGGACCTTGACTCCGCTGCTCCTGCCCTGTCTCTGCCGCAGTAGAAGAGCTCTAAAAAAAAGGAAAAATCAAATTATCACGTGTCGATGTGACAGTGAATACTTGCCAATCTGACGAGGCAAATACTCACCTCACTGACATGCTCCACTTCCGACTGTCGTGGCTGAAACTCCTCACCAGACGAAGAATCCAAAGATGACATTCTGATGCATGTAGAAAGAAAAAAATGGCAGAAATTAGGACATGTAGAGACAGAAAATAGAAAATAAAGGCATTGGCTAGGATATACTCACATTGTTCAGGGTCTTGTCCTCCAAGATGTGGCCTGTCCGTGTCTCTTCGGCTTCACAGTCTGGTGAGAAGTGACCTGCAACTGTCCACACCCTCCCTTTTATCACCTTAATGGTGGGGGGGGGGGTGGCTTATCAGTGTCTAGACATTGTTATCTTAATTGAAACGCATACGTTTAAAAACGCAACCAAACGCATGTACTAAAAAATGCATGCGTTTACATAGACAGCAATACTTTTTTTGATGCAATCGAACGCTTGCGTTTTTTTGCAGCAAAAAAAGCCTCTAGAAATTATTACATGTTGCATTTCCGCACCAAAACGCAAGCATCAAAATGACGCATGCGTCGTGAAACGCGTACAAAAAAAATGCATGCGTTTTTAATGTTAAATATAGGAAAAAAATGCTTGCGTTTATATGCGTTAAAACGCAGCGGCAAAAAACGCAAATGTGAAACCAGCCTTACTCAGGTGGCCTGTCCGGGTACAATCCAGGACGTTCAACCCCAGCTGGGACCGTCCAATACCCAGGTCACCAGAAGCAAAGTCCCACAACATGCTCTTCAGGACTTAGCACACCCAACACCGAGGTATCTGCCAGGACCTTGCACGTAGACTATTCAGGTCCCCTCACTCAGACCATGTGACCCACACACTGGTCACATTACATACCTTAAACCACTCCCCTGGGTGGGAGTGTGGATGTGTGTGGCTAGTTTGTCCCGCCCATCTCACATAACTAGCCCTCCCAGCCACCCATGATAAACATACCAAACACTTGTGGGACTATAGGTCCCAGAACACCACATTGCTTCAGGCTGGCAGCGCAGAGTCTTCTGCTCTGCGACACACGTATCGGCCATTCACAATACTGCCGGATTTTATCACATTACCATAGTCATGCCTGCGATTGCCATGCATTCCTATGGCCTCAATACGCCTCCGTGCGTATACTGGGGAGACCATGAAGCCGCCCCCTACCTGTTACAGGGGTCACTGCATCACACTGGCCATGCATTCAGTGCACGTAGCGGACATATGTCAAAAAACAGCCAACGGGTGCGCTCAGCAGAACTCTGCTCCTGCTACGTTTTGTGCCATGCCCCATTCTCAAGCACTTGTCCTGCCATTCCTAGAACAACCTTGGACTGGCATGACGTGCTTGAATATAGGGCTGCCCCGAAATGTAGCAGGACCTTTCCTGCTATTTGCTGGCATACATCCACCGTGCACACTGATTGCATGGACCCTGTGGTGCGTGTTCTGTGTCTGGTGAATATGAACTTTATTATTTGTATTTGTTTCTTCTTCCTAATACATCTTAAGTTCAAACAAATGGATGCCGCCCTGTGCTTTTTTTTTTTACTCTCAGAAACAGTCACTTATTTAAGGGGCAACCAGTTATGAGTCTCATGCTGTCCAAGCCTCGGATGTCTGTTCAAATCCGAGATCGGACGGCAATGCACGGACTGGCCACTGATCTCCCTACCAGAGGGTGACAGATTCATATATTTATGGACAGTACTGTGGCTCAGTGGTTAGCACTGCAGCCTTGCAGCTCTGGGGTCCTGGGTTCAAATCCCACCAAGGACAACATCTGCAAGGAGTTTGTATGTAACATAGTTAGTGAGGCCGAAAAAAGACATTTGTCCATGTTCTCCCCATGTTTGTGTGGGTTTACTCCGAGTTCTCCGGTTTCCTCCCACATTCCAAATACATACTGATAGGGAATTAAGATTGTGAGCCCCATTGGGAACAGTGATGATAATGTCTGTAAAGTGCTGCGGAATAAGATAGCGCTATATAAGCAAAGCATAGTAAGTAAATATGAAGTTGTCATGCTCTGGTCAGGAGACCTGCGGCCAGTCCGTGCATTATCGGTCCATGCTCGAACCAATTAGCACGAACATCTCAATGAGCTTCTTAAGGTACCGTCACATTTAGCGACGCTGCAGCGATCTAGACAACGATCCCGATCGCTTTAGCGTCGCTGTGTGGTTGCTGGAGAGCTGTCACACAGACAGCTCTCCAGCGACCAACTATGCGAAGTCCCCTGGTGACCAGGGTAAACATCGGGTTACTAAGCGCAGGGCCGCGCTTAGTAACCCGATGTTTACCCTGGTTACCAGTGCTAATGTAAAAAAAAAACAAACACTACATACTTACATTCCGGTGTCTGTCCCCCGTCGCTGTGCTTTCCTGCACTGACTGTGAGCGCCGGCCGGCCGTAAAGCACAGCGGTGACGTCACCGCTGTAATCTGCTTTACGGCTGGCCGGCGCTGACAGTGCAGGGAAGCAGAACGCCGAGGGACGCGACAGACACCGGAACGTAAGTATGAAGTGTTTATTTTTTTTTTACATTTACACTGGTAACCAGGGTAAACATCGGGTTACTAAGCGCGGCCCTGCGCTGTCTGCGATGTCTGCGGGAGATCCAGAGACGAAATAAAGTTCTGGACTTTCTGCTCCGACCAACGATGTCACAGCAGGATCCAGATCGCTGCTGCATGTCAAACACAACGATATCGCTATCCAGGACGCTGCAACGTCACGGATCGCTAGCGATATCATTGTGAAGTTGGTCAGTGTGAAGGTACCTTTAGGCCTCATTCAGACTTCTGCTTTTTTTCATGTACAGGAAAAGCGGACAGATTATTTGATCAGAGTTTGATTAGAATGCGGTCCAAGTGTAATCAGTTTTTCTCGTACGTGGTAAAGAAACAAAAAACGTTTCTCTACATTCTCCTATGTGACAGATTGCATCCGAATGCGGTCCATAGACTTGTGTTACTGATTTTGATCCTACCCAAGGATCAAAATAGGACGTGTCAATGATTTTCCGCAGATCGCTCAGTTTTCATCAAATCACGGATATGTGAATGGCCTCATAAACTACAAGTGCTAGCCGTGAAAAACAGATATCACTCATATGTGAAAATCGGACATCTGAATTAAGCCTTACTGTGATACACAGCTGTATTCTCACACCCAGCTCAACCTGATTAACAAAATCCGCCTATATGCAAACTTGCCGGACTAGAAGAGGACACTTCTTCCTGTGCCCGGACTTTTCCACCCTTGCTCTTGTCATTTTAAAATGCTGCAGTGTTTCAGAGTAAAGTGCGGCTTTATAATTAGGGCGCCAGTCAAGATTTTATTCTGGCCGTTATTCCGGCAGTGTGAAATTTCTGACTGGGTCCTTTTAATGACTAGTGATGATCATGTTTCCCTACAGTATTAATTTTGAAATTCATGCTAAAATATTAAAATGCTGATAAAGTATGTGGTGGTCATAAACCCTTAACATATCAAACATCTAAACGTAGCCATTATGAATCATTCTTACAAGCTTAATCAGTCGGCTGATTGGCTGTGTGAAAGACCCTTCAGAAACAATCTAATGTGTGCGGATACTTTTATTACACTATCAACTTATTCTAACAAAGAATGGAAGCAGAAAACATACAAAGTAACAGAAAGTATTACTATCTGGAAATGCTCAAGATGCCCCTTAGACAGCATAAAAAATGGCTGAGCTGCAGAAGATGTGCCATGATGTGTCTGATTATGAGTGTACTACATCACGTATTCCCTCAGGATCAGCTTCAAGCCGCTGGTGCGGAATACAGCCATTTATCCCATGAGGATATCTTCTTATTTATGTCCTATCACACAGACTGTAAGCTGCAGCGCAAAGATGCTGAGTTGTGACATAGAATATTTTGATTAATTTAGTGAATTTTTAAAAACTAAATTTCAGTTGTGTCTTGAGGTGAATTGCATTATGACCCTTTTTAGTGCTGTCTAATTATTTGTGGGTTGTCCTATAATATTTGTACCAATACATTACAGTACTATTTGTGGACACCTGACAATCACATCTATATGTAATTTTTGAGCACCTGGCTGCCTCCCCGATTTTTCAGCAGGACTAAGGCTATGTTCACACTGAGCTTTTTTGCTGCGTGTTTTTTTTTTTGCTATTTTTATTATATTTTTTTATATAGCACCATTAATTTCATGGTGCTGTACATGAGAAAGGGATTACGTACAGAGTTATAGATATCGTTTACAGTAAACAAACTTACAAGGACAGACTGGTACAGAGGGGAGAGGACTCTCTCCTTGCGGACTTACATTCTACGGGATAATGGGGAAGAGACAGAAAGTCGGGGGTGCAGCAGCTCTGGTGGTGAGTTGCAGCTTGGATGGTGGTGAGGCGGCAGCTCGGGTGTGGTGAGGCGGCAGTTCGGATGGTGGTGAGGCGGCAGCTTGGGTGATGGTGAGGCAGCAGCTCAGGTGGTGGTGAGGCGGCAGAATGGTTATTGTATGCTGTAGGCTTTCCTGAAGAGATGGGTTTTCAGGTTCCGTCTGAAGGATCAGAGGGTGGTGGATGATCGGACGTGTTGAGGCGTGGAATTCTAGAGGATGGGGGATATTCGGGAGAAATCTTGGAGGCGGTTGTGTGAGGAACAAATAAGTATGGAGGAGAGTAGGAGGTGGCGGGAAGTAATGAGGGCATGCACAAGAGTTTTGATTGTGGGCTGAGAAAGGGACGGATTCTGGCAATATTTTTTGAGTTGGAGGTGGCAAGAGTTTGGATGTGCAGTTTGAAGGACAGGGTGGAGTCGAGAGTTACCCCGAGGCAGTGGATTTCAGGTGCGGGAGAGAGTGTGATGCCGTTTACCATAATAGATAGATCAGGTTGGGGGATGCGCGAGATGGGGAAAGATGATGAGTTCGGTTTTGTCTACATTGAGTTTTAGGACGCGAGAGGTGAAGAAGGAGGATATAGCTGATAGACACTTCGGGATTCTGTACAGCAGAGAGGTGACATCTGGGCCAGAGAGGTAGATCTGAGTGTTGTCCGCACATAGGTGGTACTGGAAGCCATGGGACTTTGAGTTGTCCTAGGCCAAGGGTATAGATGGAATAAAGTATGGGCCCTAGGACAGAGCCTTGAGGGACTCCAACAGAGAGAGAGCGGGATGAGGAGGTAGTGTGGGAGAGGGAAATGCTAAATGTGCTGTCAGAAAGGTATAAGGCAATCCAGGACAGGGCAAGGTCTTTGATGCCAAGGGAAAAAATAATCTGTAGCAGTAGGCAGGGGTCGACTGTGTCGAAGGCAGAGGACAGGTCGAGAAGGAGGAGGATGGAGAACTGTCTGTTAGCTTTGGCTGTGAGTAAGTCATTAGTAATTTTGGTCAAGGCAGTTTCGGTGGAGTTGTGGGGGCAGAAGCCAGGTTGGAGGTTGTCAAGGAGAGAATTAGATGAGAGGTGGGAGGAAAGTTGAGCATGGACAATGCTGCTCAATGAGTTTTGAAGCAAACGGGAGCAGTGATATGGGGCGATAGCTGGGCATAGCAGTTGGGTCAAAGTTCGTTATTTTGAGGATGGGTGTGATGGTGGCTTGTTTGAAGGCAGAGGGGAAGGTACCAGAAGATAGCGATAGGTTGAAGAGATGGGTTAGGGCTGGAATGAGCATGTTAGTGAGGTTGGGGAGCAAGTGGGAAGGGATGGGGTCAAGTGGTGAGGTGTGATTTGGAAAGGAGGTGAGTAAGCTCTTCTTCAGTGATGTTGGAGAGGGAGGTTATTAGGGAAGGGCAGAGGTCTGGTATATGGAGTGGTTGGTGGTGGAACAGTAAAGGTTTGCTTTGTTTGGTCGATCTTGTTTTTGAAGTAGGTGGCAAAGTCCTCAGAAGAGATGAGGGGAGTTGGAGGTGGCAGTGGTGGGCTGAGGAGTTAGTTAAATGTGCTGAACAGTTGTTTTTGGTTGTAGGATAGTGAAGATACAAGGTTTGTGAAATAGGTCTGTTTAGCAGAGGTGAGGGCTAATTTGAAGGCAAGTGTAGGTTGTTTGAAAGCAGTGAAGTCGTCTGGCAGGCGTGTTTTCTTCCAACACCGCTCTGCAACCCTGGATGCTTGTCGAAGTTTTTTAGTGAGATTGTTGTGCCAGGGTTGCCTATTGAGTTGTCACACTTTGCCATGCATGAGAGGGGTGACTGAGTCTATGGCTGATGTGAGGGTGGCGTTATAGAAAGCAGTGGCACTGTCCGTGTCGTGGAGTGAAGATATGGAGGACAGGGGTAGAAGAGAGTCTGTGAATGTCTAGGTGTGTGAGGTTTCTGCAAGGGTTTGGTAATGGCTGGACATGGATGGCAGGTGAGGAGGACAAGGATGAGAAGGTGAGTAGATGGTGGTCAGGGGGAAGGGAGAGGTTGTGAGATTAGATAAGGAACAGAGGCGGGTGAAGATGAGGTCTAGTGTATTTCCGTTTGTGTGGGTGGCTGTGGAGGACCACTGACTGAGTCCAAGGGATGAAGTAAGGGCCAGGAGCTTGGAGGCAGATGGGTGTCAGTTGCCCATTATGATGGTGGGGTTGTCAGCAGAGAGGAAGGGAAGAAGCCAGATGGAGAATTGGTCAATGAAGGCTGTGGTTGAGCCCGGTGGTCGGTATATGACAGCCATTAGGAGATTATAGGGAGAGTAGATACTGACAGAGTGAACCTCGAAAGAATGAAGGATAAGGGAGGGTGGGGGTTGGATAGGGTTGAAGGAGCAGTTTTTCGAAAGAAGGAAACCCACTCCTCCTCCATGTCTGTTGCCAGAACGAGGAGTGTGGGTAAACTGGAGGCCACCGTAACTCAGTGCAGCAGGGGAGGCCATGTCAGGGGGCGTCAGCCAGGTCTCAATGAGGGCCAGGAAGGAAAGGTTGCGGAAAGTAAAGAGATCGTGGATCACGTGGAGCTTGTTGCAGATGGAGCGGGCATTGCACAGTGCTCCAGAGAGAGGAAGCAGGAGGGTGGGGGTCAGTGGCACAAATTTTAAGTGTGAGGGATTTCGGTAGTTTCTCTTATTGTGAGAATAATAGGGGTGAGGATTAGTGGGATGTATGATAGCTGGTACTGCCAAATGCAGCTGAAAATTATGTCTATTTCAAAAAACTCATGCACACAGCTTGTTTTTTTCTTTGTCATCAGTATTTTGCCCTTTGCTTGGTTTTTCGGACATAGAGCATGTCACTTCTTTCAGCGTTTTTCACCCTTTGAGTTGAATGGAAAAAAAACACATGAAAAAAGCGTGGTCTATAGACCAGATCAGTGCGACCATGCAACTGGTGTGAACTGTCAGTTAGGAGTGCCTAATCTCTGACAGGCAGTGTTCTATTGAAGAAAGAAGATTAGAACAGCCCTTTATTATGAAACTAGACTTCACATTACTGTGACCTCGAAGTTGGAAACAAAATTCTGTTTAACTGATTAATACACACTCATACAGTCATGGCCGAAAGTGTTGGCTTCCTTGAAATTATTCCAGAAAATGACTGCACATACTGGCCGCAGGTTTCCCAACCACAGCGTGACAGCTTCATATTATTTATTTATTATTGATGAGCAAATATACTCGTTACTCGAGCATGCTTGGGTGTCCTCCGAGTATTTGTAAGTGCTCAGAGATTTAGTTTTCATCGCTGCAGCTGAATGATTTAGGCTATGTGCACACGTTCAGGATTTCTTGCAGAAATTTC